>NC_048581.1:26343244-26943244 GCF_013265735.2 Oncorhynchus mykiss
CAGAGAAATACACCAACTAATGCATGTAGGGCAGAATTGGGCCGTTTTCCAGTAATAATGAAAATACAGAAAAGATCATTAAAATTTTGGCTACATCTAAATTCAAGTCCAAATTCGAGTCTGCAATTTAAAGCACTTCAAGCCCAAGAGCTGAGCCCAGAAACGAGCCCTCTCAGTCAGCTGGTGTTGGACCTCACCAATCAAGCTGACACCAGCACTGCTTCAAAAGAAAGAATTCCAATAAACAAAATCATGAACCAATCAAAGGAATCATACTTACAATACTGGAAAAACGAAACAAAATCCCAAAGCCGACTAAATTGCTATCTGACCCTAAACAGAGAATATGAATTGGCTGATTATCTCTACTCTGTCAGAGATACGAAGCAGAGACAGATCCTTACCAAGTACAGGCTGAGTGACCACCGATTGGCAATAGAAACCGGCAGACATAAAAAGACATGGCTACCCAAAGAGGAGCGTGTATGTGGTCACTGCATGACAGGGGAGGTAGAGACAGAGATGCACTTTCTCCTTTACTGTGATAAATATTCCTCACAAAGAGATTCATTATTCACAGAAATGACTACATATATTCCACATTTTTACAAATTGAACCCAGAGGAAAAACTAAGAATACTCATGGGCGAAGGAGCAATGGCTCCTCTTGCAGCCAAATATGTATTTTCCTGCCATAGCCTGAGGGACACTGAATAATAACATCTGAATAGTAAACAGTAACTTACTTATTATTACTATTATTGTTATTACTATAATTATTAATGTTTACTGTAGACTATTACCATTTTATTGTATTTATTTTTGTATTATTATTTACTACAATTTTATATTATTATTTGCTATCATTTACAATTTTGTTACAATGTATATTGTATACATTGTTGCTTTGGCAATATTGACACAATGTTTTTCATGCCAATAAAGCAGCTTGAATTTGAATTTGAATTTGAGAGAGGAAGCTGAGAGAGAGAGGGGGAGAGGAAGCGGAGAGAAAGAGAGAGAGAGGGGAGAGGAAGAGAGAGAGAGAGAGAGAGAAAGCGGAGATGGGAAGAAAGAGAGAGAGAGAGAGAAAGCGGGGAGGGGAAGAAAGAGAGAGGGGAGGTTAAGAGAGAGAGTGAAGGGGAAGAGAGAGAGAGGGGAGGGGAAGAGAGAGAGCGAGAGAGGGGATGGGAGGGGAAGAGAGAGATAGAAGGGGAAGAGAGAGAGATAGAGAGAGAGGGAGAGAGAGAGGAAGCGGAGAGAGAGAGAGAGAGAGAGAGAGAGGAAGCGGAGATAGAAGGATGGGAAGTGGAGAGAAAGAGAGAGAGAGAGACAGAGAGGAAGCGGAGAGAGAGAGAGAGAGAGGAAGCGGAGAGAGAGAGAGCGAGGGAGAGAGGAAGCGGAGAGAGAGAGAGAGAGAGAGAGAGAGAGGAAGCGGAGAGAGAGAGAGAGAGAGAGAGAGGAAGCGGAGAGAGAGAGAGAGAGAGAGAGCGAAATAGAGAGAGAAAGAGAGAGAGAGAGAGAGAGAGGAAGCGGAGAGAGAGAGAGAGAGAGAGAGAGAGAGAGAGAGAGAGAGAGAGAGAGAGAGGAAGCGGAGAGAGAGAGAGAGAGCTAGGGAGAGAGGAAGCGGAGAGAGAGAGAGAGAGAGAGGAAGCGGAGAGAGAGAGAGAGCGAGGGAGAGAGGAAGCGGAGAGAGAGAGCGAGGGAGAGAGAGAGCGAGGAAGCGGAGAGAGAGAGAGAGAGAGAGAGAGAGAGAGAGGGGAAGCGGAGAGAGGGAGAGAGAGAGAGAGAGCGAGAGAGGGGAAGCGGAGAGAGAGAGAGCGAGGGAGCGAGGAAGCGGAGAGAGAGAGAGAGCGAGGGAGAGAGAGAGCGAGGAAGCGGAGAGAGAGAGAGAGAGGGAGGAAGCTGAGAGAGAGAAGGGGAGAGGAAGCGGAGAGAAAGAGAGAGAGAGGGGAGAGGAAGAGAGAGAGAGAGAAAGCGGGGAGGGGAAGAAAGAGAGAGTGAGAGAAAGTGGGGAGGGGAAGAAAGAGAGAGGGGGGAAGAGAGAGAGAGGGGAGGGGAAGAGAGAGAGAGCGAGAGAGGGGATGGGAGGGGAAGAGAGAGATAGAAGGGGAAGAGAGAGAGATAGAGAGGGAGAGAGAGCAAGAGAGGGGAGGGGGAAAGAGAGAGCGAGAGAGGGGAGGGGAAGAGAGAGAGAGGAGGGGAAAAGATAGAGTGGGAGAGAGAGAGAGAGAGCGAGAGAGAGGAGGGGAAGAGAGAGAGAGAGAGAGAGAGAGCAAGCGGAGAGAGAGAGGGGGGAAGCGGAGAGAGAGAGAAAGCGGAGAGAGAGAGAGAGAGAGAGAGAGAGAGAGAGAGAGAGGAAGCGGAGAGAGAGAGAGAGCGAGGGAGAGAGGAAGCGAAGAGAGAGAGAGCGAGGGAGAGAGGAAGCGGAGAGAGAGAGCGAGGAAACGGAGAGAGAGAGAGAGAGAGAGAGAGAGAGAGAGAGAGAGAGGAAGCGGAGAGAGAGAGAGAGAGAGAGGAAGCGGAGAGAGAGAGAGGGGAAGCGGAGAGAGAGAGAGAGAGAGACAGAGAGGAAGCGGAGAGAGAGAGAGAGAGAGGAAGCTGAGAGAGAGAGGGGGAGAGGAAGCGGAGAGAAAGAGAGAGAGAGGGGAGAGGAAGAGAGAGAGAGAGAGAGAGAGGGAGGAAGCTGAGAGAGAGAGGGGAGAGGAAGCGGAGAGAAAGAGAGAGAGAGGGGAGAGGAAGAGAGAGAGAGAGAGAGAGAGAGAAAGCGGAGATGGGAAGAAAGAGAGAGAGAGAGAGAAAGCGGGGAGGGGAAGAAAGAGAGAGGGGAGGTTAAGAGAGAGAGTGAAGGGGACGAGAGAGAGAGGGGAGGGGAAGAGAGAGAGCGAGAGAGGGGATGGGAGGGGAAGAGAGAGATAGAAGGGGAAGAGAGAGAGATAGAGAGAGAGGGAGAGAGAGAGGAAGCGGAGAGAGAGAGAGAGAGAGGAAGCGGAGAGAGAGAGAGCGAGGGAGAGAGGAAGCGGAGAGAGAGAGAGAGAGAGAGAGGAAGCGGAGAGAGAGAGAGAGAGAGAGAGAGAGGAAGCGGAGAGAGAGAGAGAGAGAGAGAGAGGAAGCGGAGAGAGAGAGAGAGCGAAATAGAGAGAGAGAGAGAGGAAGCGGAGAGAGAGAGAGAGAGAGAGAGAGAGAGAGAGAGAGAGGGGAAGCGGAGAGAGAGAGAGAGAGCTAGGGAGAGAGGAAGCGGAGGGAGAGAGAGAGAGAGGAAGCGGAGAGAGAGAGAGAGAGCGAGGGAGAGAGAGAGGAAGCAGAGAGAGAGAGAGGGAGAGGAAGAGAGAGAGAGAGAGAGAGAGGGAATGGGAGGGGAAGAGAGAGATAGAAGGGGAAGAGAGAGAGATAGAGAGGGAGAGAGAGCAAGAGAGGGGAGGGGGAAAGAGAGAGCGAGAGAGGGGAGGGGAAGAGAGAGAGAGGAGGGGAAAAGATAGAGTGGGAGAGAGAGAGAGAGAGCGAGAGAGAGGAGGGGAAGAGAGAGAGAGAGAGAGAGAGAGAGAGCAAGCGGAGAGAGAGAGGGGGGAAGCGGAGAGAGAGAGAAAGCGGAGAGAGAGAGAGAGAGAGAGAGAGAGAGAGAGAGAGAGGAAGCGGAGAGAGAGAGAGCGAGGGAGAGAGGAAGCGGAGAGAGAGAGAGAGAGAGAGAGAGGAAGCGGAGAGAGAGAGAGAGAGAGAGAGGAAGCGGAGAGAGAGAGAGAGAGAGAGAGAGGAAGCGGAGAGAGAGAGAGAGCGAAATAGAGAGAGAGAGAGAGGAAGCGGAGAGAGAGAGAGAGAGGGGAAGCGGAGAGAGAGAGAGAGAGCTAGGGAGAGAGGAAGCGGAGGGAGAGAGAGAGAGAGGAAGCGGAGAGAGAGAGAGAGAGAGCGAGGGAGAGAGAGAGGAAGCAGAGAGAGAGAGAGGGAGAGGAAGAGAGAGAGAGAGAGAGAGAAAGCGGGGAGGGGAAGAAAGAGAGAGAGAGAAAGCGGGGAGGGGAAGAAAGAGAGAGGGGGGGAAGAGAGCGAGAGGGGAGGGGAAGAGCGAGAGAGCGAGAGAGGGGATGGGAGGGGAAGAGAGAGATAGAAGGGGAAGAGAGAGAGATAGAGAGAGAGGGAGAGAGAGAGGAAGCGGAGAGAGAGAGAGAGAGAGAGAGGAAGCGGAGAGAGAGAGAGCGAGGGAGAGAGGAAGCGGAGAGAGAGAGAGAGAGAGAGAGAGGAAGCGGAGAAAGAGAGAGAGAGAGAGAGAGGAAGCGGAGAGAGAGAGAGAGAGAGGAAGCGGAGAGAGAGAGAGAGAGAGAGAGAGGAAGCGGAGAGAGAGAGAGAGAGAGAGAGAGCGAAATAGAGAGAGAGAGAGAGAGAGAGAGAGGAAGCGGAGAGAGAGAGAGAGAGAGAGAGAGAGAGAGAGAGAGAGGGGAAGCGGAGAGAGAGAGAGAGAGCTGGGGAGAGAGGAAGCGGAGAGAAAGAGAGAGAGAGGAAGCGGAGAGAGAGAGAGAGAGCGAGGGAGAGAGGAAGCAGAGAGAGAGGGAGAGGAAGAGAGAGAGAGAGAGAGAGAGAGAGAGAGAAAGCGGGGAGGGGAAGAAAGAGAGAGAGAGAAAGCGGGGAGGGGAAGAAAGAGAGAGGGGGGGAAGAGAGCGAGAGGGGAGGGGAAGAGAGAGAGAGCGAGAGAAGGGATGGGAGGGGAAGAGAGAGATAGAAGGGGAAGAGAGAGATAGAGAGGGAGAGGGAGAGAGAAGGGGAAGAGAGAGATAGAGAGGGAGAGCGAGCGAGAGAGGGGAGGGGGAGAGAGAGAGAGAGCGAGAGAGAAAGCGGGGAGGGGAAGAAAGAGAGTGGGGATGGGAAGAGAGAGATAGAGAGGGAGAGAGAGAGAGAGAAGGGGAAGAGAGAGAGAGAGAGAGAGAGAGGGAGAGAGAGCGGGGAGGGGAAGAAAGAGAGAGAGAGAGAGAAAGCGGGGAGGGGAAGAAAGAGAGAGTGAAAGAAAGCGGGGAGGGGAAGAAAGAGAGGGGGGGGAAGAGAGAGAGAGGGGATGGGAGGGGAAGAGAGAGATAGAAGGGGAAGAGAGAGATAGAGAGGGAGAGGGAGAGAGAAGGGGAAGAGAGAGATAGAGAGGGAGAGAGAGCGAGAGAGGGGAGGGGGAGAGAGAGAGAGCGAGAGAGAAAGCGGGGAGGGGAAGAAAGAGAGTGGGGATGGGAAGAGAGAGATAGAGAGGGAGAGAGAGAGAAGGGGAAGAGAGAGAGAGAGAGAGAGGGAGAGAGAGCGGGGAGGGGAAGAAAGAGAGCGAGAGAGGGGATGGGAGGGGAAGAGAGAGATAGAAGGGGAAGAGAGAGAGATAGAGAGGCAGAGAGAGCAAGAGAGGGGAGGGGGAGAGAGAGAGTGAGAGAGGGGAGGGGAAGAGAGAGAGCGAGAGAGGGGATGGGAGGGGAAGAGAGAGATAGAAGGGGAGAGAGAGAGAGAGAGAGCGAGAGAGAGCAAGAGAGGGGAGGGGGAGAGAGAGAGTGAGAGAGGGGAGGGGAAGAGAGAGAGAGGGAGAGAGAGAGAGAGAGCGAGAGAGAGAGAGGAGGGGAAGAGAGAGAGAGAGAGAGAGAGAGGAAGCGGAGAGAGAGAGAGGGGAAGCGGAGAGAGAGAGAGAGAGAGAGAGAGAGAGAGAGAGAGGAAGCGGAGAGAGAGAGAGAGAGAGAGAGAGAGAGGAAGCGGAGAGAGAGAGAGAGCGAGGGAGAGAGGAAGCGGAGAGAGAGAGAGAGAGAGAGAGAGAGAGGAAGCGGAGAGAGAGAGAGAGCGAGGGAGAGAGGAAGCGGAGAGAGAGAGAGCGAGGGAGAGAGAGAGCGAGGAAGCGGAGAGAGAGAGAGAGAGAGAGAGAGAGGGGAAGCGGAGAGAGAGAGAGAGAGAGAGCTAGAGAGGGGAAGCAGAGAGAGAGAGAGAGCGAGGGAGAGAGGAAGCGGAGAGAGAGAGAGCGAGGGAGAGAGAGAGCGAGGAAGCGGAGAGAGAGAGAGAGAGAGAGAGAGAGAGAGAGGGAGGAAGCTGAGAGAGAGAGGGGGAGAGGAAGCGGAGAGAAAGAGAGAGAGGGGGGAGAGGAAGAGAGAGAGCGAGAGAGAAAGCGGGGAGGGGAAGAAAGAGAGTGGGGATGGGAAGAGAGAGATAGAGAGGGAGAGAGAGCGAGAGAGGGGAGGGGGAGAGAGAGAGAGAGCGAGAGAGAAAGCGGGGAGGGGAAGAAATAGAGTGGGGATGGGAAGAGAGAGATAGAGAGGGAGAGAGAGATATTTTGTATTTTGTATTTAATTTTGTATTATTATTTACTACCATTTTATATTATTATTTGCTATCATTTATAATTTTGTTACAATGTATATTGTATACATTGTTGCTTTGGCAATATTGACACAATGTTTTTCATGCCAATAAAGCAGCTTGAATTTGAATTTGAGAGAGAGAGAGAAGGGGAAGAGAGAAAGAGAGAGAAAGAGAGAGAGAGGGAGAGAGAGCGGGGAGGGGAAGAAAGAGAGAGAGAGAGAGAAAGCGGGGAGGGGAAGAAGGAGAGAGTGAAAGAAAGCGGGGAGGGGAAGAAAGAGAGGGGGGGAAGAGAGAGAGAGGGGATGGGAGGGGAAGAGAGAGATAGAAGGGGAAGAGAGAGATAGAGAGGGAGAGGGAGAGAGAAGGGGAAGAGAGAGATAGAGAGGGAGAGAGAGCGAGAGAGGGGAGGGGGAGAGAGAGAGAGCGAGAGAGAAAGCGGGGAGGGGAAGAAAGAGAGCGAGAGAGGGGATGGGAGGGGAAGAAAGAGAGAGGGGAGGGTAAGAGAGATAGTGAAGGGGAAGAGAGAGAGAGGGGAGGGGAAGAAAGAGAGTGGGGATGGGAAGAGAGAGATAGAGAGGGAGAGAGAGAGAGAGAAGGGGAAGAGAGAGAGAGAGAGAGAGAGAGAGAGGGAGAGAGAGCGGGGAGGGGAAGAAAGAGAGCGAGAGAGGGGATGGGAGGGGAAGAAAGAGAGAGGGGAGGGTAAGAGAGAGAGTGAAGGGGAAGAGAGAGAGAGGGGAGGGGAAGAGAGAGAGGGGATGGGAGGGGAGGGGAAGAGGGAGAGAGGAGGGGAAAAGATAGAGAGGGAGAGAGAGAGAGAGCGCGAGAAAGAGAGAGGAGGGGAAGAGAGAGAGAGAGAGAGAGGAAGCAGAGAGAGAGAGAGAGAGCAAGAGAGGGGAGGGGGAGAGAGAGAGCGAGAGAGGGGAGGGGAAGAGAGAGAGAGGAGGGGAAAAGATAGAGAGGGAGAGAGAGAGAGAGAGCGAGAGAGAGAGAGGAGGGGAAGAGAGAGAGAGAGAGAGAGGAAGCGGAGAGAGAGAGGGGAAGCGGAGAGAGAGAGAGAGAGAGAGAGAGAGAGAGAGAGAGAGAGAGAGAGAGAGAGAGAGGAAGCGGAGAGAGAGAGAGAGAGGAAGCGGAGAGAGAGAGAGTGAGGGATAGAGGAAGCGGAGAGAGAGAGAGCGAGGGAGAGAGAGAGAGAGAGAGAGAGCGAGAGAGAGAGAGAGAGAGGAAGCGGAGAGAGAGAGAGAGGAAGCGGAGAGAGAGAGAGGGGAAGCGGAGAGAGAGAGAGAGAGAGAGACAGAGAGGAAGCGGAGAGAGAGAGAGAGAGAGAGAGAGAGAGAGAGGAAGCGGAGAGAGAGAGAGCGAGGGAGAGAGAGAGCGAGGGAGAGAGAGAGCGAGGAAGCGGAGAGAGAGAGAGAGAGAGAGAGAGGAAGCGGAGAGAGAGAGAGAGAGAGAGAGAGAGAGAGAGAGGGAGGAAGCTGAGAGAGAGAGGGGGAGAGGAAGCGGAGAGAAAGAGAGAGAGGGGGGAGAGGAAGAGAGAGAGCGAGAGAGAAAGAGGTGAAATACCTGCTATATGCTGATGACTTGGTACTTCTATCACCAACCAAAGAAGGTCTTCAACAAAACATTAATATTCTGGAGCAATATTGCCATAATTGGGCCCTGGCAGTAAATTTCCAAAAAACTAAAATCATGATTTTCCAAAAAAAACCCAGATGTCAGAAACACAAATGTAAATTCACCCTGAACAACACCTTAATTGAACACACAAAACATTACACCTACCTTGGTCTGACCATATCTGCATATCCATATCTGCATCGGGAAACTTTAATATGGCAGTGAAGGCACTCAAAGAAAAAGCCCGCAGAGCAATGTATGCAATAAAAATGAAATTATTCAAAATCAACATCCCAATTAGAATTTGAACTAAAATATTTGACAGTGTAATCCTACCATTAGCACTTTATGGAAGTTAGGTTTGGGGGCCACTCAATGAACTGGATTTTAAAATGTGGGACAACCATCCAATTGAAGCCCTACATGCAGAATTCTGTCGGAAAATTCTACAAGTCCAGAGAAATACACCAACTAATGCATGTAGGGCAGAATTGGGCCGTTTTCCAGTAATAATGAAAATACAGAAAAGATCATTAAAATTTTGGCTACATCTAAATTCAAGTCCAAATTCGAGTCTGCAATTTAAAGCACTTCAAGCCCAAGAGCTGAGCCCAGAAACGAGCCCTCTCAGTCAGCTGGTGTTGGACCTCACCAACCAAGCTGACACCAGCACTGCTTCAAAAGAAAGAATTCCAATAAGCAAAATCATGAACCAATCAAAGAAATCATATTTACAATACTGGAAAAACGAAACAAAATCCCAAAGCCGACTAAATTGCTATCTGACCCTAAACAGAGAATATGAATTGGCTGATTATCTCTACACTGTCAGAGATACGAAGCAGAGACAGATCCTTACCAAGTACAGGCTGAGTGACCACCAATTGGCAATAGAAACCGGCAGACATAAAAAGACATGTCTACCCAAAGAGGAGCGTGTATGTGGTCACTGCATAACAGGGGAGGTAGAGACAGAGATGCACTTTCTCCTTTACTGTGATAAATATTCCTCACAAAGAGATTCATTATTCACAGAAATGACTACATATATTCCAAATTTTTACAAATTGAACCCAGAGGAAAAACTAAGAATACTCATGGGCGAAGGAGCAATGGCTCCTCTTGCAGCCAAATATGTATTTTCCTGCCATAGCCTGAGGGACACTGAATAATAACATCTGCATAGTAAACAGTAACTTACTTATTATTACTATTATTTCTATAATTATTCATGTTTATCATTCCAAATATGGGTGGTAATGGTAGTGATAACAGTTTAGTGATGGTAGTAGTAGTCGTAGTAATGATGATTGTAGTTGTAGTACTGATATAAAGAAGAAGATGACCGTTATTTAGTTATAAGTTAGTTATAGTTTCATTTTCCATAATTTTATTTTATATTTATTGCATTTCTACTATTGACTGTTACCATGTTATTGTTATTATTTTTGTATTTAATTCTGTATGTTTTTCATGCCAATAAAGCAGCTTGAATTTGAATTTGAATTTGAGAGAGAAAGCGGGGAGGGGAAGAAAGAGAGAGGGGAGGGTAAGAGAGAGAGTGAAGGGGAAGAGAGAGAGAGGGGAGGGGAAGAGAGAGAGGGGATGGGAGGGGAAGAGAGAGATAGAAGGGGAAGAGAGAGAGATAGAGAGGGAGCGAGAGCGAGAGCAAGAGAGGGGAGGGGGAGAGAGAGAGCGAGAGAGGGGAGGGGAAGAGAGAGATAGGAGGGGAAAAGATAGATAGGGAGAGAGAGAGCGAGAGAGAGAGAGGAGGGGAAGAGAGAGAGAGAGAGAGAGAGAGAGAGAGGAAGCGGAGAGAGAGAGAGGGGAAGCGGAGAGAGAGAGAGCGAGGGGAAGAGAGAGAGGGGATGGGAGGGGAGGGGAAGAGGGAGAGAGGAGGGGAAAAGATAGAGAGGGAGAGAGAGAGAGAGAGCGCGAGAAAGAGAGAGGAGGGGAAGAGAGAGAGAGAGAGAGAGGAAGCAGAGAGAGAGAGAGAGAGCAAGAGAGGGGAGGGGGAGAGAGAGAGCGAGAGAGGGGAGGGGAAGAGAGAGAGAGGAGGGGAAAAGATAGAGAGGGAGAGAGAGAGAGAGAGCGAGAGAGAGAGAGGAGGGGAAGAGAGAGAGAGAGAGAGAGGAAGCGGAGAGAGAGAGGGGAAGCGGAGAGAGAGAGAGAGAGAGAGAGAGAGAGAGAGAGAGAGAGAGAGAGAGAGAGAGAGAGGAAGCGGAGAGAGAGAGAGAGAGGAAGCGGAGAGAGAGAGAGTGAGGGATAGAGGAAGCGGAGAGAGAGAGAGCGAGGAAGCGAAGAGAGAGAGAGAGAGAGAGAGAGAGAGAGAGGGGAAGCGGAGAGAGAGAGAGAGAGAGAGGGAGAGAGGAAGCGGAGAGAGAGAGAGCGAGGGAGAGAGAGAGAGCGAGGAAGCGGAGAGAGAGAGAGAGAGAGAGGAAGCGGAGAGAGAGAGAGAGAGAGGAAGCAGAGAGAGAGAGAGGGGAAGCGGAGAGAGAGAGAGAGAGAGAGAGACAGAGAGGAAGCGGAGAGAGAGAGAGAGAGAGAGAGAGAGAGAGAGAGGGGGCAAGCGGAGAGAGAGAGAGAGAGCGAGAGAGGGGAAGCGGAGAGAGCGAGAGAGAGCGAGGGAGAGAGGAAGTGGAGAGAGAGAGAGCGAGGGAGAGAGAGAGCGAGGAAGCGGAGAGAGAGAGAGCGAGGGAGAGAGAGAGCGAGGAAGCGGAGAGAGAGAGAGAGAGAGAGAGGGAGGAAGCTGAGAGAGAGAGGGGGAGAGGAAGCGGAGAGAAAGAGAGAGAGAGGGGAGAGGAAGAGAGAGAGAGAGAGAGAGAGAAAGCGGGGAGGGGAAGAAAGAGAGAGAGAGAGAAAGCGGGGAGGGGAAGAGAGAGATAGGAGGGGAAAAGATAGATAGGGAGAGAGAGAGCGAGAGAGAGAGAGAGGAGGGGAAGAGAGAGAGAGAGAGAGAGAGAGAGGAAGCGGAGAGAGAGAGAGGGGAAGCGGAGAGAGAGAGAGAGAGAGAGAGAGAGAGAGAGGGGAAGCGGAGAGAGAGAGAGAGAGAGAGAGAGAGAGAGAGAGAGAGAGAGAGGGGAAGCGGAGAGAGAGAGAGAGAGAGGGAGAGAGGAAGCGGAGAGAGAGAGAGCGAGGGAGAGAGAGAGAGCGAGGAAGCGGAGAGAGAGAGAGAGAGAGAGGAAGCGGAGAGAGAGAGAGAGAGAGAGGAAGCAGAGAGAGAGAGAGGGGAAGCGGAGAGAGAGAGAGAGAGAGACAGAGAGGAAGCGGAGAGAGAGAGAGAGAGAGAGAGGAAACGGAGAGAGAGAGAGCGAGTGAGAGAGAGAGCGAGGAAGCGGAGAGAGAGAGAGAGAGAGAGAGAGAGAGAGAGAGAGAGAGAGAGGGGGGGAAGCGGAGAGAGAGAGAGAGAGAGAGAGAGCGAGAGAGCGGAAGCGGAGAGAGAGAGAGAGCGAGGGAGAGAGGAAGCGGAGAGAGAGAGCGAGGGAGAGAGAGAGCGAGGAAGCGGAGAGAGCGAGAGAGAGAGGGAGGAAGCTGAGATAGAGAGGGGGAGAGGAAGCGGAGAGAAAGAGAGAGAGAGGGGAGAGGAAGAGAGAGAGAGAGAGAGAGTATGCGGGGAGGGGAAGAAAGAGAGAGAGAGAAAGCGGGGAGGGGAAGAAAGAGAGAGGGGGGAAGAGAGAGAGGGGAGGGGAAGAGAGAGAGAGTGAGAGAGGGGATGGGAGGGGAAGAGAGAGAGAGAAGGGGAAGAGAGAGATAGAGAGGGAGAGAGAGCGAGAGAGGGGAGGGGGAGAGAGAGAGAGAGTGAGAGAGAAAGCGGGGAGGGGAAGAAAGAGAGTGGGGATGGGAAGAGAGAGATAGAGAGGGAGAGAGAGAGAGAGAAGGGGAAGAGAGAGAGAGAGAGAGAGGGAGAGAGAGCGGGGAGGGGAAGAGAGAGAGAGAGAGAGAGAAAGCGGGGAGGGAAAGAAAGAGAGAGGGGAGGGTAAGAGAGAGAGTGAAGGGGAAGAGAGAGAGAGGGGAGGGGATGAGAGAGAGCGAGAGAGGGGATGGGAGGGGAAGAGAGAGATAGAAGGGGAAGAGAGAGAGATAGAGAGGGAGAGAGAGCGAGAGAGGGAAGGGGGAGAGAGAGAGCGAGAGAGGGGAGGGGAAGAGAGAGAGAGGAGGGGAAGAGATAGAGAGGGAGAGAGAGAGAGAGAGAGTGAGAGAGCGAGAGGAGGGGAAGAGAGAGAGAGAGAGAGAGAGAGAGCGAGAGAGAGAGCGAAATCTCCAAATCTTGTACTGAATCTCAGCATTCTCTGGTCATTTAGTAGATTTCCAGTTAAAAGCAGAAGCTAAGCAACATTCACATAACTTTCCCACCATGCGGAATGAGAATGCACATTGTGGTCTGTAAAACCAGTGTATACCCACAAAACCTCAAATTGCATAGCTCAAACTGAGACCTTTGATGATTCTCATCGTGACAAGTGACACTAGAGAGATGTAGGGAGGGGTCATTCTGAAGGACAATACACCCGCAGGCTTAAACCCAACATCACTGGCTAAAACCCAAAGTCATTTTCTAAAACCCGACATCATTGGCTGAAAACTAGTAATTTGCTGAAAACCGACATCATTGGGTTTTCTATAGGACATACTGTAAACATTCAACATGGAACACAGCCCATGGGACGCACACAACCAGACCCAAGTCACATAGTTCTGTTACCCTGGCAACAACGTCTCATGGAGCTTAGGGGCTTGCTGACTAGAGGAAAGATTAGTAGAGAAGTTCTGGTATTGATTAGAATATAGGATTTGCGTCATGTGTGACATATCGTTATGGTAACCACGCCATGCCTGGATATGAACAGTACAAACAAACATAGACACAAGGAAAAACTTTGCCAATAGTTTAACATGATTTATTACAATAGTTTACCTGTTATTCAACACTTTATCAAACTTGATATAGTGAGTTTAGTTGGCAAGATAGACCAACTGTGCGTTTAGTTGAAAATAAAGACAGGGGGTTAGCCTAGTGCAGGCAAAAGATGTTGCATTCCTGAAGCAGATGTCTTAGATAGACTCCCCAGGCAGAGAGGAAATCTGACAGCCATTTTGGTTCCAGACTCAAACCTCTGATTAATAAAAAACAGCCAATCAGGATTATCTATCCGATTTAATCATCTAGTAAACACAGTCGCCTGTTCCATTATCCTTCTTTCACACACACACACACACACACACACACACACACACACACACACACACACACACACACACACACACACACACACACACACACACACACACACACATTATAGAAAGAAGACAAAACATTTTGATCCCGGACAATCATACTGTCATGATCATGCTACCATGATAGCAGCTTGGAAAGAGCTAACAATTCCCAGCAGTCAATGTCAACCAGCACTGTATGCCAGTTTGAATATGCTGAGCGTATGCTGTTCGTGTGTTCTTGCAGCGATGGCACTGCAAGTCAAGCTTGTCGTGTTGTGGACCCAAGTAAGTCCTGTCACTCTTCCTGCAGCAAGCCTCACAAGCTTCACTGTCTCATCTGTCCTCGACGCTCACGTTTCCAAACCTGTTGTTACCACCACCACTGCTGTTGTATGTGTTGTTGTTTTGTACTGTATCTGTACTCTCTCTGTACATGGGTGTTACGTGTTTTTGTGTCCCCACCCACACCAAACGTGTGTTCTCTTACCTCTTCTCTTCTGTTCCTCACAGCATGTGATTGCCATCCCGTGGGTGCTGCTGGCAAAACCTGTAACCAAACCACGGGTCAATGTCCCTGTAAAGACGGCGTGACTGGTATCACGTGCAACCGCTGCGCTAAAGGCTACCAGCAGAGCCGCTCGCCCATTGCCCCCTGCATAAGTACGTGGAACCCAGCCTTTCATAGTTGCCTGAACTTGCCTCACCAGCCACCAGCCACCCATATTAAAACCTTTGGTCGAGATATGACTTTTGCCCATTCCATCTCTATGCTTGAAACTTTCATACACACCTCCACAAAGAAAATGGACAATTTACAAAAAGGAACAAACTCACTCAACTAACCAACCAACTACACCCTCCCACCCACCCACCCACCCTCCGTCCCTCCCATCCATCCATCCACCCACCCAACCACCAACCCACCCTCCGTCCCTCCCATCCACCACCCACCCACCCACCCACCCAACTACCAACCCATCAACCCACCCACCCACCCAACCAACCACCAACCCACCCTCCGTCCCTCCCTCCCTCCCATCCACCCACCCACCCACCCTCCGTCCCTCCCATCCATCCATCCATCCACCCACCCAACCACCAACCCACCCTCCGTCCCTCCCATCCACCACCCACCCACCCACCCACCCAACTACCAACCCATCAACCCACCCACCCACCCAACCAACCACCAACCCACCCTCCGTCCCTCCCTCCCTCCCATCCACCCACCAACCCACCCTCCGTCCCTCCCTCCCTCCCATCCACCCACCAACCAACCCACCCTCCGTCCCTCCCTCCCTCCCATCCACCCACCCACCCACCCACCCTCCGTCCCTCCCATCCACCCACCCACCCACCCAACTACCAACCCATCAACCCACCCACCCACCCAACCAACCACCAACCCACCCTCCGTCCCTCCCTCCCTCCCATCCACCCACCCACCCACCCTCCGTCCCTCCCATCCATCCATCCATCCACCCTCCCACCCACCCAACTACTAACCCAACCACCAACTGACCCTCCGTCCCTTCCACCCTCCCACCCACCCACCCACCCTCCGTCCCTCCCATCCACCCTTCGTCCCCCCAACCACCCACCCACCGTCCCTCCCTCCTCTGTCCTGGCTTGACAAACACACACTACATGGCACAGAATCCTACTCTTCTTCTTTCTCTCCTCCATTGGTTTCCTCAGACAAGCATTTAGTCACAGTGTTCTGACCACCCGGTAAATCTGAAAGCTAAAATAAACAAATCATCCCCCAGAATCCTCTGTGAAGCCTCAACCTCCCAATGTTGACAGTCCCCCACAAATACAACACTGCCAAGTCCCGGTCCAGAGCCTAGTTAACGAACACCATCTCTAGGATCCACCAGTGTCCCTGATTGGCTGAAAAGGGAAAAGGGCCAATGACCAAGGGCAATCAGCATCTCAAAACAAAAATAAAATGGCTGCCACTTTATCTTAATTATTTGGCATTTGTTTTCAGACTCCAAAACAATACATTTTAATTGCTGATTTTGGTCAATAAAATGATGATTCAGAGGTTAAATAAAAGCTATTATGAAATTAATTATTCCAAAGGGATATTTTTGGCCAATGTCCAAGCCAAGGGGATATTTAAACCTACAAACTCCATTGGAATCGGATATCTTTGATTTTACTGGGAAAGTCGCGCCACTCAGTCGGTGGTGTGAAACTTGGAGATGCTGAGGTCCCCGCGATCAGATGGGATCAACACAAATATTTAGTTTCTTCAATAATTGCTAAATAATCTTTTTTAAAGCCCTTCCCATTAACATTTAGCGATACTGAAACCTCTTGCCAATTTCAGTTTTAACAGGGAGGGATAAAATGTCATCAATGTAGAGGGTCGTAAATCAGACCATACGAGTCGATTATGAGAAACAGGCTCATTATTATTATGTGATCTGGCACGCGTGGCTGAATCCTGATCGGCTATCAGGGCTTGGCAGGTCGATTAGCAGTGAAACAGAGTAATCAGTAGGGAGTAAAAACCACATGGCCTCTGGCAGCAATTTTTTTTCTTGTCACAAGACAAATGCTTGCATTCTTAATGAGAAATTAGGCCTGTATAAATTAAACAATTAGGCCTGTATAAATTAGGCCTGTATAAATTAGGCCTGTATAAATTAAACAATTAAGGGAAAAGGGATACCTAATCAGTTGCACAACTGAATGCATTCAACCGAAATGTGTCTTCCACATTTAACCCAGCCCTTCTGAATCAAAGAGGCATGGGGGGGCTGCCTTAATCGACGTCCACATCATCGGAAACCGGGGAGCAGTTGTTGTTGGGGGTTAACTGCCTTGCTCAAAGGCAGTACAGCAGCAACCTTTTGGTTACTGGCCCAACACTCTTAACCACTAGGTGAAATAAATAAAATTAAAATAAATGATTGGGATAAGTCCTAATCAAATCAGAGGCGTTGAGCAAAAGACTTGATTCTTTCTTCCTTTATCAAACAGAATCTTCATCTACAGTGGCTTGCGAAATTATTCACCCCCTTTGGCATTTTTCCTATTTTGTTGCCTTACAACCTGGAATTAAAATGCATTTTTGGGGGTGTTTGTATCATTTGTTTGACACAACATGCCTACCACCTTGAAGATGCAAAATATTTTTTATTGTGAAACAAACAAGAAATAAGACAAAAAACAGAAGACTTGAGCGTGCATAACTATTCATCCCCACAAAGTCAATACTTTGTAGAGCCACCTTTTGCAGAAATTACAGCTGCAAGTCTCTTGGGGTATGTCTCTATAAGCTTGGCACATCTAGCCACTGGGATTTTTGCCCATTCTTCAAGGCAAAACTGCTCTAGCTCTTTCAAGTTGGATGAGTTCCTGCTGGTGTACAGCAATCTTTAAGTCAAACCACAGATTCTCAATTGGATTGAGGTCTGGGCTTTGACTAGGCCATTCCAAGACATTTAAATGTTTCCCCTTAAACCACTCGAGTGTTGCTTTAGCAGTATGCTTAGGGTCATTGTCCTGCTGGAAGGTGAACCTCCATCCCAGTCTCAAATCTCTGGAAGACTGAAACAAATCCCTCAAGAATTTCCCTGTATTTAGTGTCATCCATCATTCCTTCAATTCTGACCAGTTCTCAGTCCCTGCCGATGAAAAAAATTCCCACAGAATGATGGGATGGCGTTCTCGGGGTGACTGAATAGCGTTTTCCATGATGGCTAAAAAGCTCAATTTAAGTCTCATCTGACCAGAGGACTTTCATCCATATGTTTGGGGAGTCTCCCACATGTCTTTTGGGGAACATCAAACGTGTTTGCTTATTTTTTTCTTTAATTAAGCAATGGCTTTTTTTCTGTCAACTCGTCTGTAAAGCCCAGCTCTGTGGAGTGTACGGCTTCAAGTGGTCCTATGGACAGATACTCCAATCTCCACTGTGGAGCTTTGCAGCTCCTTCAGGGTTTTCTTTAGCCTCTTTGTTGCCTCTCTGATTAATGCCCTCCTTGCCTGGTCTGTGAGTCTTGGCGGGTTTGTTGTGGTGCCATATTCTTTGCATTATTTAATAATGGATTTAACGGTGCTCTGTGGGATGTTCAAAGTTTCTGATCTTTTTTTATAACCCAAATCTGTACTTCTCCACAACTTTGTCCATGACCTGTTTGGAGAGCTCCTTGGTCTTCATGGTGCCGCTTGCTTGGTGGTGTTGCAGATTCTTGGGCCTTTCAGAACAGGTGTAAATATACTGAGATCATGTGACAGATCATTTGACACTTAGATTGCACACAGGTGGACTTTATTTTATTAATTATGTGACTTCTGAAGGTAATTGGTTGCACCATATCTTAACTTAGGTGCTTCATAGCAAAGGGACAGCAAAATACATATACACCCACCACTTTTCCGTTTTTCATTTTTTTTTTCAATTTTTTTTAAACAAATCATTTTTTTCATTTCACTTCACAAATTTGGACTATTTTGTGTATGTGTATTACAAGAAATCCAAATAAAAATCCATTTAAATTACAGGTTGTAATGCAACAAAATAGGAAAAACGCCAAAGGGGGTGAATACTTTTGCAAGGCTCTGTATGCATGACTGCCAATACACTGCTATTGTACTCTTTTCCGTTCCTGTGTATTTTATCTATCTTGCCACCCTTTCCTTTTATCTATGTGTTCTCATACAGCGGTATCTGTGCTTCTCTGTCCTTGCTTCCCCTCGCTGCTTACACACCTGTTTCGGGGGTTTTATCCCCGTTTTGCCGCCAGTGTAACAAAATGCATTAGGTTTTATATCTATTGTTATCTAATGTTACCATCCTGCTCCTTTGGAGATAAGAGGAGCTCTTTTCATGCATGGCTTCATTCAATGTCAACTTCCTCTCTCTGTAAATAGCCTACACGAGAGGGTGAAGGAGAGCTGAGAGAATGAAGTCTTGGGTGTAAAACCGCAGAGACCTCGTCGTGGGGGGGTGAATAGAGGCGTGAGGGGGGAGACATTACAGATTTCACAACCCTCCCTGATATCTCCCCTCCAGATCTTAAGATTTAATCTCGCTGTTCCCCTTTGATCTGATCTGCCAGGTAGCTCCACCTGTACGGCATTCATATTAGGAAGTCCTTAGTTCTCAGACTTCCTAATATGGATACTGTACAGCTGAGAAAGTAACTCTCTACAGGCGAAACCTAACTAGTAACCATCCCTTCGTACAGTTACCCCACACAGCACGTCTACATCTACTGAAAAACTGTAGGTTGTACATTAATACTAAAGCTTTTCTGCTGGAAAATAAACACTCTTATTGTATTGTATACTCGTCTTAATTTGCATAACTCTTTCATCAAAATAACAGTTGTCTTTAATTCTATGTCAAATTTATTAAAACATAATGAAGCTAACTTTTGTCTGTGTTTGTGCGGTGTTTTTACCTGGAAACAGAGATTCCCGTTGTTCCCCCGACAACCACAGCCAGCAGTACAGAGGAGCCAGCAGGTGAGTGGATCCAGTCTCAGTCTCAGTCCTTATCTCTCACTACACTGCTTGTGTGATCCTAATTCCTCTGCAACATGGGATTATCAGAGCATGTTCTTGAGACTAATTTTTTGATATCAAACGGTTTAAATTCCACTGGCTACACCTGTGGATACCCATAATGCCTTTAGCTAGGATTTGGTTTGCAGTACGTATTTAGGCTGAGCAGAAAACAGAAAGAACCGCTCTCCCTCTCTTCCATCCCCACCCCTTCTAACTAAACATTTCCTTCACGTGAAATGTTAGAGCGAGTACAGTTTAAATTGGATCCCTGTTGCCTTCCCCCTCACTCCCCTCGTTAGAAGTTCATAAATATTAAATCAATTAGCCGTTGCCTTGGGATGTAGGTCCTTTAATCTTACACTCTTCATCCAATTAACTGTGTAACTGGAACGCAGTGGGGTGTTGGCACGGCAACGTTCTGGGCCGTGATATTGTTGATCTGTTGATTTTGTCTCTCTAAGAGGAAAAGAGAGGGAATATGGTAGTGAACGGAAGAGAGATTTGGGGCTCTGGTGCTAATCAGGGAAGCGAGCTCTTTCTCGAATTCAGGAGAGATGAGACAGTAGCTTGTTCAGAGGGGATTTCTTCCAAATTATACAGTGTGCATCACTCTCCCACCAGCTACTGTCAAAACACGGCAGTATTGTATATACATAATTTAATGTACTACTTCCTTAGTTAAATCTTATTAATTAACATGGAGAGATGAAATGGAAATTGATGTAACTTTTATATGAACACCTGTTAAACTTGAAAATTAAGCTAGAGACATGGTATGAGAAAAAACTATTCAGGAAAGAATGTTAAGAACCGCATTACAAATGAACAAAGATGGCAATGAAGATTTGTCACTAGTTAGTCACTACAAGAACCTGTCAGAGGGCAACACAGGCCACATCCTTCTCCTTTGCCCCTAGCTCGTGGAAAAGTGTGGTCATAGCGATGTTCCTCTCCCAGACAGAGAGAGGAGTTGTAGCGTGCCAGAACGCCTGGCAGCTGTTCTCAGACCTCCCGTTGGCCGTCTCTACTGCTGTTCTGACAGATCAGATTGACAGGGAAGTGAGGTTACTGCTGGTGTTGGAGAGTAAAGCCCCCCCCCTCCTCTTGTTTTCCCTTTTTCCATCACTCCTCTTCTCTCCCTGTTTCATGCTTTTTTTTGCAATATCACCAAATCAATACAACAGGTGAATTGTGAAATGCTTAATTACAAGCCCTTAACCAACAATGCAGTTTTTAGAAAAGACAGTTAAGAAAATATTGACTAAATAAACTAAAGAAACACAATACAATGACAATAATAAGGCTATATACAAGGGGTACCAGTACCAAGTCAATGTGCGGGGATACAGGTTAGTCGAGGGGACTTGTACATGTAGGTATGGGTAAAGTGACTATGCATAGATAATAAACAGCGAGTAGCAGCAGTGTGAAAACCAAATAGTCCAGCTGGCCATTTTATTAATTGTTCAGCAGTCTTATGGCTTGGGGGTAGAAGCTTTTAAGGAGCCTTTTGGACCTAGACTAGGCGCTTTGGTACAGCTTGCCATGCGGTAGCAGAGAGAACAGTCTGTGACATGGGTGACTGGAGTCTTTGACAATTTTGTGGGCCTTCCTCTGACACCGCCTAGTGTATAGGTCCTGGAAGGCAGGAAGCTTGGCCTCAGTGATGTACTGGGGCCATACGGACTACTCTCTGTAGCGCCTTACGGTCGGACGCCGAGCGGTTGCCATACCAGGCGGTGATGCAACTGGTCAG
The DNA here is from genome assembly GCF_013265735.2 of Oncorhynchus mykiss. Classification (NCBI taxonomy): domain Eukaryota; kingdom Metazoa; phylum Chordata; class Actinopteri; order Salmoniformes; family Salmonidae; genus Oncorhynchus; species Oncorhynchus mykiss. Next base: position 26,363,661 of record NC_048581.1, read on the forward strand.
GATGCTCTCGATGGTGCAGCTGTATAACCTTTGAAAGGATCTGGGGACCCATCTTTTCAGTCTACTGAGGGGGAAAGGGCATTGTCGTGCCCTCTTCACAACTGTCTTGGTGTGTTTGAACCATGATAGTTTGTTGGCAATGTTGACACCAAGGAACTTGAAACTCTCGACCCCACTCCACTTCAGCTCCGTCGATGTAAATGGGGGCGTGTTCGGCCCTCCTTTTCCTGTAGTCCACCATCATCTCCATTGTCTTGCTCACGTTGAGGGAGAGGTACGCACCGCTGAGGGGCCCGCACCTCTGAGGGTTCCCTGTGTTAAGGGTCACTGTGGCAGATGGGTTGTTGCCTACCCTTACCACCTGGGGGCGTTCCGTCAGGAAGTCCAGGATCCAGTTGCAGAGGGGGGTGTTCAGTCCCAAGGTCCTTAGCTCAGTGATGAGTTTTGTGGGCACTATGGTGTTGAACGCTGAGCTGTAGTCAACAGCATTCTGATATAGGTGTTATTTTTGTGGGAAAGGGCAGTTTGGAGTGCGATTGAGAATGCATCATCTGTGGATCTCTTGGGGTGGTATGCGAATTGGAGTGGTTCTAGGGTTTCCGGGATGATGGTGTTGATGTGCGCCATGACCAGCCTTTCAAAGCACTTCATGGCTACCGGCGTGAGTGCTACGGGGCAGTAGTCATTTGGGCAGGTTACCTTCTCTTTCTTGGGCACAGGGACTGCTTGAAATGGTGGTCTGCTTGAAATGTAGGTATTACAGACTCTGTCAGGGAGAGGTTGAAAATGTCAGTGAAGACACTTGCCAGTTGGTCCACGCATGCTCAGAGTACACATCCTGGTAATCCATCTGTTGGACCTCTGTTTAAAGGTCTTGCTCACTTTAGCTACGGAGAGCATGATCACACAGTCGTCCGGAACAGCCGGTGCTCTCATGCATGCTTCAGTGTTGCTTGCCTCGAAGCAAGCATAAAAGGCATTTAGCCTGTCTGGTAGGCTCGTGTCACTGGGCAGCTCATGTCTAGGTTTCCCTTTGTAGTCTATAATTGTTTGCAAGCCCCGCCACATCCGACGAGCATCAGAGCCAGTGTAGTAGAATTCAATCTTAGTTCTGTATTGACGCTTTGCCTGTTTGGTGGTCCGTCTGAGGGCATAGCGGGATTAGCGTCCGGATTAGTGTCCCGCTCCTTGAAAGATGTAGCTCTAGCCTTTAGCTTGGTGCACATGTTCCTGTAATCCATGGCTTCTGGTTGGGATATGTACGGTCACTGTGGGGACGACGTCGTCGATGCACTTATTGATGAAGCCAGTGACTGAGGTGGTATACTCCTCAATGCCATTGGATGAATCCTGGAACATATTCCAGTCTGTGCTAGCAAAACATTCCTGTAGAGTAGCAACCGCGTCAACTAACTACTTCCGTATTGAGCGAGTCACTGGTTCTGCCTGCTTTCGTTTGTGCTTGTAAGCCAGAATCAGGAGGATAGAATTATGGTTAGATTTGCCAAATGGAGGGCGGTGTGTGGAGTAAAGGTGGTCTAAAGTTTATTTCCTCTGGTTGCATCTGTGACATGCAGTTAGAAATGAGGTAAAACGGATTTAAGTTTGTCTGCATTAACGTCCCTGGCCACTACGAGTGCTGCTTTTGAATGAGCATGTTCTTGTTTGCTTATGGCCTTATACAGCTCGTTGAGTGCGGTCTTAGTGCCAGGGTCGGTTTGTGGTCGTAAATAGACGGCTACGAAAAATATGGATGAAAACTCTCATGGTAGATAGTGTCGTCTACAGCTTATCATGAGGTACTCTACATCAGGCGAGCAATACCTCAAGACTACCTTAATATTAGACATTGGGCACCAGCTGTTATTGACAAATAGACACACATCATCCCCTCCCTGGTCTGGGAGCAACATTATATCCTTCGCATCCTTCCCTGGCTGAACTAAACAAACTGTGGGTTCCCATGTATTGTATCCTGAACAGTGAACACAGAGGTTTTCAAAAGGCAAGTGAATCACTGGCTGGTCAAGAACTCTCGATTTTCGACATCACTTTATAATTTGCCATAGTTCTCGCTAGTTCCGTCGTCCCTGATTCTCTGCATTTGAGTGAGCATTAACGCGTAGGTGTCCTTGCGGAATAAGAGCTAAATAACTCCCGTTATAATCCTATTGATTAAACTGTGTCATCGGACCAATGTAAACATCATTATAGAGGAAACGTATAATGATACTGACCACGTAACTCCGTATAACGTAATCACCTGGGGTAATTCCTGTACATACAACTTGAATGGGTGCGACAAACTATGAACATTCTATAGAAATGGGAGATGTTGAAATCAAGCAGATTGCAAGGTGGGGCACTTTGACTGACAGGTTGCATCGGTCACGTCAGATTCCTGGGTAGACGGACAGAGGTCCGGCGGGACCACCCAGGCTTCCAAACCAGAGGATACATAGTTTCACACATTACTGGGTCTGGACTGAGCTAACCACTGGATAGCTTGGTACGTGGACAAATGGGATCTCATCCAATACATGATTGGTGACAGATGTGGTTGTTCTTACCAGGGCCTCACCACCAGCCCCCTAAATGTGTGCCTATGTCGTTAGAGAAGCATATATATACTGAAAAAATATATAACGTGCAAAATTTCAAAGATTTTTACTGAGTTACAGTTCATGTAACGAAATCTTTCAATTGAAATAAATTAATTGGGCCCTAATCTATGGATTTCACATGACTGGGAATACAGATATGCATTTGTTGGTCACAGACAGCTTAAAAAAAAAGGTAGTGGCGTGGATCAGAAATCCAGTCAGTGTCTGGTGTGAACACCATTTACCTCATGCAGCACCACACATCTCCTTCTCATAGAGTTGACCAGGCTGTTGATTGTGGCCTGTGGAATGTTGTCCCACTCCTCTTCAACGGCTGTGTGAAGTTGTGGATATTGGCGGAATCTGTAACACATTGTCGAACACGTCGATCCAGAGCACCCCACATATGCTCAATGGGTGACATGTCTGGTGAGTATGCAGGCCATGGAGGAACTGGGACATTTTCAGCTTCAAGGAATAGTGTACAGACCCTTGCGACATGGGGATGTACATTATCATGCTGAAACATGAGGTGATGGCGGCGGATGAATGGCACGACAATGGGCCTCAGGATCTCATCTCTGTTTTTGTGCTTATTTCAGCTCATGAAACCAACACTTTAAATGTATACATTGAACAAAAATATGAACGCAACATGTAAAGTGTTGGAGAGAGAGACATACAGACAGATGCAGGTATATACATTGTTTTATCTAGATGGAGAGACTTTAAGTGACGAGTCATGACATTATTGCTACTTTGGTTTGTAAGGTAGGACTAAAGGAAGAGAAACTGGCATGCTTGGGGTGGGCTGATTATAGGCGAGGCTGGACAGCTGTGCAGCAGGTGCCTCCCCCCTACCCCAACCCCATCGGAGTCGGTTGAGGGAAGTGGTGGTGGTGGTGGTGGTGGTGGGGGGGTATTCATTTGTCTCCAACGATGTGTTCTGGGTTCCCCACCTCCCTGAGTACATGGAGGGGTGGAATGCATGGCGAATATCTCGGACGGCAAGGCACAGACAAAACACATATTGTGCGGTTAGGTCACGGATAGTGTGAGTAGTCACTCCCCATTGGTCCTCGCCTGACAGAGATGTCTGTAGAGCAACGGAATGTGGAGGAGATTATAACAGCTGAGCTGACCACCATAATATCAACCAGTGACCACAACCAGGGTGGTATTTATTAGGCACGAAATGGAAGAAAAACAGTCATAATCGTTATAAAACGGGGAGTTACTGTCGAAAGTCATCCAATGAGAAGCGTTCGTTTTCGGTTACAAAACGTTTTGGGACGGTGTGCCCTTATGAACATGATCCAGGATATGGGTCACGATGATGATGATAAGAAAGATGTGGGGGTTTTTCTGTGGCTGGAATGGTTCAGGATTTGCAGTGAGACCCTCCCTGGATATTTGGGACATGAGTCTCTCTCTGGATCCACGCTACACACCCTGTTAATACTCTCTGCTGCCTCACTGGGCTTTAGTGTTGTGTCATGGGATTTTATTACCTGCTCCTAGTTTAATATGAGCGAGAGAGAGAGGAGAGAGAGAGAGCGAGAGAGAGAAACGTTGACCCGAGGGAGAGGGAGAGAACGGGGAGAAGATAGCATCGTAATAGCATTGTATTGGCGTGTCATCATCATCAATACCAAACCCACAATATGATTTATGGCTTGGCAATCTCAGCCTGGCTCTCACAACATGAACACATTGGCATCTGCCTCTCTCACTGTCTTCTGTTGTCTGCATGTTGGGATGGAGCCAGCATCATTGCCCACTGACTCCACTGAAACTCAATGGCAGTAATAGGGATGACCACACTCTTGTTTTCAGATTGGTTCCACAGAACATGCCGCCCAAAACAAACAACCCACAAAACCATCATGTCATGAATCATAAATAGATGCTTTCGCTCTGTTGTTACCCAGCTCTGTCGCTTCCCAGCTCTGTTGCTCACTGGGATCGAAAACAACTTTTCTCTTACTTCAGGAGGATGAAAGAATGAATGAATGAAAGAGAGAGAAAGAGGCCGTGTACGAAACCTGTCCTGCCTACTACTTACAAAAACTGCATACTGTGTACTAACCATACTACATACTATTTAGAATGTACTGTTTAGTAAAAATCTATTCAATAAGCAACAGATATCACCATACTAGACTCACCCATACGTCATCTGATGTGAAACTGCACCGTTTCCCGCCATTCATCATGGTGCAGCAGGTCTCACTATCAGCTGCTGTCAAACACGTCTGGATCTGAAAAGAGGATCATTATGGTGCAGCAGGTCTCACTATCAGCTGCTGTCAAACACGTCTGGATCTGAAAAGAGGATCATTATGGTGCAGCAGGTCTCACTATCAGCTGCTGTCATACACGTCTGGATCTGAAAAGAGGATCATTATGGTGCAGCAGGTCTCACTATCAACTGCTGTCATACACGTCTGGATCTGAAAAGAGGATCATTATGGTGCAGCAGGTCTCACTATCAGCTGCTGTCAAACACGTCTGGATCTGAAAAGAGGATCATTATGGTGCAGCAGGTCTCACTATCAGCTGCTGTCATACACGTCTGGATCTGAAAAGAGGATCATTATGGTGCAGCAGGTCTCACTATCAGCTGCTGTCAAACACGTCTGGATCTGAAAAGAGGATCATTATGGTGCAGCAGGTCTCACTATCAGCTGCTGTCATACACGTCTGGATCTGAAAAGAGGATCATTATGGTGCAGCAGGTCTCACTATCAGCTGCTGTCAAACACGTCTGGATCTGAAAAGAGGATTCTCTTCCTCAATAGCACGCAGCAAATTTGTAGTAGATGAAAAGCCGAAACGAGTATGACACGGCATACCATTTTTTTTAACATACTATACAACGTTCTATTTTCACATACCAAAAATACCAACATTCCTACTGTTTAGAACGCAATTATGGGTATTTGGACACGGCCAGTGTTGTGTTTGAGAACATCTAAAGCGAGACCGAGTCAAGACCAAGACCGGAGCAAATCGAGTCCGAGGCTGGCGAGACCGAGTCAAGACCAAGACGGAGCAAATCGAGTCCGAGACTGGAGGGGGGCGAGACCGAGTCAAGACCGAGTCAAGACCAAGACCGGAGCAAATCGAGTCCGAGACTGGAGGGGGGCGAGACCGAGTCAAGACCAAGACCGGAGCAAATCGAGTCCGAGACTGGAGGGGGGCGAGACCGAGTCAAGACCAAGACCGGAGCAAATCGAGTCCGAGACTGGAGGGGGGCGAGACCGAGTCAAGACCAAGACTGGAGCAAATCGAGTCCGAGGCTGGTGGGGGGCGAGACCGAGTCAAGACCGAGTCAAGACCAAGTCAAGACCGAGACCAGACAAATGCAAGTCCAATTCAAGACCATGACTGTAATAGTGTCATATCGCCACGATAAGAGTTCAAAATGTTCTGTGTTCATATTTCAGAAGAGCAGTTTGTTCTTCCTTACACAGAGACAAGACCGAGACACTCAATATTTGGTATCGAGAGCGGTCTCAAGGACTACAACACTGGACACGGCCAGAGAGAAGAAAGAAATGAAGAAACAAAGAAAAAGAAAGAAAGAAAACAATTAAGAAAACTCTCTTTGGACAGGGTCCAGCCCTACTGCAATGATCCCAGCAGCCCAACAGCCCAGGCACTGTGGCTATAATCTAATTACATGCTTTATTTGCCACAATTTGTCTCTCAATCAGTCTTGTTCACGGAGAAGAAAGAAGTAGGGAGGAGAAAGGCCTCCCCCATGCCCCTATTTACACCTCTTTGTTCCAGCTAAGCAGGTCCCTGTCACTGGGTCCTGTCTAGGTCTTTGCGCTACTTTTATCCATGTAGATAAAAGTCTGAAAAATGTGCCTAGGACTTAAAGACTGTAAGAGGGTGTCAATCAATCTCTCCCACTGCTAAAGAAGCACAGACACATCCAGGCGGCAAAGGAGCGTCTCTCAGCGTTTCTCCTTCCTCGCTCAAACAACCGAGAAACAAAGGGAACGACACCTCCCAGTAAGAGAGCGTAGAGAGGGGATGGAGAGAGGAGGCGCGGAGGGGAGGTACACAGAGCTCAGCGCCCCTGGACTCATTCCACTTCCCCTGACTAGAGTGTCCCACACAAAGGGTACATTTGTCCTCGCGGTGGGGGACTGCCTGGTCCTGTATGGGGATCTGGGGGTGCTCGTCTCAGGAGTACACTAATGGCCAACGAGCGCTATCAAAGGAAAGTATCATGATGCCATCAAGGGGGTTTATGGGAAAGCAAAAGCAGCCATTTCCACGGGCCCGGGTCGTCATTTACATGGAAATCAGGCGCCGCTATGCCTAGTATAGACTCAATTTCATCTACTGTGCCATTTTCCCCCTCACAACTACCTTCTCCAACCCCATCAGCTGAGACGATTTTGGGTTTACTTGAAACCCCTCACCCCGCCAACCAACTTCGTCCTCTTCTAGTGTCCCCCCAGCCACTCTCCCACCCTCCTCTACTTTGGGTGCATTTTTCCTCGTTTCAGCGTTACCCAGGCAACCTCATTCACCCAGAATAGAAAGGGAAGTATAAGGCAGGCATGGAGCATGGACCTGGTCACAACAATGAAGTTTGTTCATATTCAGGCTGGCTGAAGGTCTTATCCTTCCTCCTACCAGCCCATCACCCTGCTTAACACATCACCCCCTCCCCTACTCATCCTTCCCTCTCACTCCCTCCCTCTCTCTCCCTTCATGTCTCACTTTGTGAAAAGATAGCACGATTAAAACCTTTTCAGAGGAGAGTTGAGGGAACTGTGCCGATACAGTACTCTGGATCCAATTTGTGTCAGAGAGTGAAAAAAGGCAAACAAAAAATTTGAATTCCTATGTTTGGCATCGCGTCATGCACTCTTTACTGAAGGTGACTGGCGGTGTGGCAGCGGAGCGTGGGGCAATCAGGAAAGCCTAGGCACCTTTTCTGTCAAGGTTAACTCAGAGAAGTGGGCTGTGTGGATACACACTTAAAGTCCCAGTAATTCATCACAAACCTGTACACATTACCTAACCGAACTGAGTCAAGGCAAGCAGTACTACTCTGGCCTGATGCATCTACCATAGTTGCTAAAACTGTGTTGGAATAAACTAAATATCTGAGCCAGCACAGTACAGTTCAGGGGCCTCATTTATAAATGCTGTGTACATATAAAATATTCCCCTACACATGCCTGCTCCCATTTTCCCGTAAAAGTTGCAATTTATAAAAACAGAACAACCTTTTCTAGTGGTTGAAGTATTGTATTGCAAACATGCAAGTATTGTGTGCAAAATCAGGGATATGATGACATGATTTTCCCCCAAAACCCCCACAAAAAAACTGGAAAACATAACAACAAGATGCTGCCATTTGCCATTAGTGAGAAGAGTGAAATCAATGTATTTTATTTTTGGAATCTAAAATAATTTGATATACAGAACCAGAAAGTAGTCATACCTCTTGACTTATTCCACATTCATTGTGTTACAGCCTGAATTCAAATGGATTGCAAAGTGAAAACATGTCTTTAGAATTTTTTGCAAATGTATTGAAAATTAAATACAGAAATAACTAAGTTACATAAGTATTCACACCCATAAGTCAATACATGTTAGAATCACCTTTGGCAGTGATTACAGCTGTGAGTCTTTCTGGGTAAGTCTCTAAGAGCTTCCACACCTGAATTGTGCAACATTTGCCGATTATTCTTTAAAAAGATGTCAAGTTTGATCATTGCTAGACAGCCAATTTCAAGTCTTGCTATAGATTTTCAAGCTGATTTAAGTCAAAACTGTAACTAGGCCACTCAGGAACATTCAATATTGTCTTGGTAAGCAACTATTTAATTTTATTGTCATGCTGAAATGTGAATTTGTCTCCCAGTGTCTGTTGGAAAGCAGACTGAACCAGGTATTCCGTTAGGATTTTGCCTGTGCTTGGCTCTATTCCGTTTCTTAGTCCTTGCTGATAACAAGCATACCCATAACATGATGCAGCAACCACCATGCTTGAAAATATGAAGAGTGGTACTCAGTGATGTGTTGGAAATGCCCCAAACATAACACTTTGTATTCAGGACAAAAAGTTTATTTCATTGCCACATTTTTTGCAGCATTACTTTTGTGACTTGTTGCATACAGGATGCATGTTTTGGAATATTTGTATTCTCTATAGGCTTCCTTCTTGCCACTCTGTCAATTAGATTAGTATTGTGGAGTAACTACATCCTCTGTTTTCTCCTATCACAGCCATTCAACTTTGTAGCTGTTTTGAAGTCATGGTGAAATCCTTGAGCGGTTTCCTTCCTCTCCGGCAAATGAGTTAGGAAGGACGCCTGTATCTTTGTAGTGACTGAGTGTATTGATATACAGTCCAAAGTGTAATTAATAACTTCACCATGCTCAAAGGTATATTCAATGTCTGTTTATTGTATTTGTTTACTCATCTACCAATATGTGCCCTTCTTTGCAAGGCATTGGAAAACCTCCCTGGTCTTTGTGGTTGAATCTGTGTATGAAATGTACTGTTCGACTGAGGGACCTTATAGATCATTGTATGTGTGGGGTACAAAGTTGAGGTAGTCATTCAAATCATGTTAAACATTATTATTGGACACATTGTGAGTCCATGCAACGTATTCTGTGACTTGTTAATCACATTTCTACTCATGAATTTATGTAGGCTTGCTATAACTAAGGGGTTGAATACTAATTGACTCAAGACATTTCAACTTTTCATTTTTATTTCATTTGTAAACATTTCTAAAAACACAATTCCACTTTGACATGACGAGGTATTGCATGTAGGCCTGGGGTTATTTTCATGACCGCAGCAGAATAAATTCCTCCTATTTTCTAGCCATGATCGGGTCATTTTCCCTATGTAGCCATACAACAAATTACGATGCATCTCCCATTTAATTGGGACTAGTAGCCTAAATAGATTCTGTTTTTTTAAGCTAAACTTGCTTTTTGCCTGAGTAACCTCTGGTGGCAGAGCATTCCATGATAACATGGCTCTATACATGCTGTACAGTACCTAGCCTAAATAGATAGGCTATGTACAGTGCCTTCAGAAAGTATTCAGACCCCTTGATTTTTTCCACATTCTGTTAGGTTACAGCCCTATTCTAAAATGTATTAAATAGTTCCCCCCCCCCCCCCCCCCCCCCCTCATTAATCTACACACAATACCCCATAATGACAAAGCAAAAACAGGTTTTTAGAATTTTTTGCTCATTTATAAAACTTCAAAAACTGAAATACCACATTTACATAAGTATTCAGACCCTTTACTCAGTACTTTGTTGAAGCACCTTTGGCAGCGATTACAGCATAGCGATTCTTCTTGGGTATGATGCTACAAGCTTGGCACACCTGTATTTGGGGAGTTTCTCCCATTCTCCTCTGCAGGCCTTCTCAAGCTCTGTCAGGTTGGATGGGGACCGCTGCTGCACAGCTCTTTTTCAGGTCTCTCCAGAGATGTTCGATCAGGTTCAAGTCCAGGCTCTGGCTGGACCACTCAAGGACATTCAGAGACTGTCCCGAAGCCACTCCTGCGTTGTCTTGGCTGTGTGCTTAGTGTCGTTGTCCTGTTGGAAGGTGAAACTTCGCCCCAGTCTGAGGTCTTGAGCACTCTGGAGCCAGTTTTCATCAAGGTTCTCTCTGTACTTTGCCTTGTTTATCTTTGCCTCAATCCTGACTAGTCTCCCAGTCCATGCTGCTGAAAAACATCCCCACAGCATGATGCGGCCACCACCATGCTTCACCGTAAAGATTGTGCCCGGTTTCCTCCAGACATGACGATTGGTATTCAGGCCAAAGAGTTCAATCTTGGTTTCATCAGACCAGAGAATCTTGTTTATCATGGTCTGGGAGTCTTTAGGTGCCTTTTGGCAAACTCCAAGCAGGCTGTCATGTGCCTTTTACTGAGGAGTGGCTTCCGTCTGGCCACCCTACCATAAAGGCCTGATTGGTGGAGTGCTGCAGAGATGGTTGTCCTTCTGGAAGTTTCTTCCATCTCCACAGAGGAACTCTAGAGCTCTGTCAGAGTGACCATCAGGTTCTTGGTGACCTCCCTGACCAAGGCCCTTCTCCTCCGATTGCTCAGTTTGGCCGTGCTGCCAGCTCTGGGAAGAGTCTTGGTGGTTCCAAACTTCTTCCATTGAAGAATGATGGAGACCACTGTGTTCTTGGGGACCTTCAATGCTGCAGAAATGTTTTGTTACCCTTCCCCAGATCTGTACCTCGACACAATCCTGTCTCGGAGCTCTACGGACAATTCCTTCAACGTCATGGCTTGGTTTTTGCTCTGACATGCACTGTCAACCGTGGGACCTTATATAGACAGGGGTGTGTCTTTCCAAGTCATGTCCAATCAATTGAATTTCCCACAGGTGGACTCCAATCAAGTTGTAGAAACATCTCATGGATGATCAATGGAAACAGGATGCACCTGAGCTCAACATCGAGTCTCATAGCAAAGGGGCTGAGTACTTATGTAAATGTATTTCTGTTTTTTATTTTTAATACATTTGCAAATTTTTCTAAAAACCTCTTTTCACTTTGTCATTATGGGGTTATTGTCTGTAGATTGCTTAGTATTTTTTGGTATTTAATCTATTTTACTATAACAACAAAAAAGTTAACTGTCTGAATACTTTCCGAAGACACTGTGTTTCCAGTTTTAGCCGATGTAGCCGATGTGATCCCACAGGCAGGGCAGATTATAACACACAGTCAAATTTCACAGGTGAACAGATATTTGACCTTTTACGTTGAAGTATGCATGTACAGTAATACTGTAATAATACAAAATGTTACCCTAGGACAATGTTTCAGAATTCACGACAGTCCGGAATATTCTGGGAAAAAGTCGATACAAAACATTGTTGGATTCAAACGTTCTGCTGACAGGTCTAAATTCATTTTCCATCGTTTTTTCTTTCAGAAACTGTCACAGTCATTTGCCAAACACAGAATAAATTACTGCAAAAGATTAAAACATGCTGGCAACACCTCCAGAAACATTTGATAACATTTATTTTTGAATTCTAATAGTTCCAGATTATACAGCAAATAAATGAGTTAATTGTAAAACCATAAAAGGTGAATGCAGGTTGTTTCCATGCATGAGTTATAATGCACGTTCTCACGTGAACAGTTTTACGACGGGCTGATTTATAACGGGAAACATGCATATGTATGTCATCCACCAAGTTAATAAATATAAATATTTTTAAATGTACGTATTATTTTCAGAAATTGCACATGCAGATATTTAGTCTGAAATTTACGCAATGGTTATAAATGAGGCCCATGGCCGGTCCCTAGCTGTGTCAGGTATTTATTTGTTCACTGTGGAGGAGTGGACACCAGAAAGGGCTTTGGCTAACGCTTCATGGGCCGCTAATTTCCTTCCTGACCTCCCTTTGTCGTGACTATGACCCTCTACCTCCCCTCCTCCCACCCATCACTGGGACCACCACCCCTAGGTTCCCCTATTGCAATAAATGCCAAAGCTTGACACGGCCCTGGGGGGGTCTCGAAGGGTGGGTTTGGGTGGGCGACTTGAAAAGGAATGGGAGTTGGGGTAAGTCGGTGGGGGCCTGAAAGTAAGTCGGTGGGGGGTCTGAAAAGTGGGGTTTGGAGGGACATAGCGGTTGAGTTGACAAGAGTTGGCATAGCCACAGGAAGATGTATTGATTTGGGGGTGCAAAAAAATTAAGAAATATATATATATATTTCTTAATATTTTTTTTATTAAGAAATATATATATTACATTTTTATATATATATAATATATATATATATATATATATATATATATATATATATATATATATATATATATATATATATATATATAAATAATAAAGCATTGGATGTACAGTGCCTTGCGAAAGTATTCGGCCCCCTTGAACTTTGCGACCTTTAACCACATTTCAGGCTTCAAACATAAAGATATAAAACTGTATTTTTTTGTGAAGAATCAACAACAAGTGGGACACAATCATGAAGTGGAACGACATTTATTGGATATTTCAAACTTTTTTAACAAATCAAAAACTGAAAAATTGGGCGTGAAAAATTGGGCGTGAAAAATTGGGCGTGAAAAATTGGGCGTAAAAGCAACACAGCTCATCACCCTGAACACACCATGCCCACTGTCAAACATGGTGGTGGCAGCATCATGGTTTGGGCCTGCTTTTCTTCAGCAGGGACAGGGAAGATGGTTAAAATTGATGGGAAGATGGATGGAGCCAAATACAGGACCATTCTGGAAGAAAACCTGATGGAGTCTGCAAAAGACCTGAGACTGGGACGGAGATTTGTCTTCCAACAAGACAATGATCCAAAACATAAAGCAAAATCTACAATGGAATGGTTCAAAAATAAACATATCCAGGTGTTAGAATGGCCAAGTCAAAGTCCAGACCTGAATCCAATCGAGAATCTGTGGAAAGAACTGAAAACTGCTGTTCACAAATGCTCTCCATCCAACCTCACTGAGCTCGAGCTGTTTTTCTCGATGTGCAAAACTGATAGAGACATACCCCAAGCGACTTACAGCTGTAATCGCAGCAAAAGGTGGCGCTACAAAGTATTAACTTAAGGGGGCTGAATAATTTTGCACGCCCAATTTTTCAGTTTTTGATTTGTTGAAAAAGTTTGAAATATCCAATAAATGTCGTTCCACTTCATGATTGTGTCCCACTTGTTGTTGATTCTTCACAAAAAAATACAGTTTTATATCTTTATGTTTGAAGCCTGAAATGTGGCAAAAGGTCGCAAAGTTCAAGGGGGCCGAATACTTTCGCAAAGCACTGTATATACACAGATTGTACATTATTAGGAGGAATATATATAAATACACACACGCAGATTGTACATTATTAAAAGGATCCACAGCATGGTTGAGTACTAATTTCTGATTGGTTAGAAGGGAATTCTAGAATGGACATTAAAACCAGATAACGGGACAGTTGGAAAAGATATCGGGGACACCTTGCAATCATTACGCAATATTCGCCGACACATGCAGACCGTACTTGCTACAAAGTTACAAAAAGCTAAACCAAAAACCACACATACTGAAATTGTATACATTGTAAATGCAGGGTCAACAGGGGAAAAGTATTCTAGCTACAGTAGCATTTTTTGCAGAGACATTTTTGGGAGCATCTGATGACCTAACGTGGTGAGTGATGAGCATACATTTTCCCGGTCCCTACTGTTGCAGTCATGATGCACGTGGCGCTATGCTGTCAAATCCTACCTGATGTTTCTGGTTTGACCAGCTGTTTTCAGCAACTGGTATTTTTGAATTCGGTTGTCATATTGCCAGGTTCGCTAGCAACAAACTATACTGATCAAAAATATAAATGCAACATGTAAAGTGTTGGTCCCTTGTTACATGAGCTGAAATAAAAGATTCCAGAAATGTTCCATATGCACAAAAGCTTATTTCTCTCAAAATGTGTGTGCAGAATGGTTTACATCCCTGTCACGCCTGCTTCTGCTCCCCCTCTCTGGCGCTCGAGGTCGCCAGGCTGCTTATCATTACACACACCTGTCGCCATCGTTACGCGTATCAACGCTTCATCGGACTCACCTGGACTACATCACATTATTAATTTACCTCCCCTACTTCCTTAGTTTATTTCCAGAGTCAGCACTAATGTTATGTGTCCCTTGTCCAGACGCTGTTCGTGTTTTGTTTCCTGTGTTTCTTCATTAAATATTAACTCCCTGTTCCTGCTTCTCGTCTCCCAGCGCCTGTCCTTACAATTCCTGTTTAGTGAGCATTTCTCCATTGCCAAGTTAATCCATCCACCTGACAGGTGTGGCATATCAGGGAGCTGATTAAACAGCATGATCATTACACAGGTGCACCTTGTGCTGGAAGACAATAAAGGCCACTCTTAAATGAGGAGTTTTGGGACACAACACAATGCCACAGATTACTCATGTTTTGAGAGTGTGCAATTGGCATGTTGACTGCAGGAACGTCCACCAGAGAATTAAATGTTCATTTCTCTACCATAAGCTGCCTCCAACATCGTTTTAGAGAATTTGGCATTACATCCAACCGGACTCACAACCACAGACCACGTGTAACCACGCCAGCACAGGACCTCTACATCCGGCTTCTTCACCTGCGGGATCGTCTGAGACCAGCCACCTGGACAGCTAATGAAACAGTGGGTTTGCACAACCAAATAATTTCTGCACAAACTTACAGGAACCGTCTCAGGGAAGCTCATCTGTGTGCTTGTAGACCTCACCAGGGTCTTGACCCGACTGCTGTTCGGCATCGTAACCGATTTCAGTGGAAAAATGCTCACCTTCGATGGCCACTGGCACGCTGGAGAAGTGTGCTCTTCACTGATGAATCACAGTTTCAATTGTATCGGGCAGATGGCGTCGAGCGGTTTACTGATGTCAACGTTGTGAACAGATGGTGGCGGTGGGGTTAAGGTATGGGCAGGTATTAGCTTAGGACAATGAACACAATTGCATTTCAAATACATACCACTACCGTGACGAGATCCTGAGGCCCATTGTTGTGCCATTCATCCATTCAGCCATTCATCTATTTGGAAAAAGGCAAACTGACAGCCGCAACCAACCATAGATGTATAACCCATAGATGGCAGCTTCCATTTAGGTCATGACTGGCATCTATTGCTAGTGTACCCATGAGTTTAATAGTCAAACAGCTAGTCTTGTTCTATATTTGACGACAGTGATTTCCCAACTGTAAGTGATAAAACTTAGCTATTTTTTAGAAGCTATTTAGATTCTGCAGCTAAATTATGCTCCCTGGTGTAGTATATGGGGATGGATTTTTCAACCAAGAGTACTATAATTTCAGGCAAAACTATTTACATTTATCAGGAGGCGATGCAGCATCTCCAGCACCCCTACTTCCCGTGGCTATTGGTGTTGGGGGGCTGGGAGTGCTTCTACAGGCTTTAATCATTCCCAAACTGGCACTTTGACAGTGGGATGTTGGGTGGCGGTCGGCATGGGGATTGGGGGAGTTAATTTGAGTGGTTTTCTGAAGCGATGGCACAATAAGCAGCAGTCCAGAGGTCCTCCCATCAGAGCTATAGGGCCGGGGCGGTCGCCTGCAGCCGCGGGACCCTTTTTGTCTGTCTCATTTCTATTGGCCACCACTCCTCTCAATGCTCCATAAGCCCTATTAGAGGAAGACACAATTGAACCTGGCAGATGCGTAGCGCAAGGAATTCTGAAGGAGATGTGGTGTCACTTTTGTCTTTTTTCACAGTCTGTGTTGCTCCCTCTATAGTTGTTTTAACCTAGTGTGGATCTCTCTCTCCGCTTCCTCGCTCTCTCTCTCTCTGCTTCCTCTCTCCTTCGCTCTCTCTCTCTCCGCTTCCCCTCTCTCTCTCTCTCTCTCTCTCTCTCTCTCTCTCTCTCAGACTGTGACTCCTATTGCAAGGCTTCGAAAGGCAAACTGAAGATCAACATGAAGAAATACTGCAAGAAAGATTACGGTGAGTTGAGTTCCATCCTCTGTGCAGTAGTCTACAATCCTACAGTAGAAGCTCATGCTGCCTCCTGGGCCCTGGTGGACTTGGGAACTCAGCTAGCTCAAGTAGCTAGCTCCATATTTATTTACAACACCCAGCACCAAGCCCAGGCATCCCCGCAGGACAATCCTACAGCTCCTGGGCATTCTAGGGACAGCTTACTCCAGCTTTTCAAGAAAGAAAGTCAAAGGATCAAACAAAGGGGGGGGGGGGGGGGGGGGGTGGGGGGGGGTCAAGCCATCAGAGAGAAGAGCTTAGGGTGTGAGGATAGAGAGGGTGCGAAGGGGGGGGGGGATGATGGACAGCCCAGCAGGTATTTAAGGGCAAGGCGGATAATGTATAAAGCAAAGTCGGTGTGACGGACAGTTGGGGTGCGCGTCTAAAGGTCCTCATTAAGGGGAACTTAAGGGATGGGCCTTTTCAGACAGGCATTCCTGTGGCCATCCCATCCGGCTGCCCTGGCCATTGAAAAGGTTGAAAGGTTGAAAAGGTGCTTTAGGTGGTTAAGACCCTGGTGAAGGTTGTGGAGGTTTGACCCCGACCTGATTGAAGCCAGTCTGTTAAATCAGTCAACCAAGAAGGGGCATCCTGCCTGAAAATACCTTGGCAGATTGAATGAATGACAGCCCAGGCATTGTTCCTGAGTTTTTGAGGGGTTGGATCCAGGCATGGTGTCAGGAGGAATCCCATGGGCCACAAATGAAAAGTGGCTTAAATTCTCTCATTGCAGCTCTTTTTAATTTGATTTTATTTCGTCTTTATTTAACCAGGTAGGCCAGTTGAGAACCAGTTCACATTTACAACTGCAACCTGGCCAAGATAAAGCAACGCAGTGTGAAAAAAACAACAACACAGAGTTACACATAAACAAACAGTCAATAAAATAAAATAACGATTTTTCTATTTATGTACAGTGTGTGCAAATGTAGAAGAGTAGGGAGGTAGGCCATAAATAGGCCCTAGAGGCGAAAATAATTACAATTTAGCATTAACACTGGAGTGATAGATGTGCAGATGATGATGTGCAAGTAGAGATACTGGGGTGCAAAAGAGCAAGAGTGTAAGTAATACTATGAGGATGAGGTAGTTGGGTGTGCTATTTACAGATTGGCTGTGTACAGGTACAGTGATCGGTAAGCTGCTCTGACAGCTGATGCTTAAAGTTAGAGAGGGAGATAAAAGACTCAAGAGATTTTTGCAATTTGTTCCAGTCATTGGCAGCAGAGAACTGGAAGGAAAGGCAGCCAGAGGAAGTGTTAGCTTTGGGAATGACCAGTGCAATATACCTGCTGGAGCGTGTGGGTGTTGCTATGGTGACCAGTGAGCTGAAATAAGGCGGAGCTTTACCTAGCAAAGACTTATAGATGACCTGGAGCCAGTGGGTTTGGCGACGGATATGTAGTGGGGGCCAGCCAACGAGAGCATACAGGTCGCAGTGGTGGGTAGTATATGGGGCTTTGGTGATAAAACAGACGGCACTGTGATAGACTGCATCCAGTTTGCTGAGTTGAGTGTTGGGGGCTATTTTATAAATTACATCGCCGAAGTCGAGGATCGGTAGGATAGTCAGTTTTACGAGGGTGTGTTTGGCGGCATGAGTGAAGGATGCTTTGTTGTGAAATAGGAAGCCGATTTTAGATTTAATTTTGGATTGGAGATGCTTAATGTGAGTCTGGAAGGAGAGTTTACAGTCTAACCAGACACCTAGGTATTTGTAGTTGTCCACATATTCTAGGTCAGAACCGTCCAGAGTAGTGACGCTAGTCTGGCGGGAGGGTGCGGGCAGCTATCGGCACTTAGTTTTACTAGCATTTAAAAGCAGTTGGAGGCCACGGAAGGAGTGTTGTATGGTGTTGAAGCTAGTTTGGAGGATTGTTAGCACAGTGTCCAAAGAAGGGCCAGGTGTATACAGAATGGTGTCCTCTTTAAGAGACAATTGCTAAAAAAAAAAGAGGGAAGTTTATAGATGTGAAAATACTCTACCGTGTGGTGTTTGGTAAAGGCTTGCCATGCATATGTATATACAAATGTATTTATTTATTTACTTTTCTGCTCTTCTGCACACCAGTATCTCTAACTGCACATGACCATCTGATAATTTATCACTCCAGTGTTAATCTGCTAAATTGTAATTATTCGCCCACCTCCTCAAGCCTTTTGCACACATGACAATGACTCTTTTTTTACTTTCCTACTGTGTCATTGACTTGTTTATTGTTCACTCCATGTGTAACTCTGTGTTGTTGTCTGTTCACACTGCTATGCTTTATCTTGGCCAGGTCGCAGTTGTAAATGAGAACCTGTTCTCAACTAGCCTACCTGGTTAAATAAAGGTGTTCTCAACTGGCCTACCTGGTTAAATAAAGGTGTTCTCAACTAGCCTGCCTGGTTAAATAAATGTGTTCTCAACTAGCCTACCTGGTTAAATAAAGGTGTTCTCAACTAGCCTACCTGGTTAAATAAAGGTGTTCTCAACTAGCCTACCTGGTTAAATAAAGGTGTTCTCAACTAGCCTACCTGGTTAAATAAATGTGTTCTCAACTAGCCTACCTGGTTAAATAAAGGTGTTCTCAACTAGCCTACCTGGTTAAATAAAGGTGTTCTCAACTAGCCTACCTGGTTAAATAAAGGTGAAATAAATAAAACAAATAAAGAAAAGTTCTGCACCACAGTAACTAGTTTGTAGCCATTTGTAGGCGAACAGGTTTAATGAGTGGTAAAAAACAAAAGCTCTGTGGATCATTGATCCCGGCAGCGGAGCTCATGTGTGAAGGAGGTGTATTAGTTAGGGTCTCCAGTGAGTCAGTGGAGGATTTGGAACATGCACCTCCAATGGAGTGTAACGGGGCCATGTTTAACCTCTCAGGCCCACGCAAGGATCAATGGACTCCCGTAGGGAGACGCACTCTGTCCTGGGGAAGCCCAGTGATGTGTTGTGGTCTTCAGCTGTACAAACTCTTAACCCTTATACACTGTCTATAAGTCAGAGCTTGTCAGTGCCCACTGAAGACCCATAGGGGAGAGGAGATGGGGAGTGAGGTGGGACCCTACCCAGGTGCACCCCAGGTGCATGTCATCAAGACATCATAGTGTGTCTCACCGTAGCTCAGACTCAGCAGTGTTGAGAGCGCTGCTCAACAACACAGGGAGTGTCCTCTACCCCCATCCTAGTCTCTCACAGGCGGGCAGGTCTGGCAGGCACCGGAGGAGGAGTGTGTAGAGGGGACCTGCTGGTATTGATGAGTGATCTCAGCACCACCCCAGCATGCCTCAGGGAAGGCATGGTGTGTGTGTGTAATAGTCCACAGTGGGGTTAGGGTACATGCTCCTGGGCTTCAGAGCAGGCGACAGTAAGGGAACCCCCACTGTTTTACTCTTACTGTTCTCCTCAATGTCCAATTACAGGCAATTTCCTCTGCTTCCCCCCTGGCCCTCTCCAACATTACCCAAGCCCTACGCAGACCTCCCTAACCTGCCATGGGCCCTGGGGCCGGCCTCCCTGCCAAGGCCTGGGTCTAATCCACTTTCTCCCTGCCTCGCCATACCTCAGGGGGGCTTTGTACGGGTCCTGTACAGGGATAAGACTCGCCTCGCACTTTACACTTCAGGAAGGTTTACTGGAGGTTCCCGGTGTGGCGGAGAGCATTAGGAGTGCATTGTCTCGCTGTGCCTTGGTTCTATGCTGGAAAATATGCAGACACACTCCAACCCCCATAGAGAACCACTTGGATACAGCAATTTCTCCATACAAAAGGCCTGAAATGACAGTGGAACAGGGCTTAACAATAGGTTCAGTTATTTACAGTTTGGTCTCTCAGGGTTTCACCCTGTGTTGTTGTGCAGACACAAACAGAGAGCGCCTTCCAGTGGTGACACCAGGGAAGGACAGGGTGACAGAGGGCACCAATAGGGTTCACCACCAGGTCAACAGCCAGTTCAACCAATGCCCATGCTAATAGTGACAGTAAAATACACCAGGAATGCTAATGCTAGCAGAAAATAACACCAGGGCCCTATTTGATAACCCTGATAACCCTCTACCATGCATGGCGTCAAATCTGCAGTGCAGTGCAGGACACGTCTCATTTGGAGCCATTGACAGAGCCATTACATTCACGCTCAGTGATAGTCAGTTTGTGTGTATAAGAGGTTACATTTTAAGGTGATCTATGCTGCTTTTGAGAGCTGTTGGTGAGCAATGGAACATATTGTCAACGTAGTGCTCTCTTCATACTATCACAGAGCTGCTCCCGCAAAAACCCATCTCCTCACAGCCCATCCCTGCCTCTTAATCACGGCCCAAATCAAATCCCCTGACATCTATAATGGACGTGGAGCTGGATCTGCTACCGGACGACTTTGTCTTGACAGCATTTCCCTTGGAGGATACAAGCCTCTGATGGGCGTCTGGTTAGGTTACAGGTCCAGTCTCCTGTCCACTGGGGCCGGTTGAGTAGGTAGTTGCTGATGACTCCACTAGAATCAGCGCCAAATGGAGAAGCCAACCTCACTTTTTTTATATAAAGAGAATAGAACAGAACCCTACCCTACCCTTGAGGCTTTGTCAGTTATGGTGTTTTCAGTGCCCTGTAATGCCGCTTGGACAGTGGAGATCACAGCGTCTCATGGTGCTAGTCTGTGGAGCCAGTAGCGCTGACTGGAGACGCACATGGACCAGTGGACACAGAGGACTAAGAGCTAGAGGATTCAGCTACAGACAGCAGGCTACCCGGCGTCAGTATTGCCTGCTTCACTGTCTGTCTGATACCCATACTAGACTTACAGATGTAGGATCTTAATATGAGCCAGTCTCCTACAGCAGGAAAATAATCCTACAGCAACAGGAAATGTAAATTACTATGTGAATTATAATTAATGGACATTTTTGTATTGTAAGGGAACATCAAATCTGAAATTACAAAGTGTAAATTACAAACATTAGAAACCTTTTTAAAACTCAAAGACACTACAAGTTTTAAATGTCCTATGTTGCAGGAAACTTCACCTGCAACAGAGTGATTAAATTAAGATCCTGCATCTGTAGTGGGAGATACACTCACACTAGCACTTTCCCCTCCCTCCAGTCATACAGAACGGCCAGAGAGAGAGAGAGATGAGAGAGAGATGTCTTGGCAAAGCTTTTGCAAGAAGGAAAAGGGATTCCATGGGAAATGTCTGACTCGGTCAAACTGAATTATTTTGTCCCAGGGTGACATAGTAACTGTTGCTGGGATCATGGCTTGTCGGTCTAGAGAAAAAGAGCAAGGTCACAGTCAGGATAGCAGGAAGGAATGGAGCAGACGATAAGGACCGGGTTGCTCTTTTGTGCCAAGAGGACATGGATGGGGTTGTAATTGAAGTCTGTGATACAGGCACGAACCCCAGCTATAGAGATAGGAATAACAGCACTGTACTGTGTATCCCATTGAGCAGGAAATTATAATGCTAGTATTGAGTCGCACACAAAGACACAACAAAAATACATTGTAAATAACTTGTCGCTTAAAGTCTCTCTCTCCCCCCTCCCCAGCTGTCCAGGTGCACATTCTGAAGGCGGACAAGGCGGGCGAGTGGTGGAAGTTCACCGTCAACATCATCTCTGTCTACAAGCAGGGCGAGAGCCGCATCCGCCGCGGCGACCAGTTCCTGTGGGTCAGGGCCAAGGATGTGGCGTGCAAGTGTCCAAAGATCAAGACCGGGAAGAAGTACCTGCTCCTGGGTAACAATGAGGATTCTCCAGGGCAGTCTGGAGTGGTGGCCGATAAGGGCTCTCTGGTCATCCAGTGGAGAGACACATGGGCCCGTCGGCTGAGGAAGTTCCAGCAACGTGAGAAGAAAGGCAAGTGCAAGAAGGCATAGGCGGAAAGTACGGACGACGCCTGGAGCGAGGGAATGGAACGCGGGACAGGAGAACGGATGAGTGGGTGTTGAAAAAGGACGAGAGGAGAGAGAGGGAGACTGAGGAAGGACAGAAAGGGCCTGTGCGTTGTCGCTACTTTTTCGAGTAGAAGCACGAAGAGAATATTATTGAGAAGATCTTTTCTAGTGGACTTTTGTGAAGGAGCTCACGCTGCAGGTGTCATTGCTTCGTTGTTTTTTCCTTCGAGATTTGTCTCTGTGGATTTGCCAAGTTTGCACCTATTACCAGTATATATAAAGTTATTTGTGTTTTCATTTTTTTTCATATTGATATTTCATAACCCTATTTTATGAGCATTTTGTGCTGGTGCGAAGACACCACCAATCAAGCCACTGCATTATCACAAGCTCTGTTTTCTGTCGTTTTTAGGGTCAGCTAATAATATCACTGACAAACCAGCCTGCATCGTCAAACGTCCTCACTTCAACTTTTTTTTTTTTGTGTTGAAATTGTGTATCCTATTGGCAGTGCAGTAAAAAGTGCCATAAAATAACATTGGTTCTTCGCCTTGGAAATGCACGTTTCATGTATTATCAAATAGGTTGCCTTGCGCTTCGCCTGGTCGTATGTGTATGTGACATAAAACGCACAGTAACTAGCTACGTTTTTTTATTATATCACGGGTGTGACATATTGTACATTTGATTGAATGTTGGCCCCTAGATGCAGACAGTGAAATGGGAAGAAAGAAAATGACTGTCCATTCTTAAAAGGTGTACAAAATATTTGACTCCAGCATTGTTAACTAAGCTTAATCGAGGATATTATTTTAAATCTACACATTTCTCTTTGTCCGGTTTCAGTGTTCAGAATGATCTGAAATGAATGAATGTTCATTGTGAATTGTGGTGAATAACACACTCGTGTACAGTTTCAAACTGCATGTCAACCTGTCTCCAAAAAGGATGTCAAATACATGGCGTCCATATTAGGACAGCGTCAGATGAATTGATGTCCTAATATGGACACCGTGTCCTTACTCTCTTTTTGACTGGTGCTGCTGTCTAATTTCATGGTTAGTGTTTTTAATAATACTATTGCTGGATTCCCAAGAAGATGATGGACTGCATTCAAAAGGTCTGGAATTCCACAAAGACTCCTGCTATTAGAACAATAACAACCAGATTTCAGTTTAGGATCTTCAATCTCTATTTAGGATCACTTGTTTTAATATTTTATCAATGTTTGGTTCAATTATACTGAACAAACATAAGTGCAACATGCAATAATTAATGATTTTACAGAGTTACAATTCAATATTAGGAAATTAGTCAATTGAAATAAATGAATTAGGCCCTAATCTATGGATTTCACATGACTGGGCAGGGGCACAGCCAATCAGAATTACTTTTTCCCCACAAAAGCGCTTTATTACAGATAAAAGTCCTCCTCAGTTTCATCAGCTGTCCTGGTGGCTGATCTCAGACGATCCCGCATGTGAGAAAGCCAGATGTGGTAGAGAAATGAACATTAAATTCTCTGGCAACAGCTTTGGTGGACATTCCTGCAGTCAGCATGCCAATTGCATGCTCCCTCAAAACATGACACATGTGGCATTGTGTTGTGTGACAAAACTGCCTTTTATGTCCCCAGCACAAGGTGCACCTGTGTATCATGCTGTTTAATCAGCTTCTTGATATGATATGCCACACCGGTCTTGTGGATGGAATATCTTGGTAAACAAGAAATGCTCACTAACAGGGCGGTAAACAAATGTGTACACAAAATTTGAGAGAAATAAGCTTTTTGTGCGTATGGAACATTTCTGGGATATTTTATTTCAGCTCATAAAACACTTCACATGTTGCTTTTATTTTTTGTTCAGTATATATTTAATGAGTGATTTTGGAGCCAGTCCTTCTAAGAGACAGAAAGCAGTGTGGTTCTTCCCCATGTTGCCCAGATTTAGTATATAGATGTTTTTTTTTATTTGATATTGAAGGTGTACATTTATGAAATATGAATTCACATTACTATTATAACATAGTACACATGCTTTACACAAAACCAAAAGGAAGCATTTGCAATGATGTGAATATAAAACCTTATCATACCTAAGGTTTCAAATAGATTAGCTACCACACTAGGCCCTGTGTGTGGACAACACAAATCTGATTGTTTTCAGAGAACGTTAACCAAGCAGTGAGATATTGGTACATATTGAATTGAAAGCGTTACAATGTACATATGTATACGACCTCTCCATAGGAACAATATTTCCTAATACTGTAGGCTATTCACCAATCGGCACAGAATTGTTTCTGTGTCGTGTTAAATTCACACTATTTGGATGCAATTTTTTTTTTATCACAATGTGTCAAGCATTTGTAATTGAAACAAGCCTCTTCCTCAAGGTACTAAAAAAAGGATTGGCAGTCAACAATAAAAAATCTGTATAGGTAGTATTTTTATGTGAAAATGATCTAGATAATAAAACTATTATTAACTTCAATTTATTGGTTGTAGATTTTAGCAAAGAGAATGGACAGAGTGCACACCTAAGAACAGTATTGATGTTCTTGTTGTATTGAGGCAAGAGAAATGTAAGAGTGCAGTTTACCTCTGACGGACAGTGGACTGTTCCAAACATTATTACACAAGCATTATTAGTCATTATTAGGCTTCATACCCCTTCTCCCCCCACTTAACCATCCATAGACCTCACCCTTGTGCATAAGATATACATGTTACAAGCTGGACTGCCTGCCACTCTAGAGTTCTTGAAAATTCTGTCTTGAGTGGTGTCCGGCATCCATATTAGCAAGTCATCAGATTTCAAGCAAACCTTTCAGTGGTCTTCCTAATATGGATGCCGTAGCAGCAGCTATTCAACAGCTGCAGACATTCTTCAATGTCTCTTACAAGGCTGTCAAATTAATTCAGTTCAGAACGATTCGAAGAGGGCGAAACGAGGACTAGGAGGGGGGAAAATCCTGTAATTCAATCACCTGATTATCCCCAAATGAATTAAAACCACATCTTTCTTTAATTTCAAACCAATCAGATGTACATTGAGTGTCTGATTGCCAGCATCTGTGTTCCATACGGTTTCTCTCTGTGTACAGATCAGTCATATAAATACACATGCTTTGTGCTGGTGTATTGAAATATTACAGATGACATATTACACGTATTTATACATATATTTACATGTTACTTCCTTTCATCGTTATATCCATACTCGTGACATTAAATGTAAATGTATTTCTGTTTGGCACATGGTATATAATCAAACCTCAATCGTTTTTCCCATTCTGTCTCTGTATCCCCATGATGTACATTTTAGATCAGTTTTCCAGGCAATGGATTGACAATGACCTCCTCTTTGATGAAATATGACTTCCGCAGACCTGTCAAAACGTTGCTTTTGTTCATACTTTTTAAATTGTAAATGTTGTTTAGCTGTGTTGGCCTTTGCAAAACCATTTTTTTGCGATGTTTGTTTTACGATGTGTACTAATATATTATGGTTATTATATATGGATATATTTAATGACACGAGACATTGTGGATTTTATTCTGTCTTTTTTTTTGTTACTTGTTTGTGGTTGTTTAGATGTTTGTGATTTTAAGAAGGAAACAATAACTACTGAACACCAAGCTGGTAGAACTAAATCCAGAATTCAGTTGAAATAAACTCCTGTTAAGTCGCCACTAGTGTGACTCTTTCTTTTTCTCTTCTGCCTCTCTTTCTCTATCGTCTTAAATCATTCAATGTCTGCCTTGGGTCTCTGAAGCCGGAGTCTTGGGCGTAAACATACACACTTCTATCAACAGCTCCATGTGTGACTTAGGGAAGTACAGTAGAGGGCTAAGCATGCTGGGTGTAAATCGAATAGCTTTAGACCACCAAGCTCAGACCAGTAGTAGGATAGCTATACTGTTCACACAGACCAGTAGTAGGATAGCTATACTGTTCACACAGACCAGTAGTAGGATAGCTAGACTGTTCACACAGACCAGTAGTAGGATATCTAGACTGTTCACACAGACCAGTAGAGGGATAGCTAGACTGTTCACACAGACCAGTAGTGGGATATCTAGACTGTTCACACAGACCAGTGGTGGGATAGCTAGACTGTTCACACAGACCAGTAGTGGGATATCTAGACTGTTCACACAGACCAGTAGTGGGATAGCTAGACTGTTCACACAGACCAGTAGTGGGATAGCTAGACTGTTCACACAGACCAGTAGTGGGATATCTAGACTGTTCACACAGACCAGTAGTGGGATAGCTAGACTGTTCACACAGACCAGTAGTGGGATATCTAGACTGTTCACACAGACCAGTAGTGGGATATCTAGACTGTTCACACAGACCAGTAGTGGGATAGCTAGACTGTTCACACAGACCAGTAGTAGGATAGCTATACTGTTCACACAGACCAGTAGTGGGATAGCTAGACTGTTCACACAGACCAGTAGTAGGATATCTAGACTGTTCACACGGACCAGTGGTGGGATAGCTAGACTGTTCACACAGACCAGTAGTGGGATACCTAGACTGTTCACACAGACCAGTGGTGGGATAGCTAGACTGTTCACACAGACCAGTAGTGGGATATCTAGACTGTTCACACAGACCAGTAGTGGGATAGCTAGACTGTTCACACAGACCAGTAGTGGGATAGCTAGACTGTTCACACAGACCAGTAGTGGGATATCTAGACTGTTCACACAGACCAGTAGTGGGATAGCTAGACTGTTCACACAGACCAGTAGTGGGATATCTAGACTGTTCACACGGACCAGTAGTGGGATATCTAGACTGTTCACACGGACGCAAGCAAGCATCTCCCAACCTTTTGGAGCATCTGCAAGGCTTTTAAATTGACATAGTGGAAGAACGCAGAGTATGCTATAGATACAGTACATTATCCTTAGTAGATTACCATTATATAACACAAATGTCTTTACACCAAGGAGTCCATGGATCGTGCTGTTAACTGTAAATGTTGTTTATTGGAAATGACAAGGTTGCATTGAGCTAAACTGATTCACCTTCATGTTAAAAAGTGACACAGTCATACGTGTTATTTGTTTTGGCTGGCATTATCCTATAAACATGATCAAATCCCAAGACAAATGATAGCATTAGAACTGCTAGTGGGTAAATATAATAATAATACTTAATATATGTGAGAGATGATATGTGTGAGTGAATTGCAAGCTAACAGAATTAGCGACCCGGAACCCCGGACCTCTTAGCCCACAGACAGAATTAGGAAAGAAAAAGTCCCCCCCCCCATGGGAGGTCCTACAGTAGGTCAGTGCTACCCTTTACCCAACCAACACCCACGTAAGAAAATAAAACATTGTTGCTGGTTCCCCATAAGCCAAGGCTCAACTCTCCAAGTGTCAAGGTACAGTAGAGAACAGTACAATGCAACCGGTTTTCATACAAGGGGAAAGGAGAGAGGAAATATAGAGGGAGGGAGGTGGAAGAGCGTGTGTGTGTCATTATTAGTGTATGTGTGTGTTTAACAGGGCACAGGGGTGGTATGTTAGAGGGCTTGGAAGCACTGGGGCCGTATGTATCAAGCGTCTCAGTGTAGGAGTGCTGATCTAGAATCAGGTCTGCCTTGTCTATGTCATTTTATTCATTGGGATATAAAAGGCAAACCTGGTCCTAAACCAGCGCGCTTGATACATACCTGCATAAGTGCCTCTGCGCCTCGTCTCCCCTGTAGGCTCTCCACGCAGTCTCAGTGGTCATCCGACGGACGTTGCGACGTCCAAAACGCACCCCTCAGCCTCTTCGTTAGGTGGGCCACACAGCAACCACCACTATAGCAATGAGCAGGAGAACTATCACCACCAGCATCCCTGAAACAAGAATAGAAACACAAACCGAAGGATAAGTACTGTAGGGGGGGAAACTCGACAGAAACTCAAACAATCAACAACTTTACAAAGTGTACCTAATGCAGAGTAGTTACAGCACATAGACAGGTACAGTGCATGCTAGTTACAAAGACGGAATTCTACACATTGCCTAAATTCTTCTGATCAGGCTAAGACAGCCACAGACCAAAGGAACAGGTGGTGGAAAAGCAACCAATCAGTAAACTTGAAAAAGGTAGGCCTAGGCCTTTATCTAGTTAGCTCAGACCTTTGGCCCTACCCAATTTTATAAATCCTTGCTGCGCCCCTGTGTTTAGGCTAGTACCCTCATATTACCTGCACATTTTCACCAAGATGACTTAATACACGTTTATATGCAATCTAGAACTGTGACAGGTTTATTGGCACAGATCACGCTGCGGTGGGCATGTGTTCCAGATCTGACTTCACTGGAGAGAGAGGGTAATCAATGTTTTTCCACCAATGCTGTGGAGACAGAGGAGACCTGAAAGATTATACTGTAGCTACCTCACACTTAAATCAAAAGCTTCTTACCCAACAGGACCTGAAAATGATATAGACACAGATCAAATTAACGTTTTTATCATGGCCAAGATAAGAAAATATAGAACTATTCAAAAAGTTCAAGACCAACATTTATTATCAAGACTGTAAAATCGATAGTTATTCTGTGTTTGCATATGAGCCGACAACCACCGTTCAATGGGTTTTCCAGTTGTCTCGGCTAGTCTGTTGTCATCTAACCTACAGCTGTTTCAAATCCTGAAACCTTTCTAAGGTGTTGGTAAGAATAAAAGGACTGGTGGATGGCTGGTGTCAAGTGTCATACCTCTCAACCGTGGTCAGCTTTCATGGCAGCTGGGGGGATTTCTCTCCCAACTTCATGCCACACATTACAGTAGATATGGAAAACTCCAAGGACACGTTTAGCCACATTTTCCTCTCTCTCGCTCTCTAGTGTTTCTCCTTGAATGGCATCACCATCGGGTGAAGTTTTCAAACAACTGCATCCTGGAGAATCTGATGGCTTGATGGCTGTCGACAGTCTCTGGCTGACTCAAGTTGTCCGTGGTCATTTCGCATGCGAGCTGGTATTTTCCCTCCCGGCCTTTTCACTTTTGGTTAACATTTCTTTCATACCTTGGGTTTCTCGTCGTGCATTCTACTCTGCAGCGTAATTGCAGTCTGGTCCACAGGGAGAGATAGGGAGGAAGATGAACCCAAGCTGAACTAATTGCCAGCGTCATAGTCAGAGTAGAACTCCTAATCTAGGATCAGCCCCCCGTCCGTCCGTCCCGTCCGTCCGTGGAATCTTGTTCCTTTTGATCTAAAAGGCAAACCTGATTCTAGATCAGATGTTCTTATGAGACATAGGACTTTGCTAGGAAGCTTGGATGTGGCAGCAGCGAGTCCAAAGGTCTGGATGCCTCGTTAGCTTGGTTGGTTGCGACGCTTTCTCCTACTTTTAGGATTCCTTAATTGAATACGGTGGTATGGCTACTGCAAGGATACACTACTAAACAGTTCCAAACTGAGGGAAAGATCCCTCAGAGGGAAATATCTCTCTGTCTGAGTTGAGTGAAGGAGATGCAGGCACAACTTAGTGGCTATGCACATTCACCATACTCTATACTCTATACTCTATGTAACCAATTAATCCTAGTCCTATTTCCCCTTCTTCTCCTAAGTTTTTATTTCAAACTTTCAATAAAACAGCTCTGTCTGAAGCCTAGCATGCTAGTCTCCAACCTCTCCGAATGATCATTGGTCGAGACAGGACCTCCCCACTTGATAACTTACACATGTGAGCAGAGCCGCAACAACGTAAATGTCAAGTGGGAACATTCCTCCCAACAGCCCTCATGATGGCTTTTTAAACACCTCACACTTAAGAGAAATATACACACACGCACACACACACACGACAATTAACTACGCTCCAGTGTGAAGGATATTAAAACAGGATAGTATGCCGTCATCTTTACATTCAGCCCGACTTGACGGAGGGCGTAGGCAGATAAACAAGTCAAATTACGTTAGACGTTCATGTACATCGTTGGGATAATAAAGTCATCTTCTTCTTCGATATGTTCCCTACCACCCAGTCACGTCAGCCCCCAGACACCCAACTAACACTCCCACCCCTTCTCTTTGGGACAGTCCCCGTCCCGCTAAGTAACTAAATAAGTTACTCCTGACGAAGCAATGACAACAATCACATTTGCAGGCCAAATAGATGAGACTACGCTTCGCCATTGAAGCCAAGGGGTTTACAGTGCAGTCAGCAGTCAAAGTGACCCCCCCCCCAAGAGCTTTAGAGATGGGCAGAGTAAGAAGGATTGGGTTACACCCTTTTTTGGCATTTCCCGACAGATCGGTAAGACAAATCCTAATTGGTGGGGAAAAGGATGCGGGTGGAATTTGTATTTCTGTCTCTGCCCTCGCCAACACACACACCTCCCCCGTTCGTACCCTTTGCCTATGGTTCATAGCTTTTCGGCCACAAAAGACCGGTCCAATTTGATGTTAACATGGTTTGCGAGGTCACCACTTTTCTAACTGTAAACTGTCAGGTTTCTCACACCATGGTAGATAGTTATCCTCCAGCAATTCCATTGTAATATGAATATATCCCTTCAGAACACGTTGATGACCATCGTGTTGAAGTAATATACAGTCAAATGAAAAGCGTTCGCAGAGGAATAACACATTTCAGAGGGGCAGATCGAATCTGTCGGATGCTTGTGGAGTTTGAAAAAGAAGCAGTAAAGCGACTGCTGTTTCAGATCTTTTGTTTGACAGCCATCCAATATTCCACTCTTGCCAGACAAAAACCAGTGGTAAAGGTGAGGTAAGCATTTGTTAACGTGACAAACCATGACATTCGGGACCTTTTACCCACTCTAGGTCATGGGATCAACCCCGTCATACGTACAAAACTCTTGGATCTTTCGTTGTTTTAGTACAGCCCCAGATTTGAATGGTTTGTTTCAGAATTTTTTCGGTCCAACACTGAAATGAATGCTAGGGCATGGGAGACGAGTAAAAAATGATCATATCGGCATCAAAAGTATTCAAGGTTTACTTAACAGGCTGAAAGGGATTCAGTGAAATGAAGTTACATTTACCTATCCTCAATGACAACCCCTCGAAAGCCCTAACTATTCAGGCCTACTTGAGATGCAAGCCACCTGCGGGATTCGAGTCTGTGAGTATGTGTGTGTGTGGGGTTTCCCTCCAGCCTCCGCAGGCCCATGGGATTAGTCCATTGGAGAGAGGGCGAGAGGTCTGCCCCCACGTTGCCTGATGAGACACTTAAGCCCTGGGAAACTCACACCACCCTCCTAGGGCCCTTTGGTGCTAAGGGGTCATCTGCCTTTCTAATGCCCCCTACCCCCCTCAAAACCTGTTCACTACCCATTTCCCAGTAAAGGGAAGTGACATTGAAAAGTAGGCTTTACTTTATTGCATCTTTTAATTGGGCAGCCTTAACGTTCTCATTTTGCTCAAAGCTTAAACACGGTTTAAAAAGGCTAACCCCAAGTTAGCTTTAAAAGCTTGAACGTTTTTCGTGTCACCCATATATCCTGGTGAAATCCACAACCGTGTTGTGGTCTGATTGTGGCTCTTCCCCAATAAACCTCAGCACCGTGAGACTGATGGCTGGAGGACTTGTAATGTGCTCGTGTCTCGACTCTCAGTATGTCTCAACAAGATCCAGGAGGTTTCACAAGCCTGCCCTGAGACCCAGTCCCGTTGCTGCAGGACGGATCCATGGCGGTATGTTATGCTATGTGGGTCCATCCTCCCTTCAGCGGAGAGATGACCCCTAACCATGTTCAGCCCGTGCTCGTACAGCCTTCAGCTTGCCAACAAAACACAAAAGGTAGGTTGGATTTTCCACAGCGTCCTCAGTCACTCATCTCTCTATCCTTGTTTTGTCTCTGGCAGAAGGTCTAAGAGGTTGATTAAAGATTGACACAACTGCAAACAAAAGCCTCAGGTTCCATCAGTACACGTATAAGAAGATGTGAGTTTGCTGCAGGTAATTCATCTAAATGCTGCAACTCCTAACAGTTAAAATCCCAACAGCAGCAACATCTTATATTAAATCCTCAAATTAAACACACATCTTAAATCAAGATTCTGCCCCCACTGTGCATAATCTGGGATGTTTCTTCTCTTATGAGAGAAAGTATGTCAAGTATGCCCGTCTCCTTGTCAAAGCCAGTCTTTCCCACCCATAGGAGAACAGAAGGAAGACATAACACTCAAGCCTGGGCTTTGGACGAGCTGGGTTCCAAAAACAAATAAAGCCCAGGCTCAGGAATCATCAACACACACCCAAGAACAAGAGGAGAAACCCTCCAAAAGATGTTTGGCGTGTTCTAGTTTCAATTATTTCTTTGCACGAGACAAAGACAAGTGTCAAACAAACCAGGAGAAGAGAGGATGGAAAAAGGAGGAATGGAGCGGGTGGGGACACCCAAACTACCCCCCCCCCCCCCCTCCCAAGCATTGGCACTGTACAGAAGAGAAGGGATAGTGAGAAAACATTGAGATAGATCGCAGACAGATATGTGTGTGAGCGCGCGAGTGAGAAAGAGAGAGCGAGAGAGAGACTGACTCCTGGGTAAGCACAATGTGCCCGGTGACACTAGTTCTGAGATCTTCAAACAAACCTTCCCTGGGTGTCATGGTGACTGGACAGAAATGGCATAAACTGTTATATTAGCTGAGCGTTCATCGCATCCCCAGATCTTACGGTTGTATCTCCGCGTTCGCCTGTTAGTGGGGGCTCCTGGTGCAACAATGCGACCATCTCCAAGGTGACGGGGACTGGCGTTTACAAGGCAAACATAGCTTGACGACGCCAACAAGCTTTGTCGGACATTCCTGTTCTCGCTGTACGGTAGCTAGCCTAGCGACCTCCCCTCTCTGGCATATCTTTTTCCCAGCAGAGAGAAAGAAGCAGGGTGGCCATTGAGAGAGGAAAGCCGGGCTTTGTAAAGGCTAAAGACCAAAGAGCCGAGTTAAACAAATTAAAGGGGATTGGGGGGTAATGGTGAGGGAGGGCCCCATTGACACAGCATCACAGCTCCTCTTTAGCTCTGTAAACCACTGATCTCCATCAAAGACTGGTTACAAGAGAGGGTGGTGCTGACTTACTACACTACAGACTGGCTCCCGGGAGTCCTTTGAAAGTGGTACCAAGAAAGGCTTTTTGACTTACTACAGAGTCTGTACTACAGCCTGACTCTTGGAAGCCCCTTTCACAGAGTAAGGGACTGGGGATTGGATAGGGGGACCTATGTGGGACTGTTTTCTATAGCAGAGAGTAGTAGATGTGAGAGACAATCCCCACGCCACTGTGTGGTGTTTCGGTGTCATCAATGTCGTTGTTTCTGGTCAATTAAGCAGCATCGAGTCTGCTTCCGGTGGGCACAGCAATGATATCGCTGAATGGACTACGATGGATGGAGCTACTCTGAGAGAATGCAGCTTCAGATGGTTCTGATAGGAGCTCTTCAACACGATCTTTAACCATCATGAATGACTTACCTGGAGAGTAAAAAGATTATAGGACAGAGACTTAATATAACACATAACTGAGCGCATTAAGAGTTTGGGTCTGGCTTTCCCATTACTGAAGGTCTATGCTCCCTTTACTAGACCATTCACAGCACACTGAACTGTACTGAGAGCTGCAGAAAGAGAAAAAGGAGATGGGACCGATGCTTATGAATCTGGATGAGAGACAGACTTATCACAGTTGGGTTAGGAACACAGAGCAGATCAAATGGCCTAACAGACCGCAGCGACCCTGGAGAAGAAAGAGAAAGAAGATGTGCTCACCGCAGGAAGCCGACTTAGTCTCCACCAGCTTAACCCTTCGTGTCTCGTTGCGGATCCGGTCATCCGTCTTGTCCACCAGGTGGGTGAGGTCATCGATGATTTCTAAGAGGGAAAGAGAGAAGTGACAAAGTTAGTTGGAACGATGCTTCAGTTCAATATCAGTTAAAGTACATCTCAAAGACCACCATTTTTTTTTTTTTTTTAAAGTATGATTCTTTTCAGATTTAAGAGACCTCCAACAGTCCTATACTCTCGGCACTCGCTAATAAAATCACCCTTTATAGAAACGCTATGGACTTAGAGAAACAGAGCCGATATAGGTGCTGTCGGCAGCCTCAAACTGCCCTCGAGACAAAAGGCAAGAGCGATAGGGGGAATGTGTGAAAACACTCTTCTCCCTTTCAAAATCGTTCAGTACTTCCTGAATCAATGCTGGATTTAATCAGTGACTCTACTGTGTTTTAACGGCTGCTCGTGGAACAGACGCCAGCCGGGCGCTGCTGCAGTACAGTAGGCCTTCCTGTCTTGAAGGCCGTCCAGCTGGAGGCCTGCGATTCATAACGACAAGTTGCCATGGTGACACGACAGCCATGGTAGTCCACAACTGCTGGAGACCACCACCCGAGACTACGACTTAGGTCACTGCCATCCAACACTACAGCACAGCAAAATCCCAGCAGGCAAAACTGGTTGACATGATTGTAAAACTGGTCATTTAAAAAAGTGGCATTTCAACCAGTTTTTGCTCCCTAGGAAATGCAGTGAGCATTTACATATTAAATCGCTTCACTCGCTCCCTTTGTATGACATTGAGTGAACTGTGTTTCAGCGGCGAGAGCCTTTGACAATGTTCCCACTGCTGTACTTGCTATTCAACTCATAGGCGGAGTAAACCAATTACTCAACAATGAAACACAAAC
Source organism: Oncorhynchus mykiss (assembly GCF_013265735.2). Taxonomy (NCBI): domain Eukaryota; kingdom Metazoa; phylum Chordata; class Actinopteri; order Salmoniformes; family Salmonidae; genus Oncorhynchus; species Oncorhynchus mykiss. The sequence goes on from NC_048581.1 coordinate 26,398,402, forward strand.
ATGAAGAAATATCTGAAGAAATATGAGCGAAAAAGTGTCAAAACAGCATGGCTCATTGATCGAGTGCTACATTAAATTATTTATTGCTAAACAGAATCTAAATGATCCATTTCGTCTTTAGCGTTTGGGGGTACGTCTGTAGCTGTGTGGCACTGGCTCTTCGTTTGTTCAACTCAAGCCTCGATGATAGGTCCTCTCCAGTCTCCAGCAAACCTTTGACAGAATAAAAAAAATGCTAGGGGCACGAACAGTGACGTGTTGTGGACTTAGATTTTTTTTTAAACAAACTGAGGCTGAGGAGAAAAAGACCAACTGAACGGACAGAAACTCTGTTCACATATTACCCGATTTGGCAAGTTGGAGTATTTTCAGGAAAGGAAAGCAAGTCTTTCACCTACAGGTCCTCCTTTGGCTGCCAACTCAAACAATCTGCTTTCTTATTTCCAGGAAACTACCTGTTTTCTGATGTCTGAGACAGACATACATGTCTAAGAGAGGGTTTTCAAGCAAGTTACAAAATTACTCCAATATAATTAGCATCCGTCCTGCGTAACATCAACTAGGCTAAATAATGAAATTCTCACGAGTGAGTTCGAAGGTCATAATCAGACTATTCTTATCTCTAGGTAAGTTGTCTTTCCTAGTTTCGAGACACCCCTTCGCCAGTGAGAAAACATGCTTCGGTAAGTGGAGTCATCAGTGGTTGACTGAACCTGCATTCAGCCCAACTCAGATAATTAAGTTGGGGATAATTTGGCTGAGGCGGGTCAGGCAGAGTCAGTTTTAAAGGAGCAAAGTGCGGAGCAGAGAGGAAAGGGGCGACGGAGAGACGTGAGAGGGCCATGTGTAAAACATCTCCTGGGACATCCACCTCATCCTAGCATGAGGCAACAATTTATGAGCAGTGAAAAAGAGAGAAAGAAACCAAGAGACGGTCTGACAAGTTCGACCAGCTACCCCTTGGGATAGGTACACAAAAAATAAAAAATACACAAAGAACGAGCCGACTCGCTTTCCCTCTTCGCATGCCGCACTCCAGAGACATAATTCCCAATTTCCTAATGTAGCACGTTACTCCGATACATGACAGCTGCTCTCCATGGCTCGGACCGGGCCTATCAGCCACACCACAATGCAGGCCCTATTCCAAAACGAAGGTTGTTTATTTTCAATGCTATTACACTGGATAAACCTCCAAACCCACAGTGTGGGAGAGAGCACAGAGTCATAGACTCATACTCACATAGTAATGTCATCCGGTGCACTGTAAGTGATGGCTTGCAACCCCCCCCCCCCCCCCCCCCCCCTTCACATTGGTAAGTAGAGGAAGCCATCTTTCTAAACTCTGAGCAGGCACCTAACGCTAGCATCAGAAAGAGTGAAACGTGTGCTGAGGTCTGCAATCACCGCCCTATCCCGCACCCCCCTTTTTTCCCCCTAAGGGGTGGATCAGCTTAATATTGCGTAATGATAGTTGCTTCCATCAATGTAATTGTCTGCATCATTTCCAGACCCCCATATATTTTTGGGGTAGATATATATATCCATATACATACACACATGCATACATATACACACACATACCTATATAGACAAACATACTTTTTTTTAGAATATACCTTTATTATTCCCCACAAAGCCTACCACCCTTCCCCCGATTGGAGTAAACCAATAAACACTTAGGCTTCTACCTTCAGTTTATACATCTTATACACATTTTACAGACACAATCTATTTTTACAATAGTTATATTTGGTTTGTTTTTAGTCCTTCCTCTATTTCTGATGTCCATCCAGTTTGATTTCTATTTGTAACTGTGCTATTTCACAAAGGTTCTGAACCGATATACATTTTACAGATCCCATATGTTTTACATTGGTTATCTTGTTATTAGTCCCACCCTTCAGCTCCATTCAACCCCTCCCATCTATCTCTCAATATCATCCATTTTGGATTTCTACTTGCCATATATATTTTCAACTGTGCAGTGATGCTTCACAAAAGTATTGAACCTTTCTATTCTCATAGCTTCTACAAATTGTAAATTAAAAATAAACATTTTTGCTAAAATAATGATTATATTATTGATTGATTGACTATGGCTTTTCAAATCACCCAGTATTGCTGTCTGCAGCGTTAGTTCTAGGCAAATGTTGTAATTCTTCAGCCGTTCCTGGACCTGTGACCAAAAACGAGCTACATATGGACAATACCAAAATAAATGATCTAATGACTCTACCTCCTCACAGCAGAATCTGCAGAGCTGGGAAGATTGTCTCCCCCATATGTATAACATTCTATTAGTTGCAAGAATTTTGTATAGTAATTTAAATTGAAAAATTCAAAGTTTTGAATCCGGCGTTGTTTTGCGTGTCAATTCATAAACCATGTGCCATGGAATGGGTACATCGAAAATCTCTTCCCAACAATTTTATCCCACACCCCCTTACTAAACCCCCTCTCCCGTCAAGGACCAACAATGGTAAACACGCTGGTCGAACAGAGCCTTTTGTCGATGTCAGTGATGAGGCTCTCTTTAGAATACAGCCCACAGTCAAGGCGAGGCATTATTGCTAAGAGTCTGCTTAGACAGTATCTCACTTTGATAATTCAGGAGTACCACCTCAGAGACAGAAAACACAGTCACACATTCTCACACAGAAGCTTCTTAACTTAAATGAGGAGAAAGTTGGTAAGACACAGCTGTTTGTGTCTAGTTACCATTCAGTGTGGAGCACATCAACAAGTTGAATGAATGGATTTCTCCACCCACACATCCCCACAGACACAAACCAATGTGAAAGCCCAATCTAAAACAGCAATCTAAAGTTGACAGAAAAACTCGAATCAAAGACTTTAAAACAATGCAGATAAATGGGCAACGAGCCATCGATTTCCCACCTTTTTTAAATGAAGGGACAAGTGATTGCAAGTCAAAGGAATTGGTAAAAACAAACAAGAATAGTTTCCTTCACAATTAAGACAAACTTCGGTGTTCTTCCTTCCCTGAGGAAAGAGACATGAATCTATCAGCGTCATAATATACACAAGTAACTAACTACACTTTTCTTAATTAACCTATGCAAACATATTTATGTCCTTTCTCCAACATTCCCCAAGAAAATGCAGGAGGCAATTAGCAAGTTCTTAATGGATACCGACGGTTCCCATTGTCACCTCATTTGTTTAGCTAACAACACAATTAAAAACTCCAGGCGCAGTCGCTTGGGGGAAAGACCGGGTGGGTGGGTGGGTGTTTGGCAGCCAAAAGACAGAGACAGCAGTGCTGTTGAGATTACACGGATGTGTCAACTGACAGGCCAAGTTCACAGCTCTGGAAAGGAAAAAAAAGAAGACACTTTCCTTCCCAAACAGCAAAATAAACAGCGCAATCCTGTCTCTTCCAGAAGGGAACACGCCATTGTCACCTTGCTTCCCTCTCTTTCTATAGCTCTTTCTCAACTATATGCAAAGAAGGGAAAGCACCCTCGCATGAGTTTGTTTTCAGGTTATATCATTTCCCTAGTCTTCTCAGGTCTTTGTCCTGTGTACAGGTTGCAGAGGAGGAAAGGTGTAGGCATGCCCACGAGGGATGTCATTTGGCCCACGAGGGATGTCATTTGACACAGCAATTCCCCAACCACACTGGTGCACCGTAGGACACCTCCGACCACATTCTTCTGATGAAACATGACGCCGCCGAAGGCTCTGGAAAACAGATGTTGTTCTGCAATGACGTCACTCACATCTTTACTTTCTCCTCCGCGGCCGACTACACTGCGCCCTCTCAGAGTCCCATCATTTCCCGTCCAAGACAATTACGCTGCTTCTCTAAACAATGTTCCTGATTGCCTTTAGATCCAATGCCAGCTTCCTGTCTCAAGACACAATAGTTAACAGGTTCATTTCCATCCCTGTTGGATGGTCATCTGGATGGAGAGACTGAGAGACTTCCTCTCCTCTGCACATAGGGAACAGTGAGTTCTAGGATGAACGCCTTAGTTTCAGTATTGGACGGCCAATTGTTTTGGGAGACCAAAGAAGCAGAAATCCCTTTGAGGAATAGTGTTTGTCATGGACAATGTTCTCCTTCCGTGTCCTATCACTGGCTCTGGCAATGAGATTTTCCTCTCAGACGACACAGAGCAGAAGACTCACGTCATTCTCAATTTCCTTGTCTTGCGTCTCAAATCATGTCTCACGCCTGCAAACAAACATTGGAGGATTGGAGGATATGATCTCAGGGTCCAACATTACCGGTTCTTGCTCATCCAGATCCAAGATCCAACTTTATTACACAACTGTAAGCAGAGCAATACTTATGGTCCGGTACTAACAGAAGCAAGGAGGCCATTCGGGACCAAAGGAGCAGAGCTGGGGCCTTGGCGCCAGTTACGAAATGGAATGGAGTTCGTCAAGGGGCAGGAAGTGCAACTGAGTGAAGCAATGGTTCAGGTACTGGGGTCTGTCAACGCAGCATCCTGGGAGGGATTTCCCAGTCTCACCCCCCACAGAATGTGGTGTTGGGCCATGGGCCAATAGGCATCCAGTACCACCAACAGGAGCTGTCACGGCAGAGTGTGTAGAAGAGGCAAAGCAGCAGCAGTCCTATGCCCCGAGTGTCTGTCTGCCCCCCCCCCCCCCCCACCCAGATGAATGAGAGAGAACTTACTCCCTTCCCCAACCTTCGTCATATCCCTCCAAACACCCAAGTTGCTGACTTATTTGTACTGGGTCTGCTGTTGCGGCTTTGGGGCACCATTCTAAACAGTGACACCCCACTGGCTCCAGGACACGCTGTATTAACTGTGTGTGTTATTGTAGGATGCCTTCCCAATCCGATGGCCTGGGAGCGCGCGCACACACACACACACACACACACACACACACACACACACAGAAAGAAAGAAAGAAAGAAAGAGAGCGAGAGAGAGAGATGCTTATTTTTCAAACACAAACAGACTCGTCAGGCACTCATCTCGTTGCACTTACCCGAGTGATTTCTCCTGAGGATACGACAGACAGAGCGCTCCACTTTACACTCAGAATCCTGGGCCCCTGTAGCTAGTTACCTACCACGACTGTTACCAATTGGCCCCGAATGTAGAGAGGTTTCTGGTTGCCAAGCAAAACACAACACTCTGTCGTTACTGGAACTTCACTTGGCGCACATCGTTTACGCAGCACTCCGCTTGGATAAGATACTGTAGTGCCGCCGCAATTACTCTATTTACAAGAACTTGCGCCTTTCCATCAAAGTTTTTGTCCTCTTTTTCTTCTTAAACTTTCCCGCCCCGATGCGCATTGTAAACAAGTGAGGATTAGTAAGGGCTGCACTCACAGCTCTGAGCTTTCTGACTTTATAAACTGACAGCGAAACCCAGAGAGAGCAACGCTGAGCTGGGGCCAATAAAAAAAACTCAAACGAGCCATTTCGATCTCAATAAGAAGGACTTGGGTAAAGAAACAGTGCAGAACATGTGTTTTGGCCAGTCTGACATGTGGGAAGTAGAAGAAATAAACAACGCCACTTTCTTGTCCTAACAACCATCTAGCGTAGCTAGTAAAAAAAAAAAAGAGCTGTCCGTTTATTTGTTCATAATGGAGTGTCTATTGAGGTTTTACAAGAGTACTTGCTGATGGCCAGTTAATGCCATGATTTCTGAAGTGGATCCAAAACCAACAACATGCCTCAAGACACGTTTATTCATGATGAAAAAATGTGACCACAAAAATAACAAAATCAACAATAATAAAAAATAAACACTACATTTGGCCCTGTTAGCGTTGCTTGTCCAATGAATCTGATTTATAAATGGTTTGTAAAGCCTCTAAGGCTCTTAGAAGCTGAGAAGTGTAGTGTAGAATGGACTGCTTACGAGAGGGGATCGATTGGCCTCAAACCTAGGCATTGACAAATGGCACCTTAGGCCCCCATGAAATAGCCTTGCCATGGGGTCGGAAATGTGTGTGAGTGTGTGTGTGTGTGTGTGTCTCTTCCTCCTGTGTGTGTCAGTCATTGTCTGTAAGCAATAACACACTCGGCAGGAGCTTTTTGGAGCTGAAGCATCTCCATGCGTTTCCTCCCAGCATCTGGTCTTCTGAAGTGCCTCAGCACATGTGCATAGATTAGTCTCACCACAGGGTTGGAATTGCCCCTGCCTCCATGAATCCACAGCCCTCCACCGAGCACGACGGGGTCCTGTACCATTTACCCCCATTTACCCAGAAGATTTGCCGTCAGTCTTCACGCGGACACCCAAAATGGAGGTCAGGTTGACGGATGACTCTGTTTAAGGTGGAACCTCCACTAGAAAGAATGCACTTGAAAGAGAAGCCATAGACATCCCCACCCCTGAGCCTTTGACGGGGGCAGTCCTATCCCGCCGCTGTGCCCTTGCTTTGACGAAATACAGTTGATTTTGGGTCCGACTGGTGTTAGCGAAACAGGAAGTCAGGTGAATTACGGCAGTGGTTCTCAAACCTCTCCTCGGGGTCCCTCAGCCGTTTCACAATTTTGCCGTAGCCCTGAATTAGCTCACCTGACTCGCTTAGTCAAGAGCTTGATGAATAGTCAACAAGTTGAGTCACGTGTTCTAGCTCTGGATTAGATGAAATACATGGAATGGCTGATGGGTCCCCGGGGAGAGGTTTGAGAACCACTGAATTAGGGAGTCCAGCAAAGGGCCGTAAATAGGACTTCCTGGTTTAACCACATTGTAGAAGGACAAGGTGAGGGGCTTATGACCACTTGGAAAGACTATGTCTGTCATGCTGTACGATCATGTCATTCTGCTGGGGTTCTCTGGGGGTGAATTCATCAAATAACTCGCTTTCCAATGGAACGTGCAAATCCAAACCATTTCGAGAGTGAAAATGCATTGAGCATTTTCTTTTTCTCAGGTAAACGTCAACCCTCCCGTGCTGAACGTCAATGTTCTTGGAGCCTCATGGAAGTTCTTGGAAATCATCTCAAGGGACATAAAAATTCAAATGATGCCTCTTTAAAAGAGAAGAAACCCAAAGCGCAGGTCAGGCACACAGAGGAACGTAGAATACTGGCCGGTTGCCAGGTTCTCAGAACCAAACCTAGGTCTTTCATACCCACCGCCATTCAGGATATTGCTTCAGAGGGTTGCCAGATTCCAGATTGATCCAGCAGTTCCCCAGCATGGCCAGGTGCCACTGAACAATGAGAGTGTGATGAGCATAAGGGTGCCAGCAGAAAAACGGCAGAGGAGCACAGGACCCATCATGGGCACGGACCCACAAAAACCACACTTCCTTACCAAGACCTTGGAGGAGGAGGTGGTAACACATTGAAATGGGGGAACATTTCACTTGTGCCTCCAATTGGAGCAAGGTGCTAGGAACACCAGGATTGCGGGTTTCCACAAGGGCCACATCAACTAAGAATTGGTTGACAGTTCTGTAAATCGTTTTGCATACAAGTGCTGGCTAAACGACCATGCTGTTATCGTTATTAGGGAAAAGCGGAACAGTACAACTGCATCTGTGCCCTCTGGACCGATTTCAGAGGGCACAGACGCAGTAAGCATTAGGTTGTTTCCAGGATCTAGCTGGCCTGGCACAGCAGTACTGTAAAAACACCCTGTAGGTATTGTCAATGTAAACACCACCCGCGGAGACTATGTTTCTCACCAACAAAACAAATCTGGACTAAGTTATACTGCACCCCTGTGGAGCTGAGCGGAGCTTCCCAGCAGTACACCGAGTGTGTCTAACTGACTGCTAAGAGTTATAGTGGGACTTTGATGTGCAGACAGGGCCCGTTTAACCCGGAACAAACACACACACACACACACATTCTGCCAGGACCCTTGTCTGGGTCCAGAGTGACGATTCACCATCCATAATAACGTCCCTCACTGTCCATTGACAGTGGAGAAGGAGAAGGAAAGATGTGTCTCAAACAGAAAACTATGATGGAGACGTTTTATTATGGAAAACCGATTCCACCGCCAGCTGTTGTTTAGCCACTCATTGTACAGGAATGTGTAACAAGAGACAGTTTTGGTATTGAGTATTAAAAAAGCGCTTTGCATGCTGGGCTTCCTTTAGCATGATTGCCCTTTAGAATGGTTCCTTACGTGTCCCAGGGCTCCGAGTCCCTTTAAGTTACCACAGTGCATCTGAAATCTGCTGCTGATCTATGCTGTGACCTGGGTTCAAAGTTTTGATTGGATCAGAAGAAGTCCATAACACCTCTGATAGGGGTGATATCATTGGCTTGTAAAAGTTCCATAGCACTTCATACAAAGACTAAAATAACAGCAAGTAGGTGAAATAATAAAGTCACCTTCAAACATACACAACATGTTATTTTCCCTTCTGAAAGCTTCCCTGGAGCTGTTTTTATTTATAACTGTATATTACTTTAATTTATGATACCATTATAAACTGTGGGTGAGAGAGAGAGAGAGAGAGAGAGAGAGAGAGAGAGAGAGAGAGAGAGAGAGAGAGAGAGAGAGAGAGAGAGAGAGAGAGAGAGAGAGAGAGGTGGAGATACTATTGTGGTAAAAGTCCCTCTATTAAAATGCTTAAAACCCACAAACTTGGGCCGTGGCAGGACTATGTGCTGTTGTAGCTCACGCCAGAATAAATGTTTGGGTACAGTGTTCCTGAAAAAACATCCATACAGGAAAAATCCCCCCCCCCCCTCCCCACGTAGCTTCTGGACACCAAGGAAGGTATTTCACCACCAAAACACACACCAATACATTCTGCAATCGTGCACACACACAAACGGATTCACGCACACACTGTTGTGAGAAACAGACAGGCGCGTACACACCCATGCTCATGTACTTAACATACATAAGCGCAACCTATCTAAATGCCATCACAACGTACATAGGAAATCTAAGTGAAAAGAAGAGGGGTTTAGGGGAATATTATGTCGCAATCGTCTCCACAGCTGCGAGTGCAGATGCTGTATAATTACAGAATGCCCTCACCGCTGATGAGGAACATGAGTAGGTGGTGATCGCTTACAGACAGGGAAACCACCTCTAAGGTACAAAACAAATTAACAAACTTTAATTGACATTTACGACTTTCCCTCCTCCCAAAACCTCCCTTCAAATCCACAACTCAGTCCCCACAAAACCTCCCATTTCATCATCAGAACCGTCCCAGCTGTCGTCTCCTCTACTGCCCACTGGTGGCGATGTAGCTGAATTACAGCGCATTGTACCGCACAGGGCAGCAGCCAAGCAGCCCACTGACCAGACAGTCAGTATCCTCAACGCACTGACGTGGATGTGTGGTTACATGTTCTTGCCGTTGTGTTCAAGACACCTCTGTATAGATCAAATACGGTTATGTTGTGACTGAAAGGTTTAAAAAGTAGTGTGTACAAAGGCTGATGTTCCTTCATATATGGCCTTGGCTGGCAGAGAGCCATAGAAACAGAAGCTGCCAATAGGAAGGAGCGGTAAGATGAAACACCCTGGGATGTCGAGATCTGTATCTGTCTGGACTCTGTCCTCCAGCCAGTATCAGCTCCCATCCACACGCCAGTCAGTGCACGAACCCCCTGGGAAGACTATCCTAGATCATTCACCTTGTGTACTGTACTTCACCCTGACAACAGAACACAGACAGGTAGGTACAGTAACACAGTAGGTCTCCTTTGCTCTTCCGCAACATTTCACTTTGTGTCTTTTAAAACAAACACTTTGCTGTCGTGGATCCTAGCATAATATACACCAAGTGTATAAAACATTAGGAACACCTTCCTAATATTGAGTCGCACCACATTTAGCCCTCAGAACAGCCTCAATTCGTTGGGGCGTGGACTCTACAAGGCGTTGAAAGCGTTCCACAGGGATGCTGGCCCATGTTGACTCCAATGCTTCCTACAGTTGTGTCAAGTTGGCTGGATGTCCTTTGGGTGGTGGACCATTCTTGATACACCCAGCAGCGTTGCAGTGCTTGACACAAACCAGTGCGCCTGGCAGCTACTACCATACTCTGTTCAAAGGCACTTCAATCTTTTGTCTTGCCCATTCACCATCTAAATGGCACACAGCCAATCCGTGTCTCAATTGTCTCAAGGCTTAGAAATCCTTCATTAACCTGTCTCCTACACCTTCATCTACACTGATTGAAGTGGATCTAACAAGTGACATCAGTAAGGGATCATAGCTTTCACCTGGATTCACCTGGTCCGTCTATGTCACGGAAAGAGCAGGTGTTCCTAATATGTTGTACACTGTGTATTATTACTGTTTACTTTGTGGGAATTCTGCCTTTCTCTCATGACGTAGGCCTCCAGAAAAAAAAAAATGTTTTACACAGCCTGGTTGGAAAACGGAACAGCAGCCACCTAGAATCAAATTGGAACAGTATTAAGCCAAAACCATAACAGATGAGAAAAATAAGATGATTGGCTAGATCAAAAGGACTTGGTTGTTCATCTGAGCGTAGGCGATCTGAGAGACACAACACAGAGAGCGAACCTTCAACGAAACGAGGCTAAACGAGCTCATTTGTGAGGCCAAACTGCTTTTGAAGCTCGCCGTACTATTACAGGGAGGGAGCCGTGAAGATGACTTTAATCAAACCTTCCACTCCATGTGTTTATCTTGTGGATTTCACACATAGAACAACAGATCAAATAGAGTGGACAGAAACAGGATTTCCTCTTTTGAAGCATTTCAAAAGCCTTATCTTGGAAACAAGGTCAGATAGGTGATACTCATCCGCCGCGGTTTCAAATAATCATATTATGATTAAAGCCTTTGAGCTGCTCTTTCAGTCTCTGATTGAGATCGGTTGTCTCTGCGCAGACTTGAGGGTTACATGATCGCCATTGGTCAAACCATGGTGTTAACTCAGATGAGTAATATTCACGGTGATGTCAGACACTTGTGGCAAAGGGCTGGAACAGAAGACAGGACTCACACGACTACAGTGTTCTAGGATTACAGTACGGCAATATGAGATGGACTTAATATCAAGCAATATCTAATACATACATTACTTCATGGAAGCAAATCACACTTGCCCCCCAAAATGTACGATAAGACCAACTTCAAATCAAACGTAATAAGTAGGCTACAATTTCGCAATGACACTCCCCTGACTTTTATTGACAATTAGACAAATGCCATTTAAAATGTGCTTATTAAGGTGTCTTTACAGATATGAATAAACAATTCCACCATCCCCAACAATTCCACTGTAAAACGTGTGCGCCGCATTTTCAACAGCCTAAAGAGGCGTGTGTTCCCATCGCCGAGAGACTGTGAACAAGCCTGGCGTCTGGAGTCCCCCCCCCCCCCCCCCATCACATCCTCCACATTTTCACTTATGGAACGACGCCCTTCAAAAGCTCACCAAAGGCTTGAGACGCTAATGAAGCATTACCTAATTTAAACATGAAGTCTCCCTCTCTTTTCCTAGCTCCGTCTCACCGTTTCTCTGCATCAGCTGTGATGAATGACTTCTAATGAGTCCCTGCTGCGTTGTTCAACTGGCTGCTTCTTCCAAAGCCCCCCCACCCCCACCCTCTCACTCCCCCTTTTTCTCTCTATGGATGAAATCATTGGAAAACGACCTGTCTCTAGGCTGCCTCGTTTCAATGCCACTGCACAGTGTTTCTAAGCCTATGCTTAACACCGAGCTCGATTTTACTGTGTGAAATGTACCCAACCCCAGCCCTCCACAGGTAGCTTGTGCCTCCCCTCAGCCACCTTGTCCCACTCATATGAACCGGTCCTATTCATAACCCGAGTGTGAACCCGTATATTCCATATGTGTGGAATGTTAAAAACTAACAGTGGTGAATATTCTCTCTATTAAAAAGGGAGAGTAGATGAAGGTCTCTGCTCTTTAGCCGAAATGGGAACCACCTGCTGGACTGAGGTGGTGGGTAGGTCTAAGCCCTTCCACTCGATATATGGGGTGACCCACTTTACCTCCAGACGAGTGGCGAAGAAGAGGCGGTACTTTAAATACATTTACTCCACCGAGATCCCCGGCGGGTTCCAAACCGTTGGATGTGGCTTCCAAACCGGAGTCGTTAGTGATTAAGTAAACAGAGTGGGAGATTTGTTCTCGCCGTCACTCACGTTAGCCAACGAGGTCCGGCAGAGCCAAGCAAGAGCTGAGCCAGGGCTAAAGTAACATTAAATTGCAGGGAATCCTTTGCCCTCCACCAAAAGGGAAAGCGCCAGCTGAAATTGCAACCTCACCACATGGCAAATGCACTTTCCTTTCCCCATGCGGCAATCTGCGATGAAGCCCTCCTGGGGGATATTACAGAGCGATATTAAGACGTTAAGGCCAGTTCGGCGTTAAATTGTACACATACCACTGGGGTGAGGTAACACTCCTTGAAAAGTAATAGCAGTGACACGGGTAGGTGAACGAAGGTACGGTCAGCATAGAGTTAACCCCTTAGCTTCTGAGGAGGAGCTAGTGAGGTCGGTGCTGTCAAGGCACCTGAAGAGAAGTTCTGGGTCAAACGCAGGGAGGTCGATCGATGCTGGAATTCAGTCGAACCCACACTATGGCAAACACCCAAAACGGTGAAAATGCTAGCTTTAAGTGAAGGAGAAGTGACAAAACATGTTTTACCTCAGTGCAAGAACAACATTATATTCCCTCCTTGACCTTAACAGGCCACAGGACTCAACCATCTGATTGACGTTTGGAAAGGAACAAGACAAATGTACAATGCTGGAGTGTGTTGCGCAGTCTAACAGCGGCCATTTTAAAACCTTAACGCCAGCTAAGACCATTTCATGTCATCTAAGACACTTTAAAGAGGCAGATTACTCAAGGACACGGTAATGAAAACGACTTGAACCAAAAGTTTGTTTCCAAGCATTGTCTCATTCTAAAACAATCAAGTAGTTAAGATGGGGGGGGGTGAGCCTGCTGGTGAAATCATAGTTTACTTCGCTTACATGGAGTTTTTACTGCTTATTACTGCTTATTTTTACTGCGTATTAGTTTGTGGTTTTCCAAGGGACAAAATACACAATTAATAGTTTGCGAATGAGCGTGTCACTGCCAGGCAATCTGGATGTGGTTGTTGTGAGTGGAGGACCAAGGAGCCTCTCCCACTGACTTGCTGGGCCCAGGACAGGGCTATGAGCTAGGGGACATCTGGAGGTGATCTGGGGCCTCGCTGAGAAACAGACGAGGTGCAGATGAGCTGGAGCCGGACGACACTTCGGTCTCTGACGCCCTGCCCTGGGCTGCTGCTGTGGGGTGGTGAGTTGTCTCCATCAAAGAGAAAAAGTATGTTTGTGTGTGTTGAGTGCGCCCGCCTACGTGTGTGTGTCAGACCAACGTATTGGACCGGAGAGCTTCATCCTCAGTCTCCACTTTCACCCACGCCGGTGGTCGGACGCCACTGGTTGATGAGTAACTCGATGAGTGACTCTTTATACTGGAGTATGAGACGGAGAGGCAGCCAGCTAATCTTCACATCCCCTTTAAATCATTCAAAGAAGATCATCAAACACACTCATCCCTTTAAGACCAATAACATCCCCACAGTGAGGACAGTTGTCAGCTAGCAGTCTTTTTAATTGCTGACAAAAGGGTCAGGAGGAAAGTTGGCACTTGTAATGGTTTATTCGGGGATGCTGTGGATGTGATATTGCACATGCTGTGCTTAACGGGCGATATACGCAGGGTTGAATTGTCTTGGGTTGAGTTTTTTATTCAGCTATTCCAAGCACAATTAGCCGTGGAAAGGCTTCGCCGCTCCCTTTAAAAGCAGACTCAGGGTCATTCGATCCATAGGGCTCTACAGCACTGGCAATCCCTTAGCCAATGAGAACAGACGACCAACAAAATGGGAAAAGAAAGAAAGAAGTACATGAACAAGGGCTTTTTATTCCGCCTCTTCTTTCAAAGCTGTTTCCTCTCTGGTGGTGAAGCGAGCTAAACAAGGCCACATTCAAATCGAGCTAATTTTTGTTAGAAGGGTAAATGATCATTAAAGTTCAATTAGGGTTAACCGCATTGCAATGCATTGCCATTCCTCAGTGTGTTTTGAAAACAGCTCGCTTTTAATCTGTCATCTCGTTCATATTCCGCTGCAAATGATTGTTTAGTATACTTTTTATACACATATGCCACTATCGCCCTTGTTTGAGATTGTGCCAGACCCTGTAATATAACATTCACACTGCCCTCAGCACACTGACATTGTTGGTGCAAAAGAGAGAGAAAAGACTGGGTTGGAAAAAGGAATAGGCTTTTCCTAAAAAATTCTATTTACTTTCCGTACAGTTGTCCTAACATGACAAAGAATGTGTGAAGAGGTGTTAAATCTCCCTCTCCGGGTCGTGCCTCGCCCTCTCCGTCACATAGTTGGCACACCCATAGACCACTCCTCTTTTCTGGCGTCTGGGAATTCCTGCCAGTTGCCTTTTAATGTGGGTCTCATTTCTGCTGCTTGTGTGTGTGTGTGTGTGTGTGTGTGTGTGTGTGTGTGTGTGCGTGCGTGCGTGCGTGCGTGCATGCGTGCGTGCGTGCGCATGTGTGTGTGTTACTAACGACTGTCACGAGCGGAGCGCCACATTCATTCCAGATGTACAGCAGCTAATCAAAGCCAAGATCCACCGAGCAAGACAGCGGCCTGGACCGACGGCGGGAATACCTCCTACATGCTTTATGGCATCTATAAAAACAAAACATTTAAATACAAGAAATCTGAGAATTCTCTCTCTCTCCCTCCTCTTTCTCGCTCTCAGACAAAAACTACAGCTTTTATCGAGGTCTCTGAGCTGCGACAGTATTTAAATGGTTAACAGTAGACTGCCATTTGCACAGGGAAAACACATTGTTTAGCCTCGACCACAATACAGATCTACACAGAGATCGTCTGTGTATTCTTGGTCTGCTGTTTCAGAGCCCAAACTGCATATGAATCATGGGACGTGCCTGAGAGGAGAGGAACGGCAATACTGTGTCACCCAAAACACAAACTATTCCTACGTGTATAACACGTGGGAAAGCCCCGACCGATGCCAGGTATGACCCCTTTTTCCTCAGTGTCGCTATATAATACTGTTGAATGTGTGACTGGAGAATTAGCCTATTGGCACTTCTCCAGTTCAGCCACATAAAGGAACATTAGACACTCATTTAGGTATATGGCCCTTCTTCACAAACCACCATTGGCAGAGGAGTCAATGCATTGGGATAACATCTCTTTAAATCACTCAATGGTTGAGGTAGTACTACACAAGCCTGGTCCCAGATCTGTCCGTGCTATCATGTGCGGTCGCGCCAATGACCACAGGAGTTGGCAAGACGGCACAAACAGATCTGAGACCAAGCTAAGGCACTACTACACAACCTGCAGAAGTTCCAGAGTTCCAAACTTGGACTTCCATTAAAAGGATATGACTTAATCAATCCTGACGGTTGCGTTGAATTGTACTCTTTAATACATGAATGGCAGTTTGCAGCATAGCTCTCTCCTCTCTCCTCCAGCTGGACTGTCTTTGTGATCCCATCCTGACCACCTCATCTTTGTCACAAACCCACTCTGGAAAAAAAAGATAGGAGAAACCGACCAAATGCCTCACCAGCCATTTGTGAGAGAGTGCAAGCAAATGGAACCTCAAAGAAGAAGCCATTGGGAAGTGAAACTAGTGAGACCATTTGCAAGACCAGGGACATGGCACATGCAAGGCCAGCAAATGGAATGTCAAAGAAGATGAAGCTGTGCGAAGAAGTGAAAAGAGTGTATCAATCTCACAGGGAAAACTTAAACCCTTTGAGTTCCCACACACTAATTTGCTAGCGGTCGCAAACCGAAGATCATTCATCACCATGCGGTCGCTTGCCCTAACCTGAATCCCCTTCACCGCCTCATTGTTAATTGGTCCCCTTCCACTCTGCCGTAGTGACACTGTGCCCCAGACAGAGACGGATGCAACTACCATCAGGTGGGACAAGGAGATATGATCGATCGCGTCCAGGTCAGGATTTGTCAAACAGGAGGCCCGTCTAGCATTTTCCCGCCTTGGCTATTTTTTGTCACTCGATCACAGAGCAGTGTATTATGAATGGGGTGGGCAGTGAATTCACATTCCTACAGCAGCGCTAGTCTGCACAGTAGACATTCCCAGATAATGTAGACATTATCCTGGATAATGACGTAATTTCAACCAGCTTCTCCCGCTGGATTGGTTGTTCCCAGATCTTGCTCAATTACAACTTGATCACATTTGTCAGATGATCTCTATGAGAAAGAAGCAGGAGAGAAGCGTAACTGCTGTGAGATATTCAGAATACGTCATTTCAAATGTCCTTTCCCCCAAAGGCTATTAAAATGACTGCATATGGAAAGACCTGTGCTGCCCACCACCTTCTCGCCCAGAGTTCTGTCCACAAACCTCTGGCAAGTTCCCAGGCCTTTCAGAAAATATTTTCCATCTGAGTCAGAAGTTTAGAGTGTCACAGTCACCAAGTGGGCATGAACCCGGTTATACAAGCTGAGGCAGACCCTATGTACTGATCCAGGACCAGCTTACCCTCCCCAAATCCTAACCTTAATCATAAGGAAAGAAAATGTTAAACTGACCTTAGATCAGTGTCCCTACTCTGACCTATAAACACCCGACTCAGAGGAAGTGACTAAATATGTACATGCTCTGAGACTGTTACAGAAAGGAGGGCTTCCACAGGACACCTTCGGAGAAGAGAGAGATTTGTGGAAAATAACAGTAGTGTGACTCAAGTCAAATTAGGCTATTCTTCAATGAGAGAGGGTACAACACGGCAGCCAGCAGTAGCACTTGACACGTTCAGCGTTCCAAAGCACCATAACACTGAACCTGAAAACTGTCCGTGAACCACCAACAGACTTGTTTTAAGGTGTTAGGATTGAAGGTATACAAGGTGTATTTTCTTATATCTAGTACATGAAGAATCCTCCCTATGTCCAACTCTGTTGGGCAGAGTCGTGTCAAACTCCAGCCACCAAGTCAGTTGGTCATATCCACTCTCTGTAACTGCTACTCAAAGCTCAGTGACACCAGACAAAAGTCGGGCGTGTCTTCATGTATGACGACACCCATTTTCGTGACACGAACACCACCCCCACCCCTCCTTCCTCATCCCTAAGCCCTACTAAGTTGTTACCTGACCACCCTACCGTTGGCTCGCAGCTGGAGCAAAGAGAACGGGTGATAAATCAATCGTCGACTTCGCCCCGGCAACCCGGCTCCGCCTCAACGCCGAGCGCCGCCATTAGCGTACGTTTATTGGTTCGCGGGACTGTTTCTCTGAAGAGTGTGACCAAGAGCTCTGTTCTCCACAGCCAGGGTTGACCACCCCACTGGTGAGGTCACTGGTCCTCCAGCAGTTCTAACCAAACAGTCCAGAATGTTCCCGAGTTACACTATTTATTTGGACCTCATTAGAGTTCCCCGGCCTCGACTCTGATGATGCAGCAGCGAATCAATGACGTAATTATTAGTGGGAAATAACAGACTAATGGCTATGTCATAGAAACATATCTCCTTTTTTTCCCCCAGCATAAAGAGTCCTTTACAAAGAGAGAGGGTGGTAGTTGTTGCATACTATTGAGGCCTAGAGATAGCCTGGTCGCAGATCTGTGTGCCATCTTGCTAGGTTCTATATACAGTATGGTCATTGTCATGCCAAACAACCATAAGAGTTGGCTATACAGCACAAACAGATCTGGGACCAGGCTAGCCCATAGGCCCATCCTCAACACTGACAATAGGCTCCTATTATGACCTGATATGGCTCAAAAAATAAATAAGTCATCACTTACTCATACAGAAATGGATACACGTCTAACAATCTTAGCAAGTGTCCGACATAACAATCTTGGATGTTTAGGTCACATGTATCTGTTCAAAGTGATCTTCCTTCTGGATCTTTCCGTCATCTTCCACCGGCAGATCTCAATCTAAATGAAGTTTTGTTTCTCTCTGGTCTGAATGAGCTCACTTCTGTACAAAAAATATAGTCGTCTAACAGAAAGATATGGACACCGTGTTGCCTAGCGATGGTGAAATCCACTCAGAGTGTTATTAGTAAAACAGAAAAAGACCCAGGCAGGAGTACACACAGAGGTCACGGCTGGGATATTTGATGTGCGAAGCGGCGAGCAGCACATTTTGGCGGAGTCGTGGCAGGGTCGCAGTCTATTTATTAAAGTGGAGAAGAGGTGGAGGACAGGATAGAAAAACAGAACAAACAGCAATGACTGATTCCTCTGAAAGGTTTGTGCGTGGGGAATTTGAAGGGGATCGGCTTAGCGGGAAACTTTGATTAAATAGCATCAAACAGCGTGTGGAAAATAAATGAACTCATCCATCCATTTGATCAGCCCACGTCGACTATGTTGGATTTTTTAATGAGGCTTGTAATAGGGAAGATAGACAAACCCTGGAATGAAAGGGTGTGTGTGTGTGTGTGTGTGCACGTACGCTTAACCACACACCCTCCTTTCCCTGGTTATTCCAACCAAAGTGAGGGTGTATTGTGGAAAACTAGTCTCTACAGCTGGAACCCTCCACAGCCCCGCGAAAAGACCCACTTTTACAAGACTGGCCGTCACTCATAATCACAGACCACTGTGACACGGGCTGATGTCATTGTTCCAGACCCGAATCAGAGAAATATCAACACCAATAAAGTCAAACAATGTTGATTCTAGCAGCAAAAACCTTCATTTCGTTGATATAGAACATTTAGTGAGACGCACAGGGACATTTTCTGCCACATTGAATTTGGAAATAAAAATATGGTTGATTTACGCCACATCATGTCAGAAAAATGAACAGGCCTGGTGATGACACACATCATAAATAATCTTTGCACCCAAAAACGTAGATTGACTTTTTCTTTTTATAGGTATTGAAGAAACAGAACAAAAAGAGGGAAAAATCTACTGTCCAAATGGGAAAAAGGCTTTCTTGTCTTCACAGATCACACCTGCAAAGCCTGGGGATTAAAACTGCTACTACTTTGCTCAACCCTTTCTCACCATTCATTGTAGATTCACAGTGTTTTTTAAGACAGGGATGGAAGAGAAACCGAGGGCCTTGGGTTCATTTCTTAAACTCATAACAGGTCACCTTCATTGATGACCCTGGCTTCAAACTCTTTCCCAAAAAGGAGCCGACTGCAACCTCCACTGCACTCAGGTCAGAGGCTAGCCCCGAGCACAGAGCTTAGTCTATTTACAGGGAAACACTGCAACAGGACTGAGATCAGGAGAAAAACAGAACCCCTAAAAAGACAGAGAAAGGGAACACTCAAACTGTCGGAGTCTAGGCTTTTCAAATGAAATCAATTTTCCCTGCCTCTCCAAAAGCATTATGCTAGCCTGTTACTTTTACGTTGTCGATTTTGTCATTTAATACAAGTAAGAAATGCAGCACCTACAAAGCTGTACGAAGCAATAATACGGGTCAGTTAAGTACAACTCGGCAAGAAAAACATTCCAAACGCTTATTCACACGAAGTATGCAGAAAACATTAACTCAACCTCTGTGTCTCATATAAGGGCATTTAAAGCATTAACTGTTCTGTTAGGTTGTGTGTGTGTTCCCTGAGTGTGTTCCCTGAGTATGTGCGTGCCTGCAGGCCCGCATTCCATCATGCATTTGGGTATATAGCCCTATAGCTTAAAGACCTTTTTAAAACACCAGCACATCCTTAATTGTACCATCAAATACAGTATGCCCATCAGAACCTGGGTGGTATGATGTATTTAGGGTGGCATGGCTTGGTTTGGTGTGGATTCAAGTCACCCACCAGTTTCTCCAGCCTGCAGCCATGGCGTCCTCTACCCCAGCACCCTGCAAGGCCTGCGGGGCCCTATGCAGACCGTCCCGCCCCTAAATCAAGCAAGGGAACTCTCAGGCTAACAGCAATCAGTATGCCTGGCTGTTTGAAGTCCTTCCTTGGCCTCCCCTGCTCACCACGCTGTGTGATATATCCTCTTTTTTCCACCTGTCCCACACCTCTTCTGGGACCATGACATTCAGCCATAACTCACAGAGAGGAGAGAGAGAAGAAGGAGTGGAGAAAGAGGAGGTGGAGAGAGGAGGGAGAGGGTAGGGGAACAGAGAGAGGGAAGATGGGAGGAGGCAGAGGAGAAAGAGAGAGGAGGTCGAGGTGGACGAGGCAGAGGAGGTAGAGAGGAGGTAGAGAGGAGGGAGAGGATAGGGGGACAGAGAGAGGGAAGATGGAAGGAGGCAGAGGAGAAAGAGAGAGAAGGTCGAGGTGGACGAGGCAGAGGAGGTAGAGAGGAGGGAGAGGGTAGGGGGACAGAGAGAGGGAAGATGGGAGGAGGCAGAGGCGAAAGCGAGAGGAGGTCGAGGTGGACGAGGCAGAGGAGGTAGAGAGGAGGGAGAGGGTAGGGGAACAGAGAGAGGGAAGATGGGAGGAGGCAGAGGAGAAAGAGAGAGGAGGTCGAGGTGGACGAGGCAGAGGAGGTAGAGAGGAGGGAGAGGGTAGGGGAACAGAGAGAGGGAAGATGGGAGGAGGCAGAGGAGAAAGAGAGAGGAGGTCGAGGTGGACGAGGCAGAGGAGGTAGAGAGGAGGCAGAGAGAAAGAGGGAAAAGTGGAGCCAGAGAGAGAGAGAAAAAGAGGAAAGAGGGTAAAAGAGAGGTTAACGCCTCGATCACACCCATAGCGTCACTGCCAAAATGGTACGATGCATCACCGGGATATGTGTGCAACAAACGTTTAACATTCGCCTTCTGCTACCGTTTCTGCCAAGCCGTCTACGCACACAGATTGACGCATACGTTCGATAAACCCAGCGTATAAAAGCCACACAGAACGCACTGCAACTGCCTCCGCAGCGCAATGGCAAGCGCAGCGCTCCGTTGGAAACGAATGTACTTCTGGTGTACCAAAATGCAACGACACTGTCGGTGGGATCGAGGCGTAAGGAGAGAAAATACAGAGAAGGGAGAACAGAAGGGCAGAGGTAAAGAGGGGAGGAAGAGAGAAAGCGAGGGAAGCCTGTAGGCTCCAGAACCCTGAGGGCCTGTGTGTGAGACCGGGTGAGTAATAGTCAGTTGGTCTCGTGAACTCTGAGCCCCACTGTAAATTCAGATGGGAAGCCGGTGGAGACTGCAGGATGTTGGACTGATCCACTATTGGATCCCCTCCCCCCCCCCATCTCATCCCTCTGTTTATCACCTCTATGTAATACCCCCGGGGACAGGCATACAGGTGGGCCGGTCCGTGAGACCAGGCTGGCCTCCTAACACTCTTATTTGCCGGGTTTGGTTTCAATTTCAACCAGGCGGACCTGGTTAGAGGTTCGAACATACACAGGGGACTAAGGCTGCGTTTGGAGATACATTCGGTCGTGATCGAAAATATGGAAAGAGTGAAAGAGAGCCATTATCAAAAACTTTGGACAAAGTGCACTTTAGGGGAATGTGGACTGCCTAGCTAAAATATCAAAGCAACTTTGTATCAGGGCTGAAGTGTTCAATCGCCTGCTCCGCTCGCTTGCTGCCGGCGCATCGGGTCCCGGACTCTCAGTTAAACTCACCGTCGTCGCGTCAGACCATCTGCCGCTCCGTGGAAACACTGACGCCACGCCCTCCAAAAAAGAAACGCGAAAAGAGAATAACACGTCGGGTTCGGACTCTGAGGATTGAAGGGGAACCAATGATCCTTCTCTAGCTCAATAAGGTAAGAGGAGAGCAGGCTGAAACGTAGCTACCCTCTGACTCGGGGAGGATCGCAGGCCAAACGTCTACTGTTTGTTCCCAGCAGCAGAAGGGAAACTCGTTTTTGTTTCCATCTCAAAAGGTCATTCGATTACACATCCCTGCGGGATCTGTTTCAGCACAGCCCCAGAAAAGGACCATACAAAGTCATCTGACCGAACTTGGAACTGGCCGTCTAAAACAAACACACTATAAATAAATTGAAATATGCATTGAATATTCATAGGTGTCCACCAAAACGTCTGAAGAATATAAAGAAAGTGGTGTGATTTTGGGGCTATGGCTTCATCCGCTCCTCTCCGTTAGGACTAACAAGATAACTAAGAAGCTGTTTAACATTATTGGGATATAGCCTACATTTACAATGTCCCAGAGGAAGGGGTCTGGGCTCTTTAGGGAGAGAACATCAATCATGTCATCACATTGTGCTCATGGCGGAGGAAAGAAAAGCACCATTTAGTCCAACGGCCCACTAATTGTCTGGCCCCCGGGGTTGTGGCGTTGTGGTGCGGCCCGGGAACATGCCAAGAACAGCAAGCGGGAACTAATGAACTCTGTGTAACGTTCCTCTATCAGACCACTAAGCCCACTCACTCTATACGCTCTACAGTCAATATACAGTGACACCAAGCCTGATAGAAGTCCATCTCGATCTTCCTCTGCCCCCTATAGGCTTTGGGTGTCCTCCACACGTCAAGAGGGCCCTAACATATTCTGTTCTCAGAAAACATCGCTTTGAAAGGAGACAAAGGCCAAAAGTGGCAAGTGATATATATATATATATATATATATATATATATATATATATATATATATATATATATATATAAATATATTTTTCTTTTCTTTTTTTTAAAGGCCCAGTGCAGTTAAAAACTACATTTCCTGTGTTTCATATACATTTCCACACTAGGTTGGAATAACACTGTGAAAATGATGATAATGCCCTTTTAGTGTAAGAGCTGTTTGAAAAGGCAGCCTGAAATGTCTGCCTGTTTGGACTGCCTGGTGATATCACCAGGTTGTAAATTAGTTAATAGACCAATAAGAAACAGATTTCCAAACCTCTCTGCCAATAACAGCAAGTTTTCAGTTTTCCCCTCCACACTCACTCCCAGACAGTCCTAGCAAAATTGTTTAAGAAATTGTTCTTTGCTACAAAAGGTGTTTCTGTTCATTTTAGATTTTTTTTTATTGAAAACAATCCTGGTAAGGTACTTAAATGTTACCCAGAAATGATTGGATATCGAGAAATGGCTGCATTGGACCTTTAAAACAAATAATCAGGCAAAACTGGAGTCTCTTGGGGATACAACTAAGAAATGTGTAGTTGAGATGGAGAGTGTACAGTTGAGGAAACAATGAGATCTAATGGTCCTGCGAGAGACGGTTGAGGAAACAATGAGATCTAATGGTCCTGCGAGAGGCGGATGATGACTATCTGGCATCCTACAACCTTTTCTCAAGTGCCTCCATCTGTAGACGAACCGGAGCGATATGCTCAGACCTGCCTTCTGCCCGCCGCCTGCCTCCTATGACAGAGCTATTTACAGCAACACAGCCATTACCTCAAAGCGGATCTGATTCCAGGACAGCACTTGACTCTCTCCGCAAACGCATTAAAACAGTGCGCCAGGGAGCTCACATTCCTCCTAACCAGACTATACAGCCTGACACAGTCACAGATCCACCCACAGCAGAGCTCTTCTAGAAGGACGGCTGGACGTTTTCTGAGAGCTCACCCTGAGGTCACTTTAACAATAGAGATGCATCGTTTACGTCCCAAATGGCACCCTATCCCCTATATAGTGCACTATTTCTGACCAGGATCTGGTGAAAAGTAGTGCACTGTGTAGGGAATAGGGTACCATTTGGGATGACCACTTTATTTAATTCTGTGACTCTGACCAAGGTGGCTTGGAACACCTGTAAAGGGTACTGACCCCTGTTCCATGACTGAAATAATAGCGTGTCTGATTGATTTCACACAGCGGTTTGGAGTGGGGTGTGGCTGGTCTGGTGTGTGGCTGGTAGAACTATGCATGAACTATATACACCCTTCCCTTGTTAGGGAGACACATACACAATATGATAAAGAGCTTGTGTCTTACTGTTGGGGTGAAAGGTAGGGTGGACTTATCTGATTGACGCAGAGTAGGTCGTAGAAGCAATAGCAGACACACACACACACACCCCTCCTTACCATTCTGCCCGTCCAGCTCGTTGCCTATATCCTGACCCATCAGCTTCTGTCGGCTGATGACGGCAGCTAACGCGTCCAACCCAGCATCCTGAACTGTTCAGAGAGAGGGAGAGAGACAAAGGGGTTAACTCAGCCCTGTTCAGCATGATAGAGAGAGACAGACAGAAATAGAGAGGTGCTCCATAAGAGAGAGACCTATACATTATAGCAGGGTTCCCCAACTGGCGGTCCGTGGGCAGAATTTGGCCAAAGGGGGATTTTATTTGTACCTCCAACTTTTCTGAGCAAAAAATTTTAAAAATCCTGCAAAGGTAAGCGTTGATACTATGATGACAACCTGATGTTTCCTCAAAAGTATATATCTACAGTGCCTTCAGAAAGTATTCAAACCCCTTGACTTTTTCCACATTTTGTTGTGTTACAGCCTGAATTTAAAATGGATTAAATTTATATTTTTAGGGTACTGGCCTACACACACAATACCCATTTTTTAAATACATTTTATGTTAACAAATTAATAAAAAATTATAACTAAAATGTCTTGAGTCAAGTATTCAACATATTTGTTATGGCAAGCCTAAATATGTTCAGGAGTAAAAATGTGCTTAACAAGTCACATAATAAGTTGCTTGGACTCACTCTGTGTCCAAAATAGTTTTTAACGTGATTTTCGAATGATTACCTCATCTCTGTACCCCACACATATAATTATCTGTAAGGTCCCTCAGTCGAGCAGTGAATTTCAAACACAGATTCAACCACAAAGATCAGGGAGGTTTTCCAATGCCTTGCAAAGAAGGGCACCTATAAAAAATAAACAAATACATTTAAAAAACACACATTTAATATCCCTTTGAGCATGGTGAAGTTATTAATCACACTTTGGATGGTGTATCAATACACCCAGTCACTACAAAGTTACAGGCGTCCTTCCTAACTCAGTTGCCGGAGAGGAAGGAAACCGCTTTCACCATGACTTTAAAACAGTTCCAGAGTTTAATGGCTGTGATAGAAAACTGAGGATGGATCAACAACATTGTAGTTACTTCATAACACTGTGAAAAGAAAGAAGCCTGTACAGAATATAAATATTTCAAAACATGCATCATGTTTGCCACAAGGCACTAAAGTAAAACTTTTTGTCCTGAATACAAATAAGTATGTTTGGGGCAAATCAAACAACGCATCACTGAGTACAACTATTCATATTTTCAAGCATAGTGGTGGCTGTATCATGTAATGGGTATACTTGTCATCAGCATGGACTACAGATTGTTTTAGGATAAAAAGAAACAGCCTAGAGCTAATCACAGGCAAAATCCTAGAGGAAAACCTGGTTCAGACACAAGGAGAGAAATTCACATTTCAGCAGGACAATAACCTAAAATACAAGGCCAAATATACACTGGAGTTGCTTACCAAGATGTCATTGAATGCTCCTGAGTGGCCTAGTTACAGTTTTGACTTAAATCTACCTGAACCAACTTAACAGAGCTTGAAGAATTTATTTATTATTTTACAATCCAGGTGTGAAAAGCTTACCCAGAAATACTCACAGCTGTAATTGCTGCCAAAGGTGATTGTAACTTTTTCCACTTTGACAGAGTATTTTGTGTAGATCATTGACAAAAAAAATGACACTTAAATCCATTTGAATCCCACCTTGTTGTAGCACAACAAAATGTGGAAAAAGTCAAGGGGTGTGAATACTTTCTAAAGGCCCTGTATACATTTGTATTTATAAGACTGTAAAAACACCACCAAATCAGTTCTAAGGGATCTTCATTTAGGAAATCTGTTCCAAAGTATTCACACTCATCATAGAGAGAGATACGTGATTGTATACAAATGTAAGCAAGGTTTGAAAATATTATGTTTTAGTGAAATATATCTGTTTTGGCTTCTTGCGGTTCATTTGCGGTCTACAAATGATTTGTAATTGCGTTCCGTCCCCCTGACCATCCCCTCAAGAAGAAAAAAATGGTCCCATAGCTGAATCTAGTTGATGATTCCTGCATTATACAGTTCATCAATAAACAACCCACAATTAGGAAAACCCCATTCAACTCACATACAAATACTCTAGAGCACATTACGCATCCAAACAACAATGTGTCAGATGTAGCAGCGGTGAGGTGGTTAAACTATAAAGACATGCCGAAATTCTTCTTTAATGACTCATTGGTAGCGAGAGAGAGCAATTTTGTGATTTCACAGGGCAACCATTTGGTGAGTAGGAATGACGCTATTGGGGTTCAGCACTGGGGAGAAACACTAGGGGGCAGCGTGCCACAGGTGACTCACAGCACTTAAAACGCACACACACACGACAAAGACCTGCCTTTACGCACAAACAAACAAACACACACACACACACCTCAGCCTAACTTCTGTTATTCTAACTGTTCTAACTGTACTGGGTGAAAAAGGAGAGGGGGGCAGCTGAACAGTGACTTTGTGAAAGAGACGGATACATAACTTGTGGAAAGCTATCATTCTCTATCACAATTTTACAGAGGAGTGGTGTTACACTGAGTTTGTCCAGGTTATATATGTGCTTCATGGGGTTCAGGGATTTGGAGAGGAGAGGAGAAGGCCCTTTGTCTCTAAATTTGACACAGACACCACCACAGGAATCTGTGAGACCGCAGATTTGGTTGCTCACTATAGGCCCTAAACTTACATCCGGAACTCCCAATGGGGGCTCAAAACCTTGATGCGGTTTCACTGTATCCCCACAATACTGACAAACTGAAAATAGCCAGATCGCAGCCAGAACCGTAATGGAGACATAACAGAGGAGACTCATGTGGAGTCAGGTGAACTGTACTAGGATCAGCCTGGATGTTGCAGTTACAGTGCATGTGGGAACGATTTAGGACTGGGAGAGGCTGGAAATCGAATCTGCTGAATGTGAGTTACTGTGTTCACCTCATCCTGTGACCGTGTGGATATACAGTGCCTTGCGAAAGTATTCGGCCCCCTTGAACTTTGCGACCTTTTGCCACATTTCAGGCTTCAAACATAAAGATATAAAACTGTATTTTTTTGTGAAGAATCAACAACAAGTGGGACACAATCATGAAGTGGAACGACATTTATTGGATATTTCAAACTTTTTTAACAAATCAAAAACAGAAAAATTGGGCGTGCAAAATTATTCAGCCCCCTTAAGTTAATACTTTGTAGCGCCACCTTTTGCTGCGATTACAGCTGTAAGTCGCTTGGGGTATGTCTCTATCAGTTTTGCACATCGAGAGACTGACATTTTTTCCCATTCCTCCTTGCAAAACAGCTCGAGCTCAGTGAGGTTGGATGGAGAGCATTTGTGAACAGCAGTTTTCAGTTCTTTCCACAGATTCTCGATTGGATTCAGGTCTGGACATTGACTTGGCCATTCTAACACCTGTATATGTTTATTTTTGAACCATTCCATTGTAGATTTTGCTTTATGTTTTGGATCATTGTCTTGTTGGAAGACAAATCTCCGTCCCAGTCTCAGGTCTTTTGCAGACTCCATCAGGTTTTCTTCCAGAATGGTCCTGTATTTGGCTCCATCCATCTTCCCATCAATTTTAACCATCTTCCCTGTCCCTGCTGAAGAAAAGCAGGCCCAAACCATGATGCTGCCACCACCATGTTTGACAGTGGGGATGGTGTGTTCAGGGTGATGAGCTGTGTTGCTTTTACGCCAAACATAACGTTTTGCATTGTTGCCAAAAAGTTCAATTTTGGTTTCATCTGACCAGAGCACCTTCTTCCACATGTTTGGTGTGTCTCCCAGGTGGCTTGTGGCAAACTTTAAACAACACTTTTTATGGATATCTTTAAGAAATGGCTTTCTTGCCACTCTTCCATAAAGGCCAGATTTGTGCAATATACGACTGATTGTTGTCCTATGGACAGAGTCTCCCACCTCAGCTGTAGATCTCTGCAGTTCATCCAGAGTGATCATGGGCCTCTTGGCTGCATCTCTGATCCGTCTTCTCCTTGTATGAGCTGAAAGTTTAGAGGGACGGCCAGGTCTTGGTAGATTTGCAGTGGTCTGATACTCCTTCCATTTCAATATTATCGCTTGCACAGTGCTCCTTGGGATGTTTAAAGCTTGGGAAATCTTTTTGTATCCAAATCCGGCTTTAAACTTCTTCACAACAGTATCTCGGACCTGCCTGGTGTGTTCCTTGTTCTTCATGATGCTCTCTGCGCTTTTAACGGACCTCTGAGACTATCACAGTGCAGGTGCATTTATACGGAGACTTGATTACACACAGGTGGATTGTATTTATCATCATTAGTCATTTAGGTCAACATTGGATCATTCAGAGATCCTCACTTAACTTCTGGAGAGAGTTTGCTGCACTGAAAGTAAAGGGGCTGAATAATTTTGCACGCCCAATTTTTCAGTTTTTGATTTGTTAAAAAAGTTTGAAATATCCAATAAATGTAGTTCCACTTCATGATTGTGTCCCACACTTGTTGTTTTATATCTTTATGTTTGAAGCCTGAAATGTGGCAAAAGGTCGCAAAGTTCAAGGGGGCCGAATACTTTCGCAAGGCACTGTAGTTATCAAGGTGTAGCCTCGAGGAGGACCGCCACCTCTGTGTTTCCTACTAGAGGCACTGATCACAGATCAGTTTGCATGGGTAAAGTTAGGCCTCTGAAGGTACAAGCTGATCCTAGATCTGATCAGGGGTGTATTCAGAGTCAGTGATGTGAAATTTTCGGACTGTTGTAGACGGATATACAATGAATAGAGCTGACAACACCCCCTAGTCTACCTGACAGTTCCACACCATACACTTCTATCTGAACTTTGTGTAACCTTACCCTCGACGATGCGCTGCTGCTGCTGTTTGATCGCCGAGAAGCCCAGGCCCCTGGTCTCCTCTGGCTCGTTGACTAGCCAGGGGTTGGCCGAGGCCCCTCCTTCTCCCCCCGCCCCTGGCATCAGGGTCGACCTGGGAAATGTCACACAACAACATGATCAGCATGCCAAGGGTGTAGAGAACGCACTCCCTGTACCTGTCAATCACCTGAACGGGACACACGTCGGAACTACCGACACGCACAGTCAACCCTCGGCTTCGCAAGCAAACACGGTACAATGGACACAAGTGCAACCTTTGTGGCAAGCGGTTACATCTGTAACACTCATGTTCCTCATCTGATGTGGACTTGTGTAACAACATATCCTTCCCTTCAGACGAGACAAGGCTTATTTATTTTCTTGTTTGGTTTTTACGTTCTGAACAAGGAAGCAGATATGTTTAGTTGCTTTAAAAAAAAAATAGTACCGGCTTGTTCGACATGTAAACACTGCATGCTAATCATACAC
This sequence comes from Oncorhynchus mykiss, assembly GCF_013265735.2. Taxonomy (NCBI): domain Eukaryota; kingdom Metazoa; phylum Chordata; class Actinopteri; order Salmoniformes; family Salmonidae; genus Oncorhynchus; species Oncorhynchus mykiss. Next base: position 26,427,675 of record NC_048581.1, read on the forward strand.
AGCCACGGGCCCTCAAGTTTACAGTTGTTTCACTCTGACTGACACACACACGCGCACACAAACAGGCACGCACACCAGAGTGCTCTTGTTGTGTTGTGTAGCGCTTCACACTGTTGTGTGGTTTTGAGCTATTTTTCTGTTAATGGGGAAAAGCTGTCTGAGGCTGCCTCAGACCCAGAGGTTGTGTTGCGGTGAAGTGTCAAGCTCTCTGTTAGTACAGATAGATCAATCCCGTCCGTCAAGACAGTGTCACCTACTGGTCAGACCCAGCAATTCACCTCAGACAGCGCTGACTGGACTGACTGGAGGACTGGCATTGGCTGTCAGGGGACCTTGGGGGACAGCCATTGGCTGTCGGGGAAATTAGGATTGCAGCTATTGGTTGTCAGAAGTAGGCACTTCCTCCACTTCCCTTAACAAAGCCCATTTACTACATTATCATACAGCTCATCAAATCCTTGTGGTACACTATGTTGAACAGAATGAAAAATATGTCATTGTAGATGTGATTCCAGGCTCATAACAAACCACAATGTCACCAGGTAAAGTAATGGTGTGATCAGAAACCTCAAATAGGTATACTTGTTGACGTTGTGAAGTTCCTCTCCTCACGCTGGTATTGGACAGGACAGGTTGTACTAAATTTGAACTCAAAGTTGGTTGTGATGTGTGTCAAGCATGGCGCCATGACGCCACCTCCTTCCTTCCTCTTTCCGAGGGCGAGTGTGTAGTTTGAAGCACCCCATCTCCCTCTCTTTACTCCTTGGCCCAGCTTACTCAGCAGCGGCGGCCAGGGCGAGACAAGGAGGTCGGCAGCCAGCGCTAAGCTAATCTTTCCGACAGGTTTGGTAACTATCCTACCGCGTGGCGGATCTCCACTTCCTCCCGCCGTGTGAAGATTAAAGCTTATCCAATTAACCGCCCACTGGGGCCCGCCAACTTATTAATCAGGCATCTCTGGGCAGCCCGCATCACACTCCACCGCCGCCGAGGACCCGACAGACAGACAGGCCTCTGAGGCTGTAACTTGGACAAGGCCGATTGAACTCATTTCGACTTGTTGCAGGAGTGATCAAATATAAAGTCTCTTTATGTAGTGTTGTGGTGGCTCTCTTGTCGTGATGTGTGTTTTGTCAAATATATATATATTTTTTTTAAATCCCAGCCCCTGTCCTCTTCAGGAGGCCTTTTGGTAGGCCGTCATTGTAAATAAGAGTTTGTTCTTAACTGACTTGCCTAGTTAAATAAAGGTTAAAACAATTTAAAATAAGGAGAGATTGATAAAAGGAAAAGGGGTGGTAAGGGGCTTGGGGGTGTTCCAAAGAGGGTCGGGGTGCAGTGACCCTTCAAAATGGAGGCGCCACGTCTCTTCTTTGCTTGATTAGAGGCTAATCTCTCTCTAATGTATTGTTTCACAAATAAAATAAGCCCCCTTATCCCGGACCAACCCCTCTCCTCGAAAAAATGGAACAGCTTATGTTATCCAAGCGAGGCTAATACCCACCCACCCCAAAGACCACACACTGAGTGCCAGGTCTACCTACACACTCTTCCCCACCCCCTCTCAAATCATCCACCCACCGCGAACGTCAGTATCAAAGTACAGAATACACTGTACATCAAAATACAGTACCAGTCAAACGTTTGGACACACCTACTCATTCCAGAGTTTTTCTTTATTTGTACTATTTTCTACATTGTAGAATAATAGTGAAGACATCAAAACTATGAAATAATGCATACGGAATCATGTAGTAACCAAAAAAAGTGTTACAAATCAAAACATATTTTATATTTGTAGCCACCATTTGCCACCATGTAGCCACCATTTGCCTTTATGACAGCTTTGCACACTCTTGGCATCCTCTCAACCAGCTTCACCTGGAATGCTTTTCCAACAGTCTTGAAGGAGTTCCCACCTATGCTGAGCACTTGTTGGCTCCTTTTCCTTCACTCTGCAGTCCAACTCATCCCAAACCATCTCAATTGGGTTGAGGTCGGGTGATTGGGGAGGCCAGGTCATCTGATGCAGCACTCCATCACGCTCCTTCTTGGTCAAATAGCCCTTACACAGCCTGGAGGTGTGTTATGCCGTTATCCTGTTGAAAAACAAATGCTAGTCCCACTAAGCGCAAACCAGATGGGATGGCGTATCGCTGCAGAATGTTGTGGTAGACATGCTGGTTAAGTATGCCTTGAAATCTAAAATCACAGACAGTGTCACCAGCAAAGCATCCCCACACCATCACACCACCTCCTCCATGCTTCACGGTGGGAACCACACATACGGAGTTCCTCCGTTCACCTACTCTGCGTCTCACAAAGACAGGGCAGTTGGAGACAAAAATCTCAAATTTGGACTCATCAGACCAAAGGACAGATTTCCACCAGATTTCCACCAGTCTAATGTTGATTGCTTGTATTTCTTGGGCCTTGCAAGATTCTTCTTCATACTGGTGTCCTTTAATATTGGTTTCTTGCAGCAATTCGACCATGAAGGCCTGACTCATGCAGTCTCCTGTGAACAGTTGATAAAGAGATGTGACTGTTACTTGAACTCTGTGAAGCATTTATTTGGGCTGCAATTTCTGAGGCTGTTAACTAATGAACTTGTCCTCTGCAACAGAGGTAACTTCCTTTCCTGTGGCGGTCCTCATGAGAGCCAGTTTCATCATAGCACTTGATGGTTTTTGCGACTGCACTTTGAGAAACTTTAAAAGTTCTTGAAATTTTCCAGATTGACTGACCTTCGTCTTAAAGTAAATGATGGACTGTCTTTTCTTTTTGCTTATTTGAGCTGTTCTTGCCATAATATGGACTTGGTCTTTAATCAAATAGGGCTATCTTTTGTATACCTTTATTTTATTTAATACCACCCCTACCTTGTTATAACACAACCGATTGGCTCAAAAGCATTAAGGAAAGAAAAGCATTCCAGGTGAAGCTGGTTGAGAGAATGTCAAGAGTGTGCCAAGCTTTCATCAAGGAAAAGGGTGGCTACTTTGAAGAAGATAACATATCAAATATATTTGGATTTGTTTAAAACTTATTGGGTTACTACATGATTCCATATGTGTTACTTCAAAGTTTTAATGTCTTCACTATTATTCTAAAATGTAGAAAATAGTAAAAATAAAGAAAAACCCTGGAATGAGTAGCTGTGTCCAAACGTTTGACTGGTACTTTATATTTTCCCGGGGAAACTTGAAACGGTAAGATGACAAGAGTAAGATCAACTGTGTAATTCCATTGGTTGCCATTTGATTTAGTTATGGGCCACTAATGTTCGTAATTGGCTGTGGGATCTATAAAAAGGCTAAAAGCAAGTGTTCCCATCCCTCCCCGCTTTCAGCCCCTAAGTGGATTAATCCAAACAAGAAAGTCAGTGAAACACGTATAAACGGAGCAGTCTCAGATCAGGCTGATAAGAAAATAGTTAACGTTTCGAACGTCTGCAAATTGTATCAATCGATGACTGATCCTGAGTTTTACCACACACGGCCATTCCACTATTCCTGGAAGGTAAATTGAAAACCTCAGTATTATCCCTGTAGCCTGTGTATTATTAAAAGAGCACGATCCTGTCGAATGAATGGGGTTTGACCCTCGTTTAATTTCACATACAAAACATGTTCAAGACCTGACAGCGGAAGTCCATGCCGTTACCACTGAGTGAGCGCCATTCATTTCACCTCCTGGCTGTCCAAATATATGTCACCTGGGATGGGGCAGGTCAAGCCCGATGCTGAGTAATGACCGTTTTCCGAAGTGTTTTCCTAAGCTCCTGTACAGAGCTGTCACTACAATTAAGAATAATATGAGAATACAGGATATAGCCAGTGGCGTCCAGTGCTTTGATTGGTCCACTGGCAGATGAGGATGACAGGATGAGGATATGAGCTCAGCGGAGAGTGATAAACTATAAACTCTAAAAGCTTGGGTTGCACATCCGATCCCTTTAATTTTTTCACTGAGCCTCAGTGTACCAGTTTCGGGCAGTGCCAAGAGTGTGATCACCAGTGCAAGACAAGCAAAGCCTCTTGATGAATGAGAAACTGAGCGATTTAGAAGTCAACTGCCCTGCGCCGGGCCCCAATATGACATACTAGACAGACTAGACTTCCAATGGCGTCGAATGGGCTCAGACAAATGGTCGTACGGAAGTCCAAAGACCTTCTTTGCACACAAAGTTAGTGACCGGTGACTTATCCTCAAAAGAAACCGTGGATCCGTTAGACCCTTCAGACACATCTGGGCTGAGACAAAGTCAAGACTCAGATTAATTGGCAGCACTAGCAGATAGAAAGAGATAGTTCTCCGCTGGCAGGACGGGCTTTGGTGCATCACCAATTGCCTATGACTGCTGTTCAGGTTCTGGTCCATTTACATTCACTTACAATGAGTGGCGTATGCTGAAAGGAGACTTAATGAGCAGTGTGTGTGTGTATTACTTATACATAATGAGCTGTAAGAGGGAGTAATACCTCGAGAGCTCTGGATGTGTAACATCACCCTTGAACGTGGCATTTAGCTGCTTGTCCCTGGTGACCAGGTCGTCAACAAGATTCTGTCTCCGATCGGCTTCTGACTGCATTCTGGAGAGGTCAGTTGTGTTAAGGTCAAGATTATGGTAAAAAAAATATTTAGACCCCACAACATGATTAACAAGGAGTTGGACTATTAGTTTACTATCATTCATCTATAAAGTAACAGACAATGCAAATCACAGATGTTCATTGCAGAGAGTGAAGGATTGATGCAATTTCTTACAAAGCACTGCCCTCTACAGGACCTTTACATACAGGACCTTCACATACAACTACACCGCAGTGTCATGAATGTGAAACCAAACCGGTTTGGTGCACTGTGCTGCGTGTCATCAGTCACATGACCAGGAGGACCAGTGATAATGTTGTGAAAGGAAGGATACATGCGCCGAGAGGATGAGGCTCGGAGCAAACTCTCTCTGAGCTGGTTGATGTTTTGTTTCAGCTTCTGCAGCGACGCTCGCAGTGTCATGTTGATCTGGACAGACAAATAAACACTTTTACAATCAATTTCTAAACAGAAATGGTAAAATACAGTAGCTACAGTGCCGTCAGAAAGTATTCACACTCATTTACTTTTTCAACATTTTGTTGTGTTACAGCCTGAATTTAAAATGGATTAAATTTAGATTTTGTGTCACTGATATACACACAATACCCCATAATGTCAACGTGGACTTTAGTTTGTAGAAAATGTTAAGAGATTAATACAAAATGAAAAGCTGAAATGTCTTGAGTCTACAAGTTTTCAACACCTTTGTTATAGCAAGCCTAAATAAGTTCAGGAGTAAAAATGTGCTTAACAAATCACAGAATAAGTTGCATGTACTATTCCAGTGTTAAATAATAGTGGTTAACATGATTTTTTTTATAACTACCCCATCTCTGTACCCCACACATACAATTATCTGGAAGGTCTCTCAACCGAGTAGTGAATTTGAAGCACAGATTCAACCACAACGACCAGGGAGGTTTTTCAATGCCTCGCAAAGAAGGGCACTGATTGGTAGATAGTAGCATTTTAAAAAGCAGATGCTGAATGTCCCTTTGATTGTGGTGAAGTGGTTAATTAGGCCTTGGAGGGTGTATTAATACACCCAGTCACTACAAAGATAATGGTGTCCTTCCTAACTCAGTTGCCGGAGAGGAAGGAAACCATTCAGGGATTTTCACCATGAGGCCAATAGTGATTTTAAAACAGTTACAGAGTTTAATATGGTTGTGATTTCAGAAAACTGAGGATGCATCAACACTGTAGTTACTCCACAATATTGACAAATTACAGAGTGAAAAAAAGGAAGCCTTCACAGAATAAAAACAGGCATCCTGTTTGCAACAAGGCACTTACGTAATAGAGCAAATAAATTAACTTTTTGTCCTGAATAGAAAGCATTATGTTTGGGGAAAATCCATCACAACACATCACAGAGTACCACTCTTCATATTTTCTAGAATGGTGGTGGCTGTATCATGTTATGGCTATGCTTGTCATCGGAAAGGACTAAAGGATAAAAATAAATGGAATATAGCTATAATCACAGGCAAAATCCTAGAAGAAAACCTGGTTCAGTTTGCTTTCCACCAGACATTGGGAGATTAATTCACCTTTCAGCAGGACAATAACCTAAAACACAAGGTCAAATATACACTGGAGTTGCTTACCAAGACAACATTGAAAGTTCCTGGTTTGGCCTAGTTAAAGTTGATATAAATCTGCTTGAAAATCTATGGCAAGACTTAAAAATGGCTGTCTAGCAATCATCAATAATCAACTTGACAGAGCTTGAAGAATTAAAAAAAAATAATAGGCAAATATTGTACAATCTAGGTGTGCAAAGCTCTTAGAGACTTAAGCAAAAAGACGCAAAAGATTATTCTACAAAGTATTGAATCAGGGGTTTAAAAGGGTATGCGAATTATATATTTCTGTATTTCATTTTCAAAAGTGTGCCAACATTTCTAGAAACATGTTTTCACTGTCATTATAAGGTATTGTGTGTACAATAGATGGGTGAGGGAAAACAATATTCAACATATTTTGAATTCAGGCTGCAACAGAACAAAATGTGGAGTAAGTCAAGTGGTATGAATACTTTCTGAAGGCACTGCTATATACTTTTGAGTAAACAAATATGTAGTTAAGCAGGTTGTCATCACAGTTACCTTTGCAGGATTCCCTCCTGTCCTCTGTTGCCTGTTTCTTTCATGAATATTCTCTGCAATTTCTTGAACAAGGCGGCAAGTGGCATCATAATTCTGTAACCTACAAAAACCAGGTTGGTATACAATTATCGTGAGTAGTACTATAGTTGAATATGTAGTTAAAATAATTCGTGTATGAACCACTATAAAAAAGCCAGTTCAAAAGAAGATGTTGCAATTCTTCAAGGTATAACAATAACAACAAATAAATCAGTTGTAGACAAATTTATTTGGGCTGATTGAGTGTGGCCAACTTAGTCTCGAGTTTAGATTAACTGTCATTCAGCACTGGAGACAATTTGTTCCTCATCATAGCTACTAGTAACGTTAGATAAATTAGCTAGCTAGTTCGTTAGCTACTTAAGTCATAACCCTGCGTACAGTATGTTGTTATCGGCGAACGTGCATTGCAATTCATTTCGTGTGAACTATCAATGGGAATGATAATATAACATACAGACCGACTTATCGAGTCAAGTCGTATTTACCTACTTATTTTAGAAGTAGCCGGTTAAAGGGAAAGGAGTTACTGTTACTAACGTGAACAATCCAGCTAATAACACACATATATACGTTTGAAGACGTATTTCTATATTTCATCCAACGCTATCTTAAACATACTCATAATGGCCACCTTAAAATCTGCTTACCAGGGATCTTGAGACATGTTAACGAGTTATAATAAATGAATTTGTCGATCTTTACTCCATGGATTGTGTGATAATTAGGATGCACTTCCTGTTTGGGTGTGATGTCAGGATGGTGTCCTGTGAGTGACAAACGTTCAGTCGTGAATCGTTTACTGTAATGAGAAGCTGATCAAATTAATCCAAATCAATCAATTGTAATGTTCATCTCTGACAGAGCTGCTGCTGTCCCCAAGTCCCATACCAGACCCACTGTAGCCTGCAAACCAAATGTTCATTCACAGTATACAAATCTTCTAGTCTCTGTCACTGTGTTGGTGTGTATCTACCCTCTTAAAATAAGTAAATAAGACAATATCCAAATAATTTCTAATAAATATTATGACTTTATTTGTTTCTATTTATTTATAGAGCTGTGGCTGTGTGGCCTTGGCGACAGCCAGCAATGTAATTACTTTTGTTTTGGTAGAGTAAAGGTCATAAAAGGTTGACATAACCACTGCTCATGTTTTGTTGTTTTTGAAAAAAATGTCAACACTGCCTCACATTGCCCCCTGTTTGTCTAGTGATATGGAAGTCCTTATTGTAACATTATGTGAGGATTATGACACTACTAGTATAAACATACTGTAGGCTACAGATCCTTCAGTCATCAAGATAGGATAAGAGTTTGTTTTTCCTCAACAACATGTAAGCCCACATTTAAATAGATCTATTTACAGAGGTTTCTTTGTTTCATAGCAAAACAATGTGTGTTTTGATCAAAACAATATCTGTTGTGTGAAATGATAACCTTTGCTAATTCTAGGAATAGAGGAGCCCATTTGGCACGCCCATGTTTTCCTATAAATCAGTTTCATAGAGCTACTGTATGTTCCTCCAGGAAAAGGGAAGGGAAAGGAAAATTCATTCAACTGAAATGTGTCTTCCGCATTTAACCCAACCCCTCTGAAAAGACTTAGAAAGTAAAATAATCGTTCATGTTTTTGTTAAATGTTGCCATAAACATGCAAATTAACAATAAAAGATAAACCCAGATACCAAATACAATATCAGATAAACCCAGGAAGGTAAACTGGTTAAAAGTAGGATACATGCTTTGTGAGAACACTCATTTCTGTATAGTCATGACTTTCACACATATTTTGATACATCTAAATGTGTATCAACATAATAGCATAGGCATTCACTTCCCATATATGGATGGCAATGGAGACTGTTCTTTACACAGTAGCCTATTATCAAATGAAACAATAATAATTTTCCACTTTGTTTTCCATGTTTTGATTTCATTACCCTAGTTCATTTGTTGCTGGTGTTGGAAGTTGAAGAAAGGAGGCATTCCTTGTCACCACAGAAATTGGACTTAAGTCAGAGGAATTTTCCACTCGGGAAACACAAAAACACTGTAAACAAACCCATACCACTTTCTGTGCCGGTCACCTGACCAACCGACAACTGTGTATAAAACCTACATCCACAGGGCACATGGAAAACATTGGGAAGTATACCACCACTGGAGACTGTCTTGTCATTGATATAGAGGAGAACTTGACATTTGCAGAGGAGAATATTGTACCAGGCAGCATGATCCATGTTTCAAGAACGCCCAAGTTCTCCACTTGTGGGACTATAAGTTTAGACCCGTCTCCTATGGAAACAACCGCTGACCCGGACCAGGACTTGAGCTCAGCAGCCAGACACAGAAGACCCAGGTCCCATTCCTACTACAGCCCAGAGGACGCCAAAAAGTATGGCATAGAGACGGCAACAGATGAGAACTTTGTCAGGCCACGCTCCAGGTCTTTCTATAGTTATGAGACGTCTGAGCTCCACAGAGAGGGGAACTTTACCAGGTCCAACGCCATGAGGCCGAGATCCAACTCCCTGGAGAAGAGTGGGGACAGGAAGACGGAGAATAGTGCGGATGGGAATCAGGGGATCATGGCTCGGCTCAACAAGAGATCCAAGTCCAACACCAACAAACACTTGCCATGCAGAGATCTCAATGGTATGCAAATTACAGTATGTTTAAAAGTGTCTGATTTATGTTTATTTGACCATTTATGTTTATTTTTCTATTTTGCCATATTCCTAGTGTTATATGAAGAACAGAGGGGAGAAATGCAGAATATGCACAAACACAGTGTACTTAATACAAAACAAGAATGTTACTGTGGATGGACACAGATCTATAACAATTAACTTATTAAATAATACATTTATTAATTAGGATGTTAGTAGCTAATTTTCTTCCTTCCTCTCTCCAACAGGCAGAAGAGGCAGTCTGAAGGGTGTCCCCATGATGACCATCTCTGAATCAGAGAACTGGGAGATCAGCTCCTGTTCTGGCATGAAGTATGGCCAGTTTGTGGACTGGGAGAAGATCGACCCTGAATCTTCAGAGCGCTACCAGAGGATTCTGAAGTCGGACCACCAGGAGCTGAAGACCATGGGTCGATCAGGGTTCTGGGCCATGCCCCATACACTTAGGGCCAAGGCCTATTATCATATAATTCATGGTATCAACTGCAGGTCCATCAACCCGGATCGAGATCGTTACCAGGATGTGGCCAAGAAGCTCTTCGGGGAGCAGAGGATGAGCACACACCCGTTCCCTGAGTACATGGATGATGGCGTGATCCCTAGGTACTGGCTATGAAGCTATCAGAGAAGAACGGTTCAGATGATCAAATCATGATCAAATTATTTTAGTCATTAAACTTTGATAGGAGAATCTGAAGTTGATCATGCTTTTTCCAATATTACATGTACATTATGTTCTGTTCATAACATGATAACACAGCAAGTATCTTTGTTATTCTTCACACCCCCAGGTACTGCCTCAACGAAGCTGGTCTCAATTCTGTCAAAAAGGTCCTCCTCTGCATCGGCAAGCACTTTCCGGACATCAACTTCTGCCCAATCCTCCCAGCCTTGGTGGCTCTCCTCCTGCATTTCAGCGAAGATGAAGCTGAATGCTTCCACAGTATCTGCCGCCTTATCGCCTACAATGACCCCAACAAGCGCTACATCGACCAGACATTCCTCACCTACCGGGCCTCCTGCATGACCTTCGGCGACTTGGCCAACAAGTACTGCCGCGGCATCCGCAAGCTCATCGCCAGCTCCCACCAGAACCTCTTTGAGTTCTACTCTGATTGGATCATGTGGATCTTTGCCGACCTCCCCTTCACATACGCTATCAGGGTCCTGGATGTCTATCTCCTGGAGGGTTACAAGGTTCTCTACAGGGTGGCTCTGGCTCTTCTCAGCTTGTACAAGGTCTCGGTTTCGTCTCGTGTCGCCGACGTGGAGGACTTCAGGCGAGACATGAAGAGCTTTGTGGAGAACGTGGCACGTCACTGCACGGTGGAGAAGCTGCTGGAGAGGGCCTTCAGTATCCAGCTGGCCACGCGGAGGGAGCTCAACCTACTGTTCAACGCTAACAAGGACTCACTCATGCAGAAAGGCATCAGTATCCACCAGAAGCGGTGAGGCTATTGGTCAAGGGAGTTCTTTGAGAAAATGTTTCTACTCTTGATGAACATCTAATTGGTCCACTCTCTGTTAACGGAAAACAAAAGATAGCAAGCCATCACCAAGTCAGCCCTATTCCTGATAGGACGATTATGACAGATTACTTTCAACCCACTTTGTTATAGAGATGCTACCGTTGTTCTACCAAACTATACCTAGATACGGTATCCTTTTGATCTATAAACAGTTTACAGCTCTTTACTTTCTGAGTTCCTTTACATTAATCTGTAATCTGAAGATACGCTTCAAAACAAATATTTACATTCTCAAACTGTTTCTGTTCCTCCATAAAGGCAGTCGTGCCAGGTAGTGGATTTTGACAGCTTCAGCTCCAGCGTTGTCACAGGGACAGAGATGAGGATTGTCTGGGCCTGGATCCCTGAACGCTTTGCTCTCTTCAATCCCAAAAAGCTGTTCAGCACCAACGAACATGGCCGAAGCCTGGCCTCGTAAGTTACTTTTATTCACTGTTTTACCTTAGTAGTGGATCAAGTAGTGAAGACATGTACATTCAGCAGCCCAGAACTGTCTACAGTAAATACAACAGCCCAGAACTGTCTACAGTAAATACAACAGCACAGAGCTGTATAAACTCGCATTAGGGTTCAGTTTCATAATAATGAAAGGCTGTATTGTTAGTATCAGTAACATTTTTGCCTTAAGGTGCACGACCAAATGTTCTCCAGTTCGTATGTGGGAACAGTTCCTGTGACATCGGTTAACAACAGTTATTCATGTCTCTAGAAGTGTTCTGTTGGTCTGTCAGGAGAAAATGTGGTAGATAATATTCATCAGCACTTGCAAATCGTTTTAGAAATGCTCTGAATGCCTATGTCACAATTACCGGCTGTTGTCTCATCCTAGAGCGCGTCCAAACGTTGAGGCGCCAATAGTTATTTTTCTCCACTATGAGGAATCTCTATGCATGTTGACTCTGATGTCCTTCAAAGAGTTTGATTGGGATTCTCAGACTTTCCCTTGTCACTGTGCTGACACGTACCTGCCTCAGTAGACATGCTTTTTAATTGGTTCTAGCCATACACAGGGTGGTCGTGACAGGATGTGATGACCCCAATTAAAAGTCTGACCCTGACCAGGACGTGACCCATCCATTGAACTTTGAACTTTCAACCCCATAAAGACATTCCAATGGGCTGGGACTGTTGAATAACCGTTGTCTAAAAACATTACAAGTTTTATTGCTAATGTTCACTGTGAGTGCTTAAAGTAGTTTTTTTTTCCTCATTTAAAGATTTTATTCCTGTGTTGAGGGGCATGAGCCAGCGATCTTGCTTCTGAAAACTGTGGATGAAGAGGTGAGTTTACAGTAGCAGAAAACTTTTTTTTGTCTATTTTTTGACACTCAACTAGATTCTATGCAGACTTCTTACCCCTGTGTCACTCCACAGGTCTGTGGTGCCTTCCTGTCTACAGATTTGATTGAGCGGAAAAAGTATGATTCAGAAGAACCTGCGTATTTTGGGACTGGGGAGAGCTTTGTTTTCACGGTGAGAGAAATTACACAATCTACAGATCTGAAAAGCCTGGTTTTGCAAATGTTTTTTCCTTTGATTTTGACCAATTGTGTTAGCGTAAAAAATACTGGTTGAAATCTTTACTGATTGTGCTGTCGAAGAACACAGGCTCCATTCCTTTCCCATGTCAATCAGTCAATGAAGGAACTTAATTGTTCATTCTTAATTCATTGGTCTTTCAGCTTCGTCCAGGCATGGAGCGCTACCAACGGGCTGTGGTTAACATTACGGCCAAGAGACAACCTTCTCCAGACCTTCGAGCAGCTCGGGTCTGTATATACACTTCCTCTGGTAAAGAGGACTCCTCCTCTACCCCAGTCTCCACCACCTCTACGACCAACCACACCACCCTGACCTGTCCATCAGGGACCCTCCAGGACCCCAGCTACCTGACCATCCCCTTCACCGCCTCCTCCCCCGGACCTCTCTCCCCCTCACCCAAGAGGGCCAAGGAACAAGGGGCCTCCATGTTCATCGCCGGAGACCACGAAAGGCTAGTCATTGGTAAGCTGCTCATATGTAGGCTAAATGGTTTGCTGTTCAGAGTTGTCAGTAGAGTGTCACAAAGAGTGATCAATAACCTTCTGAAACCCGGATAGGCCTGATTGTCTCAGGAGCATTACTGCCACGTACAAGAGTTTTTGCAGCGACTTTGGCGATGGTGGTAGGAAACAGCTTAGGGTTTCTCACATGGCCTATTCTTTGTATCCACCCTTTGTATTCTTTGTGTTGATGTCAACATTACTGAGAAGTGCAGCAGCTAGAAGTGGGCTGCTGTTATTACTGTAAATTCACGGCTGACATATTTTACAGTGAGCGTGATGTGTTTGTCTCGCCAGGTGGCGATGGGGGTCATGCTCTCTGCCTCCAGGCTGATCTAGAGGGGGGCTACACGGAGCGATGTGACACCTTCGAGAGCGCCCCTCTCTGCAAGAGACACTTCAAGATCCGATCACTGGAAGTGTGGGGAATTCAGAACTCTATCTCGTTCTCACACTACTTCTCTTACTGTCATTAAAAGAGGAGGCTGACATATGTTTTCCCCTCTTATATGAACTTCTCCTAATTTCTCCTAATTTAATTTCTCCTAATTTCTCCTAATTCCATTGTCCATTTGATTAGACTGTATTTTTCTTAGTTATGTGTGTTGATGACAATGACCCATAGGCTAAACTAAACAGGGTTTTTACAGTGCATTCGGAAAGTATTCACACCGCTTGACTTTTTCCATATTTTGTTACATTACAGCCTTATTCTAAAATTGATCAAATCATTTTTCCCCTCATCAATCTACACACATAATGACAAAGCGAAAACAGGTTTTTAGACATTTTTGTCAATTTATTCAAAATAAAAAACTGAAATATAACATTTACAAAAGTATTCACACCCTTTACTCAGTACTTTGTTGAAGCACCTTTGGCAGCGATTACAGCCTGGAGTCTTCTTGGGTATGACGCTACAAGCTTGGCACACCTGTATTTGGGGAGTTTCTCCCATTCTTCTCGGCAGATCCTCTCAAGCTCTGTCAGGTTGGATGGGGTGTCGATGCACAGCTCTTTTTAGGTATCTCCAGAGATGTTCGATCGGGTTCAAGTCGAGGCTCTGGCTGGGCCACTCAAGGACATTCAGAGACTTGTCCCAAAGCCACTCGTGCGTTGTCTTGGCTGTGTGCTTAGTGTTGTTGTCCTGTTGGAAAGTGAACCTTCACCCCAGTCTGAGGTCCCAAGCTTTCTGGAGCAGGTTTTCATCAAGGATCTCTCTGACTAGTCTCCGAGTCTCTGCCGCTTAAAAAAATCCCCACAGCATGATACTGCCATCACCATACTTCACCGTAGGGATGGTGAGGCTTGGCATTTAGACCAAAGAGTTCAATCTTCATCATCTTGTTTCTCATGGTCTGAGAGTCCTTTAGGTGACTTTTGGCAAACTCTAAGCGGGCTGTCATGTGTCTTTTACTGGCTTCAGCTGGCCACTCTAACATAAAGGCCTGATTGGTGGAGTGCTGCAGAGATGCTTGTCCTTCTGGAAGGTTCTCCCATCTCCACAGAGGAACTCTGGAGCCCTGTCAGAGTGACCATCGGGTTCTTGGTCACCTACCTGACCAAGGCCAATTTTCCCCCGATTGCTCAGTTTGGCCTGACGGCCAGCTCTAGGAAGAGTGTTGGGGGTTTCAAACTTATTCCATTTAAGAATGATGGAGGCCACTGTGTCTTGGGGACCTTCAATGATGCAGAAATTTGGTACCCTCCAGATCTGTGCCTCGACACAATCCTGTTTCTGAGCTTTTCTGACAATTCCTTTGACCTCATGGCTTGCTCTGACATGCACTGTCAACTGTGAGACTTTATATAGACAGATGTGTGCCTTTCCAAATCATGTTCAATCAATTGAATTTATCACAGGCGGACTCCAATGAAGTGGTAGAAACATCTCAAGGATGATCAATGGAAACAGGATACACCTGAGTTCAATCTCATAGCAAAGGGTCTGAATGCTTGTGTAAATTAGGCATTTCTGCTTTTTATTTTTAATACATTTGCTAAACTCCTACAAACCTTTTTTTGTTTTGTCATTATGGGGTATTGTGTGTAGATTGATGAGGGAAAAAAATAAATTAATCAATTTTAGAATAACAAAATGTGGAAAAGGTAAAGGGGTCTGAATACTTTCCGAATGCACTGTATTTGAATTGTATGCTATATTTGTTTGTTGATTATTCACATACTTCTCGATGAATGTGTATATCTGTGCATATATTAATAGGGTTGCAAAGGGAGGATATACGGGGCCTTCAGAAAGTATTCACATCCCTTTACTTTTTCCACGTTCTGTTACAAAGTGTGATTAAAATGGATTTAATTTCCATTTTTTGTAAAATATCTACACAACATACTCTAATGTCAAAGTGAAAGAAAAGAAAAACTATCGTTATTATTAGAAATTAACCCAGCAATACTTGTTGATGAAATAAGTATTCAACCCTCTGAGTCAATACATGTTACAATTCCCTTTGGCAGCTATTACAGCTGTGAGTCTTTCTGGGTAAGTCTCTAAGAGCTTTCCACACCCGGATTGTACAATATTTGCCCATTATTCTTTAAAAAATGTGTCAAGCTCTGTCAAGTTAGTTGTTGATCATTGCCATACGGCCATTTTCAAGACTTGTCATGGATTTTCAAGACGATTTAAGTCAAAACTGTAACTAGGCCACTCAGAATCCTTCAATGACATCTTGGTAAGCACCTCCAGTGTATACTTGGCCTTGTGTTTTAGGTTATTGTCCTGCTGAAAGGTGAATTTGTCTCCCAGTGTCTGTTGGAAAGCAGACTTAACCAGGTTTTTCTCTAGGATTTTGCCTGTGCTTAGCTCTATTCCGTTTCTTTTTATCCCCCCCAAAAACTCCCTAGTTCATGCCGATGACAAGCATACCAATAACATGATGCAGCACCATCATGTTTGAAAATATGAAGAGTGGTACTCAGTGATGTGTTGTGTTGGATTTGCCACAAACATCATATTTAGGACAAAAAGTGAAATTCTTTGCCACATGTTTTGCAGTATTATTTAGTGCCTCGTTGCAAACAGGATGCATGTTTGTGAATATTTTTTTAAATTCTGTACAAGCTTCCTTTTACTCTGTCATTTATGTTGGTATTGTAGATTTAGGTTTGTGTTGTTGATCCATCCTCAGATATCTCCTATCACAGCCATGAACTCTAACTGTTTTCAAATCACCATTGACTTGGTGTATTGATACTCCATCCAAAGTATTAAATTAATAACTGCACCATGCTCAAAGGGATATTCAATGTCTATTGTTGTTTTTACCCAACTACCAATAGGTGCCCTTCTTTGTGAACGATGGGAAAACCTCCCTGGTCTTTGTGGTTGAATCTGTACTCTAAATTCACTGTTCGACTGAGGGACCTTACTGATAATTGTATGTGTGGGGTACAGAAATGGGGTATTACACACGGAATGAATCCATGCAACGTATTGGGACATTTAAGCACATTTTTACTCCTGAACTTATTTAGGCTTGCCATAAGAAAAGTGTTGAATACTTAACTCAAGACATTTCAGCTTTTCATCTGTTATTCATTTGTAAACATTTCTACAAACTGGCTCTGTCTTCAACCTAGCTCCCTGGCTATCTCCCTGGCAGTGATAAATCCATAGAGTTAGGAATTAGAATACTACAATGGACATGAACCTTCTTATGATGGTAATATAAAGTGGGACATTTTGGTAAGGGAGTTGGTCAACCATGGTTTTGCCAATGCTCTGATAAGAGTGTAAAACAATGGATTTATAGATTATCTGCACTGTATGTCGTTAGCTAGCTAACCAGACAGTTTTAGAGGAGTGATCCCATACATTTTTCTAAACAACTGCCAATATGCCAACAATCCATCAAACAATCAGTTGATGATAGGACTTAGACAAATTGTAATTGCAACAAGTACTGATATTGTATCATATAATAACAATTTAGAAGAAAATGCCAATTTAGACATTTATTATGGTCTGTTCATGTTATAGGCTATTTATACAGAACATGTGTATACAACCTGTCCATATAAACTGTATTTATAATTATATGACAATATTTTAGGTTGACAACACATATATCACATCATTTCTGGCATATACTTTGCCTTACTTTTATTTCCCTGCATAAATAAAAGCAGGAAATGCATCACCTATGCCTTTACTGCATATTCATTCCAGATTGTTTTGGATTTCTCCCTGACCACAATAGCTTCCATTTTCACTTCATTCTGGATCTTTTTTAATTTAATAGGATCTCTAGCCATGTCTAGATGGAATACAGCTTCTGTCAAATTGACTTCAAAAGTTTTTATAGCTAACCCTTACCCTAACCCTTTTCCTATACTGCTACGTTAATTATCATAACCTGCTGTGTAAGTTTTCTTAAACCTGCTACGAAAAGTCAAAGTTGACAAAACCTGTAACCCTTCTAGACAAAACCGATCTCTATGGACCAATCACACTCCAAAGACGCACCCAAATCTTTTCCTCCGGCTGCATGAGACAACTACTATATCACCATAGAAACTGACCCAAACAAATGGTTAAGTTGCTAGGCAACGTTTGTTTGTCTGGATGGCAAATGAGAGAAAGATAGCTGAAGCTCGATAAGATTGTACAGGCTTGGAGACTTGGTGAAAAAATAGGTGCAATATTGTTGAATCATGGCTGGAGATGCACAAGAGATTCCAGGCTTGAGCTGGAGGCTGTAATTGGGTTCAACGGTAATGTAAAATATCATAGCATGCTATGGTAGCTACTAGTTA
The DNA here is from genome assembly GCF_013265735.2 of Oncorhynchus mykiss. Lineage (NCBI taxonomy): Eukaryota > Metazoa > Chordata > Actinopteri > Salmoniformes > Salmonidae > Oncorhynchus > Oncorhynchus mykiss. Next base: position 26,445,467 of record NC_048581.1, read on the forward strand.
CTAACGTTACTGTTGCTTGTTGCCAGTGGGGGTTTCAGCTGGTTTGTCATCTTTTCAATGTGTCTAAATATAACTCAATTATTTGTAATGTGCTATTCAGTTTATGGAAAGTATTTGGAAGTTTCCTTCAAAACTCTAATCCTTAAGGGCGCTGTACTGCAGCGCCAGCTGTGCCATCAGAGTCCCTGGGTTCGCGCCCAGGCTCTGTCGTAACCGGCCGCGATCGGGAGGTCCGTGGGGCGACGCACAATTGGCCTAGCGTCGTCCGGGTTAGGGAGGGTTTGGTCGGTAGGGATCTCCTTGTCTCATGGCGCACCAGCGACTCCTGTGGCGGGCCAAGGTTGCCAGGTGCACGGTGTAGCCTCCGACACATTGGTGCGGCTGGCTTCCGGGTTGGATGCGCGCTGTGTTAAGAAGCAGTACGGCTGGTTGGGTTGCGTATCGGAGGACGCATGACATTCAGCCTTCGTCTCTCCCGAGCCGTACGGGAGTTGTAGCAATGAGACAAGATAGTAGCTACTACAACAATTGGATACCACGAAATTGGGGAGAAAAAGGGGTAAAATTAAAAATAAAAAACTCTAATCCACCCATGTTGAGGGGTGGGGGTGTGTGTCTTTTTTGTCAATAACAGCTGGTGCGCCATATCTAATATTAAAGACGTCTCGAATTATTGCTTGCCTGAGGTAGAGTACCTTATGATAAGCTGTCGACCACACTATCTACCAAGAGAGTTCTCATCTGTATTATTCGTAGCCGTCTATTTACCACCACAAAGTGAAGCTGGCACTAAGACCGCTCTCAACCAACTCTATAAGGCCATAAGCAAACAAGAAAATGCTCACCCAGAAGCGACGCTCCTAGTGGCCAGGGACTTTAATGCAGACAAACTTAAATCAGTTTTACCAAATTTTTACCCGCATGTCACAACCAGGGAAAAATAAATCCTAGACCACCTTTACTCCACACACAGAGATGCATACCAAGCTCTCCCCCACCCTCCATTTGGCATATCTGACCATAATTCTATCCTCCTGATTCCTGCTTACAAGCAAAAACTAAAGCAGGAAGTAGCAGTGACTCGCTCAATACGGGAGTGGTCAGATGACGCGGATGCTCCACTACAGGCCTGTTTTGCTAGCACAAACTGGAATATGTTCTGGGATTCATTCAGTGGCATTGAGGAATACACCACCTCAGTCATCGGCTTCATCAATAAGTGCATCAATGACGTCGTCCCCACAGTGACTGGACGAACATATCCCAACCAGAAGCCATGGATTACAGGCAACATCCGCATGGAGCTAAATGCTATAGCTGCCGCTTTCAAGGAGTGGGAGACTAATCCGGACGCTTATAAGAAATCCCGCTATGCCCTCAGACTAAAAATCAAACAAGAAAAGCGTCAATACAAGATTAAGATTGAATCCTACTACACCGGCTCTGACGCTCGTCGGATGTGGCAGACTTTGAAAACTATCACGGACTACAAAGGGAAACCCAGACACGAGCTGCCCAGTGACGCGAGCCTACCAGACGAGATAAATGCCTTTTATGCTTGCTTTGAGGCAAGCAACACTGAAGCATGCACGAGAGCACAAGCTGTTCTGGATGACTGTGTGATAACGCTCACGGTAGCCGATGTGAACAAAACCTTTAAACGGGTCAACATTCACAAAGCCGCTGGGCCAGACGGATTACTAGGACTTGTACTCAAAGCATGCGCAGACTGTCAAGTGTCTTCACTGACATTTTCAACCTCTCCCTGACCGAGTCTGTAATACCTACATGTTTCAAGCAGACCACCATAGTCCCTGTGCCCAAAGAAGCGAAGGTAACCTGGCTAAATGATTACCGCCCTGTGGCACTCATGTCAGTAGCCATGAAGTGCTTTGAAAGGCTGGTCATGGCTCACATCAACAGTATCCTCCCGACACCCTAGACCCCCTCCAATTCGCATACCGCCCCAACAGACCCACAGATGACGCGATCTTAATCGCACTCCACACAGCCCTTTCTCACCTGGACAAAAGGAACACCTACAGTGGGGAGAACAAGTATTTAATACACTGCCGATTTTGCAGGTTTTCCTACTTACAAAGCATGTAGAGGTCTGTAATTTTTTATCATAGGTACATTTCAACTGTGAGAGACGGAATCTAAAACAAAAATCAAGAAAATCACGTTGTACACTGCTACCACTCACCGTTTGTTTGTTACCTATCACTTCGCCCCCACCTACAGTACATTTACAGATTACCTCAACTTGCCTGTAACCCTGCACACTGACTCGGTACCGGTGCCTCCTGTATATAGCCTTATTATTGTTATTCTTATTGTGCTACTTTTTATTATTACTTTTTACTTTAGCCTACTTGAACTGCACTGTTGGTTAAGGGCTTGTAAGTAAGCATTTCACGGTAAAGTCTACACTTGTTGTATTCGGTGCATGTGGCAAATTTTATTTACCTTGATGAGTTTCTCCTGAATCCTGCTTCAGACAACCAAGTTAGGTTTAATCATAATCATAATCATATCCTCATCTTTAGTTCTGGTCTAAAGCATGTCTTTACAATTTTTGGGGGGACAGGACATATATTTTCTGGCCTCAGAGTGCACCCAGACAGAGAACACTTAATCTATCCTCTTGGTTGCACTGTTATTTTGAAGAGCCTGAAAGATGGCAAACAGGAGTTCCTCCATGGACACACCAACAACGTCTCCTGTGTCACTGTGTCCAAAAGCGGACGCTACATCGCTTCTGGACAGGTCACCTTCATGGGCTTCAAGGTAAACTAAAGACAGTGAAACGTTCTAGTATTAAGAGAGCAGTCATGTTTCGCCTCTTGATATCAGAGGCAGACAGACAGACAGACAGACTGAACGGCAGACAGACAGACAGGCAGGCAGACAGACAGACATACAGACAGACAGACAGACAGGCAGGCAGGCAGGCAGACAGACAGACAGACAGACAGACACCGTTGGATGGAGGCACGGAGGGAGAGGCTAAAGGTGAATGTTGAACGTAGGAAACACATGAATGGCTGTAGATTACAGAGTTAATTTATGTTGTTCCATGCTGATCTGATCATCTGGGATTATGAGAAGAGAGCGATCCACGCCAGACTACAGCTCCACAAAGCGAAGGTGGAGGGACTTGCCTTCTCCCCCAATGACAAGTACCTTGTCTCCCTAGGTGGACAGGATGATGGAAGGTACGAGGTAGTTTAATGTAGTGAGCATTTTGTTCCAGTCCTGCTATAACACACCTTATCCTACTAATCAGCTGGTCCTCAGACCTTTGATTAGATGATTAGATTGGTTAGATCCAACAGGCTTTGGATGATTGTGTCACTTTAAAAACTACTTTCACATTGGAAGAACCTCAACAGTAATTTGTAGGTTATACTACAGTCTGGCTGTAAATGTGAGTGGTTTGTGTTTTCAGCATTGTGGTGTGGAACCTTGAGAGCAAAGAAGCGATCTGTGGGAGCCCAGCCTCTGCCCACAGTGCAGGCCACTGCCTCACCATCGAGTACACCAACCACAGCGACAACATCTTCATCTCCGCCGGCAAGTGAGTGACTTACAGAGACTCTGGGTTGCTGTTAGAATAGAGCATTACTTTGTCAAGCAGAACAGATCTTTATTGGACTTGAACACGACGGAGAATGATTAAATAAACAAAATGTATTATTAATACTTTCAAATTAACACACTTGTAATATGTTGTTTCCCTGTAGTGGCACAATGCATGTTTGGGAGCTAGACCTTCCAAATAGGAAGATCCGGCCTACGGAATGCCAGACAGGACAACTGAAGAGGATTGTCAACTGCATTGAGGTGAGCTAAACCATAGAAAGCAGACACAGCTCGAAGTAATAGTGGTACTGACTGAATACCCACTGGGCACAGACGTCAATTCAACATCTATTCCACGTTGGTTCAACGTAATTTCATTGAAATTATGTGGAAACAACATTGATTCAACCAGTGAGTAAATTGCACAATGGTGCCAAATGCCCCCCAAAATGATTTTGTACGACCCATTCTTAACCACTCAAAGTACGTTCAGAGACAAAGCAAAGGTAAACTATTCATCAATACTTCTCATGGTGTATTAATGAGGAAATCTGTAAACACACAAGTTCAGGTTCCTGTAATTTTATTCACATGGCAATTGTTGTCTGAGGTCGATTGATCTCTGAATTAAGATAAAGATAAAGAATTTCCCTGCATATCAAGCAGCCTCTCAAAGTAGTACAGGTGGAGACGGAAAGCTTATTTCTTAAGGTGACCCCGTTGCATCACAGATCCCAGACGACAACCTTTTCTTTTACTGCGGAACCACCAGCGGTGACATCCTGAAGGTCAACCTGAAGGCCCGCCTCCTCAACAGCTGTGGGCCAACGAAAACAGAAATTCAGCAAGGTAGGTTTACTGTATATTCAGTGTCCCGGGTGACCTCCACATGTTCATATCTCTGAGATCTTAGTTGACATTTGGTACAGCTGTCCCTCTTGTCTTTTTGGTGCAGGGTGTGAACACACTGAAGGTGCTGAAGTCTGGGGACATCCTGGTGGGCTCTGGGGATGGCATGTTCACTTTGTGCTCAGGACCTAACTTCAACACCATCAAGTAAGTAAGTGCTGCAGGTTGACAGACAAGATATCGAGTTGTCTACATCAAATCAAAATCAAATGAAAGTTGATTGGTTGCGTACCCAGATTAGCAGGTGTTATAGCAGGTGCAGTGAAATGCTTGTGTTACTGGCTCCAACAGTGTAGCAGAATGTCTCTCAAACACAATACACATACACAAATAATCAAAACAAGAAATCAAGAAATAACAATCCAGGTAGATACTGTATATTAGAGTGAGGATGTGTGAGAATTCAGAATATATGCTGAACAAAAATATGAAAGCAACATGCAACAATTTAAACAATTTTAGTGAGTTACAGTTCATATAAGGAAACCAGTCAATTGAAATAAATAAATTAGGCCCTAATCTATGGATTAGGCCCTATAGATTAGGCCCTATGGATTAGGCCCTAATCTATGGATTTCACATGACTGGGAATCAAGCAGATTGCAAGGGGGGCACTTTAATTGACTGTATCGGTCACGTCAGATTCCTGAGTAGATGGTCCGGTGGGACCACCCAGGCTTCCAGTTCAGTGTATATTAGTGTGCATCTGTTCAGTGTATATTAGTGTATATCTTTTCAGTGTATATTAGTGTGTATCTTTTCAGTGTATTTTAGTGTGTATCTGTTCAGTGTATATTAGTGTATATCTTTTCAGTGTATATTAGACAAGCAAACAACATTCACAACCTTTTCATTGTCAATAAATCCATATGGCTCATATTCTTGATGAAGAATGTTGGCAAGCTCACTTGTTTGACACCACACAATTAACCAAATCTGATAAATAGCGCAGCTAATACATGTATATAAAAATACTGTATGTTCATGATCATTTATACACACTTTCTACCTGGTATTAGTAGTTTAGATTCAGAATGCAGTATTTTTTTGCGTCCCATTCAAAACCTCCAGTTTATATCGTCTATCTAAAACTGTCATGTTGCATCCATACTGTAGCTTAGCCTACACATTAGACTGGCTACATTTCTTCAGCCCCTCAGCTTCATGGCAAACAAAGAGGTGGGGCTGAGATTTTGTATATATTTTTTATTACAGAGTGGGCCTTTTAACGCTATGTGTAGAAGTACATAAAGTACTCAATGTGGTATTCTGCCATTCATCATCTAACCCCCATAGGAAGGTTCAGTTGGAGGGGGGATTGACGTCCATCGCTGTGAGAGGCGAGGGCGACAAGTTCTTTGCAGGAACGGAGGCGGCTCAGATCTACCGTCTCGGCTACACAGACTTCAAAGAGGAGCTGATCGCCACTAGTCACAACAGTGCAGTCAAAGACGTGGCCTTCCCTTTGTGAGTGACACCCTTCAAAATACAGGCACCCATTTAGAGACAAGATTACATACTGTATGTGATTCACTCTTTTCCCCCCACATTATTGTTTTATAGCACACATTCTATTATCACTACTACCTGATTGCCATATGTCACCTCAAATATATAGCTGTCTTTACCTATATCCACCTCAACCATAGTCTATGCTGTCAAGAGAAACTACCTCAAACAACATTGCTTTCGTCTACCTTCATGCTTTGCCGTCATTGCCCATTTACTCCCACTAGAGGGCGACATGACCATGTTTAAAGCATAAACATGTATTATCGCCTATGGCTCTGGTACAAAGCAAATCCTGTTCCACAGACTAAAGTGCAGAATGACTGGCCATAAACTTATTCCAGTGATGTTTCTGATTCTCTCCCAGTGGCTCGTCGGAGCTGTTTGCCACGTGTTCCCAGGATGACATCAGAGTGTGGCACGCCGAGACCTCCAAGGAGCTGCTGCGGATCTCCGTCCCCAACATGACCTGCAACGCCCTGAACTTCATGATCGACGGACACAGCATCATCAGTGGTAGGCAGGAACCATTAGGAGTTCTGTTTGGTAATGGGGTCATTTAAAAAATGAACACACACCCAACTAAGTGCACACACACACCTACACACACTTGCACACACTTGCACGCACACACACACACACACACACACACACACACACACACACACACACACACACACACACACACACAAGCATACATAGACGCATAGACACACGCACACGCACAGTATATGTGTGTGTTTGTGTGTGCAGTAGCCACAATGCTAGCAGTAGCCACAACCCTGATGTGGCTAGCACTACACTAGGGAAGGACGAGACGGCATCAATGCAGTGTATGGCATTGTCTTAAGTTATAACGATGATGGACTAGCGACAATTATTATGGCGCACACTAGCCTGTAAGATAATGACTGTATTTTTAATGTGAGGGTGTGAATGTGCCTGATATTCCTTCTCATTGTTGGAGCCTTGATATGTTGAGTCATGATAATAATAAATGGTTTGATCCTCTACTGTACATTTTCATTCCAGCCATTTACAGTTAAGACACGTGTCCAATATAAGGAACTGAGCCCACAATCTTCACAGTAGCCTGGGTGCCAGTCTATTTAGGCCATCATGCCACTCCTTGCCACAGTGTTTGGCATGATAGCACAAAGATCTGGAACCAGGCTATCATCTCAACACTTTACAGCACAATCTCAATATAGAAATATTTAGGAATGTCATGTATCTACTATTCCCATCTAATGTATTTGACAAATTTGTACAAATATTTGAAGCTCTTCCATTTCTCCCATCCTTCTCACAAAAACACTCCCAGAAAACACGTATTATTGCATACATATGTAGTGGTGTTCCTCAACGGCATCATTGTATTGAGTCCTAGTGCCAGTCTCTGGCCTGTTGCAGGTGCGTGTGTGGGAGATCCTCCAGGGCTGTCACCGGCTAATTGAGACCATGAAGGAACACAAAGCCACCATCACCAGCATCAAGATCAAGAGCAACGACAAGGAGTGTGTCACCACCAGCTCGGACGTGGCCTGCATCATCTGGGACTTGGTGTGAGTTCAAATGCACATTCTCATGTACTGTATACACACACACACTGTACACACACACACACACACACACACTCACACATACTATACACACACACATGCATGGATGTATGCATGCTCAAATCTATAAACACATGTAGATGTGCAAGCAAGCACGTACACACACACACACACCCACATACACACACACACACACACACACACACACACACACACACACACACACACACACACACACACACACCCAAACACTTCTTTACCCCATACCCCTAATCCTTTATCCCTCTCTGTCTGATTGCATTGGCTTCCCACTGTGAGAGGCTTTCAACACACATCATTACTACCACTACCACTGCCACTACCATTAATACCACTCCTCCATTCATGTGTTTCCTGTATTCAACATTCAGTTCAAGTCTCTTGCTCTCCTTCTCCCCCCACCTCCCTTTCTCTCTCTCTCTCTCTTTCTCTCTCTCCCTGCTTCTCCTCTCTGTCTTCCCCTTTCCCTTCTTCTCCCTCTCTCCTCCTCCCGCTGCAGGCGTTTTGTGAGGAATCAGATGGTCCTGGCCAACACTCTGTTCAGCAGTGTGTGTTACCACCCCGAGGAGTACGAGATCATCACCAGTGGCACCGACAGAAAGGTTTGGAATTAGAAAAGACTCAGGTCCCTCTTGGTGCCAAGACTCACTGGCACAGCACACTCTAGCTAGCTGATGATTTCTCTGTGCAGCGTATGGTCCCCAGTCACCAGTCATGGAAAGTTAGAGAAGGCTGTTCTCTGTATTGAGGCGTTCTTGTTCGCCTTCATCTCATCTCAAGATGAGCTCTGTTAGAGAGGCTAGTATTGATGTGCTGTAGAAAGGCCATGTCAAGCTTGTACACATGCGTGCGTCAGCTGTGTCGTGTTTTAAAATGTTTCCCTACCTTCTTTACCAATCATAATAAGCCACGATGTAGCAGTCCTGCTGCCAGGTGTCTGTAACACCTCTTTAAGCCTTGATTACCTATAATGAAAACTGAGTTACATAAGGTGGGATCGGAGGTTCACAACAGCCCCGCTTCAATATGCATAATATCCACTCATCACAAGCTCTACAGACTAATAAGGCCCGTATTGTTGGCTCAACACCATGCTGTGAGGCGAGCACAAACTGTGCTGATTAGCGAGCACTGTGAATGCGCTGAGGCTGAAAAAAGAGAGACTGAGAAAATGAGTGGAGGAAAAAAGAGAGAGAGAGAGACTAGAAAGAAAGTGCTGCTCTGGCTCTCGCGTCTTCCTGCGGATGCGATGCCCGCCTATGCCATCCAAGTGCCCGTGTGCCAGATACACCATCTGCTCGCCCCAGGACACAGGCGCTCTGTCTGGGGTGAGCAAGCAGTAACACACACAGATACACACGCGCACACACACACACTGAAAGAAAGAGAGGGAAAGAGAGAGGGGGGGGGGGACGACAGGGGACAGGGGGGGGACGACAGGAAGAGAGGGATTGGATGCAGCAGCACCTTGGCTCAGAGTTCAGTCAATGGTAGAGGGTCTTTGGGGACAGCTTCACACTCTCCAGTCTGTCGGATGGAAGGAGACAACAGAACAGACTACTGCTGCTGGTGGTTCTGTGGTGGGGTCAGCCAGAAGCCTCTTGTGATGATGACCCAGCACTCCTGTGTTGGTACCAGTTTTGACTGATTGTGATGTAGGGCCATCAGGGTCTTGGGATTGAGCCTGTGGTATTTATTAATAGCCATTGTGGCATGTCAATTATCAGAAGCATGGTATATAGGCTTCTGTGGCCTTCCCATTGTCCAGCACTAATAGGACAATAAAGACCTCCTGAAGTATTCCGTTTGAAAGAGAGAGAGCTCTTGATCGTCCTATAACTTATTTGTTTGACTAATGTCCTTGAGATGTCCTTGAGATGTTGGCGAGAGATACTGTATGTGTAAATGGATTAGCATGGTCAAATACATGTCTGGGCGTAGCGTCGGGATAAATGGAAGCCCACACAGTAGCTAAGAAGGCTTTATCGGTGTACAGCCCTTCGTAAGTGGGTTACTGTCCTCAGTGATGTATTGCCTCAACATGTAGGTGGAATTACACAACACTACACACAACAGTGTGAAAATGTAGACTAATCTTGGCACAGCATGCATTCATGTTTTCAACATACTGGTATTGAAATTACACAACACATACTGTACCATAAGATTGCACAAAAGACTGGACATTTAATCTCAATTTGGCACAGTGGTGTAGCTTTCAATGCATTGTAATGGTTGTGTAGCTTTCAAGGCATTGTAATGATTATAGGACCTATTGCCGAAGCTATCCTGCTAGGCAATTAGTATTTAAAGTTCATTGGAGCCATTTTATATCTCAATATCAAATCATTTCTGGGTAACAACAAGTACTTTACTGTGAATGTTTTACATTTAAATGGTCAATAATCATACGAAATTGCAGTTTGTAGCGTGGTTCGTTCTGCGTTGTGTACTTTTAATTAAGACGCTGCCACAACTGGAGGTCTGCTAGTTGAATTCTTTTTTTATTTGCCCTGCACACGAAGAGACAACACACATTATGTTAACCCTTGGCGCGGTCCTAGCTCTCAGGCACCTTGCTAGCTGAAGGTCAGGCAAAAGAGCAATTTATCAAGCAAGACTTTTGCTAGGACTGTCTGGGAGTGGTCTGAGTAAGTGGACTAATTGGATGAGCCTAATGGGAGGGATATGTAACCTGAAAACTAGCTGTTATTGGCAGACTCTTATACCGCCTGGCCAAAACTCCATCCCACCAAAACAGACAGGAATGTCAAGCGGTCTTTTCTAACAGCTCTTACACTAAAAGGGCATTATTATAATTTTCCCAATTGTACAGTATTATTCCAACCTCATAGTGTGTAAATATATATCAAACACAGAAAAATCCTGTTAATAACTGCACTGTCACTTTAAAGAAAGAATCATGTGATGTCATTTCAGCAAGCCATGACACCCACCATCTCAGATTGTTCTGAAATTGTTTCTGTAGTAAGAAACCGGTAAGATTAGCATTCCTGAAATATTATTTTTGCTGAAATTAAATGTTAAATGGGAGAAATTAAGCTAATTGATTGCATCCAAATTTGCCATTTTAATTGATAGGATTCAGATAATATTCAATAAATATAGTACCCAACATCCGACCAAACCTGTTCTTATTAATGACAAAAATGAGGTATCCCAAAAAATTGTCAAAAGCCACCAACAGGCCCCACACACCCCATGCCAATCCCACCCCAACAACCAGTATACAGTATCAGTTCTCTGTTTGACAAGTAGAATGAAACTGTGGCTTGGAGTACTGCTTCTCCATACTGTAATTTATTCCCTGTGAATCTGGTGATGTTTTTTCCCAACTGAAGTCACTTGCATTATTTACCATAAAGAGGTGTGAAAGTCACATATTTTGACCACTAGATGCCGCTGTTCCTGCTATACCGCCACACTCTTTTGTCTATTTTGCCGGTCTCTTGTGTTTATTAAATAGCTTTCCTTTGCAACTTTGGATAGAAAACCAATAGATTTGGCTCATTATGAAAATACATTGTGTGGTCATCCTCACAATTCAAGCCAATCAATTCCATGTGTCCTTCTCTCAGCAACCTAATGCTTCAACCTAACTCTCCTTGAATAGGAGCCAGGTTCCACAGGAGAAGGGAGGGAACACAGATGGGTTAGGGTGACTCGGCCACTCTCACACAGGTGCTGGTCTCTAATAAGCCTTCCATGACACCAGGAGAGGGGAGAGAGGTCGTGACTAGAGAATCAAACTGGATTTGAACCCATTCCCTATGACACAACACAAACTATACTGGAGAGAGGGAGCGTTGTGTCTGCTACTTGGCTAACTCTCCTCCCTCTCACTTTTTTGGCTGTGTCATATCTCACCTCATATGATAGCTAGTGATTTGATTAAGATTCAAATCATGTAAGCTAGTTGCTGCTGGTATTGAGGGGTTTTTCTTTCTTTCACTATGCTGACCAAAAATATTATTTCATAAAGTGAATGAATGCATGCAAAGAACTTTGGATTTCTCCATTTAATTTCAATCATATTGAAAAAATATCATTTATGCATAAATGATGGTTGCCGGTCATTATGTTGACCATATGTTTTCACAATGAATGATGCATGTAAAGAACCTTGAGCCTTTCCATTTTATTGAATTATACTGATGAACAGTCCTGACTGTTGTGTATTTCGCAATAATGTCTTACAAATGTGTTTTCCAGTCAGTAAGCTTTTCCATTGAATTTGAATGATATTGAGGTACAAAAGTGTATTTTTTTACCATCCCACAGAAATGTCTCTCTTTAGGCTGCATCTGTGCTTTAAGTGCTGTTTTTCATTCTTAAAACTATAAATATCTTGTTGTTTTTTTTGCCATTTGTTTCTCTTCAATCCCATTATTACAAACTGTATTTGATATGTCTTTGTGAGATTACATTTCCTCAGTCCCATAATGCATTATGTTTGTGGTTTTACTAAGAGATGAAATCCAGTCCGAGAAGCTATTCTCATAAATGCGATTCTGAGCTCTCTCCCATGTAACATTACTTGTTTCATTGCATACAACTGGAGCTTTTTTTCTGATTGGCCGACACCTTTCTGATGAATCCTCTGAACTGGTTTATTCAGATATTCTAGACATTTTCTCACTTCTGTGTGAGGAGATTGCGTAGGTTATTGTAATATTCACTCTATGGCCTAAACATTGACTCGTTGATGATTTAGATTTTCAGTTAATAAAGCCCATTGTGCGTATAAAGAAATCATTAATTTCCAGGTACAATCAGTTTGGCCAGTTCCAATACTTAAAATCACAAATGGTTTAGCTCTGTGCTGCTAGACAGTTAAGCCAGTCTGGCAGCACAGTTTCCTCATCCTTGATACCTCACATGCTGCATTTTAATGATGAAATTCGTCTGTCCTCTCGTTTTGCGTCAGTTAGTTTGTAATTGTAATTAGCTTTGTCATAAAAATAACAAGAAAGGACCTCGCTTGCGTGTGTGGGGAGATTGTGGCGTTACTGTGCGGCTATAAATAAACTTCAAATAACAATTGAGCCTTTGAGAGACGCAAGTCTTTGACAGCTGCAAACCCTCGGGATGATTAACTCTCATTTAGAGTCACAAACATGTTGTTTTAACTGTGGCGGGCGCACAAAAACTTGATAGGATTTCTCCGGACTCATTTACATATAGTGGAATAATGAAGATGGATAATTCAGTGAGGCAGAATTACTATACTATGAACGAACAGAAGACATACAAGGAGTGGCATTCATACTTACTATAAAACTGTGATGCATGGTCATTTTCAGAATTTATTGTAATATAACATAGAATATGTCAAATAAACGAATCTGACAAGTTTTATATGTACAAGCTCTCTCATTCATATTCCATATAGCTGAATGGCCTTCTTCTTTCCCAGATTGGTTACTGGGAGGTGTATGACGGCTCAGCCATCAGAGAACTGGAGGGCTCCCTTTCAGGAGCCATCAATGGCATGCACATCTCACAGGACGGGCAGCACCTTGTCACTGGTACAGTACCCTTTACATTGGTTTTGTTGGCTGAGTTGAAGAGGTAGAGCATGAGTTGATTTGTGGTCTCGCCAACTGTTTGACGTGACATAGACATAGGAGTTGGCACAGCTCCCAACAGATCTAGGACTAGTCTACTGTTGACTACTGTCATGACGTTGGCCTGGGGGTTAGGTTTATGACAGTCATAAATACCTCTTTCCCCGTTTTTCCTCTCTCTATGCTACTGATGTTACATTTGCAAACCCCTTGGTTAACATAGAGATTCTGGGGACATCAGAAGGTCGGGGGAAATGAACTATATTCCGGTAATCCAACCAATTGAACATATGCGGTGGTACTTAATGAATATGATGTCAGTTCGGTTGTCATCTGAGACATTCTCATCGATGATAAGATGACATAAACTCTACAGTGGAAAGTCTACACATCAAAGTTATCGGATTCACATGGAATTGTTGTTCAATTTAAATGTTTGAATATGAAATTATTTGTGATGGGATGAAATGTGAAATTAGCTTCTAAAATGTGAGATTTGGGTTTTCATAAGGTAGGGCTCTGCTCAATCAGTGGCCCGCCCCAGTGAAGGGACATGGGCTATAAAACTTTTCAAACACGCCCTCCTCTCCCTTCCTATATAAAGCCTTGATGACAATATAACCTCCTGTTCCGAGGATGTGAGAACGACGGTCCAATGTCAGAATGGTTCAGATAATAACTACAGAATGAAGCCAACATCAGCGTGAGCTTTGGTTGCGAATGGTATGAACTTTGAACTCTTGGCCTCCCGGGTGGCGCAGTGGTTAAGGGCGCTGTGCCATCAGAGTCCCTGGGTTCGCGCCCAGGCTCTGTCGTAACCGGCCGCGACCGGGAGGTCCGTGGGGCGACGCACAATTGGCCTAGCGTCGTCCGGGTTAGGGAGGGCTTGGTCGGTAGGGATGTCCTTGTCTCATCGCACATCTGCGACTCCTGTGGGCGCAGTGCGCGCTAACCAAGGTTGCCAGGTGCACGGTGTAGCCTCCGACACATTGGTGCTGCTGGCTTCCGGGTTGGATGCGCGCTGTGTTAAGAAGCAGTGCGGCTGGTTGGGTTGTGTATCGGAGGACACATGACTTTCAACCTTCGTCTCTCCCGAGTCCGTACGGGAGTTGTAGCGATGAGACAAGATAGTAGCTACTACAACAATTGGATACCACGAAATTGGGGTAAAAGGGGTAAAAAAATAAAAAATAAAAAAATAAAAACTTTGAACTCTTATTCACTACAGAGTGATACCTCCTAGACGTTGAGTTAGCAACAGCAGCTGCAAATGCAGGTTAGGAAGGAACAGACAGAGTATCCCCTCTACCACACAACGACGTTACTACAACGTATCCAGTTTACCAGCAGAGACATTCTTCAAAGGACAAAGGACTCAGTTGGGCAACATGGCCTTCCATCTACCACCAACCTACCGAAGCGCAGCTCAGAGTATATATTTATTGCATTTTCCTTTTCCAAATGGGCGGTAATTTAGAATGCATAAGATACTGTATTTACGATAGCACAGCTTCGCCCTTTGTTCCTCAGTCTTCCCGCTCTTTCACTCAAACCCGGCCCCTTTTCTTTTGTGTAACAAGCTGTCATATCTGTTCCGCCCGCTAGGGACGTTTTCCTTTATGACGTAATTTGTAATCAAGTTATGATTAATTATGTGTATGTGTAATTCTGTGTGATTAGTTAGGTATTTAGTAAATAAATAATTAAACACAATTTTGCATTGCTGGCTCAACTTGTTAGCCAGGGTTTGTGAAGTTAACCAAGAATTTACAACTTTCAGATGAGACTGAATTAAGGTGACGATTAATATTGACTGCTATTGATGTAAAATATTACTAGGTCTTTAAGAGTTTATTCAGAAGATAACAGCTCTATAAATATTATTTAATGGTGCCCCGACTCTCTTGTTAATTACATTTACATGATTAGCTCAATCAGGTAATATTAATTACGGAGAAATTATTTTATAGAATAGCATGTCATATCACTTAATCCGGCATAGCCAAAGACACGACACTACCATCGATCAACAACACCACATGGTCTGTCCATTAAATATCCCTGTATCGACTCTCAATAGCTTGGGACTATCGTGAAGAGCACTTGGTTGAACGTGACTTCAGCATGCGGTTGGATCAATGTTCGAAGGCTTTTCCATAGAAATAAACAAGATATATGTGTCTCTGCTTGCCCACTTCAGGTGGAGACGAGAAGTTGGTGAAAGTGTGGGACTACTCAAGAGGGCGAGGTGACCCACGTAGGCGTCGGCCACAGCGGCAGCATCACCAGCGTCAAGATCTCCACCAACAACAGGAGCATGGTGAGCGCCAGTGTCGATGGGGCTGTGCTCCGGTGGAGGTAGCCCCACCCCTCCTCTCCCTAGAGTGCCTTCCGGAGGCCAGGAGAACAGAGAGTCAAAAAACCCATGACCCTATGGCCTTTGACCCACACACCCTACAAACTTTTTACTTTGGAACTTGACCCTGCCCAGTCCCAATACACACCTGTCCCCACACCAAACAACTCTGAAGAACTCATGAACAGTGAACATGCCCTTAACTCATGAACATCCCCTTAGTGCTATCATAGAGCAAATGTTTCATTCATTCATGAAAATAAATGGATATAATTTTTATTTGTGCGATATTGACTGAAGAATGCATTACTAGCTACATTTTGCTTGTTGAAGGTAATTGCATAGTTGTAGTGTGGTATTCGCCATATTCTAATAATGTACTGTATCAACAAACTTGGCAGACACACATGTTCTAATATGCATGGAATTAACCTAATAAAATGATGTAGGGACTCTTAACCTCATCAATACAAAGTTGGATAATGTAGTCACAGAACATTATAAAGATACTCATCTGCTCATTATAGCCTTGAATAGCATTCTCTCGGATCTTCTAAGGGAAGAACAGAAGTGATTGTGTCATCCCCTTTTTCCCATTAATACACAGTGAATGTAAAAAGGCAGGCTACGCAGTACATTAAATGCATATTTCATACAGATATGACTGTCTTATATGCATGTCATGTGGTAAAGAAGAGAAAGAGAGACAACGAGGCCCAGATTCACAGGCACTTTAGCACACCGCTGCTGTCAGCTAATCTATCATTAGAGATTCCCCAGAGACTTCGGTAAAGAAGTGTGCGTGCGCGCACTCGGGTGTGTGTGTGTGTTTATGTGTGTGTATGTGTGTGTGTGGCCAGTGAGCCTCTTGGAATGCTTCCATCTTCTCAAACTCATTCCCCTCTCGATTGCTCAGAAGTTCAAAACTCAATAATTAATAGCTAACCCACTAGTCCGCTACCCACAAAAAGAGAGCAAACCTGCAGTGCGCTATCGACGGACCAAGTCAACAAAACATAACCTACACCCCTAGCTCTGTAAAATAGGGCATCCCACCCAACTGCCCATGCACGCACGCACACACACTGAATACTTCGGAGGCCATGCTATGAGATAAGAGTAATGTATAGCCCTATAGGGTAAGAGTTTGAGTTTCTGACTCATCGCAGAAGTTTGGAACCGGGGGCTGCAGAGTGCAGACTCCTCAGAAATACAAGGTTTCCGTTTACACTGCAATAATACGTGAGATTATACAAATATTGGAAGTGAAATATGAATGTTATACATCTGCGTGAGTAAATCGGCACATCTGGCTCACTAAATCCAATCTATGGTCTTGGCGAGCTGTGAAATTAAAACCGAAATTGATTGAGAATATTAGCAGTGTATTGCACTTTGCGGTACAAAACATGCACTACCAAGTAGCATTAAAAACCATTTATTCTCTGTGTCTTTCCCATCATTTGATTCATCCACGTGTGTGTGTACCCAGATTGCAGTGAGGCAGGGGGATGTGCCAGCCTGACAAAATTATTTTTAGGACATTTGTTTGATAGTCGTGATAAATAATCAAATCAAAGTTGATTGTCCGTGTACACAGATTTGCAGACGTTATCGCAGGTGAAGAAAAATGCTTATGTTTCTAGCTCAAACAGTGCAGTAGTATCTCCAACAGTGCAGTAATATCTCCAACAGTGCAGTAATATCTTCTAACAGTGCATAAATATCTCCTAACAGTGCAGTAAAATCTCCAACAGTGCATTATTAGATGAGGCATTCCATCAGAGGATAGGATAGTGCAGGTGCCGTCTATTAGTGTGCCATCACCAGGGTGCAGAACCATCTCAGCCTAAAACAGTAGGGGGCTCCTACACACCTCAAAAATATCATTATTTTCCGTTGGGACCATCTTGTAACAGAGGACATATGTAACGGATGTGAAACGGCTAGCTTAGTTAGCGTGGGCGCTAAATAGCGTTTCAATCAGTGACGTCATTTGCTCTGAGACCTTGAAGTAGTAGTTCCCCTTGCTCTGCAAGGGCCGCGGCTTTCGTGGAGCGATGGGTAACGATGCTTCGAGGGTGACTGTTGATGTGTGCAGAAGGTCCCTAGTTCGCGCCCGGGTATGGGCGAGGGGACGGTCTAAAGTTGTACTATTACACATACACCGTAGCCTACTCACATCATACCAATATAGATTATAGTAAAAAAGGAAAGAAAGGGTACTGTACAGTGTAGACCTTGAATTGCTCTGATACAAAATAGGTTCAGTATTTTGCTTATATAGGCCTACAGAACGCTTGCAATAGTTTTGATTAAACAATACTTGATTAAACAGTCCTTAATTATAAGGGGGGCTTATACGCCTGTTACTAAATGAGTGTCAGCAAACTTGTTCAAGTTGTCATTAAGCCAACTATCCATCCGTTTCAGAGTCCTGTCACTACGTGCGCCATCTTCAATGTGGAACACTTTAATAAATGGAACACTAGTGACTTTAATAATGTTGACATATCTTGCATTACTCATCTCATATGTATATACTGCATTCTACACTTATCTACTGTGTCTTAGTCTATGCCGCTCTGACATAGCTTGTCCATATATTTATATATTCTTAATTCCATCCCTTTACTTAGATATGTGTGTATTGGGTATATGTTGTTAAATTCTTAGATATTACTTGTTAGATATTGCCGCACTGTCGGAACTAGAAGCACACGCATTTCGCTACGCCCGCAATAACATCTGCTAAACACTTGTATGTGACCAATAAAATGTGATTTGATTTGATATAGGGTAAAATTGTAGGAGGGCGGGAATAACGCGCACTATCCACCAAACAGAAAACCATTCCGAGCGCTGCTGGAGGGAGAGAGTTAAAGACCGCCAGCTGTTTGTGCTCGAGCACCGTGTCAACGACGAGGAAGTATTGAGCCGAGGATCATGGAGTTGAAGACAACTCACCTACGTGGTGGTTACTGGTTACAGGTGCCAGCTGCTTCACCATTTTACCAGCGAAACAGTATGACAAGGGCGCGCCGAGACCTGGCGGTAATTACCGGAATGTCTGAGGGACATTGTTTAGTCATGTGCCTAAACCACCGTATTGTCTATTAGCGGAGACCGGAGTGGTTTCGAGAGGAGGAGGTGTAAGGGCAGACAGGTAGGAGTCTATTGCTTCAGTAGTTGTTTCGTTTTCACTTCTTGTTACCTGGTAAATAACCAACCACCATGGATAACCACAAGGAGAGTAAGACGAGGAAACAGTCAATGAAAACCAAATCTACAAAACGCAAAGAGAAGAAATACAAAGCCGGGAAGCTTTTCAGGAGGAAATCGTTGAAGTCCGTTGGAAATTTTATGAGCAGGATACTGAAAACTTTGGGAACTTTGGCACACTTTGGCGACGTCGAGCCACCTGACGGTGAGGATGATGATGGCGGGTTCAGAGACAGCGCCGCGTGCACGTTGAGTGCCAACTCAGGGAATTTTAATAAAGATGAACTTCGGGTCTCGAGGGAGATTAAGGTGAAGAAGAGCGCCTCAACTTTGTCTTCCCATGGATCTATAAAAGACAGGCTGTCGTGGTGCTATGGCGACAAAACTCCAGGAGTCCTTGGGTTGAAGAATCATGGAAACACTTGTTTCATGAATGCGGTGGTTCAGTGCCTCAGTAATACTGACCTGCTGGCCGAGTACCTTGGTTTGGAACAATACAAGTCTGATTTGTGTCAGGGGAGAGTAAACGGAATTGTAAAAAACGAGGACGCGCAACTTGCCAGGGGTGAGGTGACCACACAGTTGGCATCCTTGGTGCGGGCGCTTTGGACCCTTGAATATACACCTCAACTGTCCGTGGAATTCAAGGTGAGTGGCTTGTGTAGAAACACTTCAAACGTAGCTCATGTTTGAGGTTTAATTGGTTATTTCCCATAACAGTTACCGCTCTTGTTCACCTATAGACTTATTTATTGCTTCAGTGCGACTCTGATCACGAGAAATGTTCAAAGCTCGGAGCAATCGCGTGCTCACCTCTACAGTTTCCTGCGCAGCATTTAATTCTAATAGGATTGGCATTTGCGAATTAATAATATTTAACTAAAGAGAACACATCGCTCCTTTTACACGAGGGTTTGTCATAGTAATAACAGTAGGCCTATGTGTGGGCGGCTATATCAACATGTCAGACTCAACAGGTTTCCACTGGGCACAAGCTGGTTGAATCAACGTTTCTTCAACCTAATTTGTCAACGTATTGTGACGTGGAATCTACGTGGAAAATACATTGGATTTGAAAAAAGTAATCAATGTTGTTTTGAGGGTGAAATTGGGGTGATATTTCAACCACAGGATTATGTCATTGTAACCGTCCCCTCGCCCATACCCGGGCGCGAACCAGTCACCCACCGCACCGCTCCACAAAAGCCGCGGGGAACCACTACTTCAAGGTCTCAGAGCAAGTGACGTCACCGATTGAAACGCTATTTAGCGAGCACCACCGCTAACGTTTCACATCCATTACAATCACCCCCCTTTTGACCTCCTCCTTTTCCGCAGCAACCAGTGATCCGGGTCAACAGCATTAGCGCGCACCACCGCAGTATAACTTTAAACCGTCCCCTCGCCCATACCCGGGCACAAACCAGGAACCTTCTGCACACACCAACAACAGTCACCCACGAAGCATCGTTACCCATAGCTCCACAAAAGCCACGGCCCTTGCAGGGCAAGGGGAACTACTACTTAAAGGTCTCAGAGCAAGTGACGTCACCGATTGAAACGCTATTTAGCGCGCACCACCGCTAACTAAGCTAGCGTTTCACATCCGTTACACTATCATTGTAACCAACTTTCAACATGTGCTAAAATATGTTGAATTTGTAACAATGTCAGATCTTCAATGTTATATCCACAATCAGCTAAATACAATAGGCTGGCGAGTTGATTTATCTACAGCCATTCATTTGGTCTCCCATCCAGGGTTTTAACCAAGCCTAGCTTTGATATTTGTCACTGACTACTACCACTGTAGTCAGTGGCAGTAGTCACTGACTACTACCTATTGTGGGAATGATTATTGAGAGATCTCCTAATAACTAAATTTATTCGCTGTTGCTATCAAAGTCATTCCAAAGGGTAGGTTTATCAAAGTAAATTATATGTAACCATACCTCATAAGTCATATACTGACTGCATCATCAATGATACTATTTAGGCCTATATAGCATTTGCAAAGTTATCAACAGCTATTGTTTCAATGCAACCCAGGGTTCAACTAAAAATAGATAATATATAGATTTGGTTGATTTCAAATTTAATCTTCAAGTTATCATAAATATGTTGGATTCACTTCTATCTCAACCAAAAATCAAAGTTAAAGAATAGGATTAAATCAAACTTTATTTAAAGTGCATTTAAAGTTAGATTAGATTTAGTCTTATTCTTTAACTTACATCTTTGGTTGAGATGGAGACGTGAATAAAACATATCAATTATTAATTTATAGACAAACTGGATATTGAATAGTGTGGTTGGCAACGCAACCAAATATCAACATTTGATGGAGATGTGTCTTCTGCTTGGATAGTTCCATCTGTGCCACTGACTTAGTCTGGCTTTAATTACAGTTTGTCTACTAATTAATCATTTATATGTTGGATTCACGTCTCCATCTCAACCAAAAATCGAAGTTAAAGAATAGGACTAAATATAATCGAATCAAACTTTAAATGCACTTTAAATATAGTTTGATTTAGTCCTATTCTTTAACTTTGGTTCTTGGTTGAGATGGAGATACGAAACCAACATATCAATGATTAATTTATAGACAAACTAGAATTAAAGCCGGGTTAAGTCAGTGACAACCAAACACAATTCAACATCACTTTTGCAAAACAGTAAATAGCCTATTAACTTGTCGACAAGTTAACTAATGATAGGTTCTCCAACTAAACCCAAAATAAAGTTTAAAGAATAGAATTAAGCCAGTGGCTCAGATGAAACTATCCAAGCATTAGATATCCTTAATTTTTATATTTGGTTGTGTTGTCAACCAAACACAATTCAGTATTACTTTTGTTATACAGTAAAACGCCTAAAGTCAAGGCTCTTACAAACTAATAACAACATTTATTCAACCTTAAAATGAGTAACACGTCAATGGTGACATTTTGAGGTTAGCCTACGGTAACAAAACATTTCTTCTTATGTAATCATAGAAAGTGTGCATGTTTTAAGATGGCATGCAGAGGTCGCAGGTCTGTGGAGATCTTCACAAGTGCTATAATAATCTGTGCAGAATATCAAACAGCTTTGATCACTTGCACTATGCATTTTTAATGTAATCTCAACTGCAATCCAGATCATTTGGTTGTGCTTTTAGATGAAGCACAGTAATAACACATTAAGTTGTTGTATAAATACAAATGATCTGAGGTGGTATTCGCCATTTGAACTTTGTTGTGCTTTTAAATGGTTGAAAGCACAGCGATAACACACATAAATGACAACTAAACCAAAAATCAGACATTGATTTTCCTATGGAATTTAGTTGTGCTTTTAGATGGTTGAAAGCATAATGATAACACATTGGGAATTCAACTAACTTCTGGCTGTCTTTATGAGTGAGTGAATAAAGGTTGAAATCTTATTGATCAACCTCTCAACCAAATATTACCCACATTTCCACACTGAAATGACGTGGTGTGCCTAGTGGGTTGTGACCGGAGGGAGTACAGCTAAGGCCGGAAGCATTTAAGCTAACCCTACGCCTAACCCGTTTCCTAACCTTAACCCACAGTAAGTCTCCTAACCTGCCACGTTAATTATCTTAATTAACCCGCTGCATAAAATCTCTTAACCTGCTACGAAAAAGTCATTTCCGGTCGTATCTGTACTCCCTCTAGTCAGAACCGACTCAACAGTTCTCACGTCCTATTTCTGTGTAAGCAGACAGGTAGCATTTCAGGGGAGGTGCCTGTGGCAATGGTCAAAACAGGTGAGACATGTACTAGCATTACAGACATTGTCAAAACTCCCATATGTTTGGATTAATATCGAAATTCGGGTTCTCTTTTTCTTTTCCCCCAACACAAACATGGTCCAAACCATGTGTCAATGCCTATTGCCTAATGACCATTGACCACACATCAGGGCACATTTGCTAACTAATACGCATGCTGTGTGTGTGCCCTGTGGCTCCCACCTGCCACAAACCCAGATGAGGTGGCTTGTCTGCATTCCCTGGATGTTCTTACTGGGAGGAAGGGAGCGGTACTTCACATGCATGGATGGTGCACTGAGTTTACGGAATGCTGATGAGAGTGAGCCAGACCAAGTCAACACAGTGGTCAGGGACTGCCAGGAAAGCAGGCCAGAGTCCCAGGCGGCTGAGTCAGCGCAGGTGTCTGTCTGGCCTGATGATGTATGAATATGTATGTTTATGGTCTGGCCCCACAGGGACACCTGTGGCTGGTCATCCAGGGGCACAGTGCCCAAAGCTAATAACCCTGGGCCTGGGTGAATGACATCACTCACTCTCATTTACTGGAACCGTTGGACCTATGCTGCAAATATAGATGGTACCAGAATTCTGAATTAGAACATTTTGATTTGGTTCGGCTCATTATAGGCTCTCAGCTAATTATGATTCTAGCAGTAATTTGTGGAAATCGAACTGCGATGCAAAGATAGAGGGCCATGAGGTGAAGGATTTCATACGCTTCAGAACAGGCAGGGCAATGTGAGATACTTTTTGAAGTTTATACGTTAAGTTTTGTGTGCAGTCTCTCGAAATGTAGTACTCAGATCTATTGAATAATCAACTGCACTTGGGTATAGATATTCCCATTCATTCATTCTCATTCATTCCCTCCTCTCACTGCAGTTATAAGGATGGCTTTGACTTGAACAATACACCGATTTCTATCTGTTGGTCTTCTTTGAATGAGATGAGGATGTTTATTGCTGTAGCAGTGCAGCCAAGTGAATTTAGCCTGGGAAAGGTGGAGACCCCCTACTGAGCAAGCTCCACTGGTGCGTATGGAGAGTGCAGCAGTGAGCTCCAAAACACACAAGAAATCGTGTTGGTGAAAGACAGGAGAACACCCACCTATCCATTTACTCCTGTCCCACGTAGGAATGGTACTAGTTTGTGATGCGGAAGGATTCTACACAGTGGTTCTTTGACAGCTAATTGTTTTTGTCAATGTCCGTGTGCTTTTAAAGAGCACTAGTCAAAGGCATTGGCCTGGTAAACAAGTTCAACAGTGACTGAGTGAGGATAAAAGTTGGCTCTGCAAGCTTTTCCCTCCCCTCACTATCCTTGCTGAGTCTGGAGGTGGTGGTTGTATCACGTTTCTCCATGACTCCTGTGTAGGCGGTGGTGGGTGTGAGTGGGTGTCATGTTGGTTGTTTTGGTGCACAGGCAGAGATTCAGTGTTTGTGTTTTCCTCTCTCTGCTTTCTTTCAAGACCTATGGTACTCACACATTTCCGCAGGATGTATTCACCACCATGATTAATGGTCTAGGTTCAACAGGGGGGGTAAATCAATTTCAACTACACTAGGCTATAAGACCACCCAATCTCCCCACTTTATCTTAGTGAAGGTGATGGTACAGAAACCATTAAAGGAGCAATCTGCAATATTTACAGCAGTTCAGTGGTCATTTTAATTAATGATATACAGAACACCCATTGATTATTGAAGAATACAACACAAATGCCTCATTTTATCTTTAGGCAAGTCAGTTAAGGACAAATTCTTAATGAACAGTAGGTTAACTGCCTTGTTCAGGGCAGAACAACAGATTTTTACCTGGTCAGCTCAGGGATTCAATCTTGCAACCTTTCGATTACTAGTCCAACGCTCTAACCACTAGGCTACCTGCCACCCCTCATGAGCTTGGTACAACTGTCTTACCCCACCATATCCCAAATTATAAGGTTATTTTGCTCCATTGTTCAGATTTATTGCAAACTACGTGGTAGGGCTGCCGTTTGGCCACCCCAAATATGTACTAGTGATTGTGCCTTTAGGATACAGTAAAACCGCAGACCCTCGTTCTTCCCACACAAATGCATATTTACTGCCTCCAATATAAGTCGTGGAGGTTGCGTCCCAAATGGCACCCTATTACCTACAAAGTGCGCTGTTTTTTTACCAGAGCCCTATGGGCCCTGCTCAAAAGTAGTGCATTTTATAGGAAGTACGGTACCATTTGGGATGCAGCTATAGGAGTTTAAACTTCTCCATTACAATAGCGTTAACAGAAAGCCTTTCCCAGGCTGTAAACCACTCAGAGATGATTATGGCCAATCGCAATTCATCCTTTCTTTCCTTCTCTATTCTTGATGGTAGTAAATCCCACATTAGGGACGTTGTCGCGGAGACGAGGCACACTGGCAGCCGTCACACTGGCAGCATATCAGGAAGAGGATTTCATGTTATGTTACCGAAACTCTTTGGGAAATGAAATCTTGGAGAGCCTTGCATCCAAAATCTTATGTTGTCTTGCCATAATATATAGTGGTTTTCATTCTTTTGGAGGTGAATACATGGACATGAAGTCTAGCATCCAAACTAGTACGTCTTCTGCCATCATATATATATTTTGTGGTGAATTCAGATACAGTATTACTCAGATTAATCAGGATCAAAGAGTTGGATGAGTTTTGGGCCAAAAAACTCAGACAGGGGCGTCAAGCGTGGGGAGCCAGGAGACAGACAAGGGCATTTGCTTGGTGGCCGGGACTGCGGTGGGCCGAGGTTTGTGTTTCTCTCCCAACCGACCAGCGGTCGCCCTCCAGGGGAGAAGCGGGGGGAGGCTGCGTCGTCTGGGGCTCAGCTGAGATTGATGAGTGGAAAAAATGGAGAAAATGAGAGAGGGAACGAGGGAGGTAGAGTATGGGGGAAAAAAGGGAGCAGAAGGGAGAGGCTTTATTGAGTGGAGGGAATGGAAGGAGAGGCAGGGCAGGAGAGGAATTAAGTGATGACCCATCAGTGTCTGCCTGATCAGCGGAGGAGAGGATCGCCAACCAGCAACACCAGGCTGCTGCTGCAGAAATATGTAACAAGGAATGGAGGTGCCAGTAATGATGGTGATGGATAGCATCCAGGCTCATTCCCACCAGGCAGCAACATCTGCTCTTGCGTGTGTGTGTGTGTGTGTGTGTGTGTGTCAACATCACAACCTCTAAATCTTATGTAATGTCCTAATTCCTCATGGTTCTCCCTCCCAGACTGTCATTGTGTAATCTAACAATGTCCATTTGACAGGCCAGGCTGGGGTGACCCTGTAAATGTGTTTTTGAAGGAGAGGAGTCATTTTGTTAATGTATGGCACTAGTCCTGACGGAGCTCTCCTTATACCTCGCTGTTTACATTAGAACGTGCATTGACAATGTCGTTCCCATAGCAACGATTAAAACATTCCCAAACCAGAAACCGTGGATTGATGGCAGCATTCACATGAAACTGAAAGCGCGAACCACTGCTTATAACCAGGGGAAAGGTGACCGAAAACATGACCGAATACAAACAGTGTAGCTATTCCCTCCGCAAGGCAATCAAACAAGCTAAGCGTCAGTATAGAGACAAAGTAGAGTCACAATTCAACAGCTCAGACACAAGAGGTATGTGGCAGGGTCTACAGTCAATCAAGGATTACAAAAAGAAAACCAGCCCCGTCTCGGACCAGGATGTCTTGCTCCCAGGCAGACTAAATAACTTTTTTGCCCGCTTTGAAGACAGTACAGTGCCACTTACACGGCCCGCAAAGAAAACCTGCGGACTCTCCTTCACTGCAGCCAACGTGAGTAAAACATTTAAACGTGTTAACCCTCGCAAGGCTGCAGGCCCAGACGGCATCCCCAGCCGTGTCCTCAGAGCATGCGCAGACCAGCAGGCTGGTGTGTTTACGGACATATTCAATCAATCCTTATCCCAGTCTGCTGTACCCACATGCTTCAAGAAGGCCACCATTGTCCCTGTTCTCAAGAAAGCTAAGGTAACTGAGCTAAACGACTACCGCCCCATAGCACTCACTTCCGTCATTATGAAGTGCTTTGAGATATGGTCAAGGACCATATCATCTCCACCCTACCTGACACCCTAGACCCACTCCAATTTGCTTACCGCCCAAATAGGTCCACAGACAATGCAATCTCAACCACACTGCACACTGCCCTAACCCATCTGGACAAGAGGAATACCTATGTGAGAATGCTGTTCACCGACTACAGCTCAGCATTTAACACCATAGTACCCTCCAAACTCGTCATGAAGCTCGAGACCCTGGGTCTCGACCCCGTCCTGTGCAACTGGGTACTGGACTTCCTGACGGGCCGCCCCCAGGTGCTGAGGGTAGGTAACAACATCTCCACCCCGCTGATCCTCAACACTGGGGCCCCACAAGGGTGCGTTCTGAGCCCTCTCATGTACTCCCTGTTCACCCACGACTGCGTGGCCATGCACCCGTCCAACTCAATCATCAAGTTTGCAGATGACACTACAGTGGTAGGCTTGATTACCAACAACGACGAGACGGCCTACAGGGAGGAGGTGAGGGCCCTCGGAGTGTGGTGTCAGGAAAATAACCTCACATTCAACGTCAACAAAACAAAGGATATGATTGTGGACTTCAGGAAACAGCAGAGGGAGCACCCCCCTATCCACATTGATGGGACAGTAGTGAAGAGAGTAGTAAGTTTTAAGTTCCTCGGCGTACACATCACGGACAAACTGAATTGGTCCACCCACACAGACAGCGTTGTGAAGAAGGCGCAGCAGTGCCTCTTCAACCTCAGGAGGCTGAAGAAGTCACCAAAAGCATTCACAAACTTCTACAGATGCACAATTGAGAGAATCCTGTCGGGCTGTATCACCGCCTGGTACGGCAACTGCTCCGCCCACAACCGTAAGGCTCTCCAGAGGGTAGTGAGGTCTGCACAATGCATCACCGGGGGCAAACTACCTGCCCCCCAGGACACCTACACCACCCATGTCACAGGAAGGCCATAAAGATCATCAAGGACAACAACCACCCGAGCCACTGCCTGTTCACCCCGCTATCATCCAGAAGGCGAGGTCAGTACAGGTGCATCAAAGCAGGGACCGAGAGACTGAAAAACAGCATTTATCTCTAGGCCATCAGACTGTTAAACAGCCACCTCTAACATTGAGTGGCTGCTTGACACACTGACTCAACTCCAGCCACTTTAATAATGGGAATTGATGGAAATTGATGTAAAATATATCACTAGCCACTTTAAACAATGCTACTTAATATAATGTTTACATACCCTACATTACTCATCTCATATGTATATACTGTACTCTATATCATCTACTGCATCTTTATGTAATACATGTATCACTAGCCACTTTAAACTATGCCACTTTGTTTACATACCCTACATTACTCATCTCATATGTATATACTGTACCCAATACCATCTACTGCATCTTGCCTATGCCGTTCTGTACCATCACTCATTCATATATCTTTATGTACATATTCTTTATCCCTTTACACTTGTGTGTATAAGGTAGCAGTTTTGGAATTGTTAGGTTTGATTACTCGTTGGTTATTACTGCATTGTCGGACAAGCATTTGCACAAGCATTTCGCTACACTCTCATTAACATCTGCTAACCATGTGTATGTGACAAATACATTTGATTTGATTTGAAGGTGATGTGGGGTACTTGTGAGACCAACGCTAAAGAAGGAAAAGTCAAACACTCTCCAGCTCACTGTCTTGGATGCCAGGGCAGGCGTGGTGTCTGTGTGTGTCTGTGGTGTGGTGGTGTGTGTGATGTTATTGCCTGAGTGTGGGGGTCTCAACCTCTCCTAAGACATGAGAGGGTGAGAGAGGACAACGTTGTAAACTGCCCCTGGAGACTGTGTAGGTTAATGGTGTACCTGTGTTTATTTAAGAGGCTAGGTTAGGTCACCCTCAACTGTATTATGAGTGTTTGCAATCGTTTCTATCTGTCTCTTACCCTCCAGCAAATGTTTGCCTCACCTCTCTAGTAAGAAGTAACTTGCAAGGCACCATGACATGACAGAAAGAGAGTGCACTGTAGGACCGTACAGTCTGCCTATGTTTACTGCGGTTATGGAATAAGGTGCATCTTCACCATGGAGACCAGCAGTACCCTAAAGACAGCTGAGGAGTACAAACAGCTTTTAAAGAGGGGAGCAAATATGGTCTGGCATCTTCAGCTGTCACACAGTGACACACACACACACAAAGTCATAAATCATTCAATCCAACAAACTGTGTAAAACACATTTTACATTTCTACTTCTTGACATAGCAATCTTTGGCTATCCGATTAATTTTACACCCAGGTTCTCTCATATCCCTTCAGTGTTTACCAAATAGCCTGGATTATTATTCCCATGCTCCCCGTGGGGACAGAAACACAGTATATCATGTTTGTTTTGGCACCTTCATGGCCAGTCATTAAATGTTAGTGTCAGGTGTCTGAGCTGTCTGTCTGTGATTTGGTTGGTTATGAGGATGACAATAAATGGAGGCTGATACAGACTTACTCAAACAGGCCTCAAAATGAGAATGTTATTCGTACTACTTTGGTGGGATTACGCCTCTATCTCCTCTCAGGCATAGGGTGGGTGTGAAAAGTAAAGACTGTGTTGATATGTCTATGCAGATATCAAGGGTAAATCCTTTGAACAAGAAGTGCAATCTGTTGTTGAAGGATGGGATGGGGTCCTTACTTTCCTAGCAACAGTGCTGCTGTGCAGACCCATTAACATGCCATTGTAGCAGGATCACCTCTGGACGTCAACATTACAAAATGTGTGCACACAGCAGACCATAACCCCTCTCTCCAAGCGCTCCTTCTCTCAACTCCCTGTCCTAATGAAGCCATCACAGCTCTGTGACGTCATCAGGTTTCTGCTTCCCAGACACAACGGGCCCACGATAACCTTGGACACATCGGTTGCTGTCCCCACCACTCTCTCCGCCACCCCTGACTCTGTTTCCCCCTTTCCCTCTTACCCTTTCTGGGGTAGCAACATAACGTAACATAACTGCACTGTCCTTTGATAGGCAGAGAGAGTAACTAGGATTAGTGAGGGGGGGAAAGGCAGTGTCTTAAATGGACCCTATTCCCTATATAGTGCACTACTTTTGACCAGAACCCTGGTCAAAAGTATTGCACTACATAGGGAATAGGATGCCATTTCAGATACAGCCACAGTCAACATGCCCCTTTCGCCTCTCCCTCGGAGGGCCCCTTTCATAATGATTAAGCTCATCAGTGGTCCATCTCAGGTAGTAGGGAGGTAGGGGGCCTCCCATCCTGTCCCATGTTTATATTTAGAACACTGGCGGTGTGATGCAGCAATTTTTTATGAAGGGTGGAGGAGCGTCTGGGATCGGGCTCTGTTACTCAGAGGGTGAAGGGAGGAATGGAGAGAGTGGGGGGGGGGGTGGGAATGGAAAGAGCCACCTGGATGTCCTGATGGTGTTGTTGTTAGCTACACCTGTCACTGTCTCAAGGAGAG
The DNA here is from genome assembly GCF_013265735.2 of Oncorhynchus mykiss. Classification (NCBI taxonomy): domain Eukaryota; kingdom Metazoa; phylum Chordata; class Actinopteri; order Salmoniformes; family Salmonidae; genus Oncorhynchus; species Oncorhynchus mykiss. The sequence goes on from NC_048581.1 coordinate 26,475,559, forward strand.
TCAGGGTTGGGTAGATTACTTTCTAAATGTTAGTTACTAGTTACTTATCCAAAATTGTAATCAGTAAGGTAACTTTTGGATTGCCCAAACTCGGTAACGTAATCTGATTACTTTACCCTTAAGAGGCATTAGAACAAGACAAACAATTATCAATCAAACACATTTGGTGTGTCATCGTAGACTTGTGGTCTCTGACTTTGGTCAGACTCGCTCAGGTAGAACAAACTAACTTTCCATATTTTCAATGCAAAATATAATGTCATTGAGAAAACAGAAAGGTTTCTTAATATATACTACATGACCAAAACTATGTGGACGCCTGCACACCTAACTTCTCATTCCAAAATCATGGGCATTAATATGGAGTCGGTCCCCTCTTTGCTGCTATAAATAACAGCCTCTGTTCTTCTGGATAGGCTTTCCACTAGATGTTGGAACATTGCTGCGGGGACTTGCTTCCATTCAGCCACAAGAGCATTAGTGAGGTCAGGTCGGGCACTGATGTTGGGCGATCAGGCCTGGCTTGCAGTCGTTATTTCAATTCACCCAATAGGTGTTCAATGGGGTTTAGGTCAGGGCTCTGTACAGGCCAGGTAAGTTCTTCCACACTGATCTCTACAAACCATTTCTGTATGGACCTCGCTTTGAAACAGGAAAGGGCCTTCCCCAAACTGTTGCCACAAAGTTGGAAGCACATAATCGTCTAGAATGTCATTGTATGCTGTAGCGTTAAGATTCCCTTCACTGGAACCAAGAAAAACTTCAAAAACAGCCCCAGACCATTATTCCTCCTCCACCAAATTTTACACTTGGCACTATGTATTCGGGCAGGTAGCGTTCTCCTGGCATCCGCCAAACTCAGATTCCTCTGTCAGACTGCCGGAGGGAGAAGCTTGACTCATCACTCTAGAGAACGCGTTTGCTCTGCTCCAGAGTCCAATGGCGGCGAGCTTTACACCACTCTAGTTAACCCTTGGCATTGCAAATTGTGATATTAGGCTTGTGTGCGGCTGCCTGTCCATAAGAACCCATTTCATGAAGCTCCCAACAAACCGTTCTTGTGCTGACGTTGCTTCCAGAGGCCGTTTGTAACTTGGTAGTGAGTGTTGCAACCGAGGAAAGACAATTTTTACAAGCTACGCACTTCAGCACTCGGAGGTCCCATTTTGTGAGCTTGTGTGGCCTACCACTTAACGGCTGAGCCGTTGTTGCTCCTAGAATTTTCCACTTCACAATACAGAACTTACAGTTGACCGGGGCAGCTCTAGCAGGGTGGAAATTTGACAAACTGACTTGTTGGAAAGGTGGCATCCTATGACGGTGCCACGTTGAAAGTCACTGAGCTCTTCAGTAAGGCCATTCTACTGCCAATGCTTGTCTATGGAGATTTCATGGCTGTGTGCTTGATTTTATACACCTGTCAGCAACGGGTGTAGCTGAAATAGTCGAATCCACTCATTTGAAGGTGTATCCAAATACTTTTGGTGGTGTAGTGTATTTTTTCACAAACTTCCTTTCTGAATTTAAAAGTAATCCAAGGAGTATCTGTAATCTGATGACAATATTTTTTCTGGTGGGGAGGGGGGGTGTCTTCGTTGTTAAAAAAAATATATTTTTAAGGAACTCAGTCTGGCTTTCAAATTACTGTTGATTGTTGTAATAGTAGACTGCACAAGGCCATGTCAGCTAACATTTTTTTTTAGCTAGGTTTTTTAGCCCATAGATTTTGTAGAAATGGGGGGCCTGTGTGAAAAGGTTTAAGCACCCCTGACGTAACTTGTTCCAGTTTTTTTCTGTTATCAGATAACATGTAGCTGATTACATCTACATCGTTTTTTGTCCGTGTTCGATATTCCCTGTTAGGTTGACCGGTCAGCCTCTAACTCTTAAGGTTAATATCTTTGAGCTTCTACTGTAGTTTGTTGGAAAGTCGTTTTTATGTCTTTTGTAATGTCCTCATCTGATTTCCTCCTCCCTGTCTGTCCCCAGAGTATTGTGTCCAAGTATGGCTCTCAGTTCAGAGGGAACTCTCAGCACGATGCCCTGGAGTTCCTGCTCTGGCTCCTGGACCGGGTCCATGAGGATGCCAACCCCACCACCACCAACAACCACAGCAGCAGCAAGACCAAAGCCAACGGAAAGGTAGGAGCAGACCAAACACGGTCACAAAGTTGTCATGAAGCCCAAAGACATTCAAATGTCATAGACATTGTCTTGTGTTGACAATGTCTATGACACTGTCAAAATAAGAACACCTGTCACCAAACTGAAACATCTTGAAAAATATTGATCACTGTTGTGATCGAACGGTCCTGACTCATGACACATTGTAGATATACTGTAGCCAACAAGGTCGCTGAGGTAAGGTTTTTGGCTGATGGTAGTACTGTGTTATCCAACTGTGGCTGCAATCCAAAATGCAAAGGGCTCTCTGCATTCTACAGTAGCAGCGTCGTCAGTCTCAGCTGTGTGAGAGCAGAGGTACAGTTGCAGAGGCCAATAATAGCTTCTTATTCAGGTGGAAGAGTTGCAGAGGCTTGAGTCATCATATCACCTGGGTCCCACTCATGAGCACACACACGTATTGCTTTGCTCATTGACTAACTTACTTTAGAGCGGGGCACGTACACACACACACGTGCATAATGTAGGGTGGGGCCGTTGGGACGAGAGATTTCTACCGCTAGGGCCACCACTGGGCCACCTTTGCTAAATGAAAATAGGAGAAACACTGAGAGATTGAACTTGGTTAGCATGTATCAACATCTATTTTTTCGCATTCAATTGAGTCATATTGCAAGCCTTGGTTTTGCTCACAGCCTAACCAGGTTACTCCTAGTGCAGTAGAGCAAAACAGCTCTGAGGTTCCCATGAATGCATATTTCTATTCTCAAGAGATACAATAGAGAGTCGTTATGAAGAGCTTGTCTCAATGACAACAAAGCGAATTCCACAGCATTCTGCAGCGATACGCCATCCCATCTGGTTTGCGCTTAGTAGGACATTTTTTCCCCAACAGGACAACGGCCCAACACACCTCCAGGTTGTGTAAGGGCTATTTGACCAAGAAGGAGAGTGATGGAGTGCTGCATCAGATGACATGGACTCCACAATCACCTGACCTCAATCCAATTGAGATGGTTTGGGATGAGTTGGACCGCAGAGTGAAGGAAAGGCAGCCAACAAGTGCTCAGCATTTTCAGGTCTCAGCATATGTGGGAACAGGTGAAGCTGGTTGAGAGAATACCAGAGTGTGCAAAGCTGTTATCAAGGCAAAGGGTGGCTATTTTGAAGAATCTGAAAGTATATTTACAATGTAGAAAATAGGAAATATAAAGAAAAATCCTTAAATAAGTAGGTGTGTCCAAATGTTAGACTGGTACTGTGTATATATATGTATTACAATAAACAAACATAGTCAAAAACAATAGACAACATAACTGACTATTAACTGTCTTGATGAGAGGCGGGTCATCAGCTTAATGAGCAGGCCTCCTCGTTAGAAGAGTCGACCAATAGCACAGGCCGCAGGCTAAGGAATGAAGGCCCCACCGCGGGCCCTCTCCTCAGCTCCTCTTGCGTTTCCTGAAGAGAATAGTACAAAAGCACCGTACTTGTCATATTCACCCAGCCAGGTCACAGAAATCAATGAATGCATTTGAGGAAATAGAGACACGGAATGTGTGGGATGAGGCCACTTTATAATCCCATTCCATTTACGACCCTGGTCCCTTTCTCAGTGGGAATGATGAGTCTAGCCACTGCGGCGTCTGAGTGTTGTGTCACTCATGGCTGTATTACTATTTACCCACCGGGGCCTCTGAAACGATCCTTTGTGTTTGTGTGTCTGTTTGTGTGTAGCAGGAGAGGTTGAAGTGGCAGCCTGCTGTGTGATGCCCCCTCTCATTCTCTCTCTTTCCATCCATCTCCTCTCTCCTCTGTCTGCTGCTGCAGAGGGGAAGGGATCAGCGGAGGGTGTACCGCATTGGCAGAGAAAGCACGGCATACTATGACTTATAATGTGGATGTGATCTCTAATATCATTTGAATGTAAACACACATTGCCCCTTTAGGGTGTGCGATGGTTACAATGATGCCTCGCTTCGTTGCGCTTCAACCGTATCCCCTTTGGCTTTTGCTCATCTCCGGCCGCTATTATTAGCCAATGAAGTCCTTATTCTCAGTGACTGCCATCGCGACGCCTCCTAACAGCTAATGCCTTTCTCTGCGGCTACGCTATAGAGGAGGCCCTTTATGCCACGTCAACAGCTCAGGGCTCTGGTTGTCATTAGCCTTCGCTGAATCACGGCTCCGTAAAGCCGCTTTGCCGACGCCTCGGCCCGAGAAAGAAGGAGGTATTTCAGAGAACGCTGTGTGTATGTAAGAATGTGTGATCCATTTCCATTATTTTCTGTAATTGAATTAATTCTCTGTGTTTGGTTGTAGCTCCATCTTTCTCACCTCCCTCGTCTCCTCTACTCTCCTCTCCTCCTCCGTCCTACTCTCTCTCCATTGACTGGTGTTAGAGCACTGATGGTGGGCATTGCGGCGTACAGCGTACACACAGATAGCAAATGGACAGAACAGATTGATAGATGGATGGGTGTATGGATTGATGAGCTGAGAGAGAGTGAGAGCAGGACAGGATGACACCTCCGTCGTCAGAGCCTGTGAAACGGGCGTTTCAAGTGAGAGCAAAGAAGACCCAGATCAATCTGCTGACTTGACAGAAACCTGAGGAGACACATTCTGATCCTGCCTGCCTCTTTCACTGAGTGAATGGTACCTTTCTTATACGGTGAGCTCTAAAAATATTAGGAGAGTGACACATCTTTTGTTTTGGCTCTGTACTCCAGCACTTTGGATTTTAAACGATACAATGACTATGAGGTTAAAGTGGAGACTATCAGCTTTCATATGAGGGGTATTGTCATCCATATCAGGTGAACCGTCTGGAAATTACAGCACAATATCATACCCCCTGAACAAGGCCGTCATTGAAAATAAGAATTTGTTCTTAACTGACTTGCCTTGTTAAATAAAGGTAAAATAAAATAAAATACCCCCAAGACATGCTAACCAGTTTTTTGGGGGTATGATATTTATGCTTCTAACTTTCTCACTCATCATTATTCACGATTCATTCAGGAATATCCATTATCATGGTAACATCCACATTAATGTAGAAGTGTTCAGAAACATATTCTATTCTCATTTACAATAAAAGTGACTCCAAAATGACACAATACATTATTGACCATTCATTTCTATTGGGCACAAAATGATCTGAAACACAACCAAAACGAACAGCAAATGCATCCAACACATGTCTAGTCACAAGCTTGATGTATGTAGTCATTGCGTGCAATGAATGTGGGACCAAATACTTAACTTTTTACTACTTTAATACACATATAAGTGAATTTGTCCCTATACTTTTGGTCCCCTAAATTGGGTGGACTATGTACAAAAAGTGCTGTAATTTCTAAACGATTCACCCAATATGGATGAACATACACTCAAATTAAAGCTGACAGTCTGCACTCCTCGTCATTGTATCATTTCAAAGTGCTGGAGTACAGAGCAAAAATGTCGCTTTTGTAGCTCACTGTATCTCCTCCTCTACAGTAAATTTCCTTTACAACTCTATAACTGCTTAGTTTCAACATCCTTACACATCCACCTCTCTGCTCCAATGCTTCACGTGTCCCCCGTTACACCCCACTTTTACCTTTGCAAAACTACAAAAGACACATTAGTGCAGCGTGTGTTTCTTTACTTAAGCATCTTACAGAATGGATGGTCTGTGTTTGAAGAATGCATTCCTGCATTATCTACATGGACTCACACTGGCCTGCAAGGCCCATAGAACAGAGCAGAAACCTCAAACCTCAAACCTAATGCACCTGCAGTCCTCCATTTTAAGATCAGTTCTCTGTTATTGGTGTATGGGTTCAGTAGCAGGGGCCTACTTTATGTGTATTGGTTCAGTAACCGGGACCTACTATAACCTGTGGTCCAGCATACTACCAGCCATGTGACCAGCTGAGCCGGTTCACCTTCCTCAGCCAGTGGAAGGTTACGTATGGAAGTCGGTCAACAGAGGCATCTCAGTAAACTGACGTTTGATCAGTTGCTGAAGGAAGCCAAGTCTCCTTGAACCAGAACCCATCGTAGTAGAAGGGGATTACAGGGCCAGTTTCAAATAACGCGTGTGTCGCCTTCGTCCAACCCCTCAGGCTTGACAACAGTATTTCTCATAATATGATAGTAAAAGGCCTATCTAAACCAGTTTGCACAATATTTCTCTGGTGTCGGAATGAAAATAAATCAGACAAACTCACTTCGTTCCCTTTAGAATTGTTACATCTGGCCCTTGGCCTTGACCTCCCATCCAGTGAGTGGGCATGCCTGCCTGAGTGAGTGGTTTAAAAGCCGATCCATCTTACCCTCTCTCTCTCTCTCTCTATCCATCTCACCCCTTCGGACGGTAGTGGTAAACGATGCCTAGCATCCCAACACCGCTGCTAACTCACAGAGGCATTATCTCTGCGTTAATCCATTTTAAACGTCGATAATAGCTGGCTCCTCACTCTGCGCCCGGAGAGAGTTGACAGGGTGAGTGGATGGAGGGGAAAAAAATAAGAAAAAACCAGCCTAGATGGATGGAAGTAAACTGCTTAGACTTAGAAATTTGGTCTCTGGACGTTGTGGCAGCCGGCGAGGCGGCGATAGAACACATTATTGACAGACACGGAAATTGTGGGTTTAACATCTACGGATGTGAGGGTTAAGAGGCCCTGCTCTCCAGAGAAATGTGTTTGTTTATGATACAGATCAGACGTCGATGACAGGTAGACAGGTAGGGGTTGATGGATGCTGTATCGGATGTCTCCTGTCAGTTTTGCCCATGGGGATGTTAAAGCTCTGATACTCCTCATTCAGTTGTGCCATCAGACTTGACACTGGCAGTCCGTCATATAGAGAGAATGTATCTACCATTGGACATCTCTCCGTTCCCTCTACTGCTCTGGAGCTAAATTAAGTCAGCTTTCCTCTCTTCTCTGTTGGCGCATTAGTGTTGTACATTGATTAGACATTGGGGTTCACAGGTTGCTTATCTTTCCTTTGCTTCCTCTCTCACTCTCTCCCTTTTTCTCCCATGCTCACAATCTCAACTCTGCTTCTCCCTCTCTCTCTCTCTTTCTCCTCTGACTCATCTCTCCATAAGTCTGTCTGGTCTACTTGTCAGTGATGATCTGTCTAAACCGTTGCCAGACTTCAGCTACAGCCGAGTGTTAAGATCAGGGCTGAGGGGTTGACGGGGCAGATGGCCACAGACCCTTTCTCCTTCTGCCCCGGCGATCCCGCTCAACCTCTCTCACAGGTTACTTCAAACGACACCTCTCCCGCCAGCCCCGCCGAACCCCAGCCACAATCCCATTAGAACACCAGTGACATTTCTCAGATGCTTCAAATTCCACACGGCATAGAGAGAGTGGGGGAGAGAGGGAGGGAGAAAAGGAGATGGGGCAAGACGTTTGTTGGTGGATTTTCCCCTGTCTGTTTGACTGCATGATGGGCTTCGATCCCCTTTTCCCTTCACAGATGTCTATTTTGTGTGAAATTGAGCAGCTGGAGAGGAAGGAAATTGAAGCAAAACTCCTTATTTGCTGCTTCCTGTCATGGAACAGATACCGTAACATCAATATCACCACTAATACCCCTTTTTTTGGTACACTACTGTATAAAGAAGTACACAGTGGAGAGGGGCATTGTAGTAGTGGCGCTGTGGTGTATATTTTTATCACTGAAAACATGTGGCCCCGAATGAAGGGAATCTGGGACCGATGGGGAACTAATCCCACCACTACACACACACACACACACACACACACACACACACACACACACACACACTACCTCACCTCCTAATAGGATTTAAAACGCACAACAACAAAAAATCTCGGCTTTATGAAATATTTCTCGACATGCCTCCTTTTTCCTTTTCTCAACGTTGGATTCTTCATCCATTATTCACCCTGATCCCTTTCCCTGTCTTTTTAAAGCCTCCTTCCTCCTAACGTGGCTCCATCTACTATTCATCTATTGAAAGATAAATGATTGGAGCAGGGCCAATTTGCGTCCCCTCTCCCGGTCCCCCCCTCCTCCCTGACTCATTTCAGAATGCTTCTGAGGGATAAAAGAAAGAAAAAGTTTCAGGTGAGCTTTTGTAGTGGCATGGTATCGAGAGAAACAAATAGAAAGTTGTTGACACCAGCAGCTCTCAGCTTCAGGGATTCACCTAACTGAGCAGATAGCTGCTTTGTGTTCTTTTGTCAAACTTGCTGAATTGGGCCGTCTAGGTATCAACGCTCCTCTGTCTAGGTTTGTCTGAACAGTTAGCGCTTCTGAAAGAGCTCGCACTTTTTTGGAGACCGGGGTGTTATTTGTCTTCCACTTGGCCTTACTTTGCAAAAGACGATGCCCTGTAAACCTCTCCTCCGGTTTGCCTGATTTTCTTCCTTCAGTAATTATTTGATGGTCAAAGATGGAGATAGATACTAAGAGAGTGATACTGAGTGGTTTGGCTGTGGAAGCGTTGTTGGACATCATCTGTGAGGTCATAATGGGGTGAGAGAAGGAGTCTATCGTCGTCCTCGTGCCACAGAGTGATGAAGATAAAGGAGGAGGAAGAGTGTTTGTGTGTGCATGCGTCTGCTTGCTGCCCAAGCCAATTACCGCTCCCACAGGGGCATCAGAGAGCCACATTCACAACATGGTGCAGAGTCAGGACCCAGCCTCCCCACCAGGAGTCAACCCTGAGTCTATTATCATCCCAATGTGCCCTGGGTCTTCCACAGAGCCTCCAGAGACAGCACTCTAGCTCAGGGACCCTACCCAGGGACCCCCTATCTGACCGTGGACATCCAGACTCGCTGTGGGGTAGCTAGGCCTCTCAGAGTATTGCCCGTGACTGAAGCATCACAGGGGACTAATGAAATGGAATCTCCCTGGGGATCAGGAGAGAAGCTCAAATTAGGAGGAAGAGCGTTGGCCGCCGCTCCATTAATGGCAAGAACATTAGCCCCGGGATCGATCTGCTGAGGGGGGGGGGGGGGGGGGGGCTTTCACAGTGGGCTTTCTAAGGTTCCTCTCACACATAACACACAAACACAGACAGATTACATATGGCTTCCAAACACACTCATATTTATACTTACTACTTCTCTCTCTCTCTCTTTGTCTTTCTTACTTTTTCTTTTTACTATGTCTCTATCCTCTGGGGGGGTAAGTAATGCGACTGTCCCACTTCTCCACTTTCACAGCCCACACACACACACACACACACACACACACACAGGTAGGGTACCTCAGAGGTGCCACACAGAGACTGCCATGGCTGACTGCCATTTTAAAGGCCTTTAATGGATCACACACACACCTGCCTAAAATATTTAATACTTTACTTAGCTAACATTTGATTAAATCCATGAATATTTCAAAAGACGCCCAGACCCCCTAAATAGTTCAGGAATATTTAAAATATTCAGCTGCATCAACACATTTGTCTCCTTTGAGAGGGAAAAAGAACGCTCATTAGTAAGTTGAGGGTGAGTCTGGTGTGTATTGAATTGTTGTTGGTGGCAGGTTGAGTTGGGTTAGTGCGGAAGAATTGACCATTCTTTCTCTCTGGGTGTAAAATCAGAGCTGTGCTCAGCCAGGGAAAGATGCACCACTCAAGTCTTTTATGAACACCAACACATGGTTTGAATGTTAAGAGCTATACACTATCATTTCATTCTCCTCCTAATTTATCATATTCAAAAATAAATCTCCTTATGTGCCTGGCGGATTTCTCCTTGACTGTTTTATTAGAGATAAAAGGCAAATGCACACACACACACACACACACACACACACACACACACACACACACACACACACACACACACACACACACACACACACACACATAGGAGAGTAATATGAGCAAAATGCCTGTGTAAATGCATACCGATTATTTTGATTTGAAACATAATTTGAATAAAGCTGGATGGATTTGTAAGCAGTGAGCTTCCCTGGGCTGAAGGTAATAATGGTCCCCATGGATGAGGTTGACCTCCTGTTAGTCTCTGAGGCTACTGCTCCCGCTGCTGCTGGGACTGTTCTGTACGATGCTGTTGTGTTCCTCATTTAGCCTGGCTTACCAGACCAAGGGAAGAGAAAGTTGGCGCAACAAGGTGCATTTGCCGCGAGGACATTGTTCCGATTTTAAAGTTCACTCTCGCTAATGTGCTGGTACTACTTGGTCAAAAGTAGTGCACTACATAGGAGGAAAGTCTTCAATGGAGAAGTGCACTGCCTGGGACTTTATTGTGTGAGACTTGGCCACAGAAACCCACCTCTTCAACTGTACTCTACAGGCCTTGAGGACTTGTCATTCTCCTTACCTCACTATTTCACGCTCGTATTGCCTCCCTTTGTCGCTGTAGTCTCTGTGTGTAATGCCAACCTGTTCTGCTCGTGTGGAAAATGCCGTGAAAGAATACAACTGAATACAGTGGTGCCTTTTGTTTGTCAATAATACAAGTTCACAATGTCTGGCCTTGAGGCCCATTGTCTTGTGTCATCATATCCCACACCCATCTTTATTGTCATCGCTCCCATATAAGGTAATACCTTCCTGGCACTCTGAAGCTGTATAACTGGAGTGGTGGCTATAACGTGGCTTCACCTGTTCCGAGGAACACAGACGTTCTCTTCCACACCCTTTGGCTTGTGGCCTGACAAGAATATTTGCATTCTGTTCTCCCCTCCTCTGACCGAACACCTGACCGGACTAGCGTCCCTTTTGTTTACAGACCTTCAGCAAATGTTATTTTTGAACCCCGAGGGGCAGAAAGGTCACGGTCCTGAGTTTGTTTTTGGCTGCGTTCCACTTCACAGAGGAACAGGAGCCTGTTTTGTAACACCGCAACAGGTGTGTTTTGGTTCACCGTCTCTTGTCTGTTTTTTTCTGTTTCTCTGTCTTATAAGTGGATTTTGTTTACTTCGTAGTTCGTACTCTGTCTCCTGTTCAGTTTAACTGGATTTTGTTTACTTCGTAGTTCGTACTCTGTCTCTTGTTCAGTTTAACTGGATGTTTGGCCCTTTCAGTGTCCTCTTTCCCGGTCAATGTTAAAGTACGGTTGTGGATTCTTTTATTTGGTGAGATTGCCACTTAACCCTTTGAACTCTGGTCTGGTAGACAGACAATGTGGCGACAAGGATACTCAAGGTTTCATTCTACAAAGCGGCCCATGTTGAAATCGCACCATAAAACCAACCTAGACCAGATTTTATAACCCAATTTGATGTGAAAGTGATATGAGGATTTTTAATGGATGTTGTCCTTTGTAACCTTTCAGAGCGAGAGAGAGAAAGAGAGAGTGAGAAAACAAATCCTCCACATTTCACGTTAAAAAGGAATTTGCACTGAAGGGAGCTTTGTAGGAGATCTCTTACACATGGGCACTCTTGTGGAATGTGGTTTTATCTTAGAGCATCACTTTTTACTAAAAATGAAAACCCGCTGACCTCTACGACCCGTTCCTCTTCACAAAATAATAGATTTTCTCTCCTTCCTCTTTCCGCTCTTAGCTTAGGTCGGATAATTTATTTCTGAAATTAATATTTGCCTGTGAACATAGCCAGTGTGCAAATGAGAGACTGCTCTCCTCTCTTCCTCTCACCCTTCTCTGGTCTTTGCCAAGTCAGATTTGGCTCTGAAGGAGCTGCCAAGAGCTCTGTTCTGTGGCCTCTTATTTTCAGTTTTTGTCTTTGTGTGTGTGTGTGTGTGCGTGTGTGTGTGTGTGTGTGCGTGTGTGCGTGTTGGTTCAGCAAGCTTCTCCATAGAAACTGCTAGAGGGCAGAGAGTTTGGCTGCGCCCCATGCCATTGGAGAGTATACACCCAGTTCCAGCACTCTTTGGACAGGTCTAGGATCAGTGTTAGAAGGCTTAGTTGGCAAGTTTCACTGTGTTTTTAGTAGGGCAAGGGCGCCATATTTTTTACATGGAAAAAATGAAAACACGAAGCAGTCCAAACTCCTGGGTCCTTTAAAAACCAGCTGTATGTAAAATATTGTGTACTATAGCTTGGAAAATAAATACATGTGGCTCTGGATGACAACATAATGATGTCTCTTTTCAACATTAGGACTGTTCCCCTAAAGAAGTGAAATACGCTTTTTGTTTTGTTTCCTTGCCGCGATACTGACGAGTATACTGGTATTGTCCCCGCTCTAGTTTTTAGGCACACGTTTGCCTATATGTGCTCAGTGGGCCTGTTATGGCCAAATTGGAAAGGAGTGGCCTCTCTCTCTGTGTCTGATGGTATAATAACCAACAGTGAAGAGAGAAACCCATTACATATATTTACTGCCCTCTACTTCAACAGTTGATATGTATTCCTCTAATAGGAATATAGTGGTGACCTTCATCTAGTGTCTGGACAGATAGAGAGAGGTGACATAGAGTGTGCAATGCTGTCATAACTGATAGAGAGAGGTGACATAGAGTGGGCAATGCTGTCATAACTGATAGAGAGAGGTGACATAGAGTGGGCAATGCTGTCATAACTGATAGAGAGGGGGGACAGAAGCAGAGAGACAGGGATGGATGGTCTACAAGTATGAGGACAGAGGGAGGGAGGGAGGGAGTAAGGGAGGGAGGGAGGAAAGGGTATAGAATGCCTTTCGTTTCCCCTTTCATCATCCAGACGGCCACATTACCGTAATCCTGCACTGAATAGACCCGAATTAGCAGCAGCTCTCCGCGGCTAAAAGAATAGGAGTGAGTCAGCCCCTTTACTGCAGGGCAAGCATTTCAGACCCCCTCCCTCTTTCCTTGCCCCCCCCCCCCCATCTCTGTTCCTGCTGACCTCTTCCCTTTCTTTTCAACTCCTGCCATCCATGCTGCCATGTCCCCCTGTCCGCTCTGTTGAGTTCTTAATCCCCCCTTAACCGGAACAGAACATGAAGTTGGGACAGAAAGTTGGAAACAAAGTTGGGTTGTTAGGTGAGGGAAGAACACACCAGGAACCTGGATAGAGACCAGGGGTTGGGGGTCAACTCCATTTCAATTCAGGAAGTAAATGGAATTCATGTCAATGAGGAAAATAATAATTGTAATTAGAATTTCAGTTTACCTCATGAATTGACTTACTTCAATTGTAATTGACCTCAACCCTGCTAGACCCATTACTTTCCTTCCCTGTTGTGTTCTATGAAGCTTCAGAGCGTGCTGATGACACGGTTGCGCTACACCTTCCATCTGAATCCGCTCACACCGTCCAAACTCTGGAAAGGAACGACAGGAGGCGGTGGGGCTCTTCTGTAAACGTGAAAACAGCCGGCTGTGTCAATATTGGCTTGTCTCATCCGCACGCGCAGCGGGACAGATGTCATCTTGTACAGCACAGAGAACCGCTGAGCTGCCGGCTTACAGCATGTGCTTCTGTGGGGTGTCTGTGGAACATATCCAAAGAAAGTTTTTGTACACACACACACACACACACACACGTACACACACACACACATACACACACACACACACACACACACACACACACACACACACACACACACACACACACACACACACGTACACACACAGTCTTCTGAGACTCCATATAGTTCGCACACTCACATCCCATTCAGTGTGTGTGAGGGAGGAAAAAGATCCAAGAACAGAAACCATCACAGGGGACCAAATTCTGTTCTGTCAATGCCTCTTCCCATATCTCTCTACTACATCCATGAATGGAGCCACTCTGGATTCTTTGCCACAGAGCATGTCGCTACCCACTGGGCACACACTGGTTGAATCAACGTTGTTTCCACATTTCAGTGAAATTATGTTGAACCATCGTGGAATCTGTGCCCAGTGGGTATTAAGATTCAGCTCAGATCTATGGCTGACAGTTGGGCTTCTGGAGCTGCTGGGATTGACTCAGAGACACTATAGGAAGCACAGGTGGTAGTGTTAAGCTCAAGAGTCCAACTATTGATTCAACTTTTGTTTTGAAATGATCACTGGCTCAGAGACCGGTTTGATTCCTGCTGAAATTAGTCAGAACCACTATAAGTGGTAGGAAGCACAAGTGATTTTGCTAACCCCTTCAGAGTCTGATCTAGAAGCAAATGAAATACACAGAAAATACCGAAATTCAGGCACTTTGTCCCAATGTAATTAAGCTCTAGTCTTACATTTGATTTAAAAAAATGTGTTTTGAAATGATCACTTAATCTGGGTCTCGGAAGTAATCACTGGCCCCGGGACTCCGGTTTTATGACTGTGGTGATGACTGTGTTTTACATTTAGTGGTTATTAGTCTAATGCAGTTTAAACGTTGACTGAAGATTCACTGTGGATTCGGTCGTGTACAAAAACACAGTTGCTGACTTTGCGTTCAAACATCTTTAGCATATTTTAGGGCTGGGATTGCCAGGGACCTCACGATATCATATCACGATACTTACACTACCGCTCAAAAGTTTGGGGTCACTTAGAAATGTCCTTTTTTTTTGTCCATTAAAATAACATAAAATTGATTATAAATACAGTGTAGGCATCTACTTTCCTGTATGTTTTTCTCACAATTGTATATTGAAATTTGCAGAAGGTTCACTGACAGCTGCAATCAACTGTAGAAATATAATCCATAGATGGCAGTTCCGATTCAAGTCAAGACTGGCAGCCAGGACTCATACTAAGACTCATCTGACTGTAGAAGCTAACAAATGATTTCAACAACTTCTGAGCGATTCAGAGTTTACTGCACTGTTTTTCAAAGTAGCTTTATCATTTTGTGGTAGGCTAATGGCACGAGTGCATGGGCCATCACCGGTGAGTAGCCTAGGCTTCATCTTCATCATTGGGTGAGTCAGTGTGGCTGCAAAAAAATGACCTGGTCTTGAACTCAAACAATAGCCCAATGTACAATATTAGGAAGAATATATTCTCACTGTCAGAGTAGCCACTCATTTCGGCCATTTGTGTAGTATTAAAAATTATTTTGCTAATGTCATCTATCATGTAAATGAAGTAGAGTTGCATGAAATGCAGTTCCTCCCCCCTATGTGTGGAAATCCTAAAAACACCTCTGCTCAACCTCTACCCAGCACCCCCAACTCCAAACATCTCCCTGTGGCTATGCGCACACACCGTGGTGCATAAGTGCACACACACACACACACACACACACACACACTGCGGTACACCGTGAAACAGGGGTAGGAAAACAACATGTGTTTTTATGTTCTGGCTGCCGCATTATGAAAACCTCAGAAGAAGCAACCAGGGATGTCTCTGCCACTACATGGATCACAGAGCACAGGACCATGGAGAGTCCTATGTGAGCTGCTGCTTCTGTCTGTTTCTCTCAGATATCACAGGACCTGAACAGAATAAATTCTGACTCACACTGTGACTGTTATGAGTGTGAGTAAATTGTACAGGAGCCCTGTTAGGACAAACAGAACCTGTTTGCTTTGGGAACTGTAATGTTACCTCTGCATACCCAGCGGTATAGTCACAGGCTAGCTTCAGGGACCCCAGAGAGCTTGGGCTCCTACTATACAGAAGAACCTCAATCTTTTATAGAGAGTCCCAGACAGGAGGGAGAGGACGGCCCAGGATGCAAAAGCCCAGGAACAGTGTGTGTTTTTAGGTCAGCACTGGAAAATAAAAGGGAGCCGCACACTCTAGGAGCTCAGATGCAAAAATGTAATTACCAACGTTTCGACAGCCAAGCTGTCTTCATCAGGGTCAGCACTGAGCATGTGGTAGTACAGTGAGCAACACCTCGCAACGTCTCTCATACTCCAGCAGAAGGTGAGCTAGGTCCGTGGGTCCTGGCAGGGGAGGACAACGGCTTGCCTCCCCACCAGCAGAGCTCTATTTTTGGGCTAAACTCAACGGTAGTCCCCTCCCTGCCTAGCCCTGCCTAGCAGTTGGCATACACGGCCTCGTTTACGAAAAAGTGAGCGGTCCAGTTTTTTGGGACAGTTGCTCGGCATCGTGAGAAGATATTATTTCGCTGCTTCGTATAAGAGACTCACTCTTCAACTGCATTTTTACATTGAGCCGAAACCAGAAGTGACGATGATCATCATCCATCCAGCTTGTATTCATGTCTCCAACTAGATTAGCGGGATCACGCAATGTCTGTGACAAAAACACAGCCACACGTGAGTATGTCCTCCGGCATGTCGAACAAAGACAGACACGTAGGAAACATCTGTCTGGGACTTATTAAAGACTCCTATTGATATGTGGGTCCTCTGATGACATCATCACACGGTCAAGACAGACACGAAGCAGACTTATTGAACTGTTTCAGTCCGCATGAGAGGACCGGACCGCCCTGTTACGGAAGAGTCCTTGGCTTCGTCTCAAATGAGAGCATATTCCCTTTGTAATGGGAATACTGTTGACCAGGGCCTGTAGGAAACAATATAATATGGTAATAGAGTAGGAAACAATATAATATGAGAATAGAGTGCCATTTGGGATTCAGTCCTTGAGGCTACGGGTCGTGCATGTGCAGAAATGTGATGTTCTGATACCCAATACCCATGAGTATACCCTTGTGTGTGCCTCCCTGCGACGCTGCCTTAGTTCTGCTGATTGCAGTGATATGTATCTGTTTGACGTCACACCTTTCATGGCAAAAGCAACAGCAGAAAAGGATCCTTGGTACAACATCTTCTGAGGGAGAAAAGGCATAGGTTATTTTTATTTCTGTGTTCAATACATGCTCCAGGGCATAAATGTTCAGTGCAAGCATTGTGAGGAACCAATAAAAAAATACAAATCCATTGTTTATGTAACTGCCTAGCAATACACAAAATGGATGGATGTACACAGTGCATGATCATCAAATCAAATGTGCAAATAGTCTGGGTAGCCATTTGATTAGGAGTTCAGGAGTCTTATGGCTTGAGGGTAGAAGGCTGTTTAGAAGCCTCTTGGACCTAGACTTTGTGCTCCGGTACCGCTTGCCGTGCGGTAGCAGAGAGAACAGTCTATGGCTAGGGTGGTTGGAGTCTTTGACCATTTTTAGGGCCTTCCTCTGACACTTTCTGGTATAGAGGACCTGGATGGCAGGAAGCTTGGCCTTGGTGATGTACTGGGCCGTACGCACTACCCTCTGTAGTGCCTTGCGGTCGGAGGCCGAGCAGTTGCCATACCAGGCAACGATGGTGCAGCTGTAGAACCTTTTGAGGATCTGAGGACCCATGCCAAATATTTTCAGTTTCCTGAGAGGGAATAGGTTTCGTTGTGCCCTCTTCACAACTGTCTTGGTGTACTTGGACCATGTTACTTTGTTGGTGGACGCCAAGGAACTTGAAGTTCTCGACCTGTTCCACTGCAGCACAGTCGATGAGAATGGGGGCATTTCCTCGCTCCTCTTTTTCCTGTAGTCCATAATCATCTCCTTTGTCTTGATCACATTGAGGGAGAGATTGTTGTCCTTGCACGTTACGTCAGGTCTCTGACCTCCTCACTAAAGGCTGTCTCGTAGTTGTCGGTGATCAGGCCTACCACTGTTGTGTCATCGGCAAACTTAAAGATGGTGTTGGAGTCGTACCTGGCCGTGCAGTCATGAGTGAACAGGGAGTTCAGAGGGGTACTGAGCACGCACCCCTGAGGATCAGCGTCATGGATGTGTTGTTACCTACCCTTACCACCTGGGGGCGGCGTGTCAGGAAGTCCAGGATCCAGTTGCAGAGGGAGGTGTGTAGTCCCAGGGTCCTTATTGATTAGCTTTGAGGGCACTATGGTGTTGAACGCTGAGCTGTAGTCAATGAATAGCATTCTAACATAGGTGTTCCTTTTGTCCAAGTGGGAAAGGGCAGTGTGGAGTATAATAGAGATTGCATCATCAGTGGATCTGTTGGGCGGTATGCAAATTAGAGTGGGTCTAGGGGTTCTGTGATAATGGTGTTGATGTGAGCCATGACTACAGTCTGGCTACAGGCATGAGTGCTATGGGTCGGTAGTCATTTAGGCAGGATACCTTAGTATTCTTGGGCACAGGCATTATGGTGGTCTGCTTAAAACATGTTGGTATTACAGATTCGGACAGGGAAAGGTTGAAAATGTCAGTGAGGATAGTACATGTCCTGATAATCCGTCTGGCCTTGCGGCCTTGTGGATGTTGACCTGTTTAAAGGTCTTACTCACACCGGCTGCGGAGAACATGATCACAGTCTTGCAGAACAGCTGCTACTATAATGCATGTTTCAGTGTTATTTGCCTCAAAGCGAGCATAGAAGTAGTTGAACTCGTCTGGTAGTCTCGTGTCTCTGGGCAACTCTCAGCTGTGCTTCCATTTGTAGTCTGTAATGGTTTGCAAGCTCTGCCACATCCGACGAGCATCAGAGCCGGTGTAGTACGATTCGATCTTAGTCCTGTATTGACGCTTTGCCTGTTTGAAGGTTTGTTGAAGGGCATAGCGGGATTTCTTATAAGCTTCTGGGTTAGAGTCCCGCTCCTTGAAAGCGGCAGCTCTACCCTTTATCTCAGTGCGGATGTTGTCTGTAATCCATTGTTTCTGGTTGAGGTATGTACATACAGTAACTGTGGGGATGACGTCATCGATGCACTTATTGATGAAGCCAGTGACTGATGTGGTGTACTCCTCAATGCCATCGGAAGAATCCCGGAACATATTCCAGTCTGTGATAGCAAAACAGTCCTGTAGTTTATCATCTGC
Organism: Oncorhynchus mykiss; assembly: GCF_013265735.2. Lineage (NCBI taxonomy): Eukaryota > Metazoa > Chordata > Actinopteri > Salmoniformes > Salmonidae > Oncorhynchus > Oncorhynchus mykiss. Next base: position 26,494,323 of record NC_048581.1, read on the forward strand.
TTCATCTGACCACTTTTTTATAGACAGAGTCACTGGTGCTTCCTGCTTTAATTTTAGTTTGTAAGCAGGAATCAGGAGCATAGAATTACGGTCAGATTTGCCAAATGGAGGGCGAGGGAGAGCTTTGTATACATCTCTGTGTGTGGAGTAAAGGTGGTCCAGAGTTCTTTTCCCTCTGGTTGCACAATTAACATGCTGATTGAAATTTGGTAAAACGGATTTAAGTTTCCCTGTATTAAACTCCCCGGCCACTAGGACCGCCGCCTCTGGGTGAGCGTTTTCTGGCTTGCTTATGGCGGAATACAGCTCATTCAATGCTGTCTTAGTGCCAGCCTCTGACTCTGATGGTATGTAAACAGCTACACATGATCACTTGACTTCCCATGTCTTAAGCTTTGTACGTTTAATTTCTCACCTGATTTTAGGGATAAGGCATTCCGCAAGCTATCAGTGTATATAATAACCTTTTCAAATACACATCTCACTTTCTGTCTGCTTGGGAATAGATTCCCCTTGACTTCGATACAATATTCACGTAGCCAGTATGTCCTGTATATCTGCTTTAGCTGTGGAATAACTTCTGAAATCTTGCTCTGCTCCAATCATTTAAATTCTGGAAATCAATTACAGTAGCTTGCGAAAGTATTCACCCCCCTTTTTTGCTATTTTGTTGCTTTACAACCTGGAAGTAAAAATGATTTTTGGGGGGGTTTGAATCATTTGATTTACACAACACTTTGAAGATGGAAAATATTTTTTATTGTGAAACAAACAAGAAATAAAACAAAAAAACAGAAGACTTGAGCGTGCATAACTATTCACCCCCCAAAGTTAATACTTTGTAGAGCCACCTTTTGCAGCAATTACAGCTGCAAGTCTCTTGGGATATGTCTCTATAAGCTTGACACATCTAGCCACTGGGATTTTTGCCCATTCTTCAAGACAAAACTGCTCCAGCTCCTTCAAATTGGATGGGTTCTGCTGGTGTACAGCAATCTTTAAGTCAAACCACAGTTTCTCAATTGGATTGAGGTCTGGGCTTTGACTAGGCCATTCACAGATATTTAAATGTTTCCCATTAAACCACTCAAGTGTTGCTTTAGCAGTATGCTTCGTGTCATTGTCCTGCTTGATGGAGGTCCTGATGAAACAGGTTTCCCTCAAGAATTTCCCTGTATTTAGTGCCATCATTGTCCTGCTGGAAGGAGGTCCTGCTGAAACAGGTTTCCCTCAAGAATTTCCCTTTATTTAGTGCCATCCATCATTCCTTCAATTCTGACCAGTTTCTCAGTCCCTGCCAATGAAAAACATCCCCACAGCATGATGCTGCCACCACCATGCTTCACTGTGGGGATGGTGTTCTCGGGGTGATGGGAGGTGTTGGGTTTGCGCCAGACATTGTGTTTTCCTTAATGGCCAAAAAGCTCAATTTTAGTTTAATCTGACCAGAGTACCTTCTTCCATATGTTTGAGGAGTCTCCCACATGCCTTTTTGGCAAACACCAAACGTGTAGCTTATTTTTTTCTTTAAGCAATGGCTTTTTTTCTGGCCACTCATTCCGTAAAGCCCAGCTCTGTGGAGTGTACAACTTACAGTAGTCCTATGGACAGATACTCCAATCTCCGCTGTGGAGCTTTGTAGCTCCTTCAGGTTTTTCTTTGGTGTCTTTGTTGCCTCTCTGATTAATGCCCTCCTTGCCTGGTCTGTGAGTTTTGGTGGCGTCCCTCTCTTGGCAGGTTTGTTGTGGTGCCATATTCTTTCCATTTTTTAATAATGGATTTAATGGTGCCCCGTGGGATGTTCAAAGTTTCTAATATTTTTTTATAACCCACACCCTGATCTGTACTTCTCTACAACCTTGTCCCTGACCTGTTTGGAGAGCTCCTTGGTCTTCATGGTGCCTTTTTCTTAGTGGTGCCCCTTGCTTAGTGGTGTTGCAGATTCTGGGGTCTTTCAGAACAGGTGTGTATATATACTGAGATCCCGTGACATATCATGCACACAGGTGGACTTTATTTAGCTAATTATGTGACTTATGAAAGTAATTGGTTGCACCAGATATTATTTAGGGGCTTCCTAGCAAAGGGGTGAATACATATGCACAGACCACTTTTCCGTTTTTTAATTTTTTTTATAATTGTTTTAACACGTCATTTTTTTCATTTCACTTCACCAATTTGGACTATTTTGTGTATGTCCATTACATGAAATCCCCCCCCCCCCCCCCCCCCCCCCCCCAAAAAAAATGAAATTACAGGTTGTAATGAAACAAAATAAGAAAAACACCATGGGGAATGAATACTTTTGCAAGGCCCTGTAAATAGCCTGGAAGGGTTTGGATGCCAGTGCTAATTTTCTCCTCTGAGCTACAGTGGGCCCAGAAAATGGATCTGTTAGCTGTTAGCGTTCAGCACTTTTAGATTACACAATTTAACATTTTAGCTCTTTTTGCATATTAGCATCTCTCATGTTACGCTAACTCCTGCTTCGCAAGTATTTTTGGCAGGCCCACCTGCCTTGGCAGACAATGGCAGAGCATGGAAAAATACTGTAGGGGTATTTATTCATCACTGGTTCCCAGATATATTAAAATGTTAGTGCACGCACACACCCACTTTTAGAGAAATCACAGTTGAATGGAGGCATCTGTTGTTTGTTCTAAGGTCCAGCTAAGTGCCTGTTGACCTACTTGTGGGGAAGGTGCCTTCTCTAGTGTGCAGCGAAGCCCACCAGGCTTTGGATTTGTTATGAATAGAGAATTAAGTAGCCCGAGCCTTCGCTGCAGTGCCTGGCAACACATGCCTTGGGTCTGCTGGTATTCCCCAATATACACTCTTACTGCTACTACTGCAGCGTCCACCCGGAGACTCTCTTTATCAGCCACTCACTCTCAACAGAGAGGACAGGACAGTCTATCCCCTTATATAAGCCTTAACCTGTTAGTGGCATGATAAACAATTGGATTGCTAAAAGCACATTCCGTAGTGCAGAGTTGTGAAACTATGCACCTCTTAAAATAACACATTCTGGAAAAGTAAAACATGCACTTTTTATTCTACGAGATCAAGATCAGCCAGTTCCTCCCTGTTTGTCTGTTTTTCCCCATAAGGTGCCTAAGCAATACAACCCAGGTTAAGCCCACTAGCTTCCCTTCCTCTCTATCAGGGAAAATAGAATAAACACAACTCTGCAATATGTAACGGTTAAAAGGCATGTTGAGTTATTTTATGAAGATGAATTGCTGCGGGGAGAGTTTCTGCTTCGTGGTTTTAAACTCACAACTAATTTCCAAGGAGATGCTGTGTTTAATGAAAAACATCCTCCTCAGTCCACATTTTGATGGGGAAGGAACCCAATGTTTCCATGGTGATTTGTGTAAGGACTGGGACCAGGCTACTTAGCTGAGGATTCTGTACTATGCTAGTATACTATACTATCTCTGACTATGGTTTAGTTCTGTCTCTGGCTGTAGTTGTGTTGATTCTTCCATCTACTCAAGGTATTGGTCTCGGTCACCTATTAGCATATCCTGTGTTTTTGTCCACATTTTGACTGAAAGGAAGGTCACATTTGAGTTAGCTGACCCGAAGGACTGTACCTATTAGCATTTCCTATGTTTTTGTCCACATTTTAACTGAAAGGAAGGTCACATTTGAGTTAACTGACCTGAAGGACTGTACCTATTAGCATATCCAGTTTTTCTGTCCACATTTTGAAAGAAAGGAAGGTCAAATTTGAGTTAGCTGACCAGCAGCTCTGTACCTATCTGTGTCAGCTTCCAACCTTACCGGGTACACAACTCTGCTAACAGGACACAACCAAGAGACTGAAATTCACCTCTCTAATGGCGCACCTTCTGCGCTGTGTTGTAGGATTTGCAGAATCCCTAGATGTAATATTTTCTAGTGCTTTCGCTCTCTCTCTCTCGCGCTAATAGCTCCAATAAACCATTATTCCCCAACACGTCTCAGGCCAGCCATGTCTGTATTTAATCTTTAATTGTGTTAGCGAAGGAAAAAATTGCTTTGGGGATTCGACAGCTTGAAAGAGACATCTTGTTCATTTGGCTCATCATTATCAGTGGAATAGCTTCTTGGTTGAAAAGACTTAATAAGAGACAAAACAATATTATTACTAGATAGTCTGGAGTTTGCTGTGCATCATAATGTTTTTTTGTGTGTTTAAAAAAAATCATTGGATGACAAGCTATAATGGAGGCTATTATCCAACTATTTGTAATGGTTGTTGTAAAATGTTGTCATGGTTTTGCTCCTCGCCTTCATAATGTAACAACACGTAAGCCTATTTCTAATTTTTGTACCATCGTCCTTAGATCTTGCAAAATGTTGTTATAATGCAGTTTGTCAGAAGAAAGCACGGCCATTATGAGTCTGACTCAAACCTATTGAGACGCTTTAACACGTCCTCATAAACACTTACTGTAGATGCATCACACACTCTACTGCTGCTATTCCCAATGTAGGTGAGTGCTCTTCTGAAGAGAGTGTTTCTAGTGGCAACGATGAGATTGTCCTGCCTTTGGGGAAACTAGGAAAGTGTACCACACACATCTTCTTCACAGGAAGCATAATGGACTTTCTTACCTTTTTTTTAAGAACATGGTGACACATTTAGGATACGAAGAGGGGAGGAGAGGTATAAATAGCAGTGAGGACTTTTGCTGTTCACACAGAAGTGTGTCAAGTAATTGATTACATCACAGATGTTGATGAAACAAAGCTGACAGATATTCTCCAGGGTTATGTTGTCAATCTTGGTTGTACAGTACTTACAGTATGTTTTATTGATACACATGTTGATACAATAATCACACCATAAGATATTGATATTGTATGTGTGTATGTGACCTTGCTCTAAATGTGTCCTAAATTAGTTTGAGGTAATTAGAGACTTTTAGACAGGCACAAACTTCAGGGCGGAACTTTCACCCCAAAAACGGAAATTGATGTTGATTTCAAAATCGCCTCCGACGCTTAGCTCTGGTCCCCAGGTGACAATGAATTAATGTTCAATCTCACGACCTCACGCAGGGCATCTAAACTGTCCATTACCATCCAGGTCGGAAACAGCTACTAAAGTGATGTTTTGGGGCAGAGCAACTCAAATAGCTCCCTCATCCTATTGCTCTATTTCTTTACCGCCAACTGTACTGTTCTCACTGAAAGCAGTCCGTATAGGCTTACCTATACTATGTAGTGTATCATGGGGTTACACAAGACTTTGGCCCCATGGCCAGTCAGTATAGGCTTACCTATACTATGTAGTGTATCATGGGGTTACACAAGACTTTGGCCCCATGGCCAGTCCGTATAGGCTTACCTATACTATGTAGTGTATCATGGGGTTACACAAGACTTTGGCCCCATGGCCAGTCAGTATAGGCTTACCTATACTATGTAGTGTATCATGGGGTTACACAAGACTTTGGCCCCATGGCCAGTCCGTATAGGCTTACCTATACTATGTAGTGTATCATGGGATTACACAAGACTTTGGCCCCATGGCCAGTCCGTATAGGCTTACATATACTATGTAGTGTATCATGGGGTTACACAAGACTTTGGCCCCATGGCCAGTCAGTATAGGCTTACCTATACTATGTAGTGTATCATGGGATTACACAAGACTTTGGCCCCATGGCCAGTCAGTATAGGCTTACCTATACTATGTAGTGTATCATGGGGTTACACAAGACTTTGGCCCCATGGCCAGTCCGTATAGGCTTACCTATACTATGTAGTGTATCATGGGGTTACACAAGACTTTGGCCCCATGGCCAGTCCGTATAGGCTTACCTATACTATGTAGTGTATCATGGGGTTACACAAGACTTTGGCCCCATGGCCAGTCCGTATAGGCTTACCTATACTATGTAGTGTATCATGGGGTTACACAAGACTTTGGCCCCATGGCCAGTCCGTATAGGCTTACCTATACTATGTAGTGTATCATGGGGTTACACAAGACTTTGGCCCCATGGCCAGTCCGTATAGGCTTACCTATACTATGTAGTGTATCATGGGGTTACACAAGACTTTGGCCCCATGGCCAGTCCGTATAGGCTTACCTATACTATGTAGTGTATCATGGGGTTACACAAGACTTTGGCCCCATGGCCAGTCCGTATAGGCTTACCTATACTATGTAGTGTATCATGGGGTTACACAAGACTTTGGCCCCATGGCCAGTCCGTATAGGCTTACCTATACTATGTAGTGTATCATGGGGTTACACAAGACTTTGGCCCCATGGCCAGTCCGTATAGGCTTACCTATACTATGTAGTGTATCATGGGGTTACACAAGACTTTTGCCCCATGGCCAGTCCGTATAGGCTTACCTATACTATGTAGTGTATCATGGGGTTACACAAGACTTTGGCCCCATGGCCAGTCCGTATAGGCTTACCTATACTATGTAGTGTATCATGGGGTTACACAAGACTTTGGCCCCATGGCCAGTCCGTATAGGCTTACCTATACTATGTAGTGTATCATGGGGTTACACAAGACTTTGGCCCCATGGCCAGTCCGTATAGGCTTACCTATACTATGTAGTGTATCATGGGGTTACACAAGACTTTGGCCCCATGGCCAGTCCGTATAGGCTTACCTATACTATGTAGTGTATCATGGGGTTACACAAGACTTTGGCCCCATGGCCAGTCCGTATAGGCTTACCTATACTATGTAGTGTATCATGGGGTTACACAAGACTTTGGCCCCATGGCCAGTCCGTATAGGCTTACCTATACTATGTAGTGTATCATGGGGTTACACAAGACTTTGGCCCCATGGCCAGTCCGTATAGGCTTACCTATACTATGTAGTGTATCATGGGGTTACACAAGACTTTGGCCCCATGGCCAGTCCGTATAGGCTTACCTATACTATGTAGTGTATCATGGGGTTACACAAGACTTTGGCCCCATGGCCAGTCAGTATAGGCTTACCTATACTATGTAGTGTATCATGGGGTTACACAAGACTTTGGCCCCATGGCCAGTCCGTATAGGCTTACCTATACTATGTAGTGTATCATGGGGTTACACAAGACTTTGGCCCCATGGCCAGTCCGTATAGGCTTACCTATACTATGTAGTGTATCATGGGGTTACACAAGACTTTGGCCCCATGGCCAGTCCGTATAGGCTTACCTATACTATGTAGTGTATCATGGGGTTACACAAGACTTTGGCCCCATGGCCAGTCCGTATAGGCTTACCTATACTATGTAGTGTATCATGGGGTTACACAAGACTTTGGCCCCATGGCCAGTCAGTATAGGCTTACCTATACTATGTAGTGTATCATGGGGTTACACAAGACTTTGGCCCCATGGCCAGTCAGTATAGGCTTACCTATACTATGTAGTGTATCATGGGGTTACACAAGACTTTGGCCCCATGGCCAGTCAGTATAGGCTTACCTATACTATGTAGTGTATCATGGGGTTACACAAGACTTTGGCCCCATGGCCAGTCCGTATAGGCTTACCTATACTATGTAGTGTATCATGGGGTTACACAAGACTTTGGCCCCATGGCCAGTCCGTATAGGCTTACCTATACTATGTAGTGTATCATGGGGTTACACAAGACTTTGGCCCCATGGCCAGTCAGTATAGGCTTACCTATACTATGTAGTGTATCATGGGGTTACACAAGACTTTGGCCCCATGGCCAGTCAGTATAGGCTTACCTATACTATGTAGTGTATCATGGGGTTACACAATACTTTGGCCCCATGGCCAGTCCGTATAGGCTTACCTATACTATGTAGTGTATCATGGGGTTACACAAGACTTTGGCCCCATGGCCAGTCCGTATAGGCTTACCTATACTATGTAGTGTATCATGGGGTTACACAAGACTTTGGCCCCATGGCCAGTCCGTATAGGCTTACCTATACTATGTAGTGTATCATGGGGTTACACAAGACTTTGGCCCCATGGCCAGTCCGTATAGGCTTACCTATACTATGTAGTGTATCATGGGGTTACACAAGACTTTGGCCCCATGGCCAGTCCGTATAGGCTTACCTATACTATGTAGTGTATCATGGGGTTACACAAGACTTTGGCCCCATGGCCAGTCCGTATAGGCTTACCTATACTATGTAGTGTATCATGGGGTTACACAAGACTTTGGCCCCATGGCCAGTCCGTATAGGCTTACCTATACTATGTAGTGTATCATGGGGTTACACAAGACTTTAGCCCCATGGCCAGTCCGTATAGGCTTACCTATACTATGTAGTGTATCATGGGGTTACACAAGACTTTAGCCCCATGGCCAGTCCGTATAGGCTTACCTATACTATGTAATGTATCATGGGGTTACACAAGACTTTGGCCCCATGGCCAGTCCGTATAGGCTTACCTATACTATGTAATGTATCATGGGGTTACACAAGACTTTGGCCCCATGGCCAGTCAGTATAGGCTTACCTATACTATGTAGTGTATCATGGGGTTACACAATACTTTGGCCCCATGGCCAGTCCGTATAGGCTTACCTATACTATGTAGTGTATCATGGGGTTACACAAGACTTTGGCCCCATGGCCAGTCCGTATAGGCTTACCTATACTATGTAGTGTATCATGGGGTTACACAAGACTTTGGCCCCATGGCCAGTCCGTATAGGCTTACCTATACTATGTAGTGTATCATGGGGTTACACAAGACTTTGGCCCCATGGCCAGTCCGTATAGGCTTACCTATACTATGTAGTGTATCATGGGGTTACACAAGACTTTGGCCCCATGGCCAGTCCGTATAGGCTTACCTATACTATGTAGTGTATCATGGGGTTACACAAGACTTTAGCCCCATGGCCAGTCCGTATAGGCTTACCTATACTATGTAGTGTATCATGGGGTTACACAAGACTTTGGCCCCATGGCCAGTCCGTATAGGCTTACCTATACTATGTAGTGTATCATGGGGTTACACAAGACTTTGGCCCCATGGCCAGTCAGTATAGGCTTACCTATACTATGTAGTGTATCATGGGGTTACACAAGACTTTGGCCCCATGGCCAGTCCGTATAGGCTTACCTATACTATGTAGTGTATCATGGGGTTACACAAGACTTTGGCCCCATGGCCAGTCCGTATAGGCTTACCTATACTATGTAGTGTATCATGGGGTTACACAAGACTTTGGCCCCATGGCCAGTCAGTATAGGCTTACCTATACTATGTAGTGCACATATGTCAGAGTCAAGGCCCGCGGGCCACATCCGGCCCGCAAGAAGGTTTTTTACGGCCCCTGGGATGATCTTGATTTATTATTAGAACCGGCCCGCAGCAAGCCGGCAGCCCGCAGATCTTTTACACGCACCAATACTACATTTCCCACAATGCAAAGGTGACGCACCGAGCAGTAGGCTGCTTCATTTCAATATTTATTGGCACAGCAGTCGTCAGCATCACAGTAAAATTAACTTTCAGATACCCATCAAAAATGGCAAAACGGAAGGTGGATACTGAGAACCGGGGGTTTCAAACAAGGTGGGAGTCGGAGTATATGTTCACGAAGGTAGCTGGAAAACCTGTGTGTCTTCTGTGTGGAGAAAGTGTGGCGGTACTGAAAGAGTATAATCTGAGACGACATTATGAAACGAAACACGCGGACAAAAACAAGAATATGGACATGGAACAAAGGCTACAAAAGGCAGAGGAATTAAAACGAGGCCTCAAATCTCGACAGGCTCTGTTCAAAAAAGCCAAATCACAAGGCCAGGCTGCTGTCAAGGCCAGTTTTATTTTGGCAGAAGAGATCGCTAAATCAGCCCGGCCATTTACGGAGGGGGATTTCATCAAAAACTGCATGATTAAAGTTTGTGACGAAGTTTGCCCAGAAAAAAGGCAACTCTTTTTAAATGTGAGTCTGAGCAGAAACACCATTGCCGAGAGAGTAGACCAGTTGTCCATCAATCTAAAAGAGCAGCTTGTGAAAAAGGGAAAAGATTTTATTGCATATTCCTTGGCTGTGGATGAGAGCACCGACATTTCTGACATTGCCCAGTTGTCAATTTTCATCCGCGGAGTGGACTCCAACCTAAGCGTGACAGAGGAGTTTTTGGCTTTACGTCCTATGCATGGCACAACTACGGGGCATGATTTGTATGAAGAGGTGTCAAGATGTGTAAATGAGATGGAGCTGCCTTGGGAAAAACTCGTGGGTTTGACAACCGACGGAGCACCTGCGATGTGTGGACACAGGAGCGGACTGGTGGCGAAGATACGGGAAAAGATGCAAGAGGAAAACGCGACAGGTGAGCTGACAGCTTATCATTGTATCATACACCAGGAAGCGTTGTGCGGTAAAGCCTTGAAAATGGAGCATGTAATGAGCATCATCACGCGCACAGTTAACTTTATCAGAGCCAAAGGTTTGAATCACCGCCAGTTCAAGGCATTTCTGACGGAGTTAGAAACGGAGCATGGTGATTTGCCTTATCACACAGAGGTGCGATGGCTAAGCCAGGGAAAGGTGCTTCAAAGATGTTTCGAGCTTCGTGAGGAGATTTGTCTGTTCTTGGACAGCAAAGGGAAAGACACAACACAACTCCGAGACGAAATGTTTCTGTGTGAAATGGCTTTTCTGTGTGACATTACGAGTCATCTGAATGCAATAAACTTGCAGCTGCAGGGTCGGGATCGTGTCATCTCTGATATGTACAGTACAGTGAAGGCATTTAAAACCAAACTGACTCTGTGGGAGACGCAGATGCGGAAAGAAAATTTGAGCCACTTTCCCAGCTGCCAGACCATGAAAGAGAAGCTCTCTACCAGTGCGTTCCCGAGCACACAGTTGGCTGATAAAATAGGTATGCTTGCCGCTGACTTTCGACGCCGATTTGCTGACTTTGAAGCACAAAAAAGCAGGTTGGAACTGCTCGGTAACCCATTTGCTGTTGACGTGGAAAGCTCACCACCAAACCTCCAAATGGAGTTGATTGACCTCCAATGCAATGATGCACTGAGGGCAAAATATGCGGCAGTGGGTGCTGCGGAGTTCGCCCGTTTCCTCCCCGGCACAATGCCCCAGCTGCGCATCCAGGCTGCTCAAACGTTGTCTATGTTTGGCAGCACATACCTGTGTGAACAACTGTTTTCTTTGATGAACCTGAACAAAACATCACACAGAAGTCGACTTACTGCTGAACACCTCCACTCAATTCTGAGGATTTCTTCAGCTCAGAGCCTTACCCCGAACATTGATGAACTTGTGGAAAAGATGGGACACCACCAAGTATCACCCTCAACCTCAAACAAGTGAACATTACTGTGCAATCACATATTTAGAGTTTTTACTCAGTTCAAGTTTAAAAGTTAAAATTTAATATTTGTTTTCACTGCATGTTACTTCTCCTTAAACAAAGTGTTGTTTTTGATTAATAGATTTTTGCACTTTATTTTTTTGTATTTCAATCCAATTATATTTTAAAAATATTTCAGTTGAGTGGATGATAGAAAATTGCTATTATTGTTTTTTCTTTGAAGTAAATTTAGCCCACTTTTGCTAAAATAGAAAATATAGTCTACTGATGGTGCCTTGAATACCGGTTTCTTTCATTTAATGTTCATGTTATGGGGATATTTATATAAAGGAAATTTGTCTTTTGTGTCTGTTGAAAATTAAAGATTACTGACAGAGCCATAAGAAAATATTGCTTTATTTATCTGATCATATTGTAATATATTTGTTAGGTTTTCAGTAGGTTCAATTAGGTTCACTAGACTATATGCGTCATTTAAACATTTTTCAATGAACATTCGAACAGTCCGGCCCTCGTCTTGTAGCTGATTTTTTTATTTGGCCCTCCGTCCATTTGACTTTGACACCCCTGATGTAGTGTATCATGGGATTACACAAGACTTTGGCCCCATGGCCAGTCAGTATAGGCTTACCTATACTATGTAGTGTATCATGGGGTTACACAAGACTTTGGCCCCATGGCCAGTCAGTATACGCTTACCTATACTATGTAGTGTATCATGGGGTTACACAATACTTTGGCCCCATGGCCAGTCAGTATAGGCTTACCTATACTATGTAGTGTATCATGGGGTTACACAAGACTTTGGCCCCATGGCCAGTCAGTATAAATGTATCTATATTATGCAGTTTATCATGGGGTTACACAAGACTTTGGCCCCATGGCCAGTCAGTATAAATGTACCTATATTATGCAGTTTATCATGGGGTTACACAAGACTTTGGCCCCATGGCCAGTCAGTATAAATGTATCTATATTATGCAGTTTATCATGGGGTTACACAATACTTTGGCCCCATGGCCAGTCAGTATAAACTTACCTATATTATGCAGTTTATCATGGGGTTACACAATACTTTGGACACATGGCCCAAAACCTCTCAAAGGATTCTCTACAAGGTTTCAACTGAATGAGTTAAATAGCAATTGAATCAGCCTCATTCGTAACCCCATAAAAGCTTGGATATGTGGCTGTTACCTCTTTGTTTGCTGAGGCTATTTCATTTTTTTACTCTGCATAGCAACTAATTGAAGGCCTCTCTCATAGGCTATTCACAGAAAGAGTAATAGTATGGAAGCATGTAGCTTCATGCAACACTCCAAACAAGACAACAATAATAATCTTATCGAGCGTGCTGAAAGTCATCACACAACACACATTTCCCCATGTCCCAAATAATATATGCCTCAAAAACATCTGATTGAAATGTCTATTTGATCATTTTCATTGGCTGAGAGTATCAATGAATATCCAGTATGGAAGCATATAGCTCAATGAGCTCCATAATCCAGTGGATCTGTCTCCTTCAGTTTAGCAGGAAGTGATTAGTATGGTTATGATGACTAAGACTGTCTTTTTAAATGCACTCCAAAACACAACACACCTGAGTCTAGAAGCTCTTGGTGAAAATATCTCAGTGTGCTGCTCTTTGATTACATCAAGCAGGCACTGTTCAGGTAATTTTAGAGTATCTACCTGCAGTCCCCTAGCACCATGAGTCACAGTGGTTCACTCTATCCTTCGTTTGATTTCGCTGTGCACTGAACAGAACTCAATACATCAACTACCAAATCAAATCAATAAATTATAGTTGTGGGTGAATGCAGTTTCTCTAAATAAGCAAGCTAAATACGAAGTTGTCAATGAATTGGCCAATGTTGTGCAGGACATCTACAGCATGTGTACTCAACTACTGCTTGAGAAGATCCGGTTACACAAATTCCTAGGTGGCAAAGGTCTGGATGGATAATGTAATTTATCGGCGTAGTAACAAACCCCCACCTCGCAACCCATGTGACCCCAAACTGTTCACACCCCTCTTGTTGGCGGAGAGAACATTTAGCCGTTTTAAAGAAAATTTCCCGCAATTCTACACCCTTTGCATGGGGCAGAGATTTGTTTTGCTGATTTAAAGCTAATTTCCTACAGTTCTAAGCATTCTTCCATGTCTTATGTGTGTTTATATGATACCAGGGGTCAATGCCTCAACAAGTTAAAAAATATATATATCTGGATCTGGTCCGCGGTCCACCAGTTGGAGGATCTAGAACTACTTTACACTGACAGCCCATCACATTACCCCGGAGTGGTTAACACTGACAGGCCATCACATTACCCCGGAGTGGTTAACAATGACAGCCCATCACATTACCCCGGAGTGGTTAACACTGACAGCCCATCACATTACCCCGGAGTGGTTAACAATGACAGCCCATCACATTACCCCGGAGTGGTTAACACTGACAGCCCATCACATTACCCCGGAGTGGTTAACACTGACAGGCCATCACATTACCCCGGAGTGGTTAACACTGACAGGCCATCACATTACCCCGGAGTGGTTAACACTGACAGCCCATCACATTACCCCGGAGTGGTTAACACTGACAGCCCATCACATTACCCCGGAGTGGTTAACACTGACAGCCCATCACATTACCCCGGAGTGGTTAACAATGACAGCCCATCACATTACCCAGTAGTGGTTAACACTGACAGGCCATCACATTACCCCGTAGTGGGAAATGAGAAGTACCGTGCTACAAGCAAGCCCCCTTTATGAGAGACACTCAAGTGTGCATATTTTTGTCTGTGTAAGAAAACATAGGCCTATAGAATGAGCACACGTATACCGCCATAAGCAAACAGGAAAACGCTCATCCAGAGGTCGTGCTCCTAGTGTCCGGGGAGTTTAATGCAGGGAAACTTAATCCGTTTTACCTAATTTCTACCAGCATGTTAGTTGTGCAACCAGAGGGGAAAAAAACTTCAGACCACCTTTACTCCACACACAGAGATGTATACAAAGCTCTCCCTCACCCTACATTTGGCAAATCTGACAATAATTATGTCCTCCTGATTACTGCTTACAAGCAAGAATTAAGCAGGAAGCACCAGTGACTCGGTCAATAAAAAGTGGTCAGATGAAGCAGATGCTCAGCTACAGGTCTATTTTGCTAGCACAGACTGGAATATGTTCCGTCATTCTTCCGATGGCATTGAAGAGTACACCACATCAGTCACTGGCTTCATCAATAAGTGCATCGATAACGTCGTTCCCACAGTGACTGTACGTACATACACCAACCAGAAACAATGGATTACAGGCAACATCCGCACTGAGCTAAAGGGTAGAGCTGCCACTTTTAAGGAGCAAGACTCTAACGTGGAAGCGTTTAAGAAATCCCGCTATGCCTTCCGACGAACTATCAAACAGGCAAAGCGTCAATACAGGATTAAGATCAAATCGTACTACACCGGCTCTGATGCTCATCGGATGTGGAAGGGCACTTCACGTCTGTAGCCATGAAGTGCTTTGAAAGACTGGTCATGGCTCACATCAACACCATTATCCTAGAAACCCTAGACCCACCCTAATTTGCATACCTCCCCAACAGATCCACAGATGATACAATCTCTATTGCACTCTACACTGCCCTTTTTCACCTGGACAAAGGGAACACCTATGTGAGAATGCAATTAATTGACTACAGCTCAGCGTTCAACACCATAGTGCCCTCAAAGCTCATCACTAAGCTAAGGACCCTGGGACTCCACACCTCCCTCTGCAACTGGATCCTGGACTTCCTGACGTGCGAACCCAGGTGGTAAGGGTAGGTAAAAATACATCCGCCACGCTGATCCTCAACACAGGGGCCCCTCAGGGGTGCATGCTCAGTCCCCTCCTGAACTCCCTGTTCACTCCAACACCATCATTAAGTTTGCCGATGACATAACATGACTGTGGACTACAGAAAAAGGAGGAGTGAGGACATGCCCCCATTCTCATCGACTGTGCTGCAGTGGAGCAGTGGATCCAAGCCTGGTATGGCAACTGCTCGGCCTCCGACCGCAAGGCACTACAGAGGGTAGTGCGTACGGCCCAGTACATCACCAGGGCCAAGCTTCCTGCCTTCTAGGACCTCTATACCAGGCGGTGTCAGAGGAAGGCTCTTAAAATTGTCAGACTCCAGCCACCCTAGTCGTAGACTGTTCTCTCTGCTACCGCACGGCAAGCGGTACCGGAGCGCCAAGTCTAGGTTTGAGTTTGAGTTTATTTTATTTTTGCAGGGACAGTGCACATTAATCAACGTTTCAGTAAAAGTGCCAGTTTAACCAGCCGGCTAATTTTCAA
This sequence comes from Oncorhynchus mykiss, assembly GCF_013265735.2. Lineage (NCBI taxonomy): Eukaryota > Metazoa > Chordata > Actinopteri > Salmoniformes > Salmonidae > Oncorhynchus > Oncorhynchus mykiss. Next base: position 26,509,989 of record NC_048581.1, read on the forward strand.
CCGTAGTCCCTGGGCAGGTCCAAGAGGCTTCTAAACAGCTTTACCCCAAACCCATAAGACTCCTGAACATCTAATCAAATGGCTACCCAGACTATTTGCATTTCTTCCCCCCTCCTTTTACGCTGCCGCTACTCTCTGTTATTATTTATGCATAGTCACTTTAATAACTACCTACATGTACATATTACCTCAATTACCTCGGCTAACCGGTGCCCCCGCACATTGACTCTTTAAATATTGGTTTCTTTTATTTCTTATTTTTGGGGGGTATTTTTCTTGAAACGGCATTGTTGGTTCACTGTAAACCTGTTGTATTCGGTGCATGTGACAAATCAAATTTGATTTGATTTCACTCATATTGCACTTTATTTTAGTGTTGTTGTGGATGAGTAATCATGTTTTTTCATTGAAGAAAATACAGTGTTGTTATTCCTGATTGTGCTGTCACCCTGCATTATATGGATCATTATCATGTATGGAATCAGGAATATCAACACTGTATACTTCTTAAGTAAACAAAAATGAACTACATTATGGTTGGTGTCTCATTTTCCCGCTGTACTGAAACTGAACCGAACCGTAACCCCAAAACCGCAATACGTACCACCTAACCGTGGGTTTGGTGAACCTTTACAGCCCTAATGACAGTCACGAGGTAAGATCTGGCTGTTTTCGTTCTCTCTCTTTGCCAGCGAAGCTGAACACTATAAAAATTACAAGAGTGTATTAACGTGCATTAGCCCCTCATCTAGCCCATGTCCCATTGTAGCGCTCCTGTTTACATCTGCTGTGATACACCTTGTTACCCTGCTGCTGTTCAGCTCTAGTTTCAGTGTTGACGTTTTCACACACACACACACACACACACACACACATATATACAGGTCATTCACGCTTTCTCTCTCTCTGTTCCAGGGCCTGCTGGGTGGAGTGGAGGAGAGCCCTGTCTCCGGCCCAGCAGCAGCACACCAGCCAGGGACGCGGCACAGCTTCGTCCAGGACCACTTTCAGGCACAGTACAGGTAAGAGTCCTAGACAATATCATACAGGTAGATTAGTAGTCACAGACGACAAGAGGTGAGGAGTCGCATTCAATTAGTACAGGTCATGTGATAACGCACACTTAAGTTATGCAGCAATTCAATAACGATATCTCACACCATGATTTCTCACACGATTTCTCATACCAGGCTTCATGGAGTACAAAAACACCTAATCTTCTCATCCAAGACTTTTGTAATGTCTGTGTGCATAGTTTTTTTCTCGCCAGAATCTATAGCATGCCATTATATAGAGTATAGGTATTCAGAACAGGTGAGCATGTACTTTCCCTCCTGTGAATAAGAACCCGGTAGCCTGCTAAAGTAGGTCACATTGAGCTAGCTGTGAACACTTTCTGGGATTAGTCTCTGTCTGTATCTTGTTTGGCTCTTTTCCTCCTGGTCTGCAGTGTACACACACACACACACACACACACACACACACACACACACACACACACACACACACAAAGCAGCAGCAGCAGGATCCCAGCGTAGCCAGTCTCATGGAAATGCAGTGACCCTCTGCTAGCCTTGTCATGATGTTCTCCATCTCCTTTCCTCCCCATCCACCTCTTCTTAGATCAATCTGTTGAAATGTTCCACTTGTTGATTCATGATACCAACCACTGATCTGTATACGGGGCGGCAGGGTAGCCTAGTGGTTAGAGCGTTGGACTAGTAACCGGAAGGTTGCAAGTTCAAATCCCTGAGCTGTCGTTCTGCCCCTGAATAGGCAGTTAACCCACTGTTCCTAGGCCGTCATTGAAAATAAGAATGGATTGACTGAGCAGTTTAACGGATGATTAGACTTTGACACATCCATATTGTATAGATAATGAGATTAGACCTGAAATGTACAGAATCTGCAGCGAGTCGATTGCAGCCAACAGGCATCGCTCCTCTCTATAACAAAGAAGGACTATCGGATTTAGTATTGGACTTAACACCATGCTGGTAGATTAGCGTGAGTCAATCAATATAGGGTTAACCCCAGACAGTTAGATTGTATTGATGATGATGTGGGGTTAACCACTCAATCAATCATGGGATTATGATTCCCACTTCTTCATCACAGGATTATGGATTATACACTTATACAAACCCCTGTGAAGACCGATCTCTCCAGGCTTCTAATTGGAAAATTCCCTTATGGAAAAATTTGTGTCTAAAGTGGAATATTGGAATTTTGAGGCAGAATTCCGAGATGGAATATTCAGAGTAAAGTGTGTCTTCTTTAACAACCCTCTTGGCTCTTGGCTCTTGGCTATGATGTGTTTGCCACAACAGCACACAGGTAGTGTTTACGTCCTATTATCATATTATCCGTTAGTTCATTAGCAGATAAGAGTAGCGACACTAGGGGAAATCTGAGACGTAACCTTCAAGACACTCCAAATGCATCCCTAAACAGCTTAGCAAAGAATGCTAATGCGATGGCTCCTCTCATCAATCATTTTGTCTCTTGTCTCAAATGGCACCCTATTCCCTTCATAGTGCACTACCTAGGCTGGGGTCCAAACAGTTGAACGACACACCCTCGTCCACTTACCCTCGCCTTACGCCCTTGGGGGAGTCCCCGTCGCCATCTTGGAGGTTGATCCAAATGATTAGCCAAGCAAGGGTGGTCCCCATAATTCAATTTGCGACGATTGTACATCCGCGAAAACTTAAAAACAACATCAATGGAGAAGTCGACATACAAGTGTAAGTAAAAAAGAATGCTACGTAAAAATGAAATATGTTTTGTTTGGTTATCTTTTGGAAATTGTAGAAATAAAACATTTTCCTTCTTCAGAAGTTCCAGCTAGGCAGGCTAACTAATTTGCTAGCTAGGCGTATATTAATAATTATATATTCAATAAAAGTAGACATGGACTCATAATTGACTGTAGTGTATATAAAGCACCCACAAGTTACCAGTGGCTGAAAACACAATCATTGCGGGATGTTTGAGTGGCGAATTTCCGGCCAAGGGTGGTCCATGCCTTCTTCCCTCGCCTTAGCCCTGGAAGTGTATACTCGTCAGACGTCATGAGAAGTGTCCACTTAATTTAAGGGCTGAGGGGATAGGGTGTCTTAAGTGTTTGGACTGCAGCCCTTGACGAACAGTTTTGGCTGACAGCTGTGAAGTGTCTGGACTCACCATCCTGGATATACAGATGTAGGATCTTAATTTGATAATTTTTTGTTGTTGCTGACAATTTTCCTGCAAGGCAGGTAATGCACACTTCTAGTGTATTTGAGTTTCTAAAAGGCTTCTAAAGTTTGTAATTAAAATTTTTGAAATTTCAGACTTGATTTGCCCTAATGAAAAATGTATCCACCTCTACAAAAATGTTAATTAATTATAACCCACATAATAATTCCCATTTCCCATTTCTGCAGGATTATTTCCTTGCTGAAGCAAACTGGCTCAAATTAAGATCCTACATTTGTACACCTAAGGTGTAGTACACTCTTAGAAAAAGGGTTCCAAAAGGAACCTGTCCCCATAGGATGACCATTTTTTAATTCCAGGAACCCATTTTGGTTCCAGGTATAACTCTTTTGAGTTCCATGTAGAACACTCTCTGGAAAGGGTTCTACACCGAACTCAAAAAGGTTCTACCTAGAGCAAAAAAGTGTTATTCGAAGGGTTCTCAATTGGGGACAGCTAAAAAAAGAGTGTAGTGTGTGTTTAGTCAGGGGTTACAAAACAATACTTCAAGCACCAGTAATTAGTACTTTGATGGTCTGCTCCCTAAGGATATGTCTCAGTATTGAGTACATGTTGTTGTCACATTATGCAGTCTACTGTAAAGTGATTACAGAACTACTCCAAACTCTGTTGTTTCTCCCGCAACGCACCTTGTAATTTTCTGCCTGGCTCCACCTCAACAGCTTGAAGTGTCAGAGAGTAGCAGGTTTACACTGTAATTGCGATTCCAGAGTTCCGGACACAGACTCAGGTAGCAGGATAACGGCTGTCTGGTTTGGCTGGAGGGAGGTGGGAGAGTGGTACAGATGGAGAGGGAGGGGGGAAGATGGCTGGAGGGCTTGTTACAGATGACCTTGCAGGTAGAGCCTGGCAGAGGTAGAGCCTGCCTGGCTGTTCCACACCTCTGCCTGGCCTGGCATTACATGGGGCCGTCTGTAAAGTTCCTTTTGTCTGTAGAGTTAATGCACGGTGCCTGCCTATAACTGTACTTCTTGTTCATGCAAGTGCATTTGAGTATGAATACAGATCAGCACAAGTAATGCATCCTATCCACTGTACTCAAACTGTTGTGTTACTACATTGGACTCCGTTCCAACATTCTAACTCAACGTTGCAGTATTGGGTGTTCTATCTTCCAGACTTCTGAAGACACAAGACTGTGTCGTAGTGTGACTGAGACAATGGGTGTTTTTCAAAATGCATACTACCGCGCTCCGAGCAAGCAAATTGGAGCACGGGAGGGTCGGAGTATGAGTCCAAATCAAAGTAGCCGAAACGGAGCACGGAGGGAACTTCTCAAATGTGAAATGTGGCTTATTCGCATGTAAAATGTTACCTGACTACAATATTTTATGTTGATATGTTAATAAATACCAGCTGTGTACATTTTAGCATGTTTACCTGCCTAGGTACCATAGAACGCAAGCCCATAATAAGTCAATAGGGCTAACTGGCTAGCTACTACAGTTACTACTGAAGAATTGTTAGCTAGCTACCCACAAAGAATTGACATCGACCTAGCATAATATTAGTTTTAGGTCATTTTTTGCCTGTTTAACTAGCTGGTAAGTTAGATTATTACGATTCACATATGGAGCTGATAATGATGAAGTAAAACTTTTGCTTTGTGTAAATCTTGTTTTGTCTATTGTTGCCATTGTCCTGCAGTGTGAGGTAAAACAGTAGGGGAAGTGCTTCTCAAATGTAATGTTTTATGCATTCTCTCTCGTCCTCACAAGAACGTAGTCAAGAGAACGTCGTTGGAGCATAAGAGTGTGGAGCATGGTAGTATGCATATCGAGAGACACCCATTGGCTCTGATGAGTTTGGGTTCTGGGACTCGTCCTCCACACTTTCTCCTTATATTATTGTCATTCTATAATTGTGGTTGCCGTGGCGCTGGTTTCTAATAGCATGACTAAACAAAAGAATAATCACTCTTAGTTTGTTTGTCTCTCTCTCTCTCTCTCTCTCTCTCTCTCTCTCTCTCTCTCTTTCTCTCTCTCAATTTCAGTTTAAGGTCTTTATCTCTCTCTCTCTGAATCTGTCAGTCTCACTGTCTTTCTTTCGTTCTCTCTCTGAATCAATCATCCTTTCTCACTGTCTCTCACTCCTCTCTCGCTCGCTCTCTCGCTCTCTCTCTCTCTCTCTGCCAGTCTTTTTATATCTGTGAGACTCCTCGGGGGCGTTCTGATCTGAATAAATGTTTGCGATTAGAGTGGAGGCTGTCTGGTGGTTTAGGCTGCGAGACGAGAGAGACAAGCGACAGTCACTTTCCAGCCTCAAATGAGTCTTGGTCTACACCCTCAGTCTGTCATGTTGAGTTTGGAACGTTGGTTTTCTTAGTGTCAACGGTTGCATCCCAAATGGCACCCTATTGCCTTTAAAGTAGGCTACACAAATTCAATGGGCTCTGGTTAAACGTTGTGCACTATAAAGGGAATAACATGTCATTTGGGAGGCAACCAAAGGACTGAGGAAATAGATATTGTCTTTCTATTCGTACTCTCCCCTGTGTCTTCAGTTCAGCACAGCTGCCCAAGATGGTGGTGCAGATTTCTGTAGCCAAACCTTTTAAAGCAGATTATCCAGAGCTCACACTGTCACTCCTCATTCAACCTCTCCTTTGATTTTATTACCATGATGACCCACTCACACTCTCTCCCTCTCCACCGGGGAGGCCTCCTGGGCTGCCGTCTTCCCCCCTTCCACCTTGACCTTACCTGGGACGTCTCTGAGCTGATCCCATCCCAGGCTGGATGCTTTGAAGTGGGGGTTAGAGAGTTGATGAAGTGGAGGGCTGCTTTGATCTCTCCACTGGTGTTTTTGTTGTGAACGTACAGAGCGTAGAGACTCCAAGCCCTGCTTCCCCTTTCTGACCCGACACCTTCTAACTATCATCAACTAACACTTACTCTCTCTCTCACACACACACACACACACACACACACACACACACACACACACACACACACACACACACACACACACACACACACACACTGTTCGCACACACACAGGTCTGCCAATTACCCCACTAAAACAGTAGTTCTGTTTACCCTGTTTACTTCTCTGCCAAGCAAACACCAATACAATTGTATTGACCCACTACTGTCAGAGCTGAGGCACTTTATTACTCTCTGTGAAACTGTGTGCGCTGTTTCACGATGCGGTTGACTCTAGTGGTTGAGGACGGTGGAGTAATTGTGAGGAGTGCCAATACGTCCCCCCTCCTCCTTGTTGATACCCCACTAACAGCTGAGGTAATAAAAAGAGAAATGGAGTACTTACGCTAAGAGAGGAGCTGAGAGTTCTCAGGTGTGCGTGCCCACTCACAACGTGTCCTTTATTTTATGGACTTGGATCTGTACTGTAGGAGCCTACACAGTAAGTGCTTGCAGTTGAAGCTTGCCAGAGATGATAGTGCAATTGTTTGTTGAGAGAATGAGTTCAACAACTGGTGTCCGGGTCCCCAATGACGTGGTGACGTGGAGGAGGAGGCTGTCAACGGCCTGGATCGACACCAGAGAGAGAGAGGGACGATTAGAGCCTCGCCTAGCCTCATATCTCCACACTGCAGATGGGGATCAGAGCGCATCGCACCTCTCAGTATGCAAGCAGGATACACACAGGCAGGGATGCGGATACCCTTCTCTGAGTGGATAAAGGCAGTAACCATCCGCATACTCATGAACTCTCTGACATGAACACACTGGGACTGTAAAGGCCACTCGGAGATAGTACACATCGTCAACAGAGGAAATACTTTCGCAGGACGATGAGGATGGTCAACCTCAAACTTCATCAACACTGTGAGATGAAGGTCACAACAACTATTTGGGGGTGGGGGGAGGGGGGGTGATTTCAACTCAAAGTTTTTAAACAAGTGAACGTCCTTTTTGGCTTGGAGCTGCCTCCAATATCACAAATGTCACACGCAATCTCTTGAAGATGAAGACACAATCCAAATGTCCAGCACAGGAAGCATTCAACAGACCAATCAGCTTGTCTCCTAACCCGCGTTGTGTTAATTCCCAGACTTCATCTTCCAGCTTGTCACACCCCTCAAAGAGAGGCAGCCTTCTCTAATGGAGAAGCAGATAGGGGCAGATCAGCTTCAGTGCACTCATCCAACCCAACCTGGACACCAGCAACCTAGACAGACTGACTGACAGGGGGATTTCGCTCTGGCTACAGCAGCCCTCACGGTTTCACCGGAGGAAGAGAGGAAATGAGGAAGAGAGGAAATGAGGAAGAGACGAAAGGAGGGAACAGAGGAGGAACTGTCTGCTGACCTGTAGAGTAAAAGTCTGGAAGGACCTGCCATGTGTTCCACTTTAGACGTTATGCTAATTACAGGGCAGAAGACACTATGCTGTAGACTTTGTGGATTGATTGGTTAGTCGAACGACTGAAGGAGGGGATACTTGAGCCTGTGCCTTTGTCCTGGAGTGGCACTGGGCTGAAATGGCATCAGGACCTCTGTTCCGGGCCTGTATCCATCAGTGTCTGGGATTGGGGTCCTTTCATTTCTGTTCAGGCATCATTCGCATCCCCGGCCATTACCAATGTGTTTCTCTACCACTTTGCTTTTAGCCACATTTGTGGAAAATGCAAATCAATAATGGCACCATATTGAATCTCAAATGGGCTTTTCACCCGAGCACTGAGTATTTATGAGACCCGGCTGTCTCCAACCCCTGGGGAAGTTATATCTCGCATTTGTCCTCTCAATTTTGGGATGAAATGGACTGTGAATGCATTGGAATACATTATTCAAGCAGAGAGGGATTTTTAGCTGGTGAAACTGAAAGGAAAAAGGGGGATGATGGAAGACGAGGTTCACCGTGGGTTCAAATCTATTCACTAGAAAGGTCTGTGTGGTGTGTTTGACACCGTATCTTCATTCTGTCTAATGTGGGTTCAGGGTAATGCACGGTGTGAGCTGTTTGCTATGAGAGCTGCGTTCACGAAAGCTCTTGTTTACTGGTTTAATTTACTGGTCAAACATTCTGTAAAAGCACTGTCTGTGTCATGATGTTTGAATTCTGTCTCATGTATGTTGATGCGTAACATGTGCTATATGTAGGCCTATGACACGAGAGCTGGATTCCAATAGGGTGAGGCTTGCACGTTCAGTCATGCTGTTTGGGTTATTATGTCTTAATTCAGTGGTCTTGAGCGATACAGATGCTGCGTTCAAGAAAGGTGATATGAGGCTACGTGTTTAGTAATGCTGGTCACATACTATTTATTTAGGTAGTGCAGGGAGGCTGTTCAAAACCTCATCTGTATAAATGATGAATAATGATCTCTGGTAGACCGTCGGTCGGTAGGACTGCTAACTCGTTGCTGTGGGCTAGAGGCCAGGGGATTGGTGCTGTGGAGTCAGCCAAATGCAGAGTGGATGGTGGTGCGAGGATAGGCTTGACACACACACACACTGACAGACTCTCTCCTCACAGACAGGTGAACCAACCCGAGTGGAAACGCCGTCAGACTCCACATACTACGTTCTAAGTGATTGTGTACACATCAGACTCCACATACTACGTTCTAAGTGATTGTGTACACATCAGACTCCACATACTACGTTCTAAGTGATTGTTTACACATCAGACTCCACATACTAAGTTCTAAGTGATTGTGTACACATCAGACTCCACATACTAAGTTCTAAGTGATTGTGTACACATCAGACTCCACATACTACGTTCTAAGTGATTGTTTACACATCAGACTCCACATACTAAGTTCTAAGTGATTGTGTACACGTCAGACTCCACATACTACGTTCTAAGTGATTGTGTACACATCAGACTCCACATACTACGTTCTAAGTGATTGTGTACACGTCAGACTCCACATACTACGTTCTAAGTGATTGTGTACACATCAGACTCCACGGAGAGCGTTCTAAGTGATTGTGTACACATCAGACTCCACGGAGAGCGTTCTAAGTGATTGTGTACACATCAGACTCCACATACTACGTTCTAAGTGATTGTGTACACATCAGACTCCACGGAGAGCGTTCTAAGTGATTGTTTACACGTCAGACTCCACATACTACGTTCTAAGTGATTGTGTACACATCAGACTCCACATACTAAGTTCTAAGTGATTGTTTACACATCAGACTCCACATACTACGTTCTAAGTGATTGTGTACACATCAGACTCCACATACTAAGTTCTAAGTGATTGTTTACACATCAGACTCCACATACTACGTTCTAAGTGATTGTGTACACATCAGACTCCACATACTACGTTCTAAGTGATTGTGTACACGTCAGACTCCACATACTAAGTTCTGAGTGATTGTGTACACATCAGACTCCACATACTAAGTTCTAAGTGATTGTGTACACATCAGACTCCACATACTACGTTCTAAGTGATTGTGTACACATCAGACTCCACATACTAAGTTCTAAGTGATTGTGTACACATCAGACTCCACATACTAAGTTCTAAGTGATTGTGTACACATCAGACTCCACATACTACGTTCTAAGTGATTGTGTACACGTCAGACTCCACATACTACGTTCTAAGTGATTGTGTACACGTCAGACTCCACATACTATGTTCTAAGTGATTGTGTACACATCAGACTCCACATACTACGTTCTAAGTGATTGTGTACACGTCAGACTCCACAGAGAGCGTTCTAAGTGATTGTGTACACATCAGACTCCACATACTACGTTCTAAGTGATTGTGTACACATCAGACTACACATACTACGTTCTAAGTGATTGTGTACACATCAGCCTCCACATACTACGTTCTAAGTGATTGTGTACACGTCAGACTCCACGGAGAGCGTTCCAAGTGACGTTGGGAGGTGTAAGCACAGCTAATGCTGTGACTGTCAGAATGTCATTTACAGCCTGACAGAGTGTTGAATGGGGGAAATCTGGGATCCATAGAAATACAATAACTAAGTAATACTGTTGAAATCGTAATGCTATTTCTATGATATCTGGGCACATCTCTACAAAACCTCTGTATCCACAAAGAGTCTCAGAGTAAGAGCGCTGATCTAGGATTAGTGTAGCCTTTTAGATTGAAAGGAATAAGATTTATAAGGACAGGTCCTAGATCAGCGCTCCTACTCTGTGACTCTTTGTGGATACAGGCCCTGTGTTGTAACAACTCTCGCTACAGACCTGTACCGACTATACTTGACTGCATCACTGTCCTGGAGTGACTCAGCAGAACACCTGATAACCTGGACTCATTCAGCTGAGAACAACCAGGAGGAAAAGAGAGAGCAGAGCAGTCAGATGTATCAGCACGGTGGAGCTAATATGTTCCACACAAGCAAGTCTGAATGGCTGCCTCTCTCTCTCCAACCAATCTGCTTTGTGTCTACCTCGTCTTCATTCTTTCCTTTTCCTTTCACCCCTCCATCCTTCCCTCTACCACCACCATCCATCCTTCCCTCTACCACCACCACCCATCCTTCCCTCTACCACCACCATCCATCCTTCCCTCTACCACCACCACCCATCCTTCCCTCTACCACCACCATCCATCCTTCCTTCTACCACCACCATCCATCCTTCCCTCTACCACCACCACCCATCCTTCCCTCTACCACCACCATCCATCCTTCCCTCTACCACCACCACCCATCCTTCCCTCTACCACCACCATCCATCCTTCCCTCTACCACCACCATCCATCCTTCCTTCTACCACCACCATCCATCCTTCCCTCTACCACCACCATCCATCCTTCCCTCTACCACCACCATCCATCCTTCCTTCTACCACCTCCATCCATCCTTCCCTCTACCACCACCATCCATCCTTCCCTCTACCACCACAGTCCTTCCTTCGCTCTACCACCACCGTCCTTCCTTCTCTCTACCACCACCATCCATCCTTCCCTCTACCACCACCATCCATCCTTCCCTCTACCACCACCATCCATCCTTCCTTCTACCACCACCATCCATCTTTCCCTCTACCACCACCATCCATCCTTCCCTCTACCACCACAGTCCTTCCTTTGCTCTACCACCACCGTCCTTCCTTCTCTCTACCACCACCATCCATCCTTCCTTCTACCACCACCATCCATCCTTCCCTCTACCACCACCATCCATCCTTCCCTCTACCACCACCATCCATCCTTCCCTCTACCACCACAGTCCTTCCTTCGCTCTACCACCACCGTCCTTCCTTCTCTCTACCACTACCACCACCCTTCCTTCTTACCACCACCACCATCCTTCCTTCCTTCTACCACCACCGTCCTTCCTTCTCTACCACCACAGTCCTTCCTTCGCTCTACCATCACCATCTTTCCTTCTCTCTACCACCACCGTTCTTCCTTCCTTCTACCACCACCATCCTTCCTTCCTTCTACCACCACTGTCCATCTTCCCTCTACCACCATAATCCTTCCTTCCTTCTACCACCACTGTCCATCCTTCCCTCTACCACCAACATCCTTCCTTCTACCACCACCACCATCCTTCCTTCCTTCTACCACCACCATCCATCCTTCCTTCCTTCTACCACCACCGTCCATCCTTCCCTCTACCACCACCATCCTTCCTTCTACCACCACCGTCCTTCCTTCCTTCTACCACCACCGTCCTTCCTTCCTTCTACCACCACCGTCCTTCCTTCTCCCTTCTACCACCATCCTTCCTTCCTTCTACCACCACCATCCTTCCTTCCTTCTACCACCACCATCCTTCCTTCTCTCTTTCACCACCATCCTTCCTTCCTTCCTTCTACTACCACCATCCTTCCTTCTCTCTTTCACCACCATCCTTCCTTCCTTCCTTCTACTACCACCATCCTTCCTTCCTTCTACTACCACCATCCTTCCTTCTCTCTACCACCACAGTCCTTCCTTCTCTCTACCACCACCGTCCTTCCTCTTCTCTACCACCACCGTCCTTCCTTCTCTCTACCACCACCACTCTTCCTTCTCTCTACCACCACCATCCTTCCTTCTCTCTACCACCGCCATTCTTCCTTTTCTATACCACCAAATCAAATCAAATGTATTTATATAGCCCTTCGTACATCAGCTGATATCTCAAAGTGCTGTATAGAAACCCAGCCTAAAACCCCAAACAGCAAGCAATGCAGGTGTAGAAGCACGGTGGCTAGGAAAAACTCCCTAGAAAGGCCAAAACCTAGGAAGAAACCTAGAGAGGAACCAGGTTATGAGGGATGGCCAGTCCTCTTCTGGCTGTGCCGGGTGGAGATTATAACAGAACATGGCCAAGATGTTCAAATGTTTATAAATGACCAGCATGGTCAAATAATAATAATCACAGGCAGAACAGTTGAAACTGGAGCAGCAGCACGGCCAGGTAGTCCTGAGGTCCTAGGGCTCAGGTCCTCCGAGAGAAAGAGAGAATTAGAGAGAGCATACTTAAATTCACACAGGACACCGGATAAGACAGGAGAAGTACTCCAGATATAACAGACTGACCCTAGCCCCCCGACACATAAACTACTGCAGCATAAATACTGGAGGCTGAGACAGGAGGGGTCAGGAGACACTGTGGCCCCATCCGATGATACCCCTGGACAGGGCCAAACAGGAAGGACATAACCCCACCCACTTTGCCAAAGCACAGCCCCCACACCACGAGAGGGATATCTTCAACCACCAACTTACCATCCTGAGACAAGGCCGAGTATAGTCCAAAAAAATCTCCGCCACGCCACCACCATCCTTCCATCTCTCCTCTGCCTCCATCTTTCTCTCTACCACCATCCATCCTTCTCTCTACCACCACCATCCTTCCTTCTCTGCCTCCATCTTTCTCTCTACTGCCACCTTTCTTTCTCCCCTGTGCATCCGCCTTTCCCCTCCCCCGGGGATGCTGCTGAAACAGTCCTCTGGGCTGTCCTCCATGTTTCTGTGCTTAACCCTCAGGCTCATCCCCTGCTGATCCCCCTGTAGGGCACCATTACTAAATCCCCCTGGGTGTACTCTGGCTGGGCCACCGGCCAGGGAGGTATTCATGTTGGAGTCATTATTGTGTTGGTTGACACTGGTAGTGGATGCCCTGTATGACACGGGAGGATGAGACAAGATAGTGACTCTTTTGCATTGGGATGATGTCGCAGATGTCATGTCCCTGTCAATCTGGAAGTCCTTGCTTCTCAGTTGACTTGGTGCTCTCTCTTCTGTTTCCGTCTGCGCCTCTCTTTTTCTAATAAGCACATCTACTTAGGATTCATATTTCAGTCAATTTTGTTTCCGACTAACTGACCATCATTATTAACCGGTCAATAAACTGTAAAAAAAAAAAAAAAAAAAAATAATTACGTGACCGAGAGAAAAAACTGTCAGAGATCTGAAAATAATGACAAGATGCTTATGTTTCCGCCAGAGCAATGGGAGTCGTCCAAAAACAGGAAAGCAGGCGACAAGCTTAGGCCCAAAATAAGCCCAGAGAAACGCATTGGATTTATTTTGGACAGATTTTGGTTAGTGAAACCCCTCGCTTCGCTTCTTCCTCTCTGATACTATGCATACAAGGACCGGACATTTTTCATTAAGCAAGCCTATCGTCTTTCAGTCAAAAAGCTATAGCCTATTATTGACCATGCAGCTCCTGTAATGGAGCAGCTAATAAACCTAGATTCTCAAACATTTGCCCAAATGCAATTTGGGGAAAACACAGTTTTAATCTGTGCATCCAATACGAGCAGTTCCATTTGACAGAGAGGACAGAAATCTCAATTAGGAACATAGAAAGAGGGGGAATCTAATAGTAACTACTATGATGGGTTGCTAATAGAGGTCGACTGATTAATCGGAAAGGCCGATTAATTAGGGCCGATTTCAAGTTTTCATAACAATCAAAAATCGGTCATTTTGGGCGCCGATTTTGCCTTTTAAAAAAAATATATACATATTTTTACACTTTTATTTAATATTTATTTAATTAGGCAAGTCAGTTAAGAACACATTCTTATTTTCAATGACGGCCTAGGAACGGTGGGTTAACTGCCCTGTTCAGGGGCAGAACGACAGATTTTTACCTTGTCAGCTCAGGGATTCAATCTTGCACTCTAACGACCTGCCTCACGAGGAGCCCGCCTGTTACGCGAATGCAGTAAGAAGCCAAGGTAAGTTGCTAGCTAGCATTAAACTTAATCATAATCAGTAGTTATAACACATGGTTGATGATATTACTAGTTTATCTAGCGTGCCCTGCGTTGCATATAATCGATGCAGTGCGCATTCGAGAAAACGTGTACCTAACCATAAACATCAACGCCTTTCTTAAAATCAATACACAGAAGTATATATTTTTAAACCTGCATATTTAGCTAAAATAAATCCAGGTTAGCAGGCAATATTAGTTCATTGCACGCAGAGTCAGGGTATATGCAACAGTTTGGGCCGCCTGGCTCATTGCAAACTAATTTGCCCGAATTTTACGTAATTATGACATAACATTGAAGGTTGTACAATGTAACAGGAATATTTCACTGAAAGAATAAATGTTTTGTTTTTGAGATGATAGTTTCCGGATTCGACCATATTAATGACCTAAGGCTTGTATTTCTGTGTGTTATTATGTTATAATTAAGTCTATGATTTGATACAGTCTGACTGAGCGATGGTGGGCACCAGCAGGCTCATAAGCATTCATTCAAACAGCACTTTCATGCGTTTTGCCAGCAGCTCTGCTGTTTATGAATTCAAGCCTATCAACTCCCGAGATTAGGCTGGTGTAACGATGTGATGTGAAATGTCTAGCTAGTTAGCAGGGTGCGCGCTAATAGTGTTTCAAACGTCACTCGCTCTGAGACTTAGAGTAGTTGTTCCCCTTGCTCTGCATGGGTAATGCTGCTTCGAGGGTGGCTTTTGTCGATGTGTTCCTGGTTCGAGCCCAGGGAGGAGAGAGGAGAGGGACAGAAGCTATACTGTTACACTGGCAATACTAAAGTGCCTATAAGAACATCCAATAGCCAAAGGTTAATAAAATACAAAATGGTAGAGGGAAATAGTCCTATAATTCCTTTAATAACTACAACTTAAAACTTCTTACCTGGAATATTGAAGACTCATGTTAAAAGGAACCACTAGCTTTCATATGTTCTCATGTTCTGAGCAAGGAACTTAAATGTTAGCTTTCTTACATGGCACATATTGCACTTTTACTTTCTTCTCCAACACTTTGTTTTTGCATTATTTAAACCAAATTGAACATGTTTCATTATTTATTTGAGGCTAAATTGATATTATTGATGTATTATATTAAATTAAAACAAGTGTTCATTCAGTATTGTGGTAATTGTCATTATCACAAATACATTTTAAAAATCGTCCGATTAATCATATCGGCTTTTTTTGTCCTCCAATAATTGGTATCGGCGGTGAAAAATCATAATCGGTCGACCTCTAGTTGCTAATATGACTAGGATTGTGCCTTTGGCTTCTGGACAACGAAATAAAGTAAATATGAAAACCAATAGAACAGGAGAGAAATGCTGGTTAATGGCATGAGGAAGTCTTTATAAAAAAATGACCTCCGTGTTTCTATGGATGGATTTTCATTAGGCTACTTTGAAGCAAGGTAAGACATGCCTCATTATTTGAAGTGACGTAAAACGTTCAAGTTTCAAACATTTATACTGCCGCAAGCTCATATTGCAAAATGGTGATGATGCGCTGATAGTCACCGGTAGGCAGGCTATAGCGTATGCATCCGATTGGCGAATGGGACGCTCGCTCTACGAGTTGATATTGAGAAATAAAAATAGTTCCTTTTTTAATCGTGGCCACCAATGTTAATAACACGCGATTGCCTTTAGAATTGTTATTTGTTGCGCAATGACTTGGCTTCCGAAAGCAGTTTTCACTCCAATAAGTAGGCTCTTCCTCTCCTCAAACTAAGCTCTGTATGCCATGCACGTGTGATAAATAAGATGCATGACGACTAACGAAAATACACACACACCAATTTAATTCCACAAAATTATTCAAATGAACCTAAGCATTACCGGTCAAATGTATTTAAGCTGGCTAAGCGATACATCTACTGAATTCCTGCAGTATGACTTTTTTCTTCCCCACATTCCTCCCTTCCCACCACGATTTTTGAACACCTGCTAAAATATTCAAAAATAAAACCAGGTTATTTCTCTCCGTCCTTGTGAATATTTCAGTCTATTCCGGTGTGTTTTCTAACTGGGGATGTGAGGCTCCAGGTGTAGTGTTGTTTCTCTTGTAGCTAAATGCACTTTCTCTGTTCTGTCCACCTACCGCCATGCATAACGTTACACATATAGAAGCCTTGCCAGGTGAGGTCGAACATCTTTACCTCTCCACACACACACACACACACACACACACACACACACACACACACACACACACACACACGGTGCCCAATATCATGTGCATGTGTACCACACCATCCCACATCACGTGAGAGGAGCTGGTTGGTAAAATGGATTTGTTTGCTCTCTGTGATTTGACCAGGTTGACCTTCTATTGTTTCTGGCCTACTCATCCTAAAGTATTAAAACATGTATTGTGTAACTTAATGAAGTGACATAGATGATCTGGACATGATGCGCAAAAATGCTAATATAGTTAGCATTGACTTGCATTGATTAAATGTTAGCATTTGAAACAGTGGCCAGGTAAACAAAACTAAAGCGTGGATTGCTGTCATACCTTGTCCATAGACTGTTTACAGGGTAAGGAGACTATTATGTCATTTAGTAATTGGGGTGAACTATCCCTTTAACCCAACCCCCTCTCTCCCTTGTGTCTATAGGTCCTCCCTGACATGTCCACATTGCCTTAAACAGAGCAACACCTTTGACCCCTTCCTCTGCATCTCACTGCCCATTCCCCTGCGGCAAACCAGGTAAGCCACACCAGTCATAAAGCCACTGCGCGTGTGAGTGTGAGTGTGTGTGTGAGTGTGTATGTGTGTGTGTGTGACATGTACACTTTCCATGTTACCAGTTGTGACAACAAGACACAGTGGAATATGATCAAGTTCTAGTGTTGTGAAAAGCAGGGTGGGCGTTTCTGACAGATACACAACAGGTTGCTTGGAAAGCATATATATCGCATTGTCCCTCTCTAGCTCACAGACAGTCTATCCACAGGGCAGACAGTCTATCCACATTAACATGCTAGTTTGGCAGTAAAATAACGGAAAAGTGGTGCGTGCATATGTCAAGTCAAGTCAAATTTTATTGGTCACATACACATGGTTAGCAGATGTTAATGTGAGTGTAGCGAAATGCTTGTGCTTCTAGTTCCGACCATGCAGTAATATCTAACAAGTAATCTAACAATTTCACAGCAACTAGCTTATACACACAAGTGTAAAGGAACAAATAAGAATATGTACATAAAAATATGTGGATGAGCGATGGCCGAACGGCATAGGCAAGATGCAGTAGATAGTATAGAGTACAGTATATACATATGAGATTAGCAATGTAGGGTATGTAAACATTATATAAAGTGGCATTGTTTAAAGTGGCTAGTGATACATTTATTACATCCAATTTTTATTATTAAAGTGGCTAGAGATTTGAGTCTGTATGTTGGCAGCTGCCACTCGATGTTAGTGATGGCTGTTTAACAGTCTGGTGGCCTTGAGGTAGAAGCTGTTTTTCAGTCTCTCGGTCCCAGCTTTGATGCACCTGTACTGACTGATCTTTTTGGCTTCCTGTGACATCGGGTGGTATAGGTGTCCTGGAGGGCAGGTAGTTTGCCCCCGGTGATGCGTTGTGCAGACCTCACTACCCTCTGGAGAGCCTTACGGTTGTGGGCGGAGCAGTTGCCGTACCAGGCGGTGATACAAATGTAAACGTTTGTGAGGGTTTTTGGTGACAAGCCAAATTTCTTCAGCCTCCTGCGGTTGAAGGGGCGCTGCTGCACCTTCTTCACCACGCTGTCTGTGTGAGTGGACCATTTCAGTTTTCCGTGATGTGTACGCCAAGGAACTTAAAACTTTCCACCTTTTCCACTACTGTCCCGTCGATGTGGATAGGGCTGCTCCCTCTGCTGTTTCCTGAAGTCCACGATCATCTCCTTTTGTTTTGTTGACATTGAGTGTGAGGTTATTTTCCTGACACCACACTCCGAGGGCCCTCACCTCCTCCCTGTAGGCCGTCTCGTCGTTGTTGGTAATCAAGCTTACCACTGTAGTGTCGTTTGCAAACTTGATGATTGAGTTGGAGGCGTGCATGGCCACGCAGTCATGGGTGAACAGGGAGTACAGGAGAGGGCTGAGAACGCACCCTTGTGGGGCCCCAGTGTTGGGGATCAGCGGGGTGGAGAGGTTGTTTCCTATCCTCACCACCTGGGGGTGGCCCGTCAGGAAGTCCAGGACCCAGTTGCACAGGGCAGGGTTGAGACCCAGGGTCTCGAGCTTAATGACGAGTTTGGAGTTAAATGCTGAGCTGTAGTCGATGAACAGCATTCTTACATAGGTATTGCTCTTGTCCAGATGTATTCACCCCCTTTGCTGTGAAGCACCTAAATAAGATCTGGTGCATCCAATTACGTTCATAAGTCACATAATTAGTTAAATAAAGTCCACCTGTGTGCAATCTGTGTCACATGACATGTTACGTGATCTCAGTATATATACACCTGTTCTGAAAGACCCCAGAGTCTGCAACACCACTAAGCAAGGGGCACCACTAAGCAAGGGGCACCACCAAGCAAGCGGCACCATGAAGACCAAGGAGCTCTCCAAACAGGTCAGGGAAAAAGTTGTAGAGAAGTACAGATCAGGGTTGGATTATAAAAAAATATCAGAAACTTTAAACATCTAACGGTGCACCATTAAATCCATTATTAAAAAATGGAAAGAATATGGAACCACAACAAACATGCCAAGAGAGGGACGACACCTAAACTCACAGACCAGGCAAGGAGGGCATTAATCAGAGAGGCAACAAAGACACCAAAGAAAAACCTGAAGGAGCTACAAAGCTCCACAGTCTCACGGTCGTCCTCCTCTTCGTCTGAAGAGGAGAGGCGAGAAGGATCAGAGGACCAATATGCGGCGTGGTAAGTGTCCATGGTAAATCTTTGATAAAGAAAGACTGAACACTATACAAAAGAGTAACAAAAACAATAAACCAAATTCGACCGTGAAGCTACAAAATGAGACCTGTGCTGACACAAGCCACTAACATAGACAATCACCCACAAACAAACAGTGCAACCCAGGCTACCTAAGTATGATTCTCAATTAGAGACAACGAATGACACCTGCCTCTGATTGAGAACCATACTAGGCCGAAAACATAGAAATGCCCCAAAACATAGAAAAACAAACATAGACTGCCCACCCAACTCACGCCCTGACCATACTAAATAAATACAAAACAACGGAAATAGAGGTCAGAACGTGACACACAGCGGAGATCGTATCTGTCCATAGGACCACTGTAAGCTGTACACTCCACAGAGCTGGGCTTTACGGAAGAGTGGCCTGAAAAAAAGCCATTGCTTAAAGAAAAAAATAAGCAAACACGTTTGGTGTTCGCCAAAAGGCATGTGGGAGACTCCCCAAACATATGGAAGAAGGTACTCTGGTCAGATGAAACTAAAATTGAGCTTTTTGGCCATCAATGAAAACACAATGTTTGACGCAAACCCAACACCTCTCATCACCCCGAGAACACCATCGACAGGGACTGGGAAACTGGTCAGAATTGAAGGGATGATGGATGGTACTAAATACAGGAAATTCTTGAGGGAAACCTCTTTGTCTTCCAGAGATTTGAGACTGGGACGGAGGATCACCTTCCAGCAGGACAATGACCCGAAGCATACTGCTAAAGCAACACTCAAGTGGTTTAAGGGGAAACATTTAAATGTATTGGAATGGCCTAGTCAAAGCCCAGACCTGAATCCAATTGAGAATATGTGGTATGACTTGTTGTTGTACACCAGCGGAACCCATCCAACTTGAAGGAGCTGGAGCAGTTTGTTCTTGAAAAATGGGCAAAATCCCAGTGGCTAGATGTGTCAAGCTTATAGAGACATACCTCAAGAGACTTGCAGCTGTAGTTGTTGCAAAAGATTGCTCTACAAAATATTAACTTTGGGGGGGGTGAATAGTTATGCACACTCAAGTCTGTTTAAAAAAAATCTTATTTTTTGTTTGTTTCTCAATAATAAATATTTTCCATCTTCAAGGTGGTAGGCATGTTGTGTAAATCAAATGTTACAAAACCCCCCCAAAAAATCTATTTTAAATCCAGGTTGTAGGCAACAAAATAGGAAAAATGCCAAGGGGGGTGAATACTTTCGCAAGCCATAAATGACCTTAATGCCAAGAGACTGACTTCATGAATCCTTATCAGTCCAAGTGAGACCCACACAGTTAGTGAAATCTCAGTGGCGGAGACACACACAGTTAGTGAAATCTCAGTGGCAGAGACACACACAGTTAGTGAAATCTCAGTGACGTTCGTGTCTTCTTACATCAGCAGGGGGTAAACTAACATCACTGGCTCTTACTTTGTACACCGCATCTCACTCTGCTTTTTGAGCACTCTGTTAGCAACGACGCAACACTTCCTGAATAATGCATGATGCAGGAAGCTGGGGCGTCATCAGAGCTCCTGTCTCTCTCCCAGACTTTCCTCTATTCCTCTATCCATCGCTCCATCTCTCTATCCCTCCACCCCTTCTTCCCTCAACTAAGTCACCTCAAACCTGTGGCCTCATAGCACTAAGTGCTCATCCCTTCATCCTTCCTGTTGCTCCACCTGTCATGCCCACATCTTCTGCACTAGCTAGCTCCTGTTGATTGTAGATAGGCATTCCTAAGCAGACACAGACAGGCTGTGTCGTTAGCATCACCTTGCAGTCAAGCATGCCCAGACAGACACCATGGAGGAGATAAGAGAACAACACAGCAAGTGCAATGTCTTGACGCTGTCTTTGTGTGTGTGCTTGTGAAGAACTGTCTGGAACAATATTCTCTTTCTGTCTCCCTCTCCAGGTGTATGAGTGTGACCCTGGTGTTCAGTACGAAGGGTCAGAGGTATCTACGTGTTGGTCTGGCTGTGCCTCTCATCGGCTCCATCTCCTGCCTGCGTGCCATGGTTGCTGAGGAGGGCAAGACCACGCCAGACCAGGTAAGGGCTGCACACACACACACGGTCAGTGGGCCAGACTTGTTAGCCTACTGAATATAAAAGGCCCTATCCTGCTCTATCCTATGTCTATGGGGTGTAAATGAATTATTCCACTTACTCACTGTAACATATAAATCCATACCTTGCCTTACCATACCTCCCAGAGAGAGGCTTTTTACCCGTTGTAACAGGATCATCCTGGAAAGCCCTGCTGCTCTGACCAACACAGAAAAAGGGAAACCAGGCAGAGAAAGAGCGGGTAGCTAGATGGACAGAAAGAGAGAGGGGCTAGACCGAAAGAGAGAGGGGCTAGACAGACAGAGAAAGAGCAGGTGGCTAGATTGACAGAAAGAGAGAGGGACTAGACAGACGGAGAAAGAGAGAGGGACTAGACAGACGGAGAAAGAGAGAGGGACTAGACAGACGGAGAAAGAGAGAGGGACAAGACAGGTAGAGAAAGAGAGAGGGACTAGACAGACGGAGAAAGAGAGAGGGACAAGACAGGTAGAGAAAGAGAGAGGGGCAAGACAGGTAGAGAAAGAGAGAGGGGCTAGACAGGCAGAGAAAGAGAGAGGGGCTAGACAGGCAGAGAAAGAGATAGGGGCTAGACAGACAGAGAAAGAGAGAGGGGCTAGACAGTTAGAGAAAGAGAGAGGGGCTAGACAGGCAGAGAGAGAGTGAGGGGCTAGACAGGCAGAGAAAGAGAGAGGGGCTAGACAGACAGAAAGAGAGAGGGGCTAGACAGGCAGAGAAAGAGAGAGGCGCTAGACAGGTAGAGAAAGAGAGGAGCGAGACAGGAAGAGAAAGAGAGGGGCTAGACAGGAAGAGAAAGAGAGAGGGGTAGACAGGAAGAGAAAGAGAGAGGGGATAGACAGACAGAAAGAGAGGGGCTAGACAGACAAAGGGAGAGGGGCTAGACAGACAGACAAAGGGAGAGGGGCTAAAAAGACAGAGAAAGAGAGGGGCTAGACAGACAGAAAAATAGCAGGGGGCTAGACAGACAGAGAAAGGGAGAGGGGCTAGAATGACAGAGAAAGAAAGAGGTGCCCCTCCTTTCTAGAGAGTTTTTCCTAACCATTTCTCTGTCTGTCTAGCCCCTCTCTTCTACATCTTCTACACCTGCATTGCTTGCTGTTTGTGGTTTTAGGCAGGGTTTCTGTACAGCACTTTGAGATATCAGCTGATGTAAGAAGGGCTTTATAAATACATTTGATTTGATTTTGATTTGTGAGGGGCTAGACAGACAGAAAGAGAGAGGAGCTAGAAGACAGAGAAAGAGAGGGGCTAGACAGACAGATAAAGAGAAGAGGGGCTAGACAGATGGAGAAAGAGAGAGGGGCTAGACAGGTGGAGAAAGAGAGAGGGGCTAGACAGGTAGAGAAAGAGAGAGGGGCTAGACAGACAGAGAAAGAGATAGGGTCTAGACAGACAGAGAAAGGGGATAGACAGACAGAGAAAGAGAAGAGGGGCTAGAACGACAGAGACTGGAGCAGACCAGAAGATATAATGACAGAGACTGGAGCAGACCAGACAGATATAATGACAGAGACTGGAGCAGACGAAGAGAGGGAAAGATAGGAATATTCCAGACAGAGAGAGTCTGCTGTCAGCCCCACAGCTGGGCCTAATGTCTCGTCATGGTATGTGAGAAGGAGCGGAATGGAACATCACTGTCTGTCTGTCTGTTTGTTTGTGATTTGATAAAAGCCTTCTCAGAAAACAGATGTGAGGAGAGAGTAAGAGATCCTCAAAGGTCCAATGCAGCCATTTTATCTCAATATCAAATCATTTCTGGGTAATAATTAAGCGTCTTACTGTGATTGTTTACAATTAAAATGGTCAGAAAATAAACAAAAATAGCTTCTTAGCAAAGAGCAATTTCTCAAGCAAGTGTCATGACTGACCACGAGAATCCAAATAGGTCAGATCAGGTGTGCCATTAATAATTTCAATCAGACCCCCTTTCACCCATAGAAGGGGAAGGAAAGAAATAGTGAGGATTAACAACTCACGTCCAGTTGTAAATCAAGGGAGAAGATCCAGGCTCTCCCTCTACAAGTTCACCAAAGGAATGTGCTTTGTCTCAACAGACCTTTTCCCACTGAAACTCTAATACGTTCAAAAGCGTATTCTGGAACAATATTTCGAACATAGAACGTTGGGAATGGTCAGAGGCGATCTATAGAACACTAATGTCATTTTGTTTGTTATTTTGTGATGTCATTAAAAATTCTATAAAGGAAATACTGTAACTTGGAAAGTACACACACTATATAGATGAAGTTTCCATTCTATGGGTTGTGCATGTCATTTGAAAAATGATGAATGTGTAATTGTTAATTAAGAGAGAGATGTCATTTGAAAAGCTATAAGAGATAACTGTTTTCTATAACTTTGCACAGTGAGTAACCACAAACAGACAGACAGACAGACAGACAGACAGACAGACAGACAGACAGACAGACAGACAGACAGATAGAGCATGTCACCCTCCCGGGACCGCCCCTTTCGAGAAAAAGGTATAAATTATGGATTAAGAAGTTAACACAATTGGACCAGAAAAGCATGAAGCTGCAGCTGCGTGTTTAAAATCGTTTGAAATTTGAATCTCAAAATGAGGTGGAGACGATAAAATCACCTCCCGGATAATCACTGGTACGGCTGAAGTATCTTCGAAAGTGAATTCAAGTAGGACCATCCTGTTACTCTGCGCAAACCATCGTATTACGCTACTGTCATCACCCCATTGGGGAACCATCGATATGGTTGGCTAGCCTATCTTCAAAGTAGCATCTTCGAGAGCAAATGGAAGGAAAATCAACTCTGTAGTTCTGTTCAGAACTACAGAGTTGTTCAGAACTACACGACAAGTCACCGGATACCAGACAACTACGAAGAAAGACAACAGTAGAAGAATTGTTCGAACCATTTCGGACAATCAGAGCCTTACGAGCGTGCCGCAAAAAGGCCCAACAGTCTTTCCAAGGCTGCCCCGTTCACCGAGAGATCCCCGGCGAACCCAGGCATTTCACGTAAATACATTCATGATTTCTTGCTCAAAGCGGGTGGCGGTTCGTATGCAAAGTATATGGTTATTGTAGGCGAGAGTCATTTCTGAATGTGGCAGTGTTATCCATGTTGTCATTCCGCTAGGGATCTGTTTTTAGCGTATTACGTCTCCAGTCAATATCAGTGTAGTATGCGTGTTTATCCTGTGCCCCGTTTAATTAGCTAGTAAATAAATAATTAAACCAATTTGTGTAGTACTGAATCATAAGTAAAGCTCAGGTTTTTGCAGATGCAAGGAGGTTATGACTGTTCAGAATGGTGATATGATAGGAGGTTATGACTAATAAGTTGACTGTTTATAGATGTGATAAAAGGTCTAAAAGTCCTTTTAGAGTTTAATTTGGGAGATGGTAACGCTTTAAAGAACCACTCTCGTGGTGCCCCAGATCATAATGAGTTAATTGTTACATGATTAATTGAATCGGGTAACAATTAAACACAGTTAGTTAATTAGATAAATAATTAATGATTAATGTTATAGTCAAATCCCGACACAAGAGTTTTGCTAGGACTGTCAGGGAGTTGTGGGGAGGGGTGATGTCACCAGGCAGGCCAAAACTGCATCCCACCAAAACAGACGGCTATTTCTGGCAATCTTTTCCAATAGCTTTTAAGAGCATTATCATCATTTTCAAAACGTCAATTTGATTCCAACCCCATAGGGTGGAAAATCACATTTTCGAGTGCACTGGGCCTTTAATATGTGTTTACTCGAGAAGGATCTTGAACAGACTTTTAACACAAATATAGCATGTCTGCCCTGTTTGCTTTGTCACATACATTCCCTGTTTGTCCTCTATAGCTTGTCTGTCTACAACTATTAGCCTGTGTATGTGTGTGTTTGACCGCCATGCTAAGCCACGTAGCCATGTCCATGGCTGTTTATACATAAAGTCTACTTCCGTGCTAAGTGTCTGTATTAACTTCTTGACGCTACCAATCCCTTTAGCGGGATAATTGTCATCAACAACCGCTGAATAGCATAGCGCCACATTCACATAATATTACTAAAAAATACAAAAAAAAATACTAATACTAAATACTAAAAAATATATATTCATGAAATCACAAGTGTAATCACAAGTCTAAAGACTGTTGACACCTTGAGGAAGCGATAGGAAACGGAATCTGGTTGATACCCCTTTAAATGGAGCAAAGGGAGGCTATGGAACATGGAGTTTTCAAAATAGAAGCCACTTCCTGGTTTGATTTTTCTCAGGGTTTCGCCTGCAATATCAGTTCTGTTACACTCACAGACAATATTTTGACAGTTTTGGAAACTTTAGAGTGTTTTCTATCATAATCTGTCAATTATATGCATATTGTAGCATGTGGTCCTGAGAAATAGGCCATTTACTTTGGGAACATTATTTTTCCAAACATAAAAATAGTGCCCCCTAGCTTCAAGAGGTTTTAAGCAATGTACATCTCTTTAAACCATCTCCTCCTCGCTCTCTCTCTCTCTCTCCCTCCCTCCATCACCCCCCATCCAGGTGGTCCTGTCAGAGCTCTATGCCACCGGCTTCCAGCGTTCGTTCTCTGACGACGACGATCTGACCAGCGTTGCTGAGAGTGATGTGGTCTATGCCTTCCAGGCTCCGCCCCTCCACACACGGGGAGGCTCCACGCGAATGTCAGGTAACCATGGCTGCATCCACAGCCCCAAGTCTCTCTCTCTCTCTCTTTCTCTCTTTCTCTCTCTTTCTCTCTAGCTCTTTGGCTTCAGCACAATGGATAGTGTTTGTTCAGACAACCACTATAGAGCTATAGGTTCTTAGCCGTTTCAATTTCTTGCCATTTCATGGACAGGTACTGTATTTCTGTCTAGGTTATTAAATTCTCTCAGACAGTGTCTCTGACGTTCTTGTATCTAGCTGAGGGCTTGATGTACTGAGGTAAAGGCTCGCTCTCACTCACACACACAACACACATGCACACACACATACGCTCACTCTCTCTTGGATCGTGAACGTGGATGAGATGGAGCCAGCCTTGCGTCACCTCCCTTTGAAATCAGCCCCAGCTTTGCCAGGCGGTGTCAAATTAACTATTGATATGGTGAGTGCACGCATGTACGCACACACTTCTTTTCACCTGTTGACTCCTATCTAGTTGACCCGTGTCCAAAAGGAGGGTGTCTTAACTCTTATCCCTGGGGGACGCCCGACCGGCAGGGCTACGTTCAGAGCAACACACCGCTAAATGAAACCCTTACTGTGTTTTTCCAACGTTCTTTAGCTCCTGAAAGGGGCCACATCAATAATTCAATAATGTGCTCAAAGGGGTCATGAAAAATGTACGATCCTCAATCTCTCTCCGGGAACGATAGAACGATATCTTTAACACCTGGAGACAGAGGAGAGAAAATAATGTCCTGGTGCTACTAGAGGTGATCAGACTGAGGGTAGAGGAGAGAGGAAGAGGCACACACACAGACACACTCATTAGCACTCAAAAGCACACATGTATACAATAACTCTATTTTTTTTATATACATTCTACTGTAAATGATGAATGAACTCCTATTACCAATGTAATGATTCAAAACCTGAACTGAGCTGATTAGACTCAACATAACATGCATTCAGTTACTGCAAGCGTCATTACTGTTTCTGACAGCTCCCTGCCATCTTAACTACCCCACTGTCTCCATAACAATGGCGGGTCATTTCACAACAGCTAAACGCTCGTAACAGGTTTATTGAATAGGGCCTTCATTGCTTTAATGGAATAGATTGAATAGAAGCCTGAGTAACTGTGTGTGTGTGTGTGTGTGTGTGTGTGTGTGTGTGTGTGTGTGTGTGTGTGTGTGTGTGCTTGCGTGCGCGCGCACTGTTAGCTTTACAGAGCTGTGGGGAGGGAGAGGACGTGATGAGATATTGTTACATTCTATTGTTGTCTCGTTGGTTAGTGTGCTCCTTATTGTGCTGGTTAAGTATCCTGTAATCATCTGTAATCATCACTCAGTCAGAACCCCTGGGTGATGTGGATGTAATCAAATGAGCCATTGAAATATACATGCATTATTACGGCGCTATAATGCTGTGGTTTCAGCATCCAGTACCACATTTACCCTCTTTGTTTTATCAAACAAATGTAGAAATGTAATACTGAAGAGTGGGGCTGGGTTGATAATATATTTCAGGATGTAGGCTAGGCTGTAATGATATTTTCATGATGAGCCACAATTAATTCATTAACGGCTCTGTCTGCTGAGTCTGTCACAAACAAGACCCAGACATTCCTACCTCTTGTGGCCATAGAAAGATGATGTGGAACCTTGGCAGACTGTTAGAGCCTCATTTCAATGGGCCATGTTAGATTAAGACAACCTGTCAGGCAACCGCTGTCATCGTCGGAAATAAACAACGGACGCTTACGTATATGGACTAGCATTCAAACCACTGCTGTCACGGCCCATATTGACTGTATTAAGCTTGTAGTACCTCCCTCCCTCTCTTCCGCTGTAGAAATATGTATCATTATGGACACTTGGCTCTTTTAACCTGTGACAAATCAGCCAGTCACAACTCACCCTCTCACTCACTCTCACTCACTCACTGACTCACTGACTCACTCACACACACACACACACACACACACACACACACACACACACACACACTACCTAGCCCTCCTTTGGCTAGTACGTATGTGCCTTAGCCTGCGTCACTCCCCCCTTTGGGCTACAGACAGACAGTCACACAGTTGACCCCCGGGGCTGTCCAGACTCCACACCATGATTAATGGCCCTGTGTGTGTAATCTCATTTCATGTGAGTGTGTGTGTGCGGGCATGTCTGCCTGTCTGTCTGTCTCAGTGTCGTGTGTGGATCTCATAACTCTCTCTACAACATCGGCACAACCTGAGCCCCAGCGGGCACAGCAGAGGCACAAAGCCAATCTGCTCACCGGCTAATAAAAGTCCCAAATTGAAATGGGGAATTTGGTTAGCGAAGGAATGGTTTCGATTTCTCATGTCGGATAAGAGGAAGTAGCTCAGCGGGGGACTGGGAATCAGGCCCATTACCTCCTGGTGGGGAGTCAAAATTAACAGAGCCTAAGAAATGTGTTGAAAACATTAGGAGAGGGAGAGCGAGGTATAAAATACACACTGGCTGGTAGAACAATGGCATGCGTTTGTGTCGCACTGGCAGAAGAGAAAGACAAATATAACTTTAGGCGAGATGTTTTTAGGCGGAAGTCAGTCTATTTTAAGAGATGGATTTTATGGATGGGCGTTTTGCTCTGGAGGAATCGTCTCCACCGTTTCATGGTTCTGAATTTCTGTTGAGTTTTCATATTAGAAGTTATTGGAAACCACAGGAAGACATTCTTAGAGATATTGGATAAACCCTTCTCCTTCATACACTGTAGTAATGAGATTTGGTATTTGGGAAAACAGTGTGGTATAGCCATGGAGTCAAGCGCTCATGATAGAAAACACATACAAAAAATCTAGGAAACTTTATACAGATATGACAATATCCGATTTCATCTCTCAACAGAACAGTACATACAGTACATAAATGCCTTCATTTATGTAGGAAATCTCTGAAACTTTCCTTTCCTTTTTTAGACACTCTTACTCTACAAAAGGCCTGTTGTCCCTGAGGTAATCAAAGAG
Organism: Oncorhynchus mykiss; assembly: GCF_013265735.2. Taxonomy (NCBI): domain Eukaryota; kingdom Metazoa; phylum Chordata; class Actinopteri; order Salmoniformes; family Salmonidae; genus Oncorhynchus; species Oncorhynchus mykiss. The sequence continues at coordinate 26,539,061 of NC_048581.1, forward strand.
TCTATCAAGCTCTAGAGACAGAGTTGTCTGTTTGGCGAGGTCGGAGAATCAGGGCTGAGAGAGGGTTTGTGTGAAAGAAGAGGTGCCCTCTGGGAAAGGTGGCGAAGCAGTGACATATCCACCCAGATTATGGAATCTGTCGATGGACACAGACACAAAAACACACACACACACACACACACACACACACACACACTCTCACTCTTTCTCCACCACTGTATTCAGTATTCATCTCCCTTCACAATGGACAGAGGAGTTCTATGGAAAGCAACTCCGGTAGAATCTCAGTGTGAGTTTCCTTTTCATCCTATCAAAATGCTAAAAGCGGTGGACTGGAGACACGGTTGGGGTTGAATGTTGTGTAGCTCTGAGGTGTTGGTCGGAGCAGCGGAGGATGCGTAAGCACTTACACAGAGACCATTAGATCTGCCTTTAGTGAGCTCATGTTATTGTTATTGTATTGTTATATATTCACACACTCAAGGCAAGCATCTTTAAACCAACACACACACACACACACACAGTTTGTGGATGTATCTGCTAATGGGTGGTGAAGAGAATGCTGAGAAAAAGGCCCAGCTGTGCTCAATGGCTCAGCCCACATATCTCCATCTGCTTTTACAAGGCAGTTCTTCAATGATTGATGATGTGCTGTTTAAACACATCGTCAGAAGTACTTCTAGAAATACTGTAGTTTGAAAGATGAATGGGAAACATTTGTTTCATGTTAAAGTTTGTGTTTGATTGTGACATTGTGGACACATGCACCATGTTACCATGTTACATTATATTTACAAAAGTATCTGGACACCCCTTCAAATGAATGGATTTGGCTTTTTCAGCCACACCCGTTGCTGACAGGTGTATAACATTGAGCACACAGCCATGCAATCTCCATAGACAAACATATGGCCTTACTGAAGAACTCAGTGACTTTCAACGTGGAACCATCATAGGAACCCACTTTTCCAACAAGTCAGTTTGTCAAATTCCTACCCTGCTAGAGCTGCCCTGGTCAACTGTAAGTGCTGTTATTGTGAAGTGGAAACGTCTACGAGCAACAGCTCAGCCGCAAAGTGGTAGGCCACACAAGCTCACAGAACGGGACCGCCAAGTGCTGAAGCGCATAGTGACTAAAAATGGTCTGTCCTTGGTTACATCACTCACTACCGAGTTCCAATATCAACACAAGAACGGTTTGTCAGGAGATTCATAAACTGGGTTTTCCATGGCCAAGCAGCCGCACACAAGCCTAAGATCAACATGCGCAATGACAAGCGTCGGCTGGGGTAGTGTAAAGTTCGCCACCATTGGGCTTTGGAGCAGTGGAAACGTATTCTCTGGAGTGATGAATCACGCTGTTTTTCATGGTTCGGGCTAGGCCCCCTAGAGTCAAATGACGGGATTTCTTAACGCTACATAATACAATGACATTCTAGACAATTCTGTGCTTCCAAATTTGTGGCAACAATTTGGGGAAGGTCCTTTCCTGTTTCAACATGACAATGGCCCCGTGTGCACAAAGCAAGGTCCATATAAAAATGGTCAGTGTGGAAGAACTTGACTGGACTGCACAGAGCCCTGACCTCAACCCCATTGAACACATTTGGGGTGAATTGGAATACTGTGAGCCTGACCTAATCGCCCAACATCTGTGCCCTACCTCACTAATGCTCTTGTGGCTAAATGGAAGCCACAGCAATGTTCCAACATCTAGTTGAAAGCCTTCCCAGAAGAGTGGAGGTTGTTATAGCAGCAAAGGGGGGACCAACTCCATATTAATGCCTATATACACTACTGTTCAAAAGTTTGGGGTCACTTAGAAATGTCCTTGTTTTTGAAAGAAAAGCACATTTTTTGGCCATTTAAAATAACATCAAATTGATCAGAAATACAGTGTAGACATTGTTAATGTTGTAAATGACTATTGTAACTGGAAACGGCAGATTTTTAATGGAATATCTACATAGGCGTACAGAGGCACATTATCAGCAACCATCACTCCTGAGTTCCAATGGCACGTTGTGTTAACTAATCCAAGTTTATCATTTTAAAAGGCTAATTGATCATCAGAAAAGCCTTTTGCAATTATGTTAAAACATTATTTGACTACCACCACTGATTTCTGAATGCTAGAGTTGCTATGCCAACCAGCTTTTAAGAAATGGAGTTCGCATTAAGCAGTCACTTCTTCTAAACCTAAAAGGGGACAACTTCTACATGTTATGCAGCGCAAACAGCCAAATATCCAAATCGACATAAGTAACCACATTGTGGGACTGTTAAAATACATGAATCATGACGGATTTGACAAATATTCACTTTGTTCCATCAGATTTGTTGAATGTGCGCCAGTCTGGTCAATGAAACGTCTGTGTTCCATTGACTCCTTTAACACATCTATTGGGACAGCCGAGGAACCACTTTGGAGCCCTTTTTTCGTTGAAAGACAGTCTTTTAGCTGTTCGCAGCAGGGCCGTGGTGTTTCATCTCTGGCACTGATATACTGTTACGTCAACAAAATTACTTCAGAAACACGAGTTAATTGATTTCCTCACCGTTATGCTTTACTTCTGAGTAAACATCCGGAGTAATGTCATGGCATATTTTACACAAGCCAATCAGAGATAGGCAGGATGGGGAGATGGCCATTCAGAAAGAGGGAGGGAACAGGTTTAAAGTCAGTGAAGAATGCCATCCATGTGAATATACCAGTTATGTAGTTGTGGTTTTAGACTCTAGGTATACATCCACAGAGGATGCAACAGCCTGATTACAACCACATACCAACATTCCATCAGTGAGCTAGAGCTTCCTCTGCTTGTCTTACAGCCTCTATAATCTCTGACTGTCTGTGTCGTATAATTTACTGGATTTTAGACCCAAGACTCTGTTTCCTTTTTTGACTTATTCACTATAGATGGCACAGATAGATAACTTATCAAGATACATGTTGCCGAGATACCGGGAGGCAACCGTGGAATCAATCATAGAGGTCGGAAGGTCTCCTGGGACCTGGTGTGGCGGTGATGAGATGCAGGTTTGGAATCCGGCGAGGGGGAGGTTTATATCCCCCCCCCCCCCCCTCTCTCTCTCTCTCCCTGACGTTTTCCTCCATCTGTCATTTATCCAAGCAGCAGACAACTCAGGTGTCCTCTGGTCACCCGTGGTGATGGCAACCAGACACAGGAAATGTCGGGACGTCTGTCTTGTCTGGGGCTTGTCCCCTCTCCTGCCCTCCGCCGGACCCCACTACCCCCTGGGTATTTTTAGCACAGAGTGTGAACAGAATTAACAGGGGTCACTTGTCTAGGTGACAAACCAAGACACTACGCTTGTAGGAGCAGAAAAGCATTTGAAAAGGATTTTGTGGTATTTACTATTACACAATAATAATTGATTTAGGTTGAGCATTCAATTCAGCAGTCACAGGCACAACAACCAGCTGGAATTTTATGACCAGACTAAACTGAAGCAGCTCTGTATGTGCTGAAGCCTGCAGGCTCGCCAGCCAACAACAACAGCTTTATGGCTATGACCTATATTCACAAATAGGTTGTAAACCCACTTTTATTTTTCTACTGACATCTCAAAAGTATTAGGTTTTAATCCCCCTGTCATAAAAGAGACTAGTATGTCAAGTCATCATCAATGAGCCAATATTCATATATTCTCACTATCTTGTCAGACAGAGATAATCGAGTCGTCATCCGGCATGATGGTACTTCAGGGAACACAGTTTTAAATAAGGCTCTGATATTAAAACTAGCTTAAAGGAGTGAAGCAAAAAAAAGTAGGCCTGAGTAACTGCGGTGAAGAAGTAGATCCCTGGGGGTTACTGTAAAAAAAAAAAAATGATTAGAGCCGTAGTTATTTTGGTGTTCATTACAATACGTATCCCTCCTCCTATGTGAATGTGAGACAGGTGCTGCGGGTGCTCTGGTGCAGTGCGCTACAATGTTCCAATGTCCTCGTGCGACCACCCTGCATCCCTACATCTTCTATAATGAACAAAAATATAAACCAAACATGCAATCATTTCAACGATTTTACAGTTCATATAATGAAATCAATCTATTGAAATATATTCATTAGGCCCTAATCTATGGATTTCACATAACTGGGCAGGGGCACAGCCATGGGTGGACCTGGGAGGGCATACCCACTGGGGAGCCAGGCCCAGCCAATCATATTGAGTTTTTCCCCCAAAAAGGGCTTTATTACAGACAGAAAGACTCCTCAGTTTCATCAGCTGTCTGGGTGGCTGTTTTCAGACGGTACCGTAGCTGAGGAATCCGGGTGTGGAGGTCCTGGGCTGGTGTGGTAGGGTGTGAGGCCGGTAGGGTGTACGGCCATATTCTCTAAAATGGCGTTGGAGGTGGTTTATGGTAGAGAAATTAACATTACATTCTCTGGCAACAGCTTTGGTGGACATTCCTGCAGTCAGCATGCCAATTGCACGCTCCCTCAAAACTTGAGACATCTGTAGCATTGTGTTGTGTGATAAAACTGCACATTTTAGAGTGGCCTTTTATTGTCCACAGCACAAGGTGCTCCTGTGTAATGAGCATTTTTTTTTTTTTTTACCTTTATTTAACCAGGTAGGCAAGTTGAGAACAAGTTCTCATTTACAATTGCGACCTGGCCAAGATAAAGCAAAGCAGTTCGACAGATACAACAACACAGAGTTACACATGGAGTAAAACAAACATACAGTCAATAATACAGTATAAACAAGTCTATATACAATGTGAGCAAATGAGGTGAGAAGGGAGGTAAAGGCAAAAAAGGCCTTGGTGGCAAGGTAAATACAATATAGCAAGTAAAACACTGGAATGGTAGTTTTGCAATGGAAGAATGTGCAAAGTAGAAATAAAAATAATGGGGTGCAAAGGAGCAAAATAAATAAATACATTAAATACAGTTGGGAAAGAGGTAGTTGTTTGGGCTAAATTATAGGTGGGCTATGTACAGGTGCAGTAATCTGTGAGCTGCTCTGACAGTTGGTGCTTAAAGCTAGTGAGGGAGATAAGTGTTTCCAGTTTCAGAGATTTTTGTAGTTCGTTCCAGTCATTGGCAGCAGAGAACTGGAAAGAGAGGCGGCCAAAGAAAGAATTGGTTTTGGGGGTGACTAGAGATATATACCTGCTGGAGCGTGTGCTACAGGTGGGAGATGCTATGGTGACCAGCGAGCTGAGATAAGGGGGGACTTTACCTAGCAGGGTCTTGTAGATGACATGGAGCCAGTGGGTTTGGCGACGAGTATGAAGCGAGGGCCAGCCAACGAGAGCGTACAGGTCGCAATGGTGGGTAGTATATGGGGCTTTGGTGACAAAACGGATTGCACTGTGATAGACTGCATCCAATTTGTTGAGTAGGGTATTGGAGGCTATTTTGTAAATTACATCGCCAAAGTCGAGGATTGGTAGGATGGTCAGTTTTACAAGGGTATGTTTGGCAGCATGAGTGAAGGATGCTTTGTTGCGAAATAGGAAGCCAATTCTAGATTTAACTTTGGATTGGAGATGTTTGATATGGGTCTGGAAGGAGAGTTTACAGTCTAACCAGACACCTAAGTATTTGTAGTTGTCCACGTATTCTAAGTCAGAGCCGTCCAGAGTAGTGATGTTGGACAGGCGGGTAGGTGCAGGCAGCGATCGGTTGAAGAGCATGCATTTAGTTTTACTTGTATTTAAGAGCAATTGGAGGCCACGGAAGGAGAGTTGTATGGCATTGAAGCTTGCCTGGAGTGTTGTTAACACAGTGTCCAAAGAAGGGCCGGAAGTATACAGAATGGTGTCGTCTGCGTAGAGGTGGATCAGAGACAGCATGCTGTTTAATCAGCATTAAATCAGCGTTTAATCAGCTTCTTGATATGCCACACCTGTCAGGTGGATGGATTATCTTGGCAAAGGAGAAATGCTCACTAACAGGGATGTAAACAAATTTGTGCACAACATTAGAGAGAAATAAGATTTTTGTGTGTATGGAACGTTTCTTGGATCTTTTAATTTTAATCTCATGAAACATGGGACCAACACTTTACATGTTGTGTTTATATTTTAAGTCAGTATACACTACCGTTCAAAAGGTTGGGGTCACTTAGAAATGTCCTTGTTTTGAAAGAAAAGCAAATGTTTTGTCCATTAAAATAGCATCAAATTGATCAGAAATGCAGTGTAGACATTGTTAATGTTGTAAATGACCATTGTAGATGGACACAGCTGATTTTTAATGGAATATCTACATGGGCGTACAGAGGCCCATTATCAGAAACCATCACTCCTGTGTTCCAATGGCACGTTGTGTTAGCTAATCCAAGTTTATTATTTTAAAAGGCTAATTGATCATTAGAAAACACTTTTGCAATTATGTTAGCACAGCTGAAAACTGTTGTGCTGATTAAAGAAAAACAAGTCTCAGCGTCAACAGTGAAGAGGCGACTCCGGGATGCTGGCCTTCTAGGTATAGTTCCTCTGTCCAGTGTCTGTGTTCTTTTGCCCTTCATTTTTTTATTTTTATTGGTCAGTCTGAGATATGGCGTTTTCTTTGCAACTCTGCCTAGAAGGCCAGCTTCCCGGAGTCGCCTCTTCACTGTTGACGTTGAGACTGGTGTTTTGCGGGTACTATTTAATGAAGCTGCCAGTTGAGGACTTGTGAGGCGTCTGTTTTTCAAACTAGACTCTCTAGTGTACTTGTCCTCTTGCTCAGTTGTGCACCGGGGCCTCGCATCCTCTTTCTATTCTGGTTAGAGCCAGTTTGCGCTGTTCTGTGAAGGGAGTAGTACACAGCGTTGTACAAGATCTTCAGTTTCTTGGCAATTTCTTGCAAGAAATAGCCTTCATTTCTCAGAACAAGAATAGACTGACGAGTTTCAGAAGAAAATGCTTTGTTTCTGGTCATTTTGAGCCTGTAATTGAATCCACAATTGCTCCAGATACTCAACTAGTTTAAAGAAGGCCAGTTTTATTGCTTCTTTAATTTCAGCTGTGCTAAAATAATTGCAAAAGTTTTTTCTAATGATCAATTAGCCTATATAAACCTATATATATAGCCTATAAACCTGGATTAGCTTACACAACGTGCCATTGGAACACAGAAGTGATGGTTGCTGATAATGGGCCTGTCACTCCTTGGTCTTAGTATTTTGTGTTTTCTTTATTAATTTGGTCAGGCCAGGGTGTGACATGGGTTTTGTATGTGGTGTGTTTTGTCATGGGGTTTTTGTTAGGTATTGGGTTATCTAGTATAGTCTATGGCTGTCTGGAGTGGTTCTCAATCAGAGGCAGGTGTTTATCGTTGTCTCTGACTGGGAACCATATTTAGGCAGCCATATTCTTTGAGTGTTTTGTGGGTGATTGTTCCTGTCTCTGTGTTTATCGTCACCAGATAGGCTGTATAGGTTTTCATGGTATGTTTGTTGTTTTTGTATTGTTCGTTGTTTTTGTATTGTTCGTGTTTTCTTCTTCTTTATTAAATATGTATCAAGAATACCACGCTGCATTTTGGTCCGACTCTCCTTCACCTAAAGAAAACCGTTACAGAATCACCCACCACAACAGGACCAAGCGGCGTGGTGAAAGGCAGCAGGAGCAGCGAAAAGAGGAATGGACATGGGAGGACGTTTTGGACGGCAAGAGTATGGACTATACTACTTGGGAGGAGATAGACAGGTGGGCGGTCGACCCAAGGAGAGGGCCGGAGCCCGCCTGGGATTCGCTGGAGCAGTGCGAAGAAGGTTATTGGAGAATGGAGTTGGAGAGACGAGCACGGCGACGCGGACAGAAGCCCGAGAGTCAGCCCCAAAAATGTCTTGGGTGGGGGGGGGGGGGGGCTCACAGGGAGTATTGCTATGCCAGGTAGGATACCTGCGCAAACTTCCTGTGCTTACCGGGGGGCTAGAGAGACCGGGCAGGCACCGTGTTATGCTGTGGTGCGCACGGTGTCTCCAGTGCGGGTGCATAGCCCGGTGCGGTACATTCCAGCTCCGCGTATCGGCCGGGCTAGAGTGAGCATCGAGCCAAGTGCCATGAAGCCGGCTCTACGCATCTGGTCCCCAGTGCGACTCCTTGGGCCGGCTTACATGGCACAAGCCTTGCGCTCGGTGTCCCCGGTTCGCCTGCATAGCCCAGTGCGGGCTATTCCACCTCGTCGCACTGGCAGGGCGACCGGGAGCATTCAACCAGGTAAGGTTGGGCAGGCTCGGTGCTCAAGAGCTCCAGTGCGCCTGCACGGTCCGGTCTATCCAGTACCACCTCCGCGCATCAGCCCTCCGGTGGCAGCTCCCCGCACCAGGCTTCCTGTGTGTGTTCTCGGCCCAGTACCACCAGTGCCAGCACCACGCATCAGGCCTACAGTGCGCCTCGCCTGTCCAGCGCTGCCAGAGCCTTCCTCCTCTCCAGCGCTGCCGGAGTCTCCTGCCTATCTAGCGCTGCCAGAGCCTTCCTCCTCTCCAGCGCTGCCGGAGTCTCCCGCCTATCTAGCGCTGCCAGAGCCTTCCGCCTCTACAGCGCTGCCGGAGTCTCCCGCCTGTCCGGAGCTGCCAGTCTGCAAGGAGCTGCCAGTCTGCAAAGAGCTGCCAGTCTGCAAGGAGTCGCCAGAGCTGCCAGTCTGCAAAGAGCTGCCAGTCTGCAAGAAGCTGCCAGAGCCGCCAGTCAGCATGGAGCAGCCAGAGCCGCCAGTCAGCATGGAACAGCCAGAGCTGCCAGTCAGCATGGAGCAGCCAGAGCCGCCAGTCAGCATGGAGCCGCCAGTCAGCATGGAGCAGCCAGTCAGCATAGAGCAGCCAGTCAGCATGGAGCAGCCAGAGCTGCCAGTCAGCCAGGATCTTCCAGATCCGCCAGTCAGCCAGGATCCACTATTCAGCCAGGATCCGCCATTCAGCCAGGATCTTCCAGATCCGCCAGTCAGCCAGGAACCGCCATTCAGCCAGGATCCGCCAGTCAGCCAGGATCTGCCAGAGCCAACTACCTGCCTGAGCTTCCTCTCAGTGCTGAGCTTCCTCTCAGTGCTGAGCTTCCCCTCAGTCCCGAGCTACCCCTCAGTCCCGAGCTACCCCTCAGTCCCGAGCTACCCCTCAGTCCCGAGCTGCCCCTCAGTCCAGTGGGGCCCTTGGTGAGGACTACTAGGCCATGGTCGGCGGCGAGTGTCGCCTATCTAAGGACGCGAGGAAAATGGACTAAGACTTTGTTAGAGTGGGGTCCATGTCCCGCGCCGGAGCCGCCACCGTGGACAGACGCCCACCCGGAACCTCCCCTATGGTTTAGTTGTGCGGTCGGGGAGCTTGGGGGGGGGGGTTCTGTCACGCCCTGGTCTTAGTATTTTGTGTTTTCTTTATTAATTTGGTCAGGCCAGGGTGTGACATGGGTTTTGTATGTGGTGTGTTTTGTCATGGGGTTTTTGTTAGGTATTGGGTTTGTGGCTTAGTAGGGGTATCCAGTATAGTCTATGGCTGTCTGGAGTGGTTCTCAATCAGATGCAGGTGTTTATCGTTGTCTCTGATTGGGAAACATATTTAGGCAGCCATATTCTTTGAGTGTTTTGTGGGTGATTGTTCCTGTCTCTGTGTTTGTTGTCACCAGATAGGCTGTATAGGTTTTCACGTTACGTTTGTTGTTTTTGTATTGTTCGTGTTTTCTTCTTTATTAAATATGTATCAAGAATACCACGCTGCATTTTGGTCCGACTCTCCTCCACCTAAAGAAAACCGTTACAGGGCCTCTGTACGCCTATGTAGATATTCCATTAAAAATCAGCTGTTTCCAGCTTCAATGGTCATTTACACTGCATTTCTGATCAATTTTATGTTATTTTAACAGAATTTGCCTTTCTTTTAAAAACAAGGAAATGTCTGTGACCCCAAACTTTTGAAAGGTAGTGTATATCAACTCTAGACACTGATTTTGTTCACTGCAGTATTGACACAATGAAGATAATTGGGTAAGCATCAATGGAATATTGGAGTAGGTAAGCCCCAAAGCATCAATGGAATAGCTAGAGAGAGAGAATTGTAGTGTGTGTGTCTGTGTGTGAAAAAAATTATAGTGAAATTGTAGGTCTAAAAAGAGAGGGGGGCGGGGAAAGAGACCAATAGAGAGACAGAAGTAGGGAGGGAGACGTGAGTGTGACAATTGTAATTAAACAGCTCAGTCCCCGAAGAGACACTCCAGCGACACTCCCCTTCTACTAGCACTGCTCTCCCACTCTCTCCTCCTTGTCTCTCTCTCCCTCTCTCTCTCTCTCTCTCTCTCCCTCTATAAATCCCTCTCTCCTGGCTGGCTGAGAAAGAAGGAATGAGGGCGAGAGTGTGAGAATGAGAGTCTGGCATGGGGTTCTCCCCTCAGACCCTGTCTGGAAGATACAGCAGCCAGACAGACAGACCCACCCGCACTCCTCCCCGACTCAGCTATCCCAACAGAGCACTGCTTTCCCGAGTAATTTCAGGAGGTTTTGTATATGTTTAAAATAGCATACTTGTATTGTCTTGTGGGAGAAGTAAGCTTTTGTGTCCTTGGTATTTAGTTATTTGCGTATGCTCCTTATAGTTGTGGTAACAGGCTGGCCTTTCAGTGTAGATGGAAATGAAACTGGCTTTGGCCTTTCAGTGCCTTTTATCTTCCCAGTGGGGAATTCAATATCAGAAATGGGGGGGGGGGGGGGGGCGAGAGGGTGAGAGCGAGAGAATGGGTAGGCAGCAGTCAAAAGGGCAGACAGGAATGACACAGGGTGTCAAAATAGCTTCCACATGATTTACTATTCGATGGTTGAGAGGAATCAACTAAGCCAAAAGCTATTTCAATTTATCTTGTAAAATGGGATACTTGATCATTCATTCATGTAGTCTTACTCACCAAAGGCCATGCACTGGTGAATACAGTTGAAGTCGGAAGTTTACATACACTTAGGTTGGAGTCATTAAAACTCGTTTTTCAACCACTCCACAAATTTCTCATTAACAAACTATAGTTTTGGCAAGTCGGTTAGGACATCTACTTTTTTTCATGGCTTTAGAAGCCTCGAATAGGCTAATTGACATAATTAGCAAGGAGCAAGGAGGCCTACAAACCTGACTCAGTTACACCAGCTCTGTCAGGAGGAATGGGCCAAAATTAATTTGTGGGACACTTGTGGAAGGCTACCGAAACCTTTGACCTAAGTTAAACAATGTAAGGCAATGCTACCAAATACTAATTAAGTGTATGTAAACTTCTGACCCACTGGGAATGTGATTAAAGAAATAAAAGCTGAAATAAATCATTCTCTCTTCTATTATTCTGACATTTCACATTCTTAAAATAAAGTGTTGGTCCTAACTGACCAAAGACAGGGAATTTTTACTAGGATTAAATGTCAGGAATTGTGATAAACTGAGTTTAAATTAATTTGGCTAAGGTGTATGTAAACTTCCGACTTCAACTGTACATCCGTTGGTACTCAACTGGTGGCCTCTGGCAGCTTCGATATCTGAGTTGACATGATACGATCTTACAGTACACTTCCTGTGCTCCTGAATGATTAGAGTCTCTCAGTACATGCACCGCTGTGTGTGTGTGACACATTTCTACAGTGATTAATTGCCTGGCGGCGTTGAACAAGTGTGTTTAATTAAATCCTCAGATAATTTAAACATTTACAATGTTTACGTTGCCCGGGAGACAGAGATTCCGCCTCCTACACATTCCCCCTGTGGCTATTACCTACGATGAATCAATGTGTACAGTCAATTTTACAACGCCACCCTTTGGGTAAATCACAATCGTTGCTCCATTGTATAATGATTTTCACTTAATACGGTTTGTTTTCACAGTTGTGGGTGGTGTCAAATGGTGGCTTTTTGAGTCATTGAGACCTGATAGAACACCTCTTAAGCACACTCTGGCACAAGCTACCCCCGTTATGTATACGACCTTGTGTCTGAGCTCAACTTTGACCTCTCTCTTGACCCGTGTCTAACCTTTAACTTCTCTCTCCTCTTTCAGGCTACCACCACAGCCTCCCATCCTCGCCGTACACCTCAGGGCCAGATGGTCAAAGGTTACCCCCATCGACCACTCTGTCCTCAGAGTTTCTGAACCACGGTGGCTCCACCAAGGTCCTCCTCGTAATCTGCAACACGGCAGGCTCCGGCCAGCAGGCTGTCAGGTGAGTCAGGTTTGGTTGATTGGGTGGGAGGGAGGGAGTCTGGATTGGTTGATTGGGTGGGATGGATGGAGGGAGTCTGGATTGGTTGATTGGGTGGGATGGAGGTAGGCCATTTTGAAAATATGAGGTGTTTATAGCGAAATAGTATCTCATGGGTGAACAGAGGAGTTATGATAAACGATATACACCAACAGTTTGAACAGAGTGTATTTTATCAGGGCAAAAGCTCTGCTTTCTCTTTACTAGTTCCAGCTGTAACGAGTACCCACTGGGCCCAAGGGACGTAGTTCCATTTTCCAGTTCACATTACACAGGTTGCGTTTACACAGACAGAACAATTCTGATCTTTTTCCACTAATTGGTATTTTGACCAATCAGATCAGCTCTTTTGCCAATACTTGGGCAAAATATCGAAATTGGGCTGATATACACGTATGACATAATTTTTGGGCATCTTTTAAATAATGTATTTTTTCCTACTGAGAATCAAAGGGAGCATCGCTCCTGAGAGAAACCAAATACTGTAAATCCCAGTAAACAGCTTTGAATTATTCAATATCCATGAGAGAGAGAGCAAAAATAGGCCGATTCCCGCTAATTATCTAAACCTACAGAGAGATGAACCTGGAGAAGAGTCCCCAAAGCATGCTGGTCCTAGGTCTCTGTTCACAAACACACCCCACAGAGCCCCAGGACAGCCACACAATCAGACCCAACCAAATGATGAGAAAACAAAAAGATAAGTACTTTACACATTGGAAAGAATTAACAAAAAAAACTTGCAAATTATAATTCTATTTGGCCCTAAACAGAGAGTACACAGTGGCAGAATACCTGACAGCTGTGACTGACCCAAACTTAAGGAAAGCTTTGACTCTGTACAGACTCAGTGAGCATAGCCTTTCTGTTGAGGAAGTCCGCCGTAGGCAGACCTGGCTCTCAAGAGAAGACCTGCTACTGTATGTGCACACTGCCCAGAAAATGAAGTGGAAACTGAGCTGCACTTCCTAACCTCCTGCCAAATATATGACCATATTAGAGACATATTTCCCTCAGATTACACAGATCCACAAAGATTTTAAAAACAATCCCGATTTTGATAAACTCCCATATCTACTGGGTGAAATACCACAGTGTGCCATCACAGCAGCAAGATGTGTGACCTGTTGCCACAACAAAAGGGCAACCAGTGAAGAACAAACACCATTGTAAATTCAGCCCATATTTATGTTTATTTATTTTCACTTCTGTATTTGAACTATTTGCACATCATTACAACACTGTATATAGACATAATATGACATTTGAAATGTCTTTATTCTTTTGGAACTTCTGGGAGTCTAATGTTTACTGTTCATTTGTATTGTTTATTTCACTTTTGTTTATTATCTATTTCACTTGCTTTGGCAATGTTAACATGTGTTTTCCATGCCAATAAAGCACTTAATTTGAATTGAGAGAGAGAGAGAGAGAGAGAGAGGTAATAACACTCACTCCAGCCAACTGCACACTATTGGCCCATGCCTGTCAATCAAAAAGTCATTTTGAGTTGTGTATGCTGTCATATACTGTCTGTCTGCTCCCTCCTCCACACACTCCTCCACACACTGTATGCTCATTTGTGCACATACGTGTGTGTGTGTACTGGGAAACAGAGGAGGGATATTCTCATGGTCAGCCTGTTAATGTCAGGAGGATATTTGAGTACCTGTGGAGGCCTCATCTCAGCCCTGTGTGTCTCTGTTTCATCCCATGCCCCCTGACTGGCACATGTCAACTGTGGTTGGCTCAGATTGCTGCCTGTTTGACAGAAACCTTCTCTCTCTCTCTTTCCCCCCAACTGTCTTTACAACAGAGGAAAAGCCTACAGATCATAACCTCATAATGGTGTTAACGGCTGATATTGGGCCATTTTCACAGACACAGATGAAGCTCAGTCCTGGACTAAAATGCAATAGAGATTCTCCAGTAATGTGTCCAGGTAACCAGCCCATTGAGTAGTTACAGTTGAAGTCGGAGGTTTGCATTCACTTAAGTTGGAGTCATTAAAACTCGTTTTTCAACCACTCCACACATTTCTTGTTAACAAACTATAGTTTTGGCAAGTCGGTTAGGACATCTACTTTGTGCATGACACAGGTAATTTTTCCAACAATTGTTTACAGACAGATTATTTCACTTATAATTCACTGTATCACAATTCCAGTGGGTCAGAGGTTTACATACACTAAGCTGACTGTGCCTTTAAACAGATTGGAAAATTCCAGAAAATGATGTCATGGCTTTAGAAGCTTCGAATAGGCTAATTGACATAATTTGAGTCAATTAGAGGTGTACCTGTGGATGTACCTTCAAACTCAGTGCCTCTTTGCTTGACATGGGAAAATCTAAATAAATCAGCCAAGACCTCAGAAAATAAATTGTAGATCTCCACAAGTCTGGTTCATCCTTGGGAGCAATTTCCAAACGCCTGAAGGTACCACGTTCATCTCTACAAACAATTGTACGCAAGTACAAACACCATGGGACCATGCAGCCGTCATACCGCTCAGGAAGGAGACGCGTTCTGTCTCCTAGAGATGAACGTACTTTGGTGTGAAAAGTGCAAATCAATCCCAGAACAACAGTGAAGGACCTTGTGAAGATGCTGTAGGAAACAGGTACAAATGTATCTATATCCACAGTAAAACGACTCCCATATCGACATAACCTGAAAGGCCGCTCAGCAAGGAAGAAGCCACTGCTCCAATGGGGACAAAGATCGTACTTTTTGGAGCAATGCCGTCTGGTCTGATGAAACAAAAATAGAACTGTTTGGCCATAATGGCCATCGTTATGTTTGGAGGAAAAAGGGGGAGGTTTGCAAGCCAAAAAACACCATCCCAGCCGTGAAGCACGGGGGTAGCAGCATCATGTTGCTTTGCTGCAGGAGGGAAGGAAAATTATGGGGATATATTGAAGCAACATCTCAAGACATCAGTCAGGAAGTTAAACCTTGGTCACAAATGGGTCTTCCAAATGGACAATAACCCCAAGCAAACTTCCAAAGTTGAGGATATTAACCCTGGGCTCACCTTGTGTCTAGTAGAACGTTTGAATGGATGATGATCATACATGTCTTTGGGGTAGAGTTTGGGCCTTGGGCTAACCTAAAGGAGAAACAATTCCCATAACAGTAAACAATGGCTTACCTGCTCACTCTAATAAACCAGTTTGAGGGACGGGGTGGCACTGGTGGCAAGGACAGACTATGCTTCACACAGACACACACACACACACACACTGAAGTCTCAAAACAGCCTTCTCCGGTTTTATGAGAAAACCAATCTAAGCAGTAGATAAAAAAATATGTTCAATTCATTGAAAATACTTTCTTCTAGGTTTTATCATTGGGATCACTGACTGACTAGTTCTCTCTCAAATCCACACAATGCTATTGGAAATGTGAATCCATCATTTAAAAAAACACATTCTCTCTCTTCCTCCCTCTCGCTCATCTCTTTACCTCTTCTTCCTTCTCTCTCTCTCTCTCTCTCTCTCTCTCTCCTTCACCCCTCCCCCCTCCAGGTTCGGCCCTCCCTTCCTCATGAGAGAGGAGCGTACCCTGTCCTGGGACCAGCTCCAGCAGAGTATCCTCAGCAAGCTCTATTACCTGATGCTGAACGGATCACAGGCTCAGGTCAGATAAGACTGGCACCACTGGTCACTACCATTCATTTACTACTACTGGTTCTGACTGTTTACTACCTGAAACAGTAGTACATTCTACCTGAACAACCTAGTGTTATTAACACCACAAATAACATTCAGCCTACCAATATGCACGTAATGGAGAGTGGTGGAGATCCTAATGATCTAGTGAGTCTCTCATACACACACACACACACACACACACATAATGACATACAAATCAAAGTTTATTTGTCACGTGTGCCGAATACAACAGGTATTCTTACAGTAAAATGCTTACTTACAGGCCCTAACCAACAATGCAATTTCTAAGTAAAAAATAGGTATTAGGTGAACAATAGATAAGTAAAGAAATAAAAAAACTATAGTAAAAAAAAACAGCCTCGCTACTGTTATTTTTCACTATAAACAGTAGCGAGGCTATATACAGGCACTTGTTAGTCGGGCTAATTGAGGTAGTATGTACATGGAGGTACGGTTAAAGTGACTATGCTTATATGATAAACAGAGAGTAGCAGTAGCGTAAAAGAGGGGTTGGCGGTTGGTGGGTGGCGGGACACAATGCAGATAGTCCGGGTAGCCAATGAGCGGGGGCACCGGTTAGTCAGGCTAATTGAGGTAGTATGTACCTGAATGTATAGTTAAAGTGACTATGCATATATGATAAACAGAGAGTAGCAGCAGCGTAAAAGGGGGGTGGGGACACAATGCAAGTAATCCGGGTAGCCATTTGATTACCTGTTCAGAATTCTTATGGCTTGGGGGTAAAAGCTGTTGAGAAGCCTTTTGGTCCTAGACTTGGCGCTCCGGTACTGCTTGCCATGTGGTAGTAGAGAGAACAGTCTATGACCTGGGTGGCTGGGGTCTTTGACAATTTTTTAGGGCCTTCCTCTGACAGAGCCTGGTGTCGAGGTCCTGGATGGTGATGTACTGGGCCGTACTCTGTAGTGCCTTGTGGTCGGAGGCCGAGCAGTTGCCGAACCAGGCAGTGATGCAACCAGTTAGGATGCTCTCGATGTTGCAGCTGTAGAACCTTTTGAGGATCTGAGGACCCATGCCAAATCTTTTTAGTTTCCTGAGGGAATAGGCTTTGTCGTGCCCTCTTCACGACTGTCTTGGTGTGTTTGGACCATTCTAGTTTGTTGGTGATGTGGTGATGCTCACAACCTGCTCCACTACAGCCCCGTCGATGAGAATGGGGGCATGCTCGGTCCTCCTTTTCCTGTAGTCCATAATCATCTCCTTAGTCTTGGTTACGCTGAGGGATAGGTTGTTATTCTGGCACCACACGGCCAGGTCTCTGACCTCCTCCCTGTAGGCTGTCTCGTCAGTCGTGGGTGAACAGGGAGTACAGGAGGGGACTGAGCACGCACCCCTGAGGGGCTCCAGTGTTGAGGATCAGCGTGGTAGATGTGTTGCTACCTACCATCACCACTTGGGGACGGCCCGTCAGGAAGTCCAGGATCCAGTTGCAGAAGGAGGTGTTGAGTCCCAGGATCCTTAGATTAGTAATGAGCTTTGAGGGCACTATGGTGTTGAACGCTGAGCTGTAGTCAATGAATAGCATTCTCACGTAGGTGTTCCTTTGTCCAGATGGGAAAGGGCAGTGTAGAGTGCAATAGAGATTACATCATCTGTGGATCTGTTTGGGCGGTATGCAAATTGGAGTGGGTCTAGGGTTTCTGGGATAATGGTGTTGATGTGAGCCATTACCAGCCTTTCAAAGCACTTCATGGCTACGCACATGAGTGCTTCGGTCTGTAGTCATTTTGGCAGGTTGCCTTAGTGTTCTTGGGCACCGGGACTATGGTGGTCTGCTTGAAACATGTTGGTATTTCAGACTCAATCAGGAGCGTTTTGAAAATGTCAGTGAAGACACCTGCTAGTTGGTCAGCACATGCACGGAGCACACGTCCGTCCTGGTAATCCGTCAGGCCCCGCGGCCTTGTGAATGTTTACCTGTTTAAAGGTCTTACTCACGTCGGCTACTTGAGAGCGTGATCGCACAGTGTTCCGGAACAGCTGATGCTCTCATGCATGCCTCAGTGTTTGCTTGCATCGAAGCGAGCATAGCAGTGATTTAGCTCGTCTGGTTGGCTCGTGTCACTGGGCAGCTCACAGCTGTGCTTCCCTTTGTAGTCTGTAATAGTTTGCAAGCCCTGCCACATAAGACGAGCGTCGTAGCCTGTGTAGTATGATTCAATCTTAGTCCTGTACTGACGCTTTGCCTGTTTGATGGTTCGTCGCAGGGCATAGCAGGATTTTTTATCAACTTCCGGGTTAGAGTCCCGCACCTTGAAAGCGGCAGCTCTACCCTTTAGCTCAGTGCGAATGTTGCTTGTAATCCATGGCTTTTGGTTGGGGTATGTACGTACAGTCACTGTGGGAACGACGTCCTCAATGCACTTATTGATAAAGCCAGTGACTGATGTGGTGTACTCCTCAATGCAATTGGAAGAATCCCAGAACATTTTTTATTTCACCTTTTATTTAACCAGGTAGGCTAGTTGAGAACAAGTTCTCATTTACAACTGCGACCTGGCCAAGATAAAGCAAAGCAGTGCGACACAAACAACAACAGAGTTACACATGGAATTAACAAACATACAGTCAATAATACGATAGAAAAAGTCTATATACAGTGTGTGAAAATGAGGTATGTTAAGGGAGGTAAGGCAGTAAATAGGCCATAGCGGCGAAATAATTACAATATAGCAATTAAACACTGGAGTGATTGATGTGCATAAGATGAATGTGTAAGTAGAGATACTGGGGTGAAAAGGAGAAAAATAAACAAATAACAGTATGGGGATGAGGTAGTTGGATGGGCTATTAACAGATGGGCTATGTACAGATGCAGTGATCTGTGAGCTGCTCTGACAGCTGATGCTTAAACTTAGTGAGGGAGATATGAGTCTCCAGCTTCAGTTATTTTTGCAGTTCATTCCAGTCATTGGCAGCAGAGAACTAGAAGGAAAGGCGACCAATGAGGAATTGGCTTTGGGGGTGACCAGTGAAATATACCTGCTGGAGCACGTTCTACAGGTGGGTGCTGCTATGGTGACCAGTGAGCTGAGATAAGGCGGGGCTTTACCTAGCAATGACTTATAGATGACCTGGAGCCAGTGGGTTTGTTGACAAATATGAAGCGAGGGCCAGCCAACGAGAGCATACAGGTCGCAGTGGTGGGTAGTATATGGGGCATTGGTGACAAAACAGATGGCACTATGATAGACTGCATCCAATTAGCTGAGTATGAGTAACATGTTCCAGTCTGTGATAGCAAAATAGTCCTGTAGTTTAGCATCTGCTTCATCTGACTACTTTTTTAAAGACCGAGTCACTGGTGCTTCCTGCTTTAATTTTTGCTTGTAAGCAGGAATCAGGAGGATAGAATTGTGGTCAGATTTACCAAATGGAGGGCGAGGGAGAGCTTTGTACGCGTCTCTGTGTGTGCAGTACAGGTGATCTAGAATGTTTTTTCCCTCCAATTGCGCGTTGATAGAGATTAGGTAAAACTGATTTAAGTTTCCCTGCATCAAAGTCTCTGGCCACTAGGAGCGCTGCCTCTGGGTGAGCGGTTTCCTGTTTGCCTATTTCCTTATACAGCTAACTGAGTGCAGTCTTAGTGCCAGCATCTGTCTGTGGTGGTAAATAAACAGCCACGAAAAGTATAGATGAAAACTCTATCGGCAAATAGTGTTGTGTACAGTTTATCATAAGATACTCTACTTCAGGCCATCAAAATTTAGACACTTCCTTAGATTTCGTGCACCAGCTGTTGTTTACAAATATGCACAGACCACCCCCCCCCCCCCCCCCCTCCCCTCGTCTTAGCCGGTACAGCCTACAGTGCCTTGCGAAAGTATTCGGCCCCCTTGAACTTTGCGACCTTTTGCCACATTTCAGGCTTCAAACATAAAGATATAAAACTGTATTTTTTTGTGAAGAATCAACAACAAGTGGGACACAATCATGAAGTGGAACGACATTTATTGGATATTTCAAACTTTTTTAACAAATCAAAAACTGAAAAATTGGGCGTGCAAAATTATTCAGCCCCTTTACTTTCAGTGCAGCAAACTCTCTCCAGAAGTTCAGTGAGGATCTCTGAATGATCCAATGTTGACCTAAATGACTAATGATGATAAATACAATCCACCTGTGTGTAATCAAGTCTCCGTATAAATGCACCTGCACTGTGATAGTCTCAGAGGTCCGTTAAAAGCACAGAGAGCATCATGAAGAACAAGGAACACACCAGGCAGGTCCGAGATACTGTTGTGAAGAAGTTTAAAGCCGGATTTGGATACAAAAATATTTCCCAAGCTTTAAACATCCCAAGGAGCACTGTGCAAGCGATAATATTGAAATGGAAGGAGTATCAGACCACTGCAAATCTACCAAGACCTGGCCGTCCCTCTAAACTTTCAGCTCATACAAGGAGAAGACTGATCAGAGATGCAGCCAAGAGGCCCATGATCACTCTGGATGAACTGCAGAGATCTACAGCTGAGGTGGGAGACTCTGTCCATAGGACAACAATCAGTCGTATATTGCACAAATCTGGCCTTTATGGAAGAGTGGCAAGAAGAAAGCCATTTCTTAAAGATATCCATAAAAAGTGTTGTTTAAAGTTTGCGACAAGCCACCTGGGTGACACACCAAACATGTGGAAGAAGGTGCTCTGGTCAGATGAAACCAAAATTGAACTTTTTGGCAACAATGCAAAACGTTATGTTTGGCGTAAAAGCAACACAGCTCATCACCCTGAACACACCATCCCCACTGTCAAACATGGTGGTGGCAGCATCATGGTTTGGGCCTGCTTTTCTTCAGCAGGGACAGGGAAGATGGTTAAAATTGATGGGAAGATAGATGGAGCCAAATACAGGACCATTCTGGAAGAAAACCTGATGGAGTCTGCAAAAGACCTGAGACTGGGACGGAGATTTGTCTTCCAACAAGACAATGATCCAAAACATAAAGCAAAATCTACAATGGAATGGTTCAAAAATAAACATATCCAGGTGTTAGAATGGCCAAGTCAAAGTCCAGACCTGAATCCAATCGAGAATCTGTGGAAAGAACTGAAAACTGCTGTTCACAAATGCTCTCCATCCAACCTCACTGAGCTTGAGCTGTTTTGCAAGGAGGAATGGGAAAACATTTCAGTCTCTCGATGTGCAAAACTGATAGAGACATACCCCAAGCGACTTACAGCTGTAATCGCAGCAAAAGGTGGCGCTACAAAGTATTAACTTAAGGGGGCTGAATAATTTTGCACGGCCAATTTTTCAGTTTTTGACTTGTTAAAAAAGTTTGAAATATCCAATAAATGTCGTTCCACTTCATGATTGTGTCCCACTTGTTGTTGATTCTTCACAAAAAAAATACAGTTTTATATCTTTATGTTAGAAGCCTGAAATGTGGCAAAATGTCGCAAAGTTTAAGGGGGCCGAATACTTTCGCAAGGCACTGTATATACCCTGCTAGCTGAATATCCATTAAATTATTCAGCCACAATTCCGTGAAACATGTGATGTTACAGTTTTTGATGTCCTGTTGGTAGGATTTTCGTGATCGTACCTCGTCTAATTTATTGTCCAATGATTGTATGTTGGCGAGTAATATTGACAGTAACGGCAGCTTTCCCACTCGCCTTCTGCGGCCCCTTACGAACTATTTTTCTAATCCTAGGAGGAGTTATTTTTTGCCGTAAGATACGGTGGCAGAAACATTATGTACAAAATAAGTTACAAATAACGCGAAAAAACACACATAATAGTACAATTGATAAGGCGCCCGTAAAACTGCTGCCATTTCGTCCGGCGCCATTTGGAACGTATGCAGACACTCTTAAGACACAAGCCACCGTGTGTGTGCGTCCGTGTGCTCTTGAGTCCTCAACAACTTCCTGGATAAAATAACCCCATCATGAGAGGGAGTTGGCTTTCATTTCAAACGGGAGGCGTTCATTTAACCGGATTGGCCGTAGGGACTGTCTCAGGACTCTCCATTTACACCCAGTCAGTTTAGACTCTGCCTGAGACACATTATCTGCTGTGTCACTGCTCCTTGTAACTGCCAGGACAGCCCCATTGTTCTCTCACCATAGTAATTAACTCTAGATGTGTAACAAGTGCGCTGAGAGTCGGGAAGCAAGGGCAGGGAGTGAGTGTTTGAATAAATAACTGAAACAATAAGCACGTAACACAAACAACGCACCGACATGAAAACAGAGTCAACGAGACCTGAGGAAAGAACCAAGGGGAGTGACAGATATTGGGAAGATAATCAAGGAGGTGATGGGAGTCCAGGTGAGTGTCGTGAGGTACAGGTGCGTGAGACGATGGTGACAGGCGTGCGGGTTAATCAGCAGCCTGAAGACCTAGAGGCCGGAGAGGGAGTATACGTGACCGTACCCCCTCCCCGACGCGCGGCTCCTGCCGCAGGACGCAGTCAAAGGGGACGAACCCGGGGATCAAGAGCGGACCGGTCACCCCTGCTGATGCGCGAGATGCTGTTTTTTTTTTCTTTCTAAAAACTTCATTTTTTCATTATGGGGTATTGTCTGTAGATGATTTTAATAAATGTTATATTCAGGCTGTAATACAACAGAATGTGTCAAGGGGTATGAACACTTTCTGAAGGCACTGTATGTTGTTGAGAAACCCACAGGAGGTGCCACAACATCTTGTGAATTTCCTCTACCACAAAACAAATAAGAATGACATGAGAAAGCAGGACAAACTACACTTTGAAGTGAAAGATCCCCCAGGGAGTCAAACAAACGCCTCAAATACAAGTAAATGCCAAACAATAATTCTGTCCTGGAACTTAACTGTGAATTCAGTCTGCATACAGCTTTGCTATGAATGAGAAATAAAGGGAACCAGACAGTGCAGTTGATGGTCACACAGCTTGACGGAGTTAACTTAACAAAGAGCTTGTTGCCGTGGAGATGCATATCAGTGTGTCAACATTAGGTGTAAAGAAATAGTTCCTTCTCTGTGGGGGTAGGACCTTGTTTGGGGCTTATCACCCTTTGCACTACCTTGACTTTGAGCCCAGCGCTGTTTGCTCTGGATAAGGCCTCCTTGTCAAACACTACACTATCACCATGGCGTCTCCCATAGCGACAGGGCAGCCCGCCTTAGGAGCTGAGGATAGTTGTGTGAATAAAAGGCAAGTGTCAAGGTGAAGTGTGAGGGGGTCATTGTCTATAGCAGTGGTCACTGACTGGTCGATCTCCAAGGCATTCCTAGTCGGTCATTTATGTAAAAAAAAAAAAACATACATTAATATTTTTTAAATATGTCTCACACTGTTGACGATAGGTACACCTGATTCAGCTGCCCTGCGCGCCGGGTAGGCATCATGTTCCCATGTTGAACCATTTAATATGGTCTGAGAAGAACAACAATGCATTGGCAGGGCAATATGCAGAGATAATGTTTTGGGCCTATAGCCTACTGCACAAACCTCATTACTACAGTACTGCTTTTAATAGGTTAATGTTACATAAGTATACATTTTCAAGTCATGTCATAAATAATGCATGTGTACCAAACCATGGTTCCTGCTTAATGTGTGTGTAGAGTAGCCCTACAGTGTATAGTGAATGCAGGATGGCCAGGGGAAGGGGCTCATTGCTTACAGTACTTATAATGTCTATAGTGGATCCACTGTAACAAACTGAGGACATACCGGTCTACGTAATACCGGTCTTGTCTTTAGTCTCTCCCTGTATTCTGGATCAAATCTGTGTGTTATCAGGGCAGAAGCCACAGTGTGATGTATGGATGCTGACATAACTCCCCCACTCTGCTCAGTGCATCTAGTCACGAGGGCTCCCTCTCCGGCCTCTAGGTCACCAGACTGCTCGAAATGGCGCACACCTGTCACCATCGTTATGCGCATTATGACACTCACCTGGTCTCCGTCACCTCCTTGATTACCTGCCCTTTATATGTCACTCCCTTTGGTTTCATCCCCAGTCGTCATTGTTCCTGTTCTAAGTCGGTGCGCTGTTTGTGTTTCTTGTTTTGTTCTTTTATTTATTCAACGGATTCACTCCCTGAACTTGCTTCCCGACTTTCCGCGTACATCGTTACACCACCAAAACAGTCTAGACATTTCAGCCAATCTTTTCAAACAGCTCTTACACTAAAAGGGCATTATCATCATTTTCACAGTTTCACAGTATTATTCCAAACTCATAGTGTGGATACAGTGCCTTGCGAAAGTATTCGGCCCCCTTGAACTTTGCGACCTTTTGCCACATTTCAGGCTTCAAACATAAAGATATAAAACTGTATTTTTTTGTGAAGAATCAACAACAAGTGGGACACAATCATGAAGTGGAACGACATTTATTGGATATTTCAAACTTTTTTAACAAATCAAAAACTTAAAAATTGGGCGTGCAAAATTATTCAGCCCCTTTACTTTCAGTGCAGCAAACTCTCTCCAGAAGTTCAGTGAGGATCTCTGAATGATCCAATGTTGACCTAAATGACTAATGAGGATAAATACAATCCACCTGTGTGTAATCAAGTCTCCGTATAAATGCACCTGCACTGTGATAGTCTCAGAGGTCCGTTAAAAGCGCAGAGAGCATCATGAAGAACAAGGAACACACCAGGCAGGTCCGAGATACTGTTGTGAAGAAGTTTAAAGCCGGATTTGGATACAAAAAGATTTCCCAAGCTTTAAACATCCCAAGGAGCACTGTGCAAGCGATAATATTGAAATGGAAGGAGTATCAGACCACTGCAAATCTACCAAGACCTGGCCGTCCCTCTAAACTTTCAGCTCATACAAGAGGAAGACTGATCAGAGATGCCCATGATCACTCTGGATGAACTACAGAGATCTACAGCTGAGGTGGGAGACTCTGTCCATAGGACAACAATCAGTCTTATATTGCATCAATCTGGCCTTTATGGAAGAGTGGCAAGAAGAAAGCCATTTCTTAAAGATATCCATAAAAAGTGTTGTTTAAAGTTTGCCACAAGCCACCTGGGTGACACACCAAACATGTGGAAGAAGGTGCTCTGGTCAGATGAAACCAAAATTGAACATTTTGGCAACAATGCAAAACGTTATGTTTGGCGTAAAAGCAACACAGCTGAACACACCATCCCACTGTCAAACATGGTGGTGGCAGCATCATGGTTTGGGCCTGCTTTTCTTCAGCAGGGACAGGGAAGATGGTTAAAATTGATGGGAAGATGGATGGTGTCATGTACTGTCATGTTGTGTCTTGTCTCTGTCCTTTCCCTTCACCCTGTCTCCCTCTGCTGGTCGTTGTTAGGTTACCTTTTCTCCCCCTCTTTCCCCCAGCTGTGCCTTGTCTCCTCCTAACCACCTCGTCACCCCTTTTCCCACCTGTTCCCTTTTTCCCTCTGATTAGGTCCCTATATCTCTCTCTGTTTCTGCTCCTGTCCTTGTCGGATTCTTGTTTGTTGTGTTTCATGCCTGAGCCAGACTATCGTCATGTTTGCTGCAACCTTGTCCTGTCCTGTCGGAATCTACCTGTCCATCTGAGCCCACGTGTGTTCATCATTAAAGAAACTCTGTTTGTTAATTCGCTTTTGGGTCCTCATTCACGCTCCTGACAGAAGAATCCGACCAAGAATGGACCCAGCGACTTCGGATCCTCTCCACTCAGCCGTCGAGATCCAGGGAGCGATGCTAGGCAGACACGAGCAGGAATTGTCTGCTGCTCGACATGCCGTTGAGACCCTGGCCACCCAAGTCTCCAACCTCACAGAACAGGTTCACCATCTCCGCCTCGATCCACCGGCCACTTCCAGGGCTTTCGAATCTCCGGAGCCCAGAATCAATAACCCGCCGTGTTACTCTGGGGAGCCCACTGAATGCCGCTCGTTCCTCACCCAGTGTGATATTGTGTTTTCTCTCCAGCCCAACACTTACTCCAGGAGCACTGCTCGTGTCGCCTACGTCATATCTCTCCTTATTGGACGGGCTCGTGAGTGGGGCACGGCAATCTGGGAGGCAAGGGCTGAGTGTACTAACCAGTATCAAGACTTTAAGGAGGAGATGATACGGGTTTTTGATCGATCTGTTTTTGGGGAGGAGGCTTCCAGGGCCCTGTCTTCCCTATGTCAAGGCAATCGATCCATAACAGACTACTCTATTGAGTTTCGCACTCTTGCTGTCTCCAGTGGCTGGAACGAGCCGGCCTTGCTCGCTCGTCTTCTGGAGGGTTTCCGCGCAGAGGTAAAGGATGAGATTCTCTCCCGGGAGGTTCCTTCCAGCGTGGATTCCTTGATTGAACTCGCTATTCGCATTGAGCGACGGGTTGATCTTCGTCACCGAGCTCGTGGAAAGGAGCTCGCGCTCTCCGTCGCCTCCCTCTCCGCATCACTACCATCTTCCTCTGCCGGCTCGGGTGCTGAGCCCATGCAGCTGGGAGGTATCCGCATCTCGACTAAGGAGAGGGAACGGAGAATCACCAACCGCCTCTGTCTCTATTGCGGTTCCGCTGGTCATTTTGTCACTTCATGTCCAGTAAAAGGCCAGAGCTCGTCAGTAAGCGGAGGGCTACTGGTGAGCGCTACTACTCCTGTCTCTCCTTCAAGATCCTGCACTACCTTGTCGGTCCATCTACGCTGGACCGGTTCGTCAGCTTCCTGCAGTGCCTTAATAGACTCTGGGGCGGAGGGCTGTTTTATGGACGAGACCTGGGCTCGGGAACATGACATTCCTCTCAGACAGTTAAAGGAGCCCACGGCCTTGTTCGCCCTGGATGGTAGTCCTCTCCCCAGGATTCAGCGTGAGACGCTACCTTTAACCCTCACTGTTTCTGGTAATCATAGTGAAACCATTTCTTTTTTAATTTTTCGTTCACCTTTTACACCTGTTGTTTTGGGCCATCCCTGGCTAGTTTGTCATAATCCTTCCATTAATTGGTCTAGTAATTCTATCCTCTCCTGGAACGTCTCTTGTCATGTGAAATGTTTAATGTCTGCTATCCCTCCTGTTTCCTCTGTCTCTTCTTCACAGGAGGAGCCTGGTGATTTGACAGGGGTGCCGGAGGAATATCACGATCTGCGCACGGTGTTCAGTCGGTCCAGGGCCACCTCTCTTCCTCCACACCGGTCGTATGATTGTAGTATTGATCTCCTTCCGGGAACCACCCCCCCCCGGGGTAGACTATACTCTCTGTCGGCTCCCGAACGTAAGGCTCTCGAAGATTATTTGTCTGTAGCTCTTGACGCCGGTACCATAGTCCCCTCCTCCTCTCCCGCCGGAGCGGGGTTTTTTTTTGTCAAGAAGAAGGACGGGTCTCTGCGCCCCTGCATAGATTATCGAGGGCTGAATGACATAACAGTGAAGAATCGTTATCCGCTTCCTCTTATGTCTTCAGCCTTCGAGATCCTGCAGGGAGCCAGGTTTTTCACTAAGTTGGACCTTCGTAACGCTTACCATCTCGTGCGCATCAGGGAGGGGGACGAGTGGAAGACGGCGTTTAACACTCCGTTAGGGCACTTTGAATACCGGGTTCTTCCTTTCGGCCTCGCTAACGCTCCAGCTGTCTTTCAGGCATTAGTCAATGATGTCCTGAGAGACATGCTGAACATCTTTGTTTTCGTTTACCTTGACGATATCCTGATTTTTTTCACCGTCACTCCAGATTCATGTTCAGCACGTTCGACGTGTCCTCCAGCGCCTTTTAGAGAATTGTCTTTTTGTGAAGGCTGAGAAGTGCACTTTTCATGCCTCCTCCGTCACATTTCTCGGTTCTGTTATTTCCGCTGAAGGCATTAAGATGGATCCCGCTAAGGTCCAAGCTGTCATTGATTGGCCCGTCCCTAAGTCACGCGTCGAGCTGCAGCGCTTTCTCGGCTTCGCGAACTTCTATCGTCGTTTCATCCGTAATTTCGGTCAGGTGGCAGCTCCTCTCACAGCCCTTACTTCTGTCAAGACGTGCTTTAAGTGGTCCGTTTCCGCCCAGGGAGCTTTTGATCTCCTCAAGAATCGTTTTACATCCGCTCCTATCCTTGTTACACCTGACGTCTCTAGACAGTTCGTTGTCGAGGTTGACGCGTCAGAGGTGGGCGTGGGAGCCATCCTTTCTCAGCGCTCCCTCTCTGACGACAAGGTCCACCCATGCGCGTATTTTTCTCATCGCCTGTCGCCGTCGGAACGTAACTATGATGTGGGTAACCGCGAACTGCTCGCCATCCGGTTAGCCCTAGGCGAATGGCGACAGTGGTTGGAGGGGGCGACCGTTCCTTTTGTCGTTTGGACTGACCATAGGAACCTTGAGTACATCCGTTCTGCCAAACGACTTAATGCGCGTCAGGCGCGTTGGGCGCTGTTTTTCGCTCGTTTCGAGTTCGTGATTTCTTATCGTCCGGGCTCTAAGAACACCAAGCCTGATGCTTTGTCTCGTCTCTTCAGTTCTTCAGTAGCCTCCACTGACCCCGAGGGGATTCTCCCTGAGGGGCGTGTTGTCGGGTTGACTGTCTGGGGAATTGAGAGGCAGGTAAAACAAGCGCTCACTCACACTCCGTCGCCGCGCGCTTGTCCTAGGAACCTTCTTTTCGTTCCCGTTCCTACTCGTCTGGCCGTTCTTCAGTGGGCTCACTCTGCCAAGTTAGCCGGCCACCCTGGCGTTCGGGGTACGCTTGCTTCCATTCGCCAGCGTTTTTGGTGGCCCACCCGGGAGCATGACACGCGTCGTTTCGTGGCTGCTTGTTCGGTCTGCGCGCAGACTAAGTCCGGTAACTCTCCTCCTGCCGGCCGTCTCAGGCCGCTTCCTATTCCCTCTCGACCGTGGTCTCACATCGCCTTAGATTTTGTCACCGGACTGCCTTCGTCAGCGGGGAAGACTGTTATTCTTACGGTTGTCGATAGGTTCTCTAAGGCGGCTCATTTCATTCCCCTTGCTAAGCTTCCTTCTGCTAAAGAGACGGCACAAATCATCATCGAGAATGTTTTCAGAATTCATGGCCTTCCGTCAGACGTCGTTTCGGACAGAGGTCCGCAATTCACGTCTCAATTTTGGAGGGAGTTTTGCCGTTTGATTGGGGCTTCCGTCAGTCTCTCTTCCGGCTTTCACCCCCAGTCTAACGGTCAAGCAGAACGGGCCAATCAGACTATTGGTCGCATCTTACGCAGTCTTTCTTTTCATAACCCTGCGTCTTGGTCAGAACAGCTCCCCTGGGCAGAATACGCCCACAACTCGCTTCCTTCGTCTGCGACCGGGCTATCTCCTTTTCAGAGTAGCCTCGGGTACCAGCCTCCGCTGTTCTCATCTCAGTTCGCCGAGTCCAGCGTCCCCTCCGCTCAGGCTTTTGTCCAACGTTGCGAGCGCACCTGGAAGAGGGTCAGGTCTGCACTTTGCCGTTATAGGACGCAGACTGTGAGGGCTGCTAATAAGCGTAGAACTAAGAGTCCTAGATATTGTCGCGGTCAGAGAGTTTGGCTCTCCACTCAGAACCTTCCCCTTAAGACGGCTTCTCGCAAGTTGACCCCGCGGTTCATTGGTCCGTTCCGTATTTCTCGGGTCATTAATCCTGTCGCAGTTCGACTTCTTCTTCCGCGATACCTTCGTCGCGTCCACCCGGTCTTCCATGTCTCCTGCATCAAGCCCGTCCTTCGCGCCCCCGCTCGTCTTCCCCCCCCCCCCCCCATCCTTGTCGAGGGCGCACCCATCTACAGGGTCCGTAGAATTTTGGACATGCGTCCTCGGGGCCGTGGTCACCAGTACCTCGTAGATTGGGAGGGGTACGGTCCTGAGGAGAGGAGTTGGGTTCCCTCTCGGGACGTGCTGGACCGTGCGCTGATCGAGGATTTCCTCCGTTGCCGCCAGGTTTCCTCCTCGAGTGCGCCAGGAGGCGCTCGGTGAGTGGGGGGGTACTGTCATGTACTGTCATGTTGTGTCTTGTCTCTGTCCTTTCCCTTCACCCTGTCTCCCTCTGCTGGTCGTTGTTAGGTTACCTTTTCTCCCCCTCTTTCCCCCAGCTGTGCCTTGTCTCCTCCTAACCACCTCGTCACCCCTTTTCCCACCTGTTCCCTTTTTCCCTCTGATTAGGTCCCTATATCTCTCTCTGTTTCTGCTCCTGTCCTTGTCGGATTCTTGTTTGTTGTGTTTCATGCCTGAGCCAGACTATCGTCATGTTTGCTGCAACCTTGTCCTGTCCTGTCGGAATCTACCTGTCCATCTGAGCCCACGTGTGTTCATCATTAAAGAAACTCTGTTTGTTAATTCGCTTTTGGGTCCTCATTCACGCTCCTGACAGATGGAGCCAAATACAGGACCATTCTGGAAGAAAACCTGATGGAGTCTGCAAAAGACCTGAGACTGGGACGGAGATTTGTCTTCCAACAAGACAATGATCCAAAACATAAAGCAAAATCTACAATGGAATGGTTCAAAAATAAACATATCCAGGTGTTAGAATGGCCAAGTCAAAGTCCAGACCTGAATCCAATCGGGAATCTGTGGAAAGAACTGAAAACTGCTGTTCACAAATGCTCTCCATCCAACCTCACTGAGCTTGAGCTGTTTTGCAAGGAGGAATGGGAAAAAATGTCAGTCTCTCGATGTGCAAAACTGATAGAGACATACCCCAAGCGACTTACAGCTGTAATCGCAGCAAAAGGTGGCGCTACAAAGTATTAACTTAAGGGGGCTGAATAATTTTGCACGCCCAATTTTTCAGTTTTTGATTTGTTAAAAAAGTTTGAAATATCCAATAAATGTCGTTCCACTTCATGATTGTGTCCCACTTGTTGTTGATTCTTCACAAAAAAATACAGTTTTATATCTTTATGTTTGAAGCCTGAAATGTGACAAAAGGTCGCAAAGTTCAAGGGGGCCGAATACTTTCGCAAGGCACTGTATGTATAGCTATATATAAAACACAGTAAAATCTCATTTTTGACTGCACTAGGCCTTTAATGTGATCCTTAGTTTGACCCCATGTTTCATGCTCACACACAATGTTACATCAGATAACTGATGCATGTCGGCTGCTCAATGTATAAACTTTATGTAATCACATACTTCAACTTCCCTTGAACCCTCTCTATCTATCTATCTATCTATCTATCTATCTATCTATCTATCTATCTATCTATCTATCTGTATTCACATTTCATATTAGCTTGACATCAAAGTAACATACCAAACTGCAGTTCATACATTATCAATGGACCAAGCTGCAGTTCATATAAAGGATTATGATTTAGGGAGCAGAAAAATCTGTATCAAAATGGTGTGGTAAGTTCCTTGCCACACCATGTGTTGTAGAGGTCAGATCTTGCACTTGGTAAATCCCATATTACATAAAAGCTTTAGTACCCACCTACATATGAGTCATTCTAGCATTGTGTCAACTTCAGACAAAGGAGATGATTGTGGACTACAGAAAGAAGGGGACAGGGCACGCCCCCATTCTTATCGACGGGGCTGTAGTGGAGCAGGTTGAGAGCTTCAAGTTCCTTGGTGTCCACATCACAAACAAACTAACATGGTCCAAGCACACCAAGACAGTCCTGAAGAGGGCACGACAAAACCTATTCCCCCTCAGGAGACTGAAAAGATTTGGCATGGGTCCTCAGATTCTCAAAAGGTTCTACAGCTGCACCATCGAGAGCATCCTGGTTGCATCACTGCCTGGTATGGCAACTGCTCGGCCTCCGACCGCAAGGCACTACAGAGGGTAGTGCGTACGGCCCAGTACATCACTGGGGCCAAGCTTCCTGCCATCCAGGACCTCTATACCAGGCGGTGTCAGAGGAAGGCTCTAAAAATGGTCAAAGACTCCAGCCACCCTAGTCATAGACTGTTCTCTCTGCTACCGCACGGCAAGCGCCGAGTTTAGGTCCAAGAGGCTTCTAAACAGCTTCTACCCCCAAGCCATAAGACTCCTGAACATCTAATCAAATGGCCACCCAGACTATTTGCATTGCCCCCCCCCCTCTTTTACACCGCTGGTACTCGCTGTTGTTATCATCTATCACTTTAATAACTCTACCTACATGTACATATTACCTCAATTACCTCGACTAACCGGTGCCTCCGCACATTGACTCTGTACCGGTACCCCCCTGTATATAGTCTTGCTATTGTTATTTTACAGCTGCTCTTTAATTACCTGTTACTTTTTTTTCATATTTTTCTTTAAACTGCATTGTTGGTTAGAGGCTCGTAGATAAGCATTTCACTGTAATGTTGTGTTCAGCGCATGTGACAAATAACATTTGATTTGGTTCAGTCGGCAGTATGCTGATAACTGTTGGATCAAATCTACAAGTTGGATCAGAATGTACGAGACAGATAACTTTGAGGCTCCGGGAGGATGTGTCTCTTTGAAAAGGATCCCATGTGTGTTGGAAATGGCACCCCATGCAGAAGTAGTGCACTATATAGGGAATAGGGTGTCATTTGAGACAGGTAGGGTGTCATTTGATTTTGACCAAGTCATCCAGGCTTGGTGTATTTTCTGCACCATACAGTTTGTTGTTCTCGCAAGCTGTGTTTTTTGATCATTTGTGTCTGTACCCAACAAATACAAACATTTGCTGAAAAGGAAGATAAGAATATTCTCTCCTCATGGCTATGTCGGTTTAATATTTAATCCCACTTGATTTGTCCCTAATCCAGACAGATTAAAAGTAGTACAAATATCCTCCAGAAAGACAGTGATATGACATGAAATCTTCACAGGCATTAAATAAACAGGTGTTTATCTCATCTTCAACATGCACACAAACACACACACACACACACACCTCCTCCACTCACTTTCACTCCACTCTCCCTCATCCAAAGAAGTTCCCTCGAGTTCCAAATTTCCCTTAAACTCACTTATTAACTCACCCTAATTGCTCATCAACGATGACTTGTTCATTATGGTCTTACGAAAGATAGCCTCACAACCGCATATGTATGGTCCACTCCCCCGAACAAAATACTTCTTTGCCATTTTCATTTGGTGGTTACGGTCTTATTAACTAGGATGCATCCCAAGTGACACCCTATTCCGTACACAGTGCACTACTTTTGACCAGAGCCCTATGGCTCTAGTAGTGCACTGTGTAGGGAACAGGTTGCCGTTTGGGATGCAGCGTTACTAATTTATTTCTCTGTATGCTTGGCTGCGGCTCTATTCTCCAGCGGCCTTCATTCCAAATGAGACCATTAGGTTTAATTTGGGACGTGATTCTCCTCTCTACCTTCTAATAACTTAGCCCCTCTTGTCTAATTCATCTCCTAATGCACCTTGTTCAGTCAAGGGTGGAGCTGTGGAGCTAGAGACACCGCTAACAATGCTGTTGTTATGAGTGGAACCTATGCCCATTTGTGATACATTTTTACTTTAGTAAAAAGAAAGATACCGTACTGCTTGCTCCCGCAGTGTTCTTACAGTATTACAATGCACTTGTATTATAGAAACAGTTTGTACGATATCTCCTCTAGTGTCATCTTACCTCGTCTTATCTCATGTCTCACTTATCTCGTTGAATGCCCGTGTCTCCCTATAGAATGCAGGGTTGCTGTTCAAGGTCAGAGTGGTGGGAGGATCTGCCTCCTACAGCTACCTGTCCCCACAAGATGGACGCCCTCTCTTCCACCCTGCCGTGGACAGGTAAGACCACCAGCACCTGCATTATCCATCTCTCTCGCACGCTTTCTCTCTCCTATCTCTCTCTCTTTCTCTTTCATTCTCTCTTTTTCTCTCTCTCTCTCTCTTTCTCTCTCACTCTCTCTCACACTCTCTCTTTCTCTCTCTGTCACTCTCTCTCTCTCTCTCTCTCTCTCTCTCTCTCTCTCTCTCTCTCTGTCAAAATACCTAAACTAAGGTACTATTTGTACATAAAGCCTACTCAAATGCCTGTCATGGAGTATCTTTTTTTTTCACTGTCAGACATAAAATGGTAAACCACGGTATCTCTGAACACTCAGAAACATCACAGGTGAATGAATGCCATGTTGAAGTAGAGATCACTTGCCTATTCTGTGCAAACAGTGCCTTTGAGAAGACAATGAGCCATGAGGGGCTCACTGTAAAAAGGTAGAGGAATCAAGTCGCAGTGAAGATAAGACAAGAGCCTTTATTCTCCCTTCTGTAGAGCGGGTTCAGCTGTCGTAGGAGCCACAGGGAGCTCCATCTAAAGCCGTGCTGTTGCTGTGATGTGACGGTATAGTGCAGTAGGACTCAAACCACAGGAGTTCTATTGAGGAGGTGGGACATGGGGTCAGACGCTAGGTAAAAGTAAACGTGTCTTGGGGAGGGTGAGTTCGGGGAAGAGGGGTTGCCTGTGTGACCTTCTCTCATCAGCAATGGCAAGAGAAGATGTGTCATCGAATGTTAAACCGTCTGACCCATTATATACAGAGATACATAGATGGATCAGAAAAACGTCTGAATCATCTTTGAGTTGAATTGTACCAGAAGGAATAAGTGGTATCCTAGCTGACTATTCGTTATCCTTTGTTCTGGCAATTCATCTCACTCAAGAGCATGACCATTCAGTTCTCAAAGTCCTTGAATTACAATGCGGTTATAAACAAAAACATGGTTCCGTTGTTATATCAATTGTGTTCTTCCCTAAAGCTAGAGAGGAGCCATTCTGTCTGGTCTTTATGTTGAAAAAAATAATATTTTCATCAAAACACAGCATTACTGTATTCCTCTTACAATGTAATTGCACCAACTCATTTTTCATAAACGGACATGCAAGGAGACTTGGGGGATTGACTTCTGTACAGCGTTGGCTTTACAAACATGTCATATGGAAGTTATTTCATAGACTTTTCCCTGGCCAATGTCGAACATGATGTTCCTTAGAAACAGTACATAGCCTGAGGCAACAATTTCAGGTATGAACAAGATTCGATTAAAGACAAAGTCTCTTTAGGAAAGAACCACATTGGGTCTGTGTGTGGTCAGGAAGGTTTTCTGCTAGAGGCAGAGGGGAAGCCACAAACACAGGGAGACAGGAGACTTTTTCCGCATATCAAGTATACAAACAGGATGAGAGAGAGACAGAGAGAATAGCAGCTGACTGACAAGTAGCTGGTTGCCTGAGGACTGAGTAGGTGGACAGCTCTGTACAGCAGGGGAGCATGGTGTCATCATCAGCCACTCTTCACGGGTTCTGAGCTTCGCTCTCCCATGAATGAGTGATCCTCTGAAGGTCAAAGATGTGGCCCCTGGACACTGGAAAAGGGCACTGGGAAAGGTCAAGGGCACTAAGAAAGGGCTCGACAGGCTTACCACCCTCTCTGGGAGTGTGTGCATGCATGTGTACGTCTCTCTCTCTCTCGCTCTTTCCCCTGGTGCTAATTTCAACCGCTCCTTCAGGGTATCAGGAGGTCTGGTATTATAAAAGGAAGTGGTGTTGATCGGCAGGGAAAGGAAAGGTAAAGGGGAGGGTTTGAGAAGTAGGACTGTTCTCCAAGGGAATTAGAATGGCGTGTGACGGACAAGGGATGAGACACAGGCATGGCCATTGAAGGAGCGTGTGTGTGTGTGTGTGTGACACACATGCATGTGTATGAAAGAGCCATTGGAACCACAATAGTGCTTTGAATCAGAGGGCATTGTTGTCTGAGTGTATTGAGGCTGAATTCCAAGTCCGAGTACATGACAAAGATCCATTGTAAAGAGTTGTGACACAAGTGCCTCTTGACATGGTCATTCTGTACTGAAAATACAGTCAACACAATTGGAATTCAGAGGGGGGGAAACTAGGTTGTCTTCCTTGATTTCCTTTCGTGGGATTAGCATTTTTATCCAGGCAAAAGAATAACAGTGACATCATACTCTGTCTCTGTCCCCATCTCTGTAACTCTTATTTTAATCTATTCCATGACAGAGACAAAAACAAATCCTATAAGCAGCTCTGCTATAGTGCCTAAGTGCCTGCTCTTTGCCCCCCAGTTAGTAAAGTCATAAGTAAGCATTTAAGACGTTGGGTTCAGACCGTGGCAGACTTTTCAGCTCTGAATTACACAGTCAGATTCATTTTGACAAGCAGCCTCTCTTCCTTAATTGCAATTGTTTTCTGTGTGGATTTGAAGGCGGGTTGGAATAATGTGTGAACGTGAAAGGAATTAATGGGGCCGCGGTCGTCTGTGGAGCGAAGCTGGCTGTTAATTCTGAGGTGATATTGATGAACACAATAAACATGCATCCAGACATGATTACACACACACACACACACACACACACACACACACACACACACACACACACACACACACATACACACAAAAAACATCCTTTACATTATAAAGAGTCACAGATTCAGTCCTTTGTGCTCATACAGTATGTGTGCACACGCCTGTCCATGCTAACAAGGTATCAGTTTCACTTTGAAATTAGAGGTTTTTCCAAACGTCTATGGGTGAAGTCATGGTAAACGTCGTTTTTTGACATTTAAGTTGAGACACTGTTACCTAACTCCCCATAAGTTAAATACAACCACTTGCTGGGGGTGAACGTTTGGGGAAGGCATTATACCATTGCCCAGCACTGGGATTGAACACGAAACCCTCAACGCCAGATTGCAGCTTTTACACCCATCCACCATCCCTGTCCACAACGCCCTAGCAAGCCAACAGCTTACTTTAAAATAATAGCGCTCACTTTTCCCCCTAGTGGCCGGTTTTGAAGGCAATTCTACACGTTCTTGGGACCTGGTTGGATGTCTCTACTTTGACTTCAAACTAAAGCGATCTCCCTGGTTCACGAACACACACACACACAGATAAATGTCAGACTACATCCACTATTGAAGCAGTGTCCTTTACGTCCCAGTGTCCTTTATGTCCCAGTGTCCTGCAGGTAGAGGAGGTGTTAGATCTATCTCAGTGTGTATTCATCACTCATTACTGTCTGTCTGTAGCCACGGGGACTGTGACCTTCGGTCGAGTCAAAGGCAGACAGCAGCACACAACCTGACACAACCGAGGACTAACTTACCTTTACAACTTACACTTTCAAGGACACAAGCAAACACACACTCACACACCAAATGAATAGTTCTTCTGACAGCAGTGCTTCAGACACTAAGTTGATTCCCCAAATGGATTTCTCCGTCTGTGTTTCTACCTCAGAACTCCCTGTTTCCTGGAGAGTGATTGTTGAAGAGAGAGACGTTGAAGGTTTGCCTTTTATAGCACCCTTTTGTGTCAATGAGACCAAAAGGGAGACGAATGATCCTTGTCACACAACAGTGTCGTGTCTATTGTGGCAGCTGCTTGGCAACAGTTGAAAGTCACAGAGAAGAGTACAGAGCACTCAGTTCACAGTTATAACAGAAAGCAGTCTCTTTCATTAAATGGATGTCTTTTCAGTCACTTTCATTTCATGCTGGTTTAGTAATCAACACCATGATCAAGGTGGTTTGATTTTACTCTTGGCGTCAATACCTTATGGAAGCCTGACACCTAGTGGCGCATTTCAGAGCTTCCCACTGTGCCCACTAACCGGTGCCCATTGTGTTCCACTGCATCAGCCCCTCTTATCATCAATCAAACTCAATACAAAGATTACCTGTACATTTGAGTCAGGAATGTTTTACCGTGATGGAAGTCTCAGGTAAACAATGGCTTGACTTAGAATACAGAATACTGATGTTTGTTTACACACACACACACACACACACACACACACACACACACACACATACACCATACCTAATAGGGAAAGGTTAGCATGGACCTGATGGCATCTCAAAACAATGTCTAACACTTTTGGATTCCGAAGGCTTGACGACTGTTTACAAACTGGGAATACTACAAGTATCATGCTGCAGAATACTGATGTGTATTACAGTGTACGTTACAGATGGACTTCGATAAATGCAGTGTAATACGACATATAATACAACTCCCATTGTAATGGCATTTTAAAACAGTAATCCTTGAGGTATGAGACACAAACCTTTGTCTATGTGAAAAAATGGGATACCTAGGCCAGCTAGGTATCTAGGCCAGTATGGGATACCTAGGCCAGCTCTATCCCAGTGGTAGTCTAGTAGACACTGTATCCAGTGGTAGTCTGGTAGACATTGTACCCAGTGGTAGTCTAGTAGACATTGTATCCAGTGGTAGTCTAGTAGACATTGTATCCAGTGGTAGTCTAGTAGACACTGTACCCAGTGGTAGTCTGGGAGACATTGTACCCAGTGGTAGTCTGGTAGACTTTGTACCCAGTGGTAGTCTGGTAGACTTTGTACCCAGTGGTAGTCTAGTAGACATTGTGCCCAGTGGTAGTCTGGTAAACATTGTACCCAGTGGTAGTCTGGTAAACATTGTACCCAGTGGTAGTCTGGTAGACATTGTACCCAGTGGTAGTCTGGTAAACATTGTACCCAGTGGTAGTCTGGTAGACATTGTACCCAGTGGTAGTCTGGTAAACATTGCATCCAGTGGTAGTCTGGTAAACATTGTACCCAGTGGTAGTCTGGTAGACATTGTACCCAGAGGTAGTCTGGTAAACATTGTACCCAGTGGTAGTCTGGTAGACATTGTACCCAGTGGTAGTCTGGTAAACATTGCATCCAGTGGTAGTCTGGTAAACATTGTACCCAGTGGTAGTCTGGTAAACATTGTACCCAGTGGTAGTCTGGTAAACATTGTACCCAGTGTTAGTCTGGTAGACATTGTACCCAGTGGTAGTCTGGGAGACATTGTACCCAGTGGTAGTCTGGTAGACTTTGTACCCAGTGGTAGTCTAGTAGACATTGTACCCAGTGGTAGTCTGGTAGACATTGTACCCAGTGGTAGTCTAGTAGACATTGTACCCAGTGGTAGTCTGGTAGACTTTGTACTCAGAAGATAGTGTGTATTCATCATGTAATATGTTTTCCAGAGCCCTGAAGTTATGTGGCCCAGGAGGACCACCCCACGTGAAGCTGGTGATTGAGTGGGAACACAAGATCAAAGAATGGTGAGCACTGGACATACACATGTACACACACCAAATCAATTGACTCAGAAACACACACACACATTCATTATTTATTGCGTAGAACGATTCACTCTGTCTTTATCTCGCTCAATCTCTCACAAACACACACACTCATACCCCAACTTTTTGCGTGTGTGTGTGTGTGTCAGTCTGTTTGGTAACATCCAGGAGGAGGTGGTGAAGGACTCAGAGAGTGTGAGAGTCCAGCAGCAGCAGCACCTGCAGCAGCACAGCTGTACCCTGGACGACTGCTTTCAGCTCTACACCAAAGAGGAACAGGTAACATGGACTATACAATACCGTCCAATGCAACTGGTCTTAACCTACCCTTGGGGTACTGAACATTAAAGATGCACTATGCAGAAATTGTACCTCCTTTCAATGAGAATGACAGATCTCTATGTGAATTGGGTCGAGTCGACCAAAAGGTTACAGTACATATAGCAGCTTTAATACTGCATTAGTCGATTCATAAGTTGATTACTCACTCTCACTCTCTCTCTCTCTCTCTCTCTCTCTCTCACTCTCTCTCTCTCTCTCGCTCTCTCTCTCTCTCTCTCTCTCTCTCTCACTCTCTCTCTCTCACTCTCTCTCTCTCTCTCTCTCTCTCACTCACTCACTCACTCACTCACTCACTCACTCACTCACTCTCACTCCCTGAGTATTTTTATATGGTTTTGGACAAACGTAGTGTATGAAGACTAACTTTATCTGAGACTTCAACACTGACCGTGTGTGTGTGTGTTCTCTCCAGCTGGCCCCAGACGACGCATGGAAGTGTCCCCACTGACCGTGTGTGTGTGTGTGTTCTCTCCAGCTGGCCCCAGACGACGCATGGAAGTGTCCCCACTGTAAGCAGCTCCAGCAGGGCATGGTGAAGATGTCCCTGTGGACCCTCCCCGACATCCTCATCCTCCACCTCAAACGCTTCCGACAGGTAACTGGAGCCGATCACATGTAGCGGATTGCCGTTCTTCCCAAAAGCACCACAATGGAAATAAGTCATTCATTGTGTTAACCTTGATAGTTGTTTCAAATTCAATGAATCAGGTGGGCGAGCGGCGCAACAAGCTGTCCACCCAGGTGCGCTTCCCCCTGGCTGGGTTGGACATGGCCCCCCACGTGGTGAAGAGGTCCCAGAGCATGAGGAACCTGGGGGACCTGGGACCCTGGCCCCCCACATGGAAACAGCCTGAAGGCAGCAGTCATCATATTAGTCACCCAGACATGGCCCTGCCTCCTGACTTCCTCTATGACCTCTATGCAGTGTGTAACCACCATGGTGGGATGCATGGCGGACATTACACAGGTACTGGTTGGCCATTGATATACCATTGATGTAGGAGACGTGATGTTGATGAGAGAGGCATACTGACTGGCTGTTGATCGAGATGTGAGGAGAGAATATTGTTAGTGAGAGAGATGCCTACTGCCAAATAATGATGATACATAGAACATGCATAACAGTACAGTGCCCTCTTCTATAGTGGTCACATCAACTTACATTACTATACCCAGGACATAATGATTGTGGTGCAGCCTGTCTCTACAGTCCTGTGTGCGTCTTGCAGCGTACTGCAGGAACTCAGTGGACGGTCAGTGGTACAGCTATGACGACAGCAGTGTGGACCTGGTGCCTGAGGAGGAGGTGTGTACCAGGGGGGCCTACATACTGTTCTACCAGAGACGTAACGTCATCCCCCCCTGGTCCGCCAGCAGCTCAATCAGAGGTGGGTAGTGTACCACACACACACAAACACACAGGCATGGACACACACACATCACAGGAGAGAGTTCACTCAGGGTTCAATTCCATTACAGCTGAACTCCGTACAGAGGTAGTATTAGATACATCAAGACCATTCAGCCTTTATCCACTAAAGGTTAACTCATAACTGCAGGTTTCACTCATGTCTGAAATACATGGTGTTGCAAGCACCATGCTCCAACCACCTGAACCAGCAAAACCTCAATGTGATATTTCAATTGCTAAATGCTTTATTGTACATAGAAATTATCTGTGTAGTTTTTCTGTGTGTTTTCTGTATTGACTGGATTAGAACTGACATGTGTAGGTGTCTTTCTGGTCCAGTGCCCATAGTCACAGAAACGTCTCTCTCCCCTCTGTAGGCTCCACCAGTTCCTCCATGTCGGACCACTGGCTGGTCCGTCTGAATGGGGACAGTAAGAGGGGTAGTCTGGTGTCCCGCTCCTCCACCACCTGCCCCTCCTCTGTCCACGACTCCCCGGAGTCCCCCGTCTTCC
This sequence comes from Oncorhynchus mykiss, assembly GCF_013265735.2. Taxonomy (NCBI): domain Eukaryota; kingdom Metazoa; phylum Chordata; class Actinopteri; order Salmoniformes; family Salmonidae; genus Oncorhynchus; species Oncorhynchus mykiss. The sequence continues at coordinate 26,580,124 of NC_048581.1, forward strand.
TTGATGACCCCCCAAGAGAGGAGGAAGGTGAGGGGCCTGGGAAACATGAGATGCATGGTAAACCAAAGAAAGGTAAAAAAAACAACAACATAGGTCTTCATTCCATTGGTGGTGGAAGGGTGATGGGTGGTGGTGGTGAGTTTTCCCATTACTACAGTAGGGAAGAGTGGGGTAAGTTGAGTGGTTTACATTCAACATCACTCCGTCAAGGGAAACAGTGTTATTTCTAACAAAGATATTTACATACACTGAGTATACCAAACATTGGGAATAGCTTATTAATATTTAATTACCCCCTTTTGCCCTCAGAACAGCCTCAATTTGTCAGGGCATGGACTCTACAAGGTGTCAAAAGTGTTCCACAGGGACACTGGCCCATGTTGACTCCAATGCTTTCCAAAGTTGTGTCAAGTTGGCTGGATGTCCTTTGGGTGTTGGACCATTCTTGATACACACGGGAAACTGTTGAGGCCCTGTTGTTACCTCATATCCCAGCGATAATGCCTTACACCTGGGAAGAAAACACTTACATTTGCTCAAGTAGCCATTGGCTCAAATTACCCTAAGACAAACATTTTGGCTATATTATCCCACACAGATACAAGGATGCACTTTCCTGCTAGGTTTAGGACCACATATTGAGCATATAGAGACCCCAACTGATGTATAGAACAATCTTAAAATGATCTACTTTGGTTTAGACACAAGCATCATAAAAATTCACAATAAATTAGTTTTGCTTTGTGAAAATCCATTTTTTGGACCTAACTTGCTTACCACTTTTTCCATGTGGTTTCTTCCTTCACAGACTCGAGAAAAGGATGACCTCATCCTAAATATTTGGTCAAATGATTATTGTGTATGGTTTCCCAGAAACAAGGGTGGCTCAACTTTCCCCTTTGGCTCAACTTCTCCCCTATTTAAAGCACTTTGAGCATCTGGAAAAACTAAATCTAATCAGTGGTTATTATTATTCCATGTTGCTGAAAATACGCCACATGTGAGCATAGAGTGCATCACCTCTTTAATGTTTAGCTGAACACATTCTACTCTAACTGTGGATGTGCATTTACGTAATCTCTTCCTATACATGCACAGTCCATGCCTAAATACAGTTGAAGTCAGAAGTTTACATATACTTAGGTTGGAGTCACTCGTTTTTCAACCACTCCACAAATTTCTTGTTAACAAACTACAGTTTTGGCAAGTCGGTTAGGACATCTACTTTGTGCATGACACAAGTCATTTTTCCAACAATTGTTTACAGACAGATTATTTAACTTATAATTCACTGTATCACAATTCCAGTGGGTCAGAGGTTTACATACACTAAGTTGACTGTGCCTTTAAACAGCATGGGAAATTCCAGATAATGATGTCATGGCTTTGGAAGCTTCTGATATGCTAATTGACATAATTTGAATCAATTGGAGGTGTACCTGTGGATGTATTTCAAGGCCTACCTTTCAACGTAGTGCCTCTTTGCTTGACATCATGGGAAAATCCAAATAAATCAGCCAAGATCTCAGAAAAGAAATGGTAGACCTCCACAAGTCTTGTTCATCCTTGGGAGCAATTTCCAAATGCCTGAAGGTACCACGTTCATCTGTACAAACAATAGTATGCAAGTATAAACACCATGGGACCACGCAGCCGTCATACTGTTCAGGAAGGAGACGCGTTCTGTCTCCTAGAGATGAACATACTTTGTTACGAAACGTGCATATCAATCCCAGAACAACAGCAAAGGACCTTGTGAAGATGCTGGAGGAAACAGGTACAAAAGTATCTATACCCACAGTAAAACGAGTCCTATATCGACATAACCTGAAAGGCCACTCAGCAAGGAAGAAGCCACTGCTCCAAAACTGCCTTAAAAAAGCCAGACTACGGTTTGCAACTGCACATGGGGACAAAGATCTTACTTTTTGGAGCAATGTCTGATGAAACAGGATAGAACTGTTTGGCCATAATGCCCATCGTTATGTTTGGAGGAAAAAGGGGGATTCTTGCAAGCCGAAGAACACCATCCCAATCGTGAAGCACCGGGGTGGCAGCAACATGGTGTGGGGGTGCTTTGCTGCAGGAGGGACTGGTGCACTTCACAAAATAGATGGCATCATGAGGTAAGGAAAATGATGTGGACGTATTGAAGCAACATCTCAAGACATCAGTCAGGAAGTTAAAGCTTGGTCGCGAATGGGTCTTCCAAATGGACAATGACCCCAAGCATACTTCCAAAGTTGTGGCAAAATGGCTTAAGGACAACAAAGTCAAGGTATTGGAGTGGCCATCACAAAGCCCTGACTTCAATCCCATAGAAAATTTGTGGGCAGAACTGAAAAAGCGTGTGCGAGCAAGGAGGCCTACAAACCTGACTCAGTTACACCAACTCTGTCAGAAGGAATGGGCCAAAAGTCACCCAACTTATTGTGGGATGCTTGTGGAAGGCTACCCATTTTACCCAAGTTAAACAATTTAAAGGCAATGCTACCACTGGGAATGTGATGAAATAAATCATTCTCTCTACTATTATTCTGACATTTCACATTCTTAAAATAAAGTGGTGATCCTAACTGACCTAAAACAGGGATTTTTTTACTAGGATTAAATGTCAGGAATTGTGAAAAACTGAGTTTAAATATATTTGGCTATGGTGTATGTAAACTTCTGACTTCAACTGTATATAATGTTGCCGGGAAAAAAAGCTCATTGTGATCGCTGTGCTTGTTATTTACAATTTAATAAAAGGGGTTTGAAAATTGGAAGTTAGTCTAGCTTAAAATGTCAGAGACACTATGGTAAAGTGTTATTTTCTCTCTCTCTTTAACCACCAGGTGGTTTTGAGACCAGGCCGTTCGTACGGGGCATCCAGGGTCGTAGCGTTAGCATGAGGACCCCCACTAAGAACAAAGAGACACTGAACAAGGTCTTCCCGCTACGCTGGTCGTTCGGCTCCAAGGACCGCCAAAATATTGCAGCCGAGGCCTCCCCTGCTCCCATTCCCACCCCTGCCCCTGTGGAACTGGTGGAGTATCTAGAGTCTGGAAGAAGACCTCGCTGCACCAAGGACTCTATAGTCAATTTAATGACGGGCTCTGAGAGCCGGAAGGGTCCTGCCATCAGCTCCCCCAATGTGAGAAGCAGCCTGAACTGCATGGGACAATCAGAGTCTCCACAGATGCCAGAGGGCCAGAGAAGACCAGTCACAGACAAGACAGGGAGTCTGAGACAAAGTAGCAAAGGGTCCCAGCAGCAGCAGAGAGACCAGGGGGACCAGAGAGACCAGGGGAATCAGAGAGACCAGAGGGACGAGGGTAGGATGGGCAGTAGTAGTAGTACTAACACTCTGACCAGGAGGAGCACCAAGAAGAGTAAGGAGAAGGACCAAGGAAAGCCCCAAGAGGCCCCATCTAGGAGGGGGTCTAGTGCAGGCGTCCAGTCCAGCTCCAGCACCCACAGCCTCAGGGACAGAGACTGGGAAGGCACCCTGAGGAGAGGGGCCAAGGGCCACCAGGACCCACCACCAAGGGACTGTCTGGTACCACCCGAGGGAGAAAAGAGAAGGAAGGGTGAGAAGGTAGAGGAGGCCTCCAAGAGCCACGAGGGGCTGCTGTCTTTCTTCAAAAGCAACTTCAAGAAGAAGGACAAGGAGTCGTCATTGTCTCGCAAGTCCGACTCTGGAAAAGTTGGCGACGTCGGCGGGTCCAGCACCTCCCAGCTGTCCCTGTCCAGTGGAGCCCCAGGAGGGGCCACGAAGACGGGGGAGGCGAAATCCAACGGAGCCCCCCGCAACGGGAATGCCAATCGTCTCGGAGACGAGCTACCCAACGGTAAACCCAGACGCGCCGCTGCTACCCATATCAAGCGCTCTCAGAGCTCATCCAACATCCCCAGCAAGGAGGAGTCTAGCATGCGAAGGACCGCCTCTTTACACCGCAAAGGACTGTCCCATGGCGTGGCTCCGCCCCCTCGCAGCCTCACAGCAGAGACGCCCTCCTACGGTACCCTGCAGAGGACTCGCTATAGTACCAACTCACTGGGACGCAAGAGGACGGTCCCCGAGTCCAGCTTTTAGCTGACACACACACACCCTGACACACACACACACCAGGGTCGTTTTCACTAGGCACCAAACAGAAGAAATGGACTGAACAGGGAGGGAATTAATTTGTCGAGTAAGAAATGCTATGTTTTTGTTTTCCACTGCAAAATGTTTTTTCTACATTTTGCTACAGTGACTTTGTGCACTAATCCATCTGACCCTGATCAAAGCAATGGAGCTCCACTGGAAGGATACTCCTGTAGCACAGAAGCACAGGTATGTGAAAACCACACACGGTGGCGTGGAGGGGTGTAGCGTCAGTGAAAGAGCCATTCACAGGGCCAAGGAGAACATTTAGGAAAGGTGACACAAAGTACAACTGCTAACATAAACAAAATGTCATATCAGAATGAATATTTTCTTATTCCAGTTTTTATTTTATTTATGTGTACAAAATGATTGTGACTTAACAAGTGCCTCAGTAACTGATATGCAGTTTTTAACCAATGAGTTTGTGGACACCTGGTCAGCACCGGAAGCACATGTTGTATTCACACACATACATGCACACACACACACACACAGGCATGCACACGCACGCACACACATTATCTACACTCGTGTCTTAAAATCGTAGTAAATGAATTGCATTCATCACTATCCTCCTCGATCGGTTTGTCCAATAGTGGCACCTAAAGGAATGTTATGACGGTGTCATGACAATACGTTTTGTTGTTATGTCTGTACGCTCTAGATGATTTGGACCAAAACATTGATTCATTGAAAGTCTACATCAGAGCTTTAATAGGTGATTTTCTCCTAGATTGAACTATGAATGATTTAATAACTGGTTGTACGTGCTGCTTGCACTGCAAACTGGCTGCTATATAGATTCGCACATTGCAAGTGAAGGTTATGATATTGCACTTTCTACAATGCCAATGGTACCGAACTCTCCCTTTCATGCAGTAAGAAGGATACCCTCCTAACAATATAACTTGGCCTACGCAACACGTCCCTCTTCATTCTTAAACTCGTGAAAATATGCAGTTTGACCACACAATCCATTATTATAAATACAAGTACATTTATATGGAAATTTGACATTTTTAGCACTGAAATCTGGCTTTATGATTCTAAGGAAATTACTGTGTTTTAAATTAGTACAAAATTACCTCAGATTGATCTATTCTTGCTACCGGTAGGTAATTTAACTTTCTGATGCTGATACACTGACATTCTGGTATGTAGGTCTATGTGGTACTGTATTAGAGAGGCAAGCGGTGTCGATTGATTGCATCACTATGCAGTTCTCTATGAAGGATCATGCACTGTAACAGTAAGGTCACTGTAACAGTAAGGTCATTTATTTGAATCATCAGACTGTCCACTACAGTAGGCAGTAGATGTACTGCTCCGACCACCCCTGAATGTCACATACGTGTTATTTATCAACCTTGATGAGCTCTTTGGCCCCCCCTTATCCAGTCTTACATCTCATCCTCTCTCTCTTCACTCCTCCACATCGATCCGTCTTTTTTTTTTCATTCTCTGTCATCCATCGTGTCTCTCATCAAGTCTCTTTGGCCACAGACTAAAGGTCCCCTCTGCTCCAATCTGCAGAGCTCTCGCCAGGCGTTAACGGCGTAGGCGTTCGATTGAAACACCCCTCGCTCTCACTGGGTTGAAATTAGCGGTGTAATTGGGTCGAGTCTCTACGGTACAATATCCCTTCTTAAGAGTCGTTAAGGTACACCGTGGGAAGAGGCTGTAGCTACTGGCAGTCACGCAATGTCTGAGTCTGAGAACATTTTTTTTACCAGTTAGTCATCCATTGTCCTTCCTGAAAGCTACAGTATATGTACAGCAGCAGTATATGTACAGCTGCAGTATATGTGCTGCAGTATATGTGCTGCAGTATATGTGCTGCAGTATATGTACAGCTACAGTATATGTGCTGCAGTATATGTGCTGCAGTATATGTGCTGCAGTATATGTACAGCTACAGTATATGTACAGCTGCAGTATATGTACAGCTACAGTATATGTACAGCTGCAGTATATGTACAGCTGCAGCATATGTACAGCTGCAGTATATGTACAGCTACAGTATATGTACAGCTGCAGTATATGTACAGCTGCAGTATATGTACAGCTACAGTATATGTACAGCTACAGTATATGTACAGCTACAGTATATGTACAGCTGCAGTATATGTACAGCTGCAGCATATGTACAGCTACAGTATATGTACAGCTACAGTATATGTACAGCTGCAGCATATGTACAGCTACAGTATATGTACAGCTACAGTATATGTACAGCTACAGCATATGTACAGCTGCAGTATATGTACAGCTGCAGTATATGTACAGCTGCAGTATATGTACAGCTGCAGTATATGTACAGCTACAGTATATGTACAGCTGCAGTATATGTACAGCTGCAGTATATGTACAGCTACAGTATATGTACAGCTGCAGCATATGTACAGCTGCAGTATATGTACAGCTACAGTATATGTACAGCTACAGTATATGTACAGCTACAGTATATGTACAGCTACAGCATATGTACAGCTACAGTATATGTACAGCTGCAGTATATGTACAGCTGCAGTATATGTACGACTACAGTATATGTACAGCTGCAGTATATGTACAGCTACAGTATATGTACAGCTGCAGCATATGTTCAGCTACAGTATATGTACAGCTACAGCATATGTACAGCTGCAGCATATGTTCAGCTACAGTATATGTACAGCTACAGCATATGTACAGCTACAGCATATGTACAGCTGCAGCATATGTACAGCTGCAGCATATGTACAGCTGCAGTATATGTACAGCTGCAGTATATGTACAGCTACAGTATATGTACAGCTACAGTATATGTACAGCTGCAGCATATGTTCAGCTACAGTATATGTACAGCTACAGTATATGTACAGCTGCAGTATATGTAGCTTTCAGTTTATACTTTTAATGGACCTAGCAATGCCACACTTTATCGTAGGGGTGAGAAAGACACTTCAACACCCCACACCAGTTAGTCCTTGACACTAATTAACTCATCACACTTAGCGTCTGCCTGTGCCACTCAGGCACAGTTCTAAGCAATAAAGATTGAAAGAATGTCTGGTTACGTCGTGTCCATGTTTTGCACATAGAATATACTGCTGAAGTGTAAGTTGAAGGAAGCATTGTGGGCAGCAATTCAACAGCTTGTCATTGGTACACCAAGCATGGATAACAATAAGGTACCAAATCCATAAGGGCAATTTTCAGCTAATTTCTTTAACAAATTATTCCTTTTGTTAGTATAGCTAGTTTTCACTCACAATAATTAGTGGACCAAGCCAAAGCATTGGTATTATCCTGGAGCAATTTTTTACAATATTAAACTCACCAGTCACTATTGACTCTGTTGGGAAGATGCAGGATCACATCAGTTTCATGTTAAATAAATAAGCCTATTACAATCCTGAATTGTGAAGTTTTATCATTTGTCTTTGCAGCTTGAATTCCTGGGGGACAGAGGGGTGTTGAGTTTGAGTTGCTACAGTACTTCGCAGTCAACCGTCTTAAAACTTCACTGTTGCCCGTAGGTCTTTTCTGTTACCGAGTTATGCTTGGTGATAGATAGCATGTCTTATCTATAGACAACATGGTCTCGTTAAAATATGTCAAAATAGTGCCATATTAACCATTAGTTATACTGTATGTCACAGAAACAAACATATTATGTCTGCTGTGGGAATAAGAGCGTTCGGATGAGACACAAAGTCTGTATTGTTCATTGACATTTTGTTTATTTCTTTTGTTCTAGATGAGGACGCTATGTACCTACCACAAAGTTTACTTGTACCAAAATTAAAATGAAGACTACAAATGAAGGAGGTTTTTTTCCAATTATTTTGTGAAATGTGGGATAAAGATGATTTATATGCAACTTTTCTACATTTTATAAGAGTTTTGTAAATATATGAATACACATTGCTCTATATAATATATGTATAAAGGGAGACATGATGTAGTATAGCCTTGTATAAATCGCAGGGCTATGAGGTTAAGGCTGATGCACAAGTATAGGCCTCAACTGTGGTGTGTACTGTTCTTCTATGCACAAGAGTACGACAAGGTATATGCTATTACTGTAAAACTATTACTGTAAAACGACCACGAGGGTTTGTATCTGCCTAATATGTTTATACTGCAAATAAAGCACATTGTTTAACACACTTGGGTTTGTGTGCAGTTATGTATTCTGTTCACTCACTTGGATACATGTGTATTGTATATTCTAAACTGAGTGGTTCGAGCCCGAATGCTGATTGGCTGACAGCCGTGGTATATCAGACCATATAGCACAGGAATGACAAAGCATGACTTTTTACTGGTCTAATTGCATTGGTAACCAGTTTATAATGGCAATAATGGCCGTAAACAACACCCCCTCAGGCCTTATTGCTTAGTGTTCTTAATGTTTTTTACACTCAGTGTATATTATAGTATACATGAGTATAGTATGGTGCTGGTTCCATTGTTGGAGCTGTCTTCATACTCTTCAAGCGTCTACATAAAGAACACCTATAAACATCATCTCTCCCACCACCCATGCCAGTATTTATTTCTTTGAAAGGTTCACATTGTTGTACTTCAGGGCTGGGCTCAATTCGAATTGAAGGCATTCAATTCAGGAGGTGGTTTAAAAAATTAGAAAATGAAACACTTTTGAAGTAAATAGCTTCTACTAATCAGTTTATTGAGAAGTCATTGAAAATGGATGCAATTTTTTTAAATTAACTTTACTTTCTGAATTGACTGCCTTCAATGCAAATTGAAACCCCAGCCCTGATACAATTACTTACAATGAACTGGCATGTTTTGAATTAAAGGCCAAGTACCAAGGACATAAGTGTGCTGAACAATTCCAAGCAAACCTGCACTTTCACAGTTCAAAAAGAATAAACAGACCAACCTTGTTGATTCTATTGAGTGACTGGAACAACAATGAATAATGGACGCAACTGAGCAGGACAATTCATTTTTCATACTCTACTTTCAAAGCTCTCATTTGAATATTTTGCCTCTTTTGAAATTCAATAAGATTTCCTTAACAAAAGTTAGGACATACTGTAAGAGGCCTCTAGTCCTGTATATCTCAACAGTGTTGGAGCAAGAGGTTTTTATCTTATTGGTAATAAGAGCAGCCTGTTAACCAAATCTATTTCCCTTCCTGTATTTTCTTGAAGGGATGTGCTCATTATCCCTATGTAGTGAAATACTCTAACCAGAGCCCAATAGGGTGTCGTTTTGGATGCACATAGAGAGTGGGGCTAAGCAGCAGCTCACTTTAATGTGAGCTGACATTCTATCATTCACTTGATCACTATGATGCATCATACATTCAGAATACAGAATTTAGATAATTTTGACAATTAGTCAATTTCACATGGTTGGCAATAATTGCTCATTAGATGGCACTATTGCAGTTGGTATGGCGGTGTCTAGTGGTTGAGTGCAGATTATATAATTTGATCATATCGGGTTTAGTTCCAACGTTCATCACATTCTTGTTCTATTTGAAAAAGCAAACCTGCCCTGAGACATAGATTGAAGGCAATGAGACCAGACAAATTCATCTTAATGTAATTTATGCTGAAAGAACATCTTGAGAAATGAAGTTGTGCATATATGAAATTGTGTATATTAGCCTTCCATTTGATTTCATACCAGTGAATCATGGGATACATGGTGCACCGACAGGTAGAACATTCAACACTCCATTGCCCTGACACCCGAGGGTGAGTAGAGATGCCGATACAATTAGCTCCTTTGTTCCAATGGAGAAACAGACAGCATGGCTCGGAGCCATTTATAGACATGTACAGATGTGGTTTGTTATCTTTAGTCACAGTGAGACAGAGATTCACAGTGTGTGAACTAAAGGAGATGGGATGAATGAATAGGATAAAGGTATCCTATTGAGTCTTCACAAAGATGTGTAAGGTTCTTATTTATCAGAGTAAATAACTCACGGACACTAGAGAAGCTTAACCAAGTTTAATCCTCCCCAAAGGGTCGTTACAGCTGTAATTCAGACCACCAAATATTTCTCACCATCACAGGTAAAAATATCCCACTTAAGACACTCCTCCTCCTCTTCAATTCTTACATCTTATGGTTAAACAGGAAGTGGGTAGTAAACCCTTATTACTCCCTTCAGGGGATCTGACCTGACCTCCTGACCTCAACCCCTCTGTCGCCTAATCCACAGATGTTAATCTGCTTCCCCTATAGCAATCATTTGATCTCCTCCCATCCACCCATCACATTCCACAGTCACTCTGTCTTTCTACAGATCTCACTCCTTTATATACAATGCGTCTGATCTATGTCTTTAATATCTCAATGTTCAAAATTTCGAATCCAACAGATAGCACCCATAGATGTGAATTAACAGGCTCTCTCTATTGTAATCTCATTGAGACATCTGATGCATTCAATTTTAATGACTACGTCTGAAAGAAAACACACCACGCAGTGATTTTTGACCAATTTGAGGAAACGTCCCAAATGGCATCCTATTTCCTATATAGTGCACTACTTTTGGCCAGTAATTCTGGTTAAATGTAGTGCACTATCAAGGCAGTAGGGTGTAGTTTGGGATGCAACCAGTGTGTTCTTGTATGTGATCATGTTGGCTTGATTTATGGCTGTGTTCTGGTCTGGAGAGTGGACTGTCAGACTGGGTGGGGTTAAATGAGATAATGACCACTATACAGAACACAGATAATGGACACAACGGACAGAACATTGCCCTGTTCTTGGAAACGAGAAGGAACAGCATCCTAAGCTTTGCCAATGAGGCCACTGGGCCATTGGGTTTGTTTGACTTGACTTTGCCGTTAACTCGCAGTGCAGTACTTTTCATATTACCCTCATCCTAAGGGTTTACTTAAAGTTATTGAGTTCTGGGTGACTTTTCTGATTTTTAAATGAGGAAGGCTCAACTTCAGTCCCTAGAAGGTGGCTAATGTAATAATATAATTACTTCTGATGCCCTTTAATAGCCACTCTTGTTGCTCAATTAAACATCAAAGTGGAAAGAAAATCAGCACACTATGGAGATTTAATTTATGGGCAGGTGGGACAGTAGCGTCCCACCTGGCCAACATCCGGTGAAATAGCAGAGCTCGAATTTCAAATGACAGACATACAAATATTTAACATTCATGAAAATACAAGTATATACAGTGCCTTGCGAAAGTATTCGGCCCCCTTGAACTTTCCGACCTTTTGCCACATTTCAGGCTTCAAACATAAAGATATAAAACTGTATTTTTTTGTGAAGAATCAACAACAAGTGGGACACAATCATGAAGTGGAACGACATTTATTGGATATTTCAAACTTTTTTAACAAATCAAAAACTGAAAAATTGTGCGTGCAAAATTATTCAGCCCCTTTACTTTCAGTGCAGCAAACTCTCTCCAGAAGTTCAGTGAGGATCTCTGAATGATCCAATGTTGACCTAAATGACTAATGATGATAAATACAATCCACCTGTGTGTAATCAAGTCTCCGTATAAATGCACCTGCACTGTCATAGTCTCAGAGGTCCGTTAAAAGCGCAGAGAGCATCATGAAGAACAAGGAACACACCAGGCAGGTCCGAGATACTGTTGTGAAGAAGTTTAAAGCCGGATTTGGATACAAAAAGATTTCCCAAGCTTTAAACATCCCAAGGAGCACTGTGCAAGCGATAATATTGAAATGGAAGGAGTATCAGACCACTGCAAATCTACCAAGACCTGGCCGTCCCTCTAAACTTTCAGCTCATACAAGGAGAAGACTGATCAGAGATGCAGCCAAGAGGCCCATGATCACTCTGGATGAACTGCAGAGATCTACAGCTGAGGTGGGAGACTCTGTCCATAGGACAACAATCAGTCGTATATTGCACAAATCTGGCCTTTATGGAAGAGTGGCAAGAAGAAAGCCATTTCTTAAAGATATCCATAAAAAGTGTTGTTTAAAGTTGCCACAAGCCACCTGGGAGACACACCAAACATGTGGAAGAAGGTGCTCTGGTCAGATGAAACCAAAATTGAACTTTTTGGCAACAATGCAAAACGTTATGTTTGGCGTAAAAGCAACACAGCTGAACACACCATCCCCACTGTCAAACATGGTGGTGGCAGCATCATGGTTTGGGCCTGCTTTTCTTCAGCAGGGACAGGGAAGATGGTTAAAATTGATGGGAAGATGGATGGAGCCAAATACAGGACCATTCTGGAAGAAAACCTGATGGAGTCTGCAAAAGACCTGAGACTGGGACGGAGATTTGTCTTCCAACAAGACAATGATCCAAAACAGAGACATACCCCAAGCGACTTACAGCTGTAATCGCAGCAAAAGGTGGCGCTACAAAGTATTAACTTAAGGGGGCTGAATAATTTTGCACGCCCAATTTTTCAGTTTTTGATTTGTTAAAAAAGTTTGAAATATCCAATAAATGTCGTTCCACTTCATGATTGTGTCCCACTTGTTGTTGATTCTTCACAAAAAAATACAGTTTTATACCTTTATGTTTGAAGCCTGAAATGTGGCAAAAGGTCGCAAAGTTCAAGGGGGCCGAATACTTTCGCAAGGCACTGTACATCAAAATAAAGCTTAACTTCTTATTAATCCAGCCGCTGTGTCAGATTTCAAAAAGGCTTTACGGCGAAAGCACACCATGTGATTATCTGAGGACAGCCCCCCACATACAAAAACATGAAAAACATTTTTCAACCAGGCAGGTGCGACGCGAAAGTCAGAAATAGCGATATAATAAATGCATTACCTTTGAAGATCTTCTTCTGTTGGCACTCCAGTTACATCACATATGGTCCTTTTGTTTGATGAAGTCCTTCTTTATATCCATAAAAACTCAGTTTAGCTGGCGAGCTTCACCATTAAAGCTCCATAGTCACCATAGTCATTAAAGCTCCATAGCCACCAGTTTCCCTCCTTCAAAATGCACACAAAATTAATCCCAAACGTTACCAATAAACTTATCCTAACAAGTCAAACAATGTTTATAATCAAACCTCAGGTACCCTAATACATAAATAAACTATACAATTTAAGAGAATAGTATGTTCATTACCGGAGATAAATAACAAAGAACACACTTTCACCCACGCGCATGGAAACACTACAGCCAAAATGGGAGCCACTTAGAAAAACTACAACTTCTAGCAAATTTTTCCAAAAAACAGCCTGAAACTCTTTCTAAAGACTGTTGGCATCTAGTGGAAGCCCTAGGAACTGCAATCTAGGAGGACTTCGCCTCGTAAAAATCATGAAAGCCATTTGAAACAGTGGTAGGCTGATTTATTTTGGGGGGGATGGTATGTCCTCGGGGTTTCGCCTGCCATATCAGTTCTGTTATACACACATACGTAATTTTAACCGTTTTAGAAAGTTTCGAGTGTTTTCTATCCAAATCTACGAATTATATGCATATCCTAGCTTCTGGGCCTGAGTAACTAAGTACTTTGGGCACGCTTTTCATCCTGACGTAAAAATACTGCCCCCTACCCAAGAGAGGTTAATGACTATGGAGCTTTAATGACTCTGGTGCTTTAATGACTCTGGTGCTTTAATGACTATGGAGCTTTAATGACAATTTAGCTTTAATGACTATGGTGACTATGGAGCTTTAATGACAATTGAGCTTTAATGACTATGGTGACTATGGAGCTTTAATGACTATGGTGACTATGGAGCTTTAATGACTCTGGTGCTTTAATGACTCTGGTGCTTTAATGACTATGGAACTTTAATGACAATTGAGCTTTAATGACTATGGTGACTATGGAGCTTTAATGACAATGGTGACTGTGGCGCTTTAATGACTATGGAGCTTTAATGACAATGGAACTTTAATGACTATGGAGCTTTAATGACTATTCAGCTTTAATGACTTTTGAGCTTTAATGACTATTGAGCTTGAATGACTTTTGAGCTTTAATGACTATTAAGCTTTAATGCTTATTGAGCTGTAATGACTATGGAGCTTTAATTATTGAACTTTAATGACTATGGAGCTTTAATGACTATTGAACTTTAATGACTATGGAGCTTTAATGACTATTAAGCTTTAATTACTTTTGAGCTTTAATGACTATTAAGCTTTTATGATTATTGAGCTGTAATGACTATGGAGCTTTAATGACTATGGAGCTTTAATGACTATGGAGCTTTAATGACTATTGAACTTTAATGACTATGGAGCTTTAATGACTATTGGACTTTAATGACTATGGAACTTTAATGACAATTGAGCTTTAATGACTATGGTGACTATGGAGCTTTAATGACAATGGTGACTGTGGCGCTTTAATGACTATGGAGCTTTAATGACAATGGAACTTTAATGACTATTGAGCTTTAATGACTATGTAGTTTTAATGACTATTGAGCTTTAATGACTGTTGAGCTTTAATGACTATGTAGCTTTAATGACTATTGATCTTTAATGACTATGGAGCTTTAATGACCATGGTGACTATGGAGCTTTAATGACAATGGTGGCTACGGAGCTTTAATGACTGTGGTGACTATGCAGCTTGAATGACTATGGAGCTTTAATGACTATTGAGCTTTAATGACTATGTAGCTTTATTGGCTATTGAGTTTTAATGACTTTTAATGGCTTTAATGGCTATTGAACTTTAATGACTATGGAGATTTAATGACTATTGAACTTTAATGACTATGGAGCTTTAATGACTATTCAGCTTTAATGACTTTTGAGCTTTAATGACTATTGAGCTTGAATGACTTTTGAGCTTTAATGACTATTAAGCTTTAATGCTTATTGAGCTGTAATGACTATGGAGCTTTAATTATTGAACTTTAATGACTATGGAGCTTTAATGACTATTGAACTTTAATGACTATGGAGCTTTAATGACTATTAAGCTTTAATTACTTTTGAGCTTTAATGACTATTAAGCTTTTATGATTATTGAGCTGTAATGACTATGGAGCTTTAATGACTATGGAGCTTTAATGACTATGGAGCTTTAATGACTATTGAACTTTAATGACTATGGAGCTTTAATGACTATTGGACTTTAATGACTATGGAGCTTTAATGACTATGGGGTTTTAATGACTATGGAGCTTTAATGACTATGGAGCTTTAATGACTATGGAGCTTTAATGACTATGGAGCTTTAATGACTATTGAACTTTAATGACTATGGAGCTTTAATGACTATGGAGCTTTAATGACTATTGAACTTTAATGACTATGGAGCTTTAATGACTATGGAGCTTTAATGACTATGGAGCTTTAATGACTATTGAACTTTAATGACTATGGAGCTTTAATGACTATTGGACTTTAATGACTATGGAGCTTTAATGACTATGGGGTTTTAATGACTATGGAGCTTTAATGACTATTGAACTTTAATGACTATGGAGCTTTAATGACTATTGAACTTTAATGACTATGGAGCTTTAATGACTATTGAACTTTAATGACTATTGAACTTTAATAACTATGGAGCTTTAATGACTATGGAGCTTTAATGACTATGGAGCTTTAATGACTATTGAACTTTAATAACTATGGAGCTTTAATGACTATGGAGCTTTAATGACTATGGAGCTTTAATGACTATGGAGCTTTAATGACTATGGAGCTTTAATGACGATGGAGCTTTGTTGACTATGGGGTTGTAATGACTATGGAGCTTTAATGACTATTGGACTTTAATGACTATGGAGTTTTAATGACTATGGAGCTTTAATGACTATTGAACTTTAATGACTATTGAGCTTTAATGACTATGGAGCTTTAATGACTATTGAACTTTAATGACTATGGAGTTTTAATGACTATTGAACTTTAATGACTATGGAGTTTTAATGACTATGGATCTTTATTGACTATTGAACTTTAATGACTATGGAGCTTTAATGACCATGGTGGCTATGGAGCTTTAATGACTGTGGTGACTATGGAGCTTTAATGACAATGGTGGCTATGGAGCTTTAATGACAATGGTGGCTATGGAGCTTTAATGACTGTGGTGACTATGGAGCTTGAATGACTATAGAGCTTTAATGACTATTGAGCTTTAATGACTATGTAGCTTTATTGACTATTGAATTTTAATGACTAGGGAGCTTTAATGACTATGGATCTTTATTGACTATTGAACTTTAATGACTATGGAGCTTTAATGACCATGGTGACTATGGAGCTTTAATGACAATGGTGGCTCTGGAGCTTTAATGACTGTGGTGACTATGGAGCTTGAATGACTATGGAGCTTTAATGACTATTGAGCTTTAATGACTATGTAGCTTTATTGACTATTGAGTTTTAATGACTAGGGAGCTTTAATGACTATGGAGCTTTAATGACTATTGAGTTTTAATGACTATGGAGCTTTAATGACTATAGAGCTTTAATGACTATGGGGCTTTAATGACTAGGGAGCTTTAATGACTATGGAGCTTTAATGACTATTGAACTTTAATGACTATGGAGCTTTAATGACTATGGAGCTTTAATGACTATTGAACTTTAATGACTATGGAGCTTTAATGACTATGGAGCTTTAATGACTATGGAGTTTTAATGACTAGGGAGCTTTAATGACTATGGAGCTTTAATGACTTTTGAGCTTTAATAACTATTGAGCTTGAATGACTTTTGAGCTTTAATGACTATTAAGCTTTAATGCTTATTGAGCTGTAATGACTATGGAGCTTTAATTATTGAACTTTAATGACTATGGAGCTTTAATGACTATGGAGCTTTAATTATTGAATTTTAATGACTATGGAGCTTTAATGACTATGGAGCTTTAATTATTGAACTTTAATGACTATGGAGCTTTAATGACTATGGAGCTTTAATGACTATTGAACTTTAATGACTATGGAGCTTTAATGACTATGGGGTTTAAATGACTATGTAGCTTTATTGACTATTGAGTTTTAATGACTAGGGAGCTTTAATGGCTATTGAACTTTAATGACTATGGAGATTTAATGACTATTCAGCTTTAATGACTTTTGAGCTTTAACGACTATTGAGCTTGAATGACTTTCGAGCTTTAATGACTATTAAGCTTTAATGCTTATTGAGCTGTAATGACTATGGAGCTTTAATTATTGAACTTTAATGACTATGGAGCTTTAATGACTATGGAGCTTTAATGACTATGGAGCTTTAATGACTATTGGACTTTAATGACTATGGAGCTTTAATGACTATTGGACTTTAATGACTATGGAGCTTTAATGACTATGGGGTTTTAATGACTATGGAGCTTTAATGACTATGGAGCTTTAATGACTATTGAACTTTAATGACTATGGAGCTTTAATGACTATTGAACTTTAATGACTATGGAGCTTTAATGACTATTGAGCTTTAATCACTATTGAACTTTAATGACTATTGAGCTTTAATGACTATGGAGCTTTAATGACTATGGAGATTTAATGACTATTGAACTTTAATGACTATGGAGCTTTAATGACTATGTAGCTTTAATGACTATGGAGCTTAGTGACTATGGTGACTATGGAGCTTTAATGACTATGAAGCTTTAATGACTATGGAGCTTTAATGACTATGGAGCTTTAATGACTATTGAGCTTTAATGACTATGGAGCTTTAATGACTATTGAGCTTTAATGACTATTGAGCTTTAATGACTATTGAACTTCAATGACTATGTGGCTTTAATGACTATGGAGCTTAATGACTATGGTGACTATGAAGCTTTAATGACTATGAAGCTTTAATGACTATGGAGCTTTAATGACTATGGAGCTTTAATGACTATTGAGCTTTAATGACTATTGAGCTTTAATGACTATTGAACTTTAATGACTATGGAGCTTTAATGACTTTGGAGCTTTTCTCTTAATCCAACTCTCAGCGAGCGCCTCCAGTCTTCAGGTGATGACGTCATTTAATGGAATCTTAATAATAATCACGTGCTGACAGTCGTTAGGTCCTATAAGTTAAAACTATGTCTCTTAATAGAATCAGTACTATTCATTGTATTTTCTGCATATCGTCATATCACACACAGAGTAATTTAATATTGAATAGTTCCTGGGGCAAGATGAGACATCAAGTACCGCAATTGATGTTGCAGCCGAAACAGGACTTCAGATCTGTGTGACTGTGAGGTACGCTCATCACACACACACACACACACACACACACACACACACACACACACACACACACACACACACACACACACACACACACACACACACACACCTCCCACCCATGCAGTATTAAACTGACTGACCTGCCATTCTCAGAATCTACACTTCAAAAAAGATGATGCCCTCCAGAGAGAGGTCATGTGGGTGTTCCATCTCTCCTGTAGTGTGTCTGCTCTGCGCTGGGTTGGCTTCTGGAGGCTCCTTTAGTGCCTGAGGGCTACACTTGAATTTCTTTTCTCCAGATGCTAAGCACGTTTTCAATTCAGCCCACTCAAGGTAAAATATAACTTTGTTTGATTTCTGAGTATTTTTTAAGGAAATGAATTCTTTCAAGACCATACTCAATTTTATTTAGTCATAAACATATTTCTTGTAATGAATTTCTTTTATTTTCTCTAGAAACATAAGTACACAGAATTTGTCAATGCAACCCAGAATATATGGTCCCTAATTTTAACCAGAAAAAAACTTTATGCTTGGGAATAATTGCATGTTTTTTTCATCTGCAAAGAAAAACAACATCAATCTTTAAAAAAACAACAACATGTGACATAATTAAGACTTCAAATGTGATCACTTTATCCATGTCAGTTGCAAACTACCGAGGGTATACCATATTCAATAAAAAAACATGCATGTTCTTTGAACATGATTGATATTGAGAAGCCGTTTGAGATCTAACGCAGTGTGAGCACATAAACGAATAAGAGGGATTATTAAGAAACCATATTCAATCATATTCATGTATTTCTTAGTCTTCGTTTTCCCCTCGAAGACTCAACAATCTGTATGTACTGTCCCACATACATACACACACACGGCCAGTTATATAAGAAGATCCGTTGATCAGATCACACATTGATCCCATACTGTGACCTCTCTCTGTGGAGACGACATGAAACTAGGCCCCCATTCTATTCATCCTAAACGATGCTCTAGCCTGGTCCCAGATCTGTTTGTGCTGTCTTGACAACATTGACATCCTATTGACAAGACAGCACAGACTGATCTGGGATCAGGGTGTAATGATGCACCACTGCATGATAACCTCCAGGAGTCACACTCAATACAAGATGCTTTTGAAAATCCATTATAAACACACTGGTTAAGTTAGCAGGCCTGCTTTATGTCTGTGTTCTATTATGATGGAGCTGCTTGTCAATCAAAAGGGCTATATATTGTAGATGCTTCAGAAATAATTCATTCAAGTAAATGTTATGCTATTTAAAGGGGTTGCGCTACTTTTGTCAACGGCCAGATAAAAGGACCTTCTACAGCTCCTTTAATGTAGTATGTGTCTGCTTATAAATAATTGGTGATCCATCTATGTAGTGCTTTTGAATACTTAATGAAAGCTCAATTAAGCCTTGATAATTGGTTTAAGTGCGCCTGAACTACCTCCTGTTGCTGACCATGGGCAAGGGGAAATGCATAATGAATCATCTCTTGTGAATTCCTTTTAGTATTCACTCCTAGTACCCACACACTGCTCCAAGCGATAGCACTTTCGCCAAGTATACAGTAATTCATAGTATTATTTAGTCATTGCAGATATATGCTACTTTGTTCCTTTTCTTCCGTTCTACCTTTTCACCCTCCATCCTTTGTGTGGTTGATTAATGTTATAACTGGGCCTCAAGGCAAGGTTTTTGAAATGATTCGTTTCTAAGAATCTTATGTGTCTCCTTCATCTCATGAAAGAGAGGTACGTAGTTGCACACACACAACTCTAACCTCATCTAATAGTTGCCTTCAGATGGGACAACTTGCTATAGGCTCTCTCTACTTGGCTCTGTACAATCAACAACATCGCAACATGAGGCTCTCTAACACCAATCAACACAGGTACTGCAACTGGTGTGTATTGATGAGTCATTGTCAGCTGCTTCCCTCTCTTCCTGTTAAGCATTGGTCCATTACAAACTCAGCCTGCCTGTGAGAACTATATTCTGCAATGTGAGCACGCTGATCAGACCATTTGTTAAAGCCCATGGAACTATAGTTATCCTCTCTCCAAACTCCTCTCTAAAACAACGGCTGTAATGAAGAGTTTCTGCCTAGCAACAAAGGAAGAGGAACACAGACTGGCTGCATCCCAAATGGCACCTTCATCCCTATATAGTGCATTACTTTTGACCAGCACCCATGACATTGACGGACCAGCTGAATCCAGGTGAAAGCTATGATCCCTTATTGATGTCACTTGTTAAATCCACTTCAATCAATGTAGATGAAGGGGAGGAGACAAGTTAATTAATGCTTTTTAAGCCTTGATACAATTGAGACATGGATTGTGTATGTGTACCATTCAGAGGGTGAATGGGCAAGACAAAATATGTAATTGCCTTTGAACAGGGTGTGGTAGTAAGTGCCAGGTGCACCGGTTTGAGTGTGTCAAGAACTGCCTCGTGGGTGAGTACAACTCAATATTAGGAAGGTGATCTGAGGGAAAGGGGGGGGGGGGGGGGGGGGGGGTACAACTCAATATTAGGAAGGTGTTCTGGGGGAAAGGGAGGGTACAATTCAATATTAGGAAGGTGATCTGAGGGAAAGGGGGGTACTACTCAATATTAGGAAGGTGTTCTGAGGGAAAGGGGGGGTACAACTCAATATTAGGAAGGTGTTCTGAGGGAACGGGGGGGTACAACTCAATATTAGGAAGGTGTTCTGAGGGAAAGAGGGGGGGTACAACTCAATATTAGGAAGGTGTTCTGAGGGAAAGGGGGGGTATAACTCAATATTAGGAAGATGTTCTTAGGGAAAGGGGGGTACAACTCAATATTAGGAAGGTGTTCTGAGGGAAAGGGGGGGTACAACTCAATATTAGGAGGGTGTTCTGAGGGAAAGGGGGGGTACAACTCAATATTAGGAAGGTGTTCTGAATGCTTTGTACACTCAGTGCAGATGCCATTCATCTGTTGCATGCTGCATCTGAGGCACCCTGCTGGGAATCTTTATAATGCCCCCTGCTGGGAAACTTTATATTGCACCCTGCTGGGAATCTTTATAATCCACCCTGCTGGGAATCTTTATAATCCACCCTTTTGGGAATCTTTATAATCCACCCTGCTGGGATTCTTTATAATGCACCCTGCTGGGAATCTTTATAATGCACCCTGCTGGCAATCTTTATAATGAGCCCTGCTGGGAATCTTTGTAATGCACCCTGCTGGAAATATTTTTTTGAAAACCACAATGACAGTGATAGTATAACCATGACCTGTGACCGATGCCTGATTCTGTTTTAACAGGAGAAAATGAATGTTGCCATGAGAGACAGATGGTTGCGATGGCGATGTATTACTTGACAAGAATAACCATAATATAAGGTTCTCAGAAAGGAGTATCCATAGCTAGCTACTGTCAGTTCCCAGTCTACATAAAATATGTCAAGATATGAATTTCCATATTCAAATTCTGTCATGCCCTGATCTGTTTCACCTGTCCTTGTGCTTGTCTCCACCCCCCTCCAGGTGTCATCCATCTTCCCCATTATCCCCTGGGTACTGATACCTGTGTTCTCTGTTTGCCTGTTGCAGGTTCGTCTTGTTTGTCAAGTCAACCAGCGTTTTGTCTCAGCTCCTGCTTTTCTCCAGTCTCTCTTTTTCTCGCCCTCCTGGTTTAGACCCTTGCCTGTCCTGAGTCTGATCCTGCCTGCCTGACCACTCTGCCTGCCCCTGACCCTGAGCCTGCCTGCCTGACCACTCTGCCTGCCCCTGACCCTGAGCCTGCCTGCCTGACCACTCTGCCTGCCCCTGACCCTGAGCCTGCCTGCCGTCCTGTACCTTTGCCCACTACTCTGGATTACCAACCTCTGCCTGACCCTGAGCCTGCCTGTCGTCCTGTACTGTTGCCCCACCACTCTAGATTATCGACCCCTACCTACTTTGACCTCTCGTTTACCTGCCCCTGTTGCTGTAATAAACATTGTTACTTCAACACAGTCTGCATTTGGGTCTTACCTGAAACGTGATAAGTTTACCATGTTGCATTACTAGTAAACACCCAATTGACTTTAACTGACATCTTAAAAGGTTCAGGATGGTAACAGCAATAATTCCCTTTAATGATATTTATTGTTAGGCCTACTTAAGGGTTTTGAAGCAAGGTCCTTTGTCAGAGCACAACCATCAACTTGGACATACTTTAATTAATTTTGACATACCAAGATCGACCCAAACATCTTGTAGATTCAATACACTTTTCAATTCACCCACTTTTACCCTTGAAGCACAAAATAATTTACAGTGAAATAATGTCACCTTTGAGCTCAAAGTAATTGTTCCCTTTGAAAAGATCTATTGATATTTTCAACAAAACAAATGTTGTACCAAGAACGGTTCAGATGCTGAGTCTTTCACAATCGGTTATACATCAGACTTCTCTAAAGTGATGATCTTTAAAAAATATTCTGTAAATTACAGTTCAATGTGACGTATTTTTCCAATACAATACCATGGACTGCCTGTTTTGTCACCCATTTTCTGCTTTAATAAATGCATTTTATAAAAGCACTGAGTATACAAAACATTAAGAACACCTGCTCTTTCCATGACATAGACTGACCAAATGAATTCAGGTAAGAGCTATGATCCCTTATTAATGTCACTTGTTAAATTTGTCATTTAAATCAGTGTAGATGAAGAGGAGGAGACAGGTCAAAGAAGGATTTCTTAGCCGTGAGGCAATTGAGACATGGATTGTGTATGTGTGCCATTTAGATGGTTTTTGGGCAAGACAAAATATTTAAGTGCCTTTTATAACGGGGTATGGTAGTAGGTGGCGGGTGCACCGGTTTGAGTCAAGAACTGCAACGCTGCTGGATTGTTCACGCTCAACAGTTTCCCGTGTGTGTCAAGAATGGTCCACCACCCAAGGACATCCAGACAACACAACTGTGGGAAGCATTGGAGTCAACATGGGGCCAGTATCCCTGTGGAACGCTTTGGATACCTTGTAGAGTCCATGCCCCGATAAATTGATGCTCAGTATGTAACTGTTTTCCTCCTCTTCTGAGGAGGAGTATGAAGGATCTGACCAATATGCAGCGTGGTAAGCGTTCATCATTTTATTCAATAGCACTGAACACTAAAAATACAAAGTAACAAAAATAACAACCGAAACAGTTCCGTCTGGTAACTAAAACAAAGACAGAAAACAACTACCCACAAATCATAGTGGGAAAACAGGCTGCCTAAGTATGGTTCTAAATCAGAGACAACGATAAACAGCTGACTCTGATTGGGAGCCATACCAGGCCAAACACAGAAATACAAAAACATAGAACAACACAGAATGCCCACCCCAACTCACGACCTGAGCAAACTAAAATAGAGACATAAAAAAGGAACTAAGGTCAGGACGTGACACAGTACTAGGAATGTGTTCCTAATGTTTGGTATACTCTGTGTATATCTCCAACTTTCTCTTCAAAAAAGACAAATCTGTAAAAAGGGAGAGGAATCAGATTAAGATTCAAAGTGAGATTTGAAGTGTCAAAGCTAAACAAAGATTAACAACTTATCAAAGAAATTCAGATAGGAGAATCCTCCGATGCCTAATTGTATTGGCATTGCATTAATTAATTAAGTAAATGTATGATTAATATGAGGATTGCACTGGTTATGCATGAAATTATAGTTAGTATTGCCTGTCTCTATACCGTGATGAGAAGTTTGAGTTTGAAACATATTTATTTTAACTTGACGTTAAAATACGAATAAAATAAAAAAACTCTGATTCTGTATATACAAATACAATTACACCAAAACATACAGTATCTATATATATATATTAATATAAACATATATATTTACAAAACATCCACACTGAATGGTCATACATGATTACTTCTTAGACAATGTACAAATGTATGGATAAAAAGTACTACGCAACATTCAGTGAAGCTGAAACATGTATTTATGGTGCAATTGCAGTGTAGGTACTAGGTACTGAGCATACTGTACAATATAAGTGGTATGTGAACATTGTACATTGAAATGAAATTGAACATACATTAGCTAGATTGCCAAACCAAAACTACAGTAAGGGATTGTGCTAAAACCTGCCTTCCACGAAGAATTGGAATTACAATGCCTGATACAATATCAAACTAGTCATCCTCATGCGGGTCATTTATGACTGTGTATGTATTTACATTTAGCTATGAATCATCTTGACTCTCACACTTTTCCATTATCCCCTGAATATCATTAGAAAATCATTGTTTTTATATCCTTATGTTTCAGTACCTATGTTTACTGTACTGAGTACCATGTGTTGGCCGGTACTCAATAATCTCATCCTGACTATGTTAAACATCTCCTCTCAAGCTCAGCCTGATCCTACTCACTGATGCCACACATATTGTATTCTTCTATTCTATTCTGATCGATCCATTAACTGTTCCCATGTAGACATACATCATTGATCCCATACAGTGATCCAATAAAATGTCTCGGACTGTACTAGGTTTGCGAAAACTAGGGGTGCAAAAATCTGCCAACTTTCCCAAAATTACAAAGTTTTATAGATATCCTGGTTGGAGGATTTTGGATTTCCTGCTTATTACTTCCTGATTCAGGGAATCTTTCAAATCGGATTTCTGGAAAACCAGGGGATTTGGGGAAAGTTACCGGATGTTTGCAACCCTACCCTGTACATGGGTCCATACATTGATTTAATACACTGTTCATTCCTGTACACTACTCAAATTCAGTGATGACATACACAGATCTTCCTATACACTGGTCCCTAGATTGTCCCCATACACCGTTCTTGTACACTGATCTCATACCCTCTTCCACTGGCCACACCAGGTCTCCTTGGGTAAAGAGGTCTTGTTCAATAAAGGTTCAACAAAACTAAAATTGTCATACAACAGGCCTCAGTGGTCGGCCATATTGGCAGGCAGCAGCTCCCTGGAGCTCTGATCCTGCTGGGGTCTGTCAGTGGTCAATCTCAGACTAACACTACCCTCCGTGGTGCTGGTGGGGTTGACCCGGAACTTCCTGTGGACCGGCCGCATGGCCACGATGAGCTGCCTCTTGAAGGTGTCACTCAACACAATGTAGAGGAACGGGTTGATGCAGCTGTTAATGTAGCCCATGCTAATGGCTATGTTGTAGGCGTAGGAGAATGCTGGGTTGGGGTTCTGGACTCCAACGTGAACCAGCTGGAGGATGTAGTAAGGGGCCCAGCAGATGAAGAAAGCCAGGCAGATGGCCACTGCCGTACGGGTTACTTTCTTGGTGCGCACCCTCAGGCTCCTGGGGGGCAAGGGGGCCACGCTGGTGGTCATGTGCTTGAAGATCTTGAAAAAGACCACACAGATGATGAGGAGAGGCAGAGCGAAAGCCAGGACAAACTGGTAGAGTGTGAACCAGTAGATGTTGGTAGACGGATCGGGAAGTAGCAGGGCACAGCCCACCAGGTCGCCAGGCAGAGGCATGAGGCCCGTGTACATCCACACCGGGATGATGGTCAGCAACGACAGCGTCCATACTAGAACGATAACCACGGTTGCCACGCACGGTGTCCGAACGTAGTTGAAGCGGATGGGGTGGACAGTGGCCAGGTAGCGGTCCAGAGTCATGACTGTGAGGATGTAGGTGCTCACGATCTGGCTGTTGGAGTCCAGCGCGGTGATGACTGTGCACATAGTGGCTCCGAAGCACCACGAGCCGTTGCCCATCAATTGGTGGATGAGGAAGGGCATACCGACGAGGAAGAGGAGGTCGACGATGGACAGATTTAAAATGAAGATGTCGGGAACGGTCTGCTTGGCGCGGCACTTGGTCTTCTTCAGGATGGTGTAGATAACCATGCAGTTACCCATAATGCCCAGGAAACAGATGATGCCAAATATGGTGGGCAAGATGGCGTTGTTGTAGTAGGCATCATGACCCCCACCTATAGGGACACAAGAGCAGCAGAAGAGAATGTTAGTTAAGTACCGGTATGAAATATCATAGAAACCATAGAAATCATAGAAGCAGCAATTTACATAGCCTGGCTGCTGGGACCCAGGTGGTACACTCTTTTTATAAAAAATATATATATATTTAATAATATAACTTTTTTAAACTATTTTTTAAAATTATTAACCCCTCCACCACCACCTTCTTCGGAGGACAAATATCTTGTAGTTTTTTTTACAGCTTTTTTGCTACATATACAGTTGAAGTCAGAAGTTTACATACACCTTAGCCAAATACATTTAAACTCAGTTTTTCACAATTCCTGACATTTAATCCCAGTAAAAATTCCGTCTAAGGTCAGTTAGGATCACCACTTTATTTTAAGAATGTGAAATCCCAGAATAATAGTAGAGAGAATGATTTATTTCAGCTTTTATTTCTTTCATCACATTCCCAGTGGGTCAGAAGTGTCAAGGTGTGTCTAAAGGCGAAGTCAGGTGCAGGAGAGCAGAGTATGATAAATAAAGTGCACTTTATTAAAGTTCCAAAACGGGAGCACAACAAAACAAACGCGCTCAAAAACACGGAACAATAAAGTAAAGCGCTAAAGAACATCGCTTGACATGAAAACAATCACACACAAAACATGATGGGAAACATGGGGTTAAAAACAATTAGATTGATTGGGGAAATGAAAACCAGGTGTGTATGAAAACAAGACAAGACAAATGGATACATGACAAATGGAGCGGCGATGGCTAGAAAGCCGGTGACGTCGATCTTGGTTCTATTTGTGACGCTTAAGTCACGCCTTTCCCATCTCCTTTTTGGTTTTTAGGGGCCTATACCCATGTGCCATTTCCTCATTGGTTTTGAAGAGCATATACCCACGTGGGTGACTGAAAATTTAACTGAGGTCCAGACTCCAGGCCAGTCGGTAGTGGTAATGCACATTAAAGTTGGTTGCCAACCGCCATATAAAGTCCAAAGAAGAAGAAGAAGCCCAATGGAGGAGAGATTGCTAGAAAACAAACTTTTACCCTTTTGTATGTGGATTAATTGTCGGAGTAGAGGACCTTGTGCATTTCAGGGAAAATAACAACTCAATGTTTATATCCCAGGACAAATTAGCATTTCCACTGCTCCAGAATCCAATGGCAGCAAGCCTTACACCACTCCAGCTGACGCTTGGCATTGTGCATGGTGATCTTAGGCTTGGGTGAGGCTCCTCGGCCATGGAAACTCATTTCATGTAGCTCCCGATGAACAGTTATTGTGCTGACATTGCTTCCAAAGGTAGTTTGGAACTCGGTAGTGAGTGTTGCAACCAATGACAGCCTATGTGCTACGAGCTTCAGCACTCAGTGGTCCCGTTCTGTGAGCTTGTGTGGCCTACCACTTTGCGGCCGAGCCGTTGTTTCTCCTAGACGTTTCCATTTCACAATAACAGCTCTTACAGTTGACCATGGTAGCTCTAGCAGGACATAAATGTTATGACCTGACTTGTTGTAAATGTGGCATGCTATGACGGTGCCATGTTGAAAGTCACTGAGCTCTTCAGTATTTGTATTAGAATAAATGCATAAATACACCAATATGACTTTTCCATGTAAAAAATAGAATGACCACTGCTGCACCTCCTGCCACTGTTTTGAACCAATTTGATTATACTAAAATGAACAAAAAATATAAACGCAACATGTAATGGGTTGGTCCCATGTTTCATGAGCTGAAATAAAAGTTTGACATATACACAAAAAGCTCATTTCTCTCAAATTTTGAGCACAAATGTGTTTACATCCCTGTTAGTGATCATTTCTCCTTTGCCAAGATAATCTTGGTATGTCAATAAGATGATTAAAAAGCATGATCATTACACATGTGCTGAGGAGTACTTCTGTCTATAATAAAGTGCTTCTGTGGAGGAAAACTAATAATTATGTGCTGTGCCTTGCTCCCCAGTGGGTGGGCCTATGTCCTCCCAGGCCCACCCATGGCTGCACCCCTGCCCAGTCATGTTAAATCCATATATTAGGGCCTAATACAATTATTTCAGTTTACTGATGTCCTAATATGAACTGTAACTCAGTGAAATCTTTGAAATCAATGCAAGTTGCACATATATTTCTGTTCAGTATACATATTCAAATTAACATTGCTGATTACATATAGTGGTAACTGTTCCAACTTTGGGATTTGGATAGGCTTTAATGCAACTCATACACCTCTGTTAACTTCATTGAATCTACAAAACTGTTAGTGTTTAACTTTAACATGTGATGACAATAAAACAGAACAGTTGAACAGGAATGACATTTGCACTAACGGGTGGCCAAAAAATATATAACTTAAAGCCACACCCATACTAAGCCACGCCTCCACAGTTCCTCCAGGAACCAGTAGCTACATTGAACCATTATAGGTTCCTTATAGGTTCCTTGTTAAGCAAATAACTGTTGGTGTCACGGTAATTGATTTGCTTAGAATTCTGTGCCTTCATTTTATATTACTTTGTAGTATGAAGAATACAATTGAACAAAGCTGAATAAAATAAGAAGGATATTTTCTTCAAACATTTTTAGGGAGCGCGCACATATGGCTATTCTGTTCTGAACGGTTAACAAAGAAATAGGTACTCCTATATGCTTCATTTAGATTTATTCATGTAACTTTAGTTGTTCTACAAACATTGGGCTACGTGTTTAGAGTTTGTATACATTGTAAGGCTGCATGAGGTGACTCTTATGATGACTTGAAAAAATTTGCTTGAAAGGCTTGCGCTCTACTTTTTTTTTTTTACGCAGGCTGTACACACTTCATCAGTCTCTCATTCACAATTTGACAAGCACTTGATAATGCCTCAAATTTCCCAGAGGCATCCCCTCTATGCACTTAAATAGCGAATGGAGGATGTTTTTCTGTGGTTTTCATTCCAGCCAGGAAGGCTATACTCCTGTTTTAAAGATAAGCAATGTGGTTAATATTAAGAAAGTTGAGAAATAAATGTAGTAGGCCTAGTCTATAGAAAGCTGATGGGATCGTCCTCTTTTCAATAGAGGCCATCACTTTGTTTTCTCTCCCAATTGCATAGCATATAGAAATGTTGCGCAACATGAGCTCATTGGCTATCATGAAGTGTTTGATTAGATTTTCGATCACATTTGCATTTAAGTCAGAGTGATTTGAGGGACAATGGAGTGCTGAATACCAGTTAGCAAGTGTGGTAGGCTACTAATAACCATCAGCAGCGTCAGAGCTTGGAGAAGCCTAATTACGTGACTATACGGTCACATGGAATTTGACTGCCTTCATGAATCGTGATCGCCAGTGTGGCGTTAATATGATCACCGCAACAGCCCTATTCACACCCCTTGACTTTTTCCACATTTTGTTGTGTTATAACCACAATTTAAAATGGATTCAATTGAGATGTGTTGTCACTGGCCTACACACAATAGCCATTGATGTCAAAGTGGAATTATGTTTTTAGAAATGTTTACTAATTCATTAATAATGAAAAGCTGAAATGTCTTGAGTCAATAAGTATCCAACCCCTTTTTAATGGCAAGCCTAAACAAGTGCGGAATAAAAATGTGCTCAACAAGTCAGATAAGTTGGATGGACTCACTCTGTGTGCAATAATTGTGTTCAACAAACTATCTCATCTCCATACACCAGACATACTGTAAGGTCCATCAGTCGAGCAGTGAATTTCAAACACAGATTCAACGACAAAGATCAGGGAAGTTTTCCAATGCCTGACAAAAAAGAGCACCTACTGGATATCCCATTGAGCATGGTGAAGTTATTAATTACACTTACACTAATTACACTGTATTGACTCAAGGGGTTGAATAGTTGTGTTTTTCTTCCACTTTGACATTACAGAGTGTTTTGTGTAGATTGATTACAAAAAAACGACAATTAAATCCTTGTTAATCCCACTTTGTAACACAACAAAATGTGGAAAAGTCAAATGGTTTGTATACTTTCTGAAGGCACTGTGTTGCTATACCACATTCATGTCAGCTCGCGGGATCAGGCGGCTTGTTGAGATCTCTCACTGTTTGGATTTGAAATCAGCTCCCCTCATTATCATCAACACATCTTGCCGACAACATCAAAACAGACTTTCCAGACACTGAAGTCAGGACTTTGGTAGAATTTACGAGCAGCAGAGGAACATTGTAATAAAGCGTGATGCATAGTATACAGTATAGGCTATCCATAAACCAAACCTGTGAAGATATTTCAGTTCCCAGTAATATATATTTTAGTGCCCTTGGTATGTGCTATATACAGTATCTTTGACCAAAAAAAACTCAATAACATAGCTGCTACTGTATGTGTGTGGCGACTAAAAGTTCACAGGAATTTTCATGGCTCTTTTGAGATTAAGGTAGAGAATGAGCCATTCCGACGAAAAACAAGTCACTCAAAAAGGAAAAGGTTGACACTAGCTGTGCCTTCAGGAAGCTACTAGACAGATTTTCATTTCCCTCTGAATAACAAGTGTTAGACAGAGCAGTGAAGGAAACCAACCATTAACGTCTTCAAGGGAAAACGAATGAAAATAAAAAGAGGATGACTGTAGCTTTCATTATAGCCTACATTATGTGTGCCATAATAAGATAAAGTGAAATCATTGTAGGCTATGAATAATTTTTTAAACAAGCAAAGATTTCCTTCAGTGCAGTTACCATTACACGTTTCTACAATCTGGTTGTTTAATTGCTATTCTGAATAGCCTACTGTACAAATATATTCAACCATGATAAATGCTTACCTGTTGAAGATTCAGATGAGTTCACTGCAACCGGTGAGGTGTTGTCATACAATACCGACACATTATAGAAATCCATTGATAACTTCCGATGTAACCTCAATAAAATCTGGGTAAAGAAAAAAAGATCAAGTGTTTATGCTCAGGGAAAATTCTCAGTTAATAACGCAACTGTCTTGCTGTTTTTAAATCATATTGTAGTGGCTAGAACTCACTGATAAAACAAATAATATTTACAGTTCCATCTTGCACATAACAATTCTAGTACTACTATTATTTGTGTGATCCATGAAAATATAATAAACGTTTCCGCTCTTGTAGTGGACTTTACTGATTAGTAGCGTATCGTTGGCACGCGCTTGATGGAGTGGAGACAGGCGCCCAGTGTCTTCAAGTATTTTACTAGGAGACTGACAACTCTCCTGCAGTTGCACGACGCTACTGTATAGTCTATTTGCGACTGCGCTCTTCGTCTTTCATTGGCTGAGGATGAAGTTTCGAGGATAACTCTTCTATTGAGAAGTCTAGCTGACTGGCACCATTGAGATGTGGCTGTATTGTCTTGACTCACAAGTCGATGTGTGTATTTAATACATTTTGACAGCCACATCAAAGATCAAGGACCAATGTACTTTTTTAATGCTAACATGGCACATGGCACCTCAACAAAGACATTTTAATAGCACGAAGAGGGGTCCTACTTGTTATTTGATGACCAATAGCCTAGCCCGAAAGAATACCTTCACCAACATCCTGTACATTTCTGACGCTCTAGCATATCCAATCCCGGAATTTATTGCTCCGCATCCTTCTTTTTTAGTGACAAAATGAAAGCAAACATGTTCCAAGCATTGTGACGTTTTAATGATAATTTCAAACGAATTGGGAATTTACAGGTAGCCTAACTGCCAAAATAAAGGAAACATCAACATAAAGCAGCTTAATAGGACGCTGGGCCACCAAGAGCCAGAACAGCTTCAATGCACCTCGGTTGGCATCATTGTGTGTCGTAGAAGTGACGCCATCAAACGTCAGACAATGCCTACAAGTGTCTGGAACTCTATTGGAAAGATGCAACCATAGAGATCCCGAGTGTTCTAATTGCTATGGATGCAACACCATTCCTCCACAAATTCCATTTGGTGTTTTGTTGATGGTGGTGAACATAGTGCTAATTACACCGTGAGTTTCGGGTCCTAATAGTAAAGACATGCCATTTAACTGTATATTTTTTATATGACCTTTTCATTTGGCATGAACACAACCAATCATGATGTTTTTATCTTATTGTCAAACAAATCCCTTTAAAAAGTAACTATCAGCAAACAGAAAAATGATCACTAAAAATAGAATGTGGTGTATTGAGAAATGTATTATGTGTTAATTAGTTTAGATTTAAAATGGTTGCAAATAGCCAATGGGATTTCCATGCAGGGGTTCAGTTATTTGAATTAACAAATGACAATGGGGTTTCCATTCTGGCATTGAAGTGATTGGATTACGCGATACAAGGGCGGGTAAAGTTCAATGATGGATTGGTGAGTTGGGCTGAAGACACTGTAGAGAGTGGTCGACTTGAATGTGTTATGGTGAACATGAAATAAATCTGTTCCGTTTATTATAAGTACACTTCGGAGTCTTCTGCAGAAGAATCCAGCATCTTAGGATGCAACATATAAATCACCCGAACATAAATATTAGACACTGTTAAGACATTTGTGTGGAGAGGATATCATTCTATTTGACATTCTGGGAGAAAGGAACTCCTCTACTTACTCAAATGACAACACACTTCAATCAATTCAGTGCTTCCAAGTTCCATGGATCAAATAGTTATTTTGATTATATTATTAAAACGAGGAAAATCTGAAAAGTCCCCTGCAGATCCATAAATGTAATAAATTACAACAATAAAATAATAACAAAACTCATAACAGAATGGCAAAAGTATTTTCAACATTTTGTTACATTACAACTTTATTCTAAAATGTATTAAATAAATACAGTGCCTTGCGAAAGTATTCGGCCCCCTTGAACTTTGCGACCTTTTGCCACATTTCAGGCCTCAAACATAAAGATATAAAACTTTATTTTTTTGTGAAGAATCAACAACAAGTGGGACACAATCATGAAGTGGAACGACATTTATTGGATATTTCAAACTTTTTTAACAAATCAAAAACTGAAAAATTGGGCGTGCAAAATTATTCAGCCCCTTTACTTTCAGTGCAGCAAACTCTCTCCAGAAGTTCAGTGAGGATCTCTGAATGATCCAATGTTGACCTAAATGACTAATGATGATAAATACAATCCACCTGTGTGTAATCAAGTCTCCGTATAAATGCACCTGCTCTGTGATAGTCTCAGAGGTCCGTTAAAAGCGCAGAGAGCATCATGAAGAACAAGGAACACACCAGGCAGGTCCGAGATACTGTTGTGAAGACGTTTAAAGCCGGATTTGGATACAAAAAGATTTCCCAAGCTTTAAACATCCCAAGGAGCACTGTGCAAGCAATAATATTGAAATGGAAGGAGTATCAGACCACTGCAAATCTACCAAGACCTGGCCGTCCCTCTAAACTTTCAGCTCATACAAGGAGAAGACTGATCAGAGATGCAGCCAAGAGGCCCATGATCACTCTGGATGAACTGCAGAGATCTACAGCTGAGGTGGGAGACTCTGTCCATAGGACAACAATCAGTCATATATTGCACAAATCTGGCCCTTATGGAAGAGTGGCAAGAAGAAAGCCATTTCTTAAAGATATCCATAAAAAGTGTCGTTTAAAGTTTGCCACAAGCCACCTGGGAGACACACCAAACATGTGGAAGAAGGTGCTCTGGTCAGATGAAACCAAAATTGAACTTTTTGGCAACAATGCAAAACGTTATGTTTGGCGTAAAAGCAACACAGCTGAACACACCATCCCCACTGTCAAACATGGTGGTGGCAGCATCATGGTTTGGGCCTGCTTTTCTTCAGCAGGGACAGGGAAGATGGTTAAAATTGATGGGAAGATGGATGGAGCCAAATACAGGACCATTCTGGAAGAAAACCTGATGGAGTCTGCAAAAGACCTGAGAATGGGACGGAGATTTGTCTTCCAACAAGACAATGATCCAAAACATAAAGCAAAATCTACAATGGAATGGTTCAAAAATAAACATATCCAGGTGTTAGAATGGCCAAGTCAAAGTCCAGACCTGAATCCAATCGAGAATCTGTGGAAAGAACTGAAAACTGCTGTTCACAAATGCTCTCCATCCAACCTCACTGAGCTCGAGCTGTTTTGCAAGGAGGAATGGGAAAAAATTTCAGTCTCTCGATGTGCAAAACTGATAGAGACATACCCCAAGCGACTTACAGCTGTAATCGCAGCAAAAGGTGGCGCTACAAAGTATTAACTTAAGGGGGCTGAATAATTTTGCACGCCCAATTTTTCAGTTTTTGATTTGTTAAAAAAGTTTGAAATATCCAATAAATGCCGTTCCACTTCATGATTGTGTCCCACTTGTTGTTGATTCTTCACAAAAAAATACAGTTTTATATCTTTATGTTTGAAGCCTGAAATGTGGCAAAAGGTCGCAAAGTTCAAGGGGGCCGAATACTTTCGCAAGGCACTGTACACACAATATCCCCATAATTACAAAGCGAAAACAGATTTTTAGAATTTTTGCAAATATATTAAAAATAAAAAACAGAAAAACCTTACTTATATAAGTATTCAGACCCTTTGCTATGAGACTCGAAATTGAGCTCAGCTGCATCCTGTTTCCATTGATCATCCTTGAGATGTTTTTACAACATGATTGGAGTCCACCTGTGGTAAATTCAATTGATTGGCCATGATTTGGAAAGGCACACACCTGTCAATATAAGGTCCCACAGTTGACAGTGCATATCTGAGCAAAAACCAAGCCATGAGGTTGAAGAAATTGTCTGTAGAGCTCTGAGACAGGATTGTGTTGAGGCACAGATCTGGGGAAAGGTACTAACAAAAATTCTGCAGCATTGAAGGTCCCCAAGAACACAGTGGCCTCCATCATTCTTAAATGAAATAAGTTTGGATCCACCAAGACTCTTCCTAGAGCTGGCCGTCCGGCCAAACTGAGCAATCGGAGGAGAAGGGCCTTG
Organism: Oncorhynchus mykiss; assembly: GCF_013265735.2. NCBI lineage: Eukaryota > Metazoa > Chordata > Actinopteri > Salmoniformes > Salmonidae > Oncorhynchus > Oncorhynchus mykiss. The sequence goes on from NC_048581.1 coordinate 26,615,277, forward strand.
GTCAGGGAGGTGACCAAGAACCCTATGGTCACTCTAACAGGGCTCCAGAATTCCTCTGTGGAGATGGGAGAACCTTCCAGAATTGACAATCATCTCTGCAGCACTCCACCAATCAGGCCTTTATGGAAAAGTCGCCAGTCGCCAGTCCTCAGTAAAAGGCACATGATAGCCCACTTGGAGTTTGTCAAAAGGCACCTAAAGACCCTCAGACCATGAAAAACAAGATTCTCTGGTCTGATGAAGACGTGCACGCTCATCCCAGAATCATTTCACGTGTCTGTTTTCAAAGGATGGAGCTGAGAACATGAACAACTTCACAATTAAGAACACTATATGAGGGACTTCTATTTAAGTCAGAAAATGATACTCACATGATAGGTAAGATATACATAACCCTGCAGAAAGCCTATCTCTTAGAAAAAAATATAAACTATTGGAACCAAGACTTAAAAATAACTGCTATTGGCACAGATGAAGAGAGTGGTGGAACATAACTAGCTAGGTACAGCGGTAGCCAAAATGTGAGCCCTAAGCGAGATTTGGTGGAGGGGCATTTTCACCAAGTGGGCAAACAAAATGTGTGAAATATGTACGTTTTTTATGTTTTTTTCCTGCAATTCTACACATTATGCAATGGGGCGTAGAGAAACTGTTGCAGTTCTATAACACATTTCATGCAATTCTACCTATTTTGCCATGGTGCAGAGATTTTTTTTGCAGTTTTAAAGCAAGTTTTCTGCAGTTCTACACATTTTTGCCATAGGGCGGAGAGCAAATGTAACAATTATATTATATTATTTCATGCAATTCTACACATTTTGCCATGACTTATGCCATGTTAATGGTATGTGAGTGAGAGTGACTGTTACGGATTCCGCCGGTACTGCTGCTCCTTCCGTGCACCAGCTCCGGAGGTCTACATCACCGGCCTCTAGGTGTCACTGAACTGTTTCATTACGCACACCTGGTTCCCATTCCCCGTCATTAGTAATTGTATATATGTGCCCTCTGTTCACCATTGTCTTGTCGGTTACTGTTCCCTTGTCCGTTGGTCTTGTGAGTACCTGTGCATTGTGTACTCGTTATTAGGGGTCTAGTCCCGTGTGTTGTTGTGTACTCGTTATTAGGGGTCTAGTCCCGTGTGTTGTTGTGCACTTGTTATTACAGGTCTAGTCCCGTGTGTTGTTGTGCACTGTTATTACAGGTCTAGTCCCGTGTGTTGTTGTCCACTTGTTATTACAGGTCTAGTCCCGTGTGTTGTTGTGCACTGTTATTACAGGTCTAGTCCCGTGTGTTGTTGTGCACTGTTATTACAGGTCTAGTCCCGTGTGTTGTTGTGCACTTGTTATTACAGGTCTAGTCCCGTGTGTTGTTGTGCACTTGTTATTACAGGTCTAGTCCCGTGTATTTATTGGAGGTGTTACCTGGCTCTTTTGTTTGGGTTACCTCCCTGTGTTTTTGTATATGTGTTTGTTTTGGGCTTCTTCCCTGTGCCTTTCATGGCATGTTGTATTTTTGGGTGGAGTATTAAAACCCCCTATTACGTATTCCTGCGCCTGTCTCCAATCATTTATACATTGTGACAGTGAATAACAAAATCAATGGGGGCCCCCTGGAGGTCAGGGACCCAGGGCACATGTCCTGCATGCCCGGTCGGTATTCGGCCATGATTACTACAATTAAAAACTTGTTAGCTGACATGGCTAATTGTCAGTGACTGACAAAACAAGAAACTGTTGATACATAACATTTAGAACTTGCACCTTGTGTAATTATACTATTCTCGACTGAGTTCCAAAACAATATATATACGGGGTCGGTTGGAGCGACCATTAATATCGCTTATGCCTGGAGCCGGCCTGTAACTAAACTAATGTACAGAATTGAATATACAAGAGACAAAATGTGCACATTGTACATCATAAAAGCAGAGTCATGTCTTAAGTGCAAAACTAACAGTGACTCAATGATTAATGCCTTCTGCAGTGCTATAATGTCCAAAAGTTATGGAGTTAGAAAGTTGGCTGTCAGAAGTTTTACAATATAAATGTAAATGTCAGTCTATATGCTTATTTCAAGACATGGCATATGAGGGTGCGATGAGATACCCAATGGGTTCGACAGTATTTTTCTCGTCAATCATTTTTTTTTTTAACTTGGAGATCTGAGGTACCGGGATGCATTAGAACAAAATCACCTTTATAATAAAGCATTGCATACATGTCATCACATTTGCGAGGTGGCATAGAGCAGTAGAGTAGAGGAATTTATCGAAGTTACAGACATGGGAAAAAAATGTTGTGGCCTAGTGTCCGAGAAATATTGGGCCTTTTATAAACGCATTTCATGCAATTCCACGTCGTCTTACTTGACTGGAGACGTTGGCATAATCGTATAAAATGCCGCGTTTAAAAAAAACGTGAAATTAGGAGTTTGGAAATCTCAGACTTCAGTGTGTTCAAGACAACTGGGAAAGCAAGGAAAAACTATTTCCTACTGGGAAAATTCGTTCATCCAACTCGCTACAATATGAGGAAAAAATTATAGTCCTAAAAATGCATTCCAGTTTCACTGACTTACCCAATGATGCACAACTCGCGTGCTGGTGAGGGCATATGAGCTCATGGCAAAAGCCTTTCTCTCTCTCGCTTTACTTTGTAAAACAATATTTGGTACCCTACAGCTTTCCAACCTGCAATTGAAGACAATTTGAAATATTGCGAAAGGCCAGTTTTGTCTGCATGTTCTTTGTTCACTGACAGATTTGCTGCGTTTTCCATAGGTCATGCCTTGTTATTGGGCTGCACTCAGCAGTTAGGCTATTTTTAAAATAAGCTATTTGTCTATGGCTAAATTTCTCCTGGTGTAGTAAGCTATTTTGAATTATTTCATTTATTTCTGGACAGCTACAGTAACTCTATAACGTTGGCACATTTATTTCAATTTATCAGGTGTGCTGCAGCTCCTCCGGGGAGGGAGGGGGGGGGGGGTTGCTGACTGCTGATGGCAATGCTGGACATCCGATGTCTGTAGTGTTGCAGGGTAGTAAGCATGATGGGATGTTAATTGCTTAATTCACTCAGGAACCACACCTGTGTGGAAGCACCTGCTTTCAATATACAGTGCCTTGCGAAAGTATTCGGCCCCCTTGAACTTTGCGACCTTTTGCCACATTTCAGGCTTCAAACATAAAGATATAAAACTGTATTTTTTTTGTGAAGAATCAACAACAAGTGGGACACAATCATGAAGTGGAACGACATTTATTGGATATTTCAAACTTTTTTAACAAATCAAAAACTGAAAAATTGGGCGTGCAAAATTATTCAGCCCCCTTAAGTTAATACTCAGGTCTCCCAGGTGGCTTGTGGCAACCTTTAAACAACACTTTTTATGGATATCTTTAAGAAATGGCTTTCTTCTTGCCACTCTTCCATAAAGGCCAGCTTTTTTGTGCAATATACGACTGATTGTTGTCCTATGGACAGAGTCTCCCACCTCAGCTGTAGATCTCTGCAGTTCATCCAGAGTGATCATGGGCCTCTTGGCTGCATCTCTGATCCGTCTTCTCCTTGTATGAGCTGAAAGTTTAGAGGGACGGCCAGGTCTTGGTAGATTTGCAGTGGTCTGATACTCCTTCCATTTCAATATTATCGCTTGCACAGTGCTCCTTGGGATGTTTAAAGCTTGGGAAATCTTTTTGTATCCAAATCCGGCTTTAAACTTCTTCACAACAGTATCTCGGACCTGCCTGGTGTGTTCCTTGTTCTTCATGATGCTCTCTGCGCTTTTAACGGACCTCTGAGACTATCGCAGTGCAGGTGCATTTATACGGAGACTTGATTACACACAGGTGGATTGTATTTATCATCATTAGTCATTTAGGTCAACATTGGATCATTCAGAGATCCTCACTGAACTTCTGGAGAGAGTTTGCTGCACTGAAAGTAAAGGGGCTGAATAATTTTGCACGCCCAATTTTTCAGTTTTTGATTTGTTAAAAAAGTTTGAAATATCCAATAAATGTCGTTCCACTTCATGGTTGTGTCCCACTTGTTGTTGATTCTTCACAAAAAATACAGTTTTATATCTTTATGTTTGAAGCCTGAAATGTGGCAAAAGGTCGCAAAGTTCAAGGGGGCCGAATACTTTCGCAAGGCACTGTATTTTGTGTCCCTCATTTATTCAAGTGTTTCCATTATTTTGGCAATTATCTGCATATTTTTTCTCCTGTATCATTTCACAATTTATTCAAATTTTGTACCACTAGATGGCCCAGTAGTCCCTGCTATGGAGTCCCTACACCTTATGACACATCTACAACAGGTGAGGTCTAGAGCCAAACTAAATGTTGTCTTCTACTCTTCACACATGCATATTCATACAAAAGTGTGTGTTTGTGTGTGTGTGAGAGAGAGAGAGAGATCTTTAGAAAACAAAAATGTAATTACTTGACACATTGGAAAGCACTAACCAAAGAAACAGCAAACTGGAATGCTGTTTGACCCTAAACAAAGAGTAGTACACAGTGGCAGAATACCTGATCACTGTGACTGAATGAAGGAATATTCAAAATGAAGGAATATTCAGTTTCCACAAAATGAGGTGGAAATGGAGATGCACTTTCTAACCGTTTGCCAAATGTATGTCTTATTTTTTTATTTGTTTAACCTTTATTTAACAAGGCAAGTCAGTTAAAGAACAAATTCTTATTTACAATGACAGCCTACTAAAAGGCAAAAGGCCTCCTGCGGGGACGGGGGCTGGGTTTAAAAATAAATTCAATAAAAATATAGGACAAAACACACATCACGACAAGAGAGACAACACTACACTACATAAAGAGATACCTAAGACAAGAACATAGCAAGACAGCAACACATGACAACACAGCATGGTAGCAACACAACATAACAACAACATGGAAGCAACACCACATGGCAGCAGCACAACATGGTACCAGCACAAAACAGGGTGCAAACAGTATTGGGCACTGACAACAGCACAAAGGGCAAGAAGGTAGAGACAACAGTACATCACGCAAAGCAGCCACAACTGTCAGTAAGAGTGTCCATGATTGAGTCTTTGAATGAAGAGATTGAGATAAAACTGTCCAGTTTGAGTGTTTGTTGCAGCTCGTTCCAGTCGCTAGCTGCAGCGAACTGAAAAGATGAGCGACCCAGGGATGTGTGTGCTTTGGGGACCTTTAAACAGAATGTGACTGGCAGAACAGAGATGACCAGTTTACAGAGGAGTCTAGAGTGCAGTGATAAGGAGCATTGCCAATGCCAATTAGAGACACATTTCCCTCAGATTACACAGACTCACAAAGAATTTGAAAACAAATCCTATTCTGATAAACTCCCATATCTATAAGGTTAAATACCACACACAGTGTGCCATCACAGTAGCAAGATTTGTGACCAGTTGCCACAAAAGGGCAACCAGTGAAGCAAAAAAGCCATTTTAAATACAAACAATACTCATCTGTGTATTTAGTTCCCCTTTTGTTCTTAAACTACTTTCGCATTGTTACAACACTGTGCATAGCCATATGTATAACATTTGAAATGTCTCTATTCTTTAAGAAACTTTTGAGAGTTTAATGTTTACTGTTCTGATTGTTTATTTCACTTTTGTGTATCATGTATTCCACTTGCATTGGCAATCTGAACATGTTACCCATGCCAATAAAGCCCTTTGAATTGCATAGAGAGAGAGACAAAGCCATCACCTACAGAGAGATGAACCTGGAGAAGAATCCCCTAAGCAAGCTGGTCCTAGGGCTCTGTTCACAAACCCAACAGAGCCCCAGGACAGCAACACAATTAGACCCAACCAAATCATGAGAAAACAAAAAGATAATTACTTGACACATTGGAAAGAATTACAAAAAAAACACCTGTTGACCTGGTGACCTGTTGCCACCAGTAAAGGTCAACCAGTGAAGAACAAACACCATTGTAAATAGAACCCATATTTATGCTTATTTATTTTCTCTTTTGTACTTTAACCATTTGTACATTGTTACAACACTGTGTATATATACATAATATGACATTTGTAATGTTCTGACTTTTTTGGAACTTCTGGGAGTGTAATGTTTACTGTTCGTTTTTATTGTTTATTTCACTTTTGTATATTATCTACTTCACTTGCTTTGGCAATGTTAATGTATGTTTCCCATGCCAATAAAGCCCCTTGAATTTAATGTAATTTAATTGAGAGAGTGAGAGAGAGAGAGAGAGAGAGAGAGGGGCAGTGGAACAGGGGAGTGGGATCATTTCTGTGCAGATTTAAGTATTCCCGAAATGTCGCGATAGGAAGCTTCCTATATACAGAGCTCACTTTCTAGGAAGTGGATAGCCTACTAATAACACGTGTTTGTAGAATTTCGAGGGATAGCAAGTAGAGACAAGGTAACATTAAATGTAGGTAGGTGGACTAGGCCTAGGAGACCTGAATAGTTTCACTTTAGCTTCATGCAAGTCCTGGTGTACCGTCGTTAACTTTTTTGAAACGATGTAGCCTATATTCTTGTTTAATTAGCCTACATTGTAAGACTAGCACAACAATGGCAAGGAAAGAGGGCAGAAAACATTGTACCAGACACAAAACGAGTTTGAGTCGAAATTAGACATTCTACATTTAGCTCGAGTTGAGTCATCAACCACATCTGCCTGTCAAACATCCTCTACAAGGCGTGTAAATTAGCAATCCCATTGGTTTTGCACAGCTACAGTACACCTATTGGATATGACAGTATTCTCACATCCGATTGGTCAATTGTGGAGATGATGTGCTTTAGTTGGTCTGAGGTAACGTCAATCAGATGATATCCTTCCTCCTTTTATTGTGAGAGCCTCAGAATGCTAGTATTGTCTGTGGGCGCGGCATCACATCACAAGCTATCATATTAGTGCGTTGTTTTTCGGTGTTGGTTAATGTTGCTTTACTGCTACATAGTCTCAGGTTCTCTATCTGCGTTCTTATTCACAGGTTTGTAGCGGCGTGCAGCGAGTGAGGGTATTTGCGCTACTCGGAGTGACTGGTCAGACCAGGGGGAAAACGGGACCGGAGCTTTTCTGTTTTTTTTTCTGACATTGTTAATAATTTTCATAATTCCTTGGAGGAATAAACTCCATTTAAAGACTTCAGAAGGGTACTTGTGCGTTCATCAACAGCGCATACAAGTGTTCCAACAATCCTCACCATGGAGGCCATTGCCAAATACGATTTCAAAGCCACTGCAGATGATGAGTTGAGTTTTAAACGCGGAGAGACGTTGAAGGTAAGCAGCCAATTGTTTTACTGTTTATATTCTTAAGAAATGTGTCAGGGACAGCATGTTCCTGACTGATTAAAGGCCTGGTTATTACACTATTTGTAATAGCCTGTCACCTTTTTTGTTGTTGGTCTTTTTGTGTCTTCATATTAGACACTCCTGCACAGTAACTGGTTTTGAGGACATGATCTAAAAACGTGTAAACAGTTAGTACCCTAATTCACTTTAATTGGTCGATAATCAATAACAAAGTATTTTCCAAGAGATATTACCTTGTCATTTCAAAGGTCTATTTATTATGATAGGCCTACAGAAGGAGAGGGACTAGAACAGAATATAATAAAAATAAAAACATGTTGCAGGGGTGTTGTCCTTTGGTTCCAACACATTTGAATGAGGGGCAGCGAATGTCTTTGTCAATGGCAAGTCATATGGTAATCGGTGTCATGTTTTCAAGGAAAAGTTCAGCGATTGTTTCCGTACAGATATGGAAAAGGATAGCACTGATAACCTTTGGCAGGACACGATTCTGTCTTTCTCACATCCTATAACAAGCATCCTATATTGTATGCCACATATTACACGCGGTCATCATTTTGTGTGGAGAACCAAAATGAGCAACCCCAAAATTAGTCTTCGTAGCCTATATGACAATAATTTTTAGAGTCAAATAAATGCTACAAGAGGAGTCAGAATGCTATGGTAAGTAACCCTATCCATAGTTGGTTAAAAACAACGCTTAAGCTCTTCCATCAAATCCTTTCTATATCCTCAGTAGTTCAGCGTTATTGGACTTCTTCTGTGGTTAAGTAGGCAATGTGATAATGCTGAAACAGGAAGTCTCCAGTATCATCCTTGGCTTCTATACATTTTTCCTCACTCAGAGAGTCAGAAATGGAGAGGGAGAAGGAAAGAGAGCAGAGAGAGAGAGAGAGGATGAGCTGGCAGTATGTTTACAACCACACCCCTTCCCTTGCTGGGATTATGACAGCTCCTTCATTTCAGTGTCAGAACAGTACTTTAACAGCTCTGCTTCATGACTGCTCTATTATAGCTGAACGTTTTTGCTTGCACTGCAATCATAATACTGGTGTCAGTTCGGGTTAAAACCATATGCAAAAAAAAACAGCAGTAAAGAGAAGATTGAGAGTGAAGTGTGTGTCTCTGATGTAAACGGCTGGTTGTGGTTGTGTGCAGTCTTGTCTTCTTTCCAGCTCCCTCTCTCCACTGGTGTTTTGAGAATGGTCTGGCCCTGGTCTTGGCTCACCCTCCCTCCCCTGTTCTCCTCTACTCCGGCAATGTACCCCGGCAACGCCACGTTCAGAGGCAGAAACAGATCTGGCGAACCAGGACAGGAATACGCATTCATATCTCCTCAAGAGAAACATCAGTTGTAGATGTTCACACTAGAGACAATAACATATCTGATCATGTGGCTTTAAGAGAAATATGGCCGCGAGCTGTGAAAACAGTGAACACGGTGAAACGGTGAACAAAGTTATCAGTCAATTTGTTGCCTACTGACTTAACAAGTCTGTGATTGTCCAAGAGGAATATCTGAAGGACGATTGGTGCGATTGCCGATCAGTGATAGGAGGCATGTGAGTGCAGGCTATACTGCTTACAGTATACACTAGTCTAAGTAACTTTTACTATCCGTATAGTACATTCTGTCATCCAAACCAATGTCCCTCCTGTATTAGCCAAGCTTTTAGCCTGCGTGACAATGACCATGGCATTTGGCAAGACAGCACAAACCAATCTGGAAGCAGGCTATATTCTAACAGCCAAGTCAATAGATTTCTTTCTCGTGTTAGCTGATTTGTTCACAGAAATGAAGCTCAATGGAGAGCGAACATTCTTTATCACAGCGCTGTAGAAGGGGATGGGGGAGTATGCCAGGCAGCTTACTCCATCCCCCTGGGCTTTAGGCTTCGCTCGCTCGGCGGGCACCACATAAATATTAATCATCCAAGAGTGTGGTGTGTGGCAACAGCTTGCCGGTAAAAACACTACTACACCCGAGGCTATTTTTTTTTCTCCCCCTGCTCGGTTCTTTCTGCGTAGCGCAGCATGCATGAACTCCGCCCGGAGTTGCGAAAGGGTTCTGTTGAGTTGAGTTCCGTTCTTGCAACTTCCTGGGATTGCTCTGCTGATGCAGTCTTGGCTCTTCTGAGTTCAGAGAGGGAGGGAAGGAGAAAGGGAGAATCTGGAGGGGATTCAGGAACATCGGCAGTGATCCTATCCCTCCTTTCCTAATTGAATTCTGACCATGGAGGGAGGATGGGGCTCTTTGGCACTGTTCTCAGGGCCCATGGGCGGCCTCTTCTTAACCACACACTTCAAAGCTTCTGGCCTGGCACTGGGTTTTTAACTCCAGTACTGTTCCAGCATGTACTATTACACAAGTGTTGTTACAGGGTATTTAGTCAAGTGGCTCTTATGAAGTAGGTCTACTCTCTTGATGAATTGAGCTCTTCTGGAATAAGCCTACTGTCTTGGTGAATTGCTGAGAAGTAGAATATTTCCGATGCGTGACGTGCCATGTCCATGATCGATTTAGCACCGTTCTTGAGATCCCCTTACAATACAGGGGACATTAAGTCCTCATGGATATTTTTAGAGATCTGTGAAGATGAGAGATTATTTCCTCTGAATATGTAGGGTAACTCCCCCATCCCCCACTTTACAAAGGGTGGAGGAGTTTATTCTCTGGTATTGAGTTGTCAGGAAGAGAAGCATGTCAGAAATAAATAACGCTTACTGAACAGAAGTCTTGTCTTGTTTTTTGTGTTACTCGACATCAAGACATCTCGGTTTGTCTCGCATTTTGAAGGGCAGGAGAGGAGACCTCCGTTTTTATTTGGGGAATTTTTTTTGTTGGATAGACATTCAATGGCTCTGGGGCACGCAATCTTTCTCTCTCGCGTTCTCTATTTCTCTCTTTCTTTATTTTTTCTGTCAACTGAGGCCGCAGCACAAAAGCCGGGCAGCATCAGGTCTAAATTTAGCCTGCAAGGAGTGGAAAGAAAAACCATCTGAGAAAGGAACCTGGCCAAGGGCTGCGTGTCTGACGGAGAAGCCCAAAGAGAATGGGAGCATCACTCTCCCCAAACAAAGGAGAAGAAGGAAACAACAAACAGCTTTGGTCTCAAGTGTCTGGCTAAATAGTTTTTAGGGAAGTAGCAGCACCGTAGCCTGGTCCCAGATTAGTTTTTGCTGTATAGCCAAATCCCGTGGCCATTGTCAATGCCGTTTGGCTAAGGCTATACAGCACAGATCTCAGGCCTGCAAGGTCACACTTTGGCTCTTTGACTTTTTGGTGCCAACCCACGGACACCAGAAGTCTGTGTTCCGAGCTGGCAGTCAGGCACAGAAGGATAAACCGAGAGAGAGCGAGGGAGAGAAAGAAAGCACTCCACTCCGCTCTCCCAGAATGCCAGAGGCAGCGGGAGTCTAAAACGGGATGTACTGTGAATGTACAGTGAAGGACAGACAGTGTCTGCCAACGCTATCTAGTGAACTGAACTCATTACCATGGCGGATGCTAACCTGCTAGGTTTCTTAGGAGCTTATATACCAGAAGCTGCGTCCTATGGGTCACTTATGTCATATGCATGATAGGTTCTTCTGCCATTTGACCATAGCCATTCTTTGTGTCTATTTATGAGTGTGTATGCTTGCGTGTGCACCTGCATGTGTGGGTGACACTGACTCCTTTGACAGGGGCAAATGTACAGTGTATCAACTCTCCCATTACAAGGTGAAATCACCACCCGATGCAGATGAGTGTCAAGACAAGGGGGATGGAAGGAAAGACAATAATAGACACACATTGACTATCCCCATTGAGAGAAGAACAGCACAATCATTCATCCACCTGCTCTTCTCTGTCACAGATCTTGTCCTTCTCTTTGTCCTCCAGAAGGAGGAAATGGAGGTGAGGGATGCGGCTGGCTGGTCTCCTCCATCTCTCCCTTCATCCCTCGTTCACTTCATCTTGCCTATTGGGGAGGGAGGGAGAGGGAGCGAGAATAATCTAAACAAACAAACTAGCAGGTCCCATGTCACAGCTTGTGACCTGCTAGAGGTGCTAAAGAAGACAGAGGGAGAACAGGCCTAAAGTAAACCCACAATCCTGTGCCGGGCTTCTCTCTCGTCACCTCCCGTCACCGTGTACAGAGTTACAGTATATTGACTTTTCAATTACAGGGCAGAAAAACAAAGCATGAAGAAAGAGAGAGTGGGATGGCAGAAGGAGAGGTAGACTAGTGTTTATAAACCTTTGTGTTGCCTTACTACGCGATAGACACAACTTTAACAACCCAAACACCGGACCTAAATTGGTAGAACAAGAGTCTTTTCAATAATTAAACCATCAGGTTAGGTTTGTGAACTAATGTCCGGGTGTTCTAACAAATCGTGCACTCCCCCAAGGCTAAGTTAGGATGTTCTAACAAATCGTGCACTCCCCCAAGGCTAACTTAGGATGTTCTAACAAATCGTGCACTCCCCTCAGTACAATGGCAGGGTGTTCCAAACATTTTTGCCCCCCCCCCCCCCCCCCCCTGCGGCTACTGCAGCATGGATGATGCTTATTACCCTTGGAAGTGAATCTGACCTAATTACAGTATGAGATCGTCTGACTGGAGGGCTGGCAGTGCACACATGCACAGAGAGAGAGACACACACACCGAGTTGTCACACTGTAGCTTTGAAAAGTTTACTGCTACTGTCTGACCCAGTCGTAAGGCCAAAGGCTGCTCTTATTACCCCTGTGTTCAGGGACCTTCGCTTTGAAGCGATCCTGGAGCCTTGCTTCCTTGTTTTCCTGCTTGTCCTCCTGTGTGGTTTGGGATGGGTAGATGCCGAGTTGGCTCCATTTCTGTTGGGAATGCCCTGAAATTTGACTAAATCTAAGGAACGAGGGATTTTAAACTTTCAGGAGAAGAGAAAAGAGTGTCTATCTTCTCAGGTGTGTTCAGAACTTTCCAGGCCTCACAACTTGCCAGATAGTTTCATTTTGCAAGGGTTGACTTCACCCAGTCGTAATTCTGTCCAGGGCTACAGTAGTTGAGGCTCACTACAACACACTCCCTACTGCTCTTTAGCTAAGAGTGTGATCATGGACCCGACAGTGTGAAAAGCAAAACATGGTTTCCTGTCACATCTAATGCTGTTCTTGACTCTCAGCTTCACAACCATATTTTTTATTTTTTTATTTAACTAGGCAAGTCAGTTAAGAATAAATTCTTATTTACAATGACGGCCTAGGAACAGTGGGTTAACTGCCTCGTTCAGGGGCAGAATGACAGATTTTCACCTTGTCAGCTCAGGGATTCGATCTAGCAACCTTTCAGTTACTGGCCCAACGAATCTAACCACTAGGCTACCTGCCGCCCCACCCTTGGCCTAGGGGGAGTGCAAGTAGATACGCACACACGAAACAGTGTAAAGCACACCGAAACAGTGTAGAGAACATATGCACACAGACACACACACACTAAACTAATCCGCAGTGGGACTAGCTTGGGCTGTTCAACATTGTTTTTCGTCAACGCTGCGATCCTAACACCGCTCTGTTTAATGCCTCGGAAACAACCCTCTCCCACACCTCTCTCTCACACCACACACAGCCTCTCACCCTCCCTCCAGTGCTGTTTCAAAGATCCATCTCTAAGCCCAGTCAAATGCTTTAACCATTGATTAAACCTAAACCTGCCTTCTCCCATGTGGACAGACCATAGAATACAATACTCTGGGCTGTTAGCTCAATACGGATGGCTTCCTAACTAGAAGCTTTGTTTTCCCTCCCTCCCTAAGCTTTGGGTTTTTTATCGCAACACCCAGAAATGGCTCCCTATTCCCTATATAGTGCACTACTTTTGACCAGAGTCTTATGGGCCCAATCAAAAGTAGTGCGCTATATAGGAAAATAGGGTTCCATTTCAGCTGTGAAAGTTGCCTTCTCACACCTCATTTGTTTTTACTGTGATGTCAATAGAGCCATTCTCACTTTATTTATATAGTTCATGGGACTGGGGGGGGACAGGCTAAATTCTCCCTATTTATATAGTTCAGGGGACTGGAGGGAACAGGCTAAATTCTCACTGCAGGATTATTTACTGGTTTGCTTCAACTCCAAGCGTAATTGTTTCAGGAACCGTGTGTGTGTGTGTGTGTGTGTGTGCGCGCGCGCGTGTTTGTGATAGGGAGATAAATGAAGCCATCTCCTCTCTCCCTCTTCTCTCCCATCCTGTAATTTGGTCGTCGCGATGGAACACAATTCCATCAACATGATGAGCATGAAAATACCCATAACTTTTGCCAAAGTGTCATTTCCGTGTTGTATGGCTTCTGGAACTGCAAAATATGGTTATTTCGTTTGAATGGGCACAGAAACGGTTGTAATGGGATCGTTACAATATCGTAACTATTACTTCTCATCAGAAACCCTCAACAGAAACTCTGGGTATAGACTAGAGTTTGGATATAACCAGAGATACTGGATATAATGATGGGATTACGCGTCTCCCCCCCTAACAATGGGATTCGTTATCCACAGAGCGGAATGGCAGGCTGTCGAGCTCCTGTCTATTCCTCTCTGGTGATTGGCGTATAGATCTCCGTTATTTAATACTTTTTGGAATATTCAATGAGCCGTCAACCGCCTGTATTCAATGTAGAGTGAGATGCTATGCTAACCTCATGAATATGCATAGACTGTCACTAGTTCTGACAGGGACATCTCTGATATAAAGTATTTTTTCTCAAAGTTGCCTGGATGTCACTTGTGACACACTTATTATGTCAGTACACCCGTAACATGCCACGCATTACGAAATGGCTGTTAGATCAAAAAGACTCACTTATCACAATAGCAATCCATTTTTATCTTGACTAAACTCTCATTGACCCACATACAAAAACACCTCGCTTGCTTAATAATCTACTAAGTGTGGACAGATTTTGGGCGGAGTAAACCCTCTCGCTTCGCCTCTTCAGGCTTAGTCCCACCCTTAGCCATCCCACGAGCCACATCAAGTCGGAGTAGTGTTCCAATTCAACTTTGGGCAAGGGGTAGTGCCTTTGAGCCCTGTAGTTGTCCCTCCAAACGATGCGAATTGACATGCAGATTTTCTATCTAGTGGTTATCAGAACTCCCATGAAGCACTGCGACCAAAGTCTCTAAAGTTGTTTCAGGAAGATGGCTGGCAAATATACTATGATGGAAGCAAACGTAAGTAATTATAACGTCATAACAAGTCATGCAAAAAATGTACAGTTAAGAGGAATATATTAATGCAGAAAAGGATTATGCATATTTATTGGTCATGAAGTTAATTTATGAAAATCGCTATTTAACATGCTGACTAGCTAACATTAACCAACTAGCCATACATTTAGCTTGCTGATGGGCGTGACATTTGTATGACTTGTAATCAGGGATGCACGATATATCGGTGAACATATCGGATGTCTAGTTTAACCCAGATGTGCGAAACCGATGTCAACACTGACGTGCATGCCTACAGTTGAAGTCAGAAGTTTACATACACTTAGGTTGGAGTCATTAAAACTCATTTTTCAACCACTCCACAAACTTCTTGTTAACAAACTATAGTTTTTGCAAGTTGGTTAGGACATCTACTTTGTGCATGACACAAGTAATTTTTCCAACAATTGTTTACAGACAATTGTACTTATAATTCACGGTATCACAGTTCCAGTGGGTCAGAAGTTTACATACACTAAGTTGACTGTGCCTTTAAACAGCATGGGAAATTCCAGATAATGATGTCATGGCTTTAGAAGCTTCTGATATGCTAATTGACATCATTTGAGTTAATTGGAGGTGTACCTGTGGATGTATTTGAATGCCTACCTTCAAACTCAGTGCCTCTGCTTGACACCATGGGAAAATCAAAAGAAATCAGCCAAGACTTCCAAATGCCTGAAGGTACTATGTCATCTGTACAAACAATAGTGCGCAAGTTTAAACACCATGGGACCACGCAGCCGTCATTCTGCTCAGGAAGGAGACACGTTCTGTCTCCTAGAGATGAACGTACTTTGGTACGAAAAGTGCAAATCAATCCCAGAACAACAGCAAAGGACCTTGTGAAGATGCTGTAGGAAACAGGTACAAAAGTATCTATATCCACAGTAAAACGAGTCCTATATCGACATAACCTGAAAGGCCGCTCAGCAAGGAAGGAGCCACTGCTCCAAAATCGCCATAAAAAAGCCAGACTCTGCACATGGGGACAAAGATCATACTTTTTGGAGAAATGACCTCTGGTCTGATGAAACATAAATAGAACTGTTTGGCCATAATGACCATCGTTATGTTTGGAGGAAAAAGGGGGAGGCTTGCAAGCCGAAGAACACCATCCCAACTATGAAGCACGAGGGTGGCAGCATCATGTTGTGGTGGTGCTTTGCTGCAGGAGTGACTGGTGCACTTCACAAAATAGATGACATAATGAGGAAAGGAAAATTATGTGGATATATTGAAGTAATATATGAAGACATCAATCAGGAAGTTAAAGATTGGTCGCAAGTGGGTCTTCCAAATGGACAATGACCCCAAATTTCCTTCCAAAATTGTGGCAAAATGACCTAAGGGCAACAAAGTCAAGGTATTTGAGTGGACATCACAAAGCCCTGACCTCAATCCTACAGAAAATGTGTGGGCAGAACTGAAAAAGCATATGTGAGCAAGGAGGCCTACAAACCTGACTCAGTTACACCAGCTCTGTCAGGAGGAATGGGCCAAAATTCATGCAACTTATTGTGGCAAGCTTGTGGAAGGCTACCTGAAACGTCTGACCCACGTTAAACAATTTAAGGCAATGCTACCAAATACTAATTGAGTGTATGTAAACTTCTGACCCACTGGGAATGTGATGAAAGAAATAGAAGCTGAAATAAATCATTTTCTCTACTATTATTCTGACATTTCGCATTCTTAAAATAAATTGGTGATCCTAACTGACCTAAGACAGAATTTTTACTAGGATTAAATATCAGGAATGATGAAAAACTGAGTTTAAATGTATTGGCTAAGGTGTATGTAAACTTCCGACTTCAACTGTATGTCATGTGGCCTTGTGGTGTGTGTCTTGAGAGTAACCGGGGGAGCAGGGAGGGGGAGAGAGAAGGCAACCATGTTGACTTGCAGTGGTAGGCTTTTTGCTCGTTATTCAACTCATCTGATTACATAGTGTCTGTCTTGACTGCATCAACTGAGAGAAACTAGCTTAGCTTGCTAGCTAACATTAGCTAGGCTAATTGAGACTACATAACTTTAGCTGTGTGCTTTCCATTCCTTTCTATAGCAAATAACAACTACATTCAGAGTATTAAGTGGCAGCCTACCTGTTGGCTCTTGGTGTTGTAGCCTGTCTTTCTCATTTAACTTTTAGTTTTGTCATTTTAATTCCATTGACTAGCCTAGATATCTGCCACACGGCGCGTCTATCTATGACTGTAGCCTAGTGCCGGTTTGATGACTTCAGAACAGTACTTCCACTGGTAGTGACTGAGTGAAGGAAATGCGACTGTTAAACTGCTATGGAATGAAGGTCCAGCTTCAGTACTCCTCCACTTTGAACCACAACCAGAGGATGGGTATGTTACGGGCATATTGTTTTTCTGCTGTTCTCATTTGTTGCTCATATGGTAAGTACATATTTGTTGCACGAGAAATATAAGGAAAGCTATTACTGCCACCAGTACAGGCATTGTGAAAAACACAAGGCTCGTCGTCAATGAATTGAGTGATATCCGTTGTCAGTTTCTGATGTGCGCAACTGATGGAGTGATGTCCCATTCCCTAGGCCTAATTTACCTCTCCCTACCACTAGTTGCTCCATTTGAGTGCCACTCCTCCACCGAGCAACCCTCTAAAACGAGGGGGAGGGCTAAGGGGAGGTATTGGGAATAAGCCTTCCTCTCTGGTGTAACCCTAGTCCTTGAGTACCAACATACACCAACATAAACGTACAGGACTCTTAACACTAGTCGTTGTGTGCCAACATACAGTACAGAACTCTCAACACTAGTCGTTGTGTGCCAACAAACAGTACACGACTCTCAACACTAGTCGTTGTGTGCCAACATACAGTACAGGACTCTCAACACTAGTCGTTGTGTGCCAACATACAGTACAGGACTCTCAACACTAGTCGTTGTGTGCCAACATACAGTACAGGACTCTCAACACTAGTCGTTGTGTGCCAACATACAGTACAGGACTCTCAACACTAGTCGTTGTGTGCCAACATACAGTACAGGACTCTCAACACTAGTCGTTGTGTGCCAACATACAGTACAGGACTCTCAACACTAGTTGTTGTGTGCCAACATACAGTATAGGACTCTCAACCCTAGTCCTTGAGTACCAACATACAGTACACGACTCTCAACCCTAGTCCTTGAGTACCAACATACAGTACACGACTCTCAACACTAGTCGTTGTGTGCCAACATACAGTACAGGACTCTCAACACTAGTCGTTGTGTGCCAACATACAGTACAGGACTCTCAACACTAGTCGTTGTGTGCCAACATACAGTACAGGACTCTCAACCCTAGTCCTTGAGTACCAACATACAGTACAGGACTCTCAACACTAGTCGTTGTGTGCCAACATACAGTACAGGACTCTCAACACTAGTCGTTGTGTGCCAACATACAGTACAGGACTCTCAACACTAGTCGTTGTGTGCCAACATACAGTACAGGACTCTCAACCCTAGTCCTTGAGTACCAACATACAGTACAGGACTCTCAACACTAGTCGTTGTGTGCCAACATACAGTACAGGACTCTCAACCCTAGTCCTTGAGTACCAACATACAGTACAGGACTCTCAACCCTAGTCCTGGAGTACCAACATACAGTACAGGACTCTCAACACTAGTCGTTGTGTGCCAACATACAGTACACGACTCTCAACCCTAGTCCTTGAGTACCAACATACAGTACAGGACTCTCAACACTAGTCGTTGTGTGCCAACATACAGTACAGGACTCTCAACACTAGTCGTTGTGTGCCAACATACAGTACAGGACTCTCAATCCTAGTCCTTGAGTACCAACATACAGTACAGGACTCTCAACCCTAGTCCTTGCATGCCATGTTTTTGATTGAACTGACCTGGAAGACCAGCCGTGTTAAATGCAATCACTGACCTGATCAATTAGCTCAGTTGGTTAGGTTTGTTGCCTTGTTGGGACAAAAAGATGATGGACTATGTACACCCTCTGTTGCCTCATGCTGACTCATCCCCAGCTGGCCTCCCATCACTGTGGGTAAGTCAGTTGGCATTAGAGTGCTAACATGCTAGGCAGGCACCAGCCCCAACATACAGGGCTCACCTTCTCGATCAGAGTGACTCATTCCACCCCTAAGTTACCCCTGCGCTCCTTCACACTAAACAGCATACATTGTTTTCCACAAGCACATGGAGTAGCCAGACAAATCGGAAAAGTAGCCAGCCAGGCTCGGGTTAAGACATTTTTGCCAAACAAGCTCTATTTTGGTGGCCTCTGGTACATTCTAATACTATATATTTTCTGTCTGAAAACACAATCAGGATATAACACTGATCAAAAATGTTCACACTTTTACATTGCTGGTTTCATCAGCTGTTGTGCAATATGATATAAACACAGGAACAACTTAATTCTGACTGCATTGGGCCTTAAAAAAACTTTTAAAAAAGCATTAAACATTTATGGCAATTTAGCTAGATAGCTTGCACTTACAAGCTAATTTGTCCTTTTTAGCTAGCTTGCTGTTGCTAGCTAATTTGTCCTGGGATATAAACATTGAGTTGTTATTTTACATGAAATTTCACAAGGTCCTCTACTCCGCCAATTAATCCACACATAAAACAGTCAACCAAATAGTTTCTAGTCATCTCTCCTCCTTCCAGGCCTTTTCTTCTCTTGACTTTATATTGCAATTGGCAACTTTCATAAATTACGTGCATTTACTGCCACTGACTTCGTTCGTCTTTCAGTCACGCACATGAGTATAACCAATGAGGAGATGGCACGTGGATACCTGCTTCTATATACCAATGAGGAGATGGGAGAGGCAGGACTTGCAGTGCGATCTGCGTCAGAAATAGAACTGACTTCATTTTAGCCCTTGGCAACGCAGATGCTCGTTGTCGCTTGCGAGCAGTGTGGGTGCAATAATTGAATAACATAGATTTCTAAATGTATTGTGCGACGCGAGCGGTGTAGTCCGCCTGTAAGAGTCTGACTTCCACAGGCTTCAGGTATGATTGAAGAATGACGCAGGTGTTAAACATGGGCTTTGCCATACAGAAGGCACCATTGTCAAAATGTTGATTAAACCAGTAGACCTACAGTATATCAATATCTCTGAAAATAAGTATAATTAGCTTTTAAAACAATTCAAAGCCTACCCGTATGCAAATTATAGAGTCAAATGAACTGCTCTCTTAGTGATGCTATTCGGTAGACTACTGACTAGTCACTCACTTTAAAATCATTGTCTGGCCAGTACTAAAGGACTTCAAATCGAAAATACAAATGAGATCTGTAGTTTAGTTGTGCCGATGCAACACCATGGACATATACAGTAACTACGTTGTATGAGATTGACTTTATTCAGTCAGTTCCACACCTTTTATAGACGAGTTAAGCTTGCTGTTCGTCAATCAAAGCACAGTAAATAGCCTATGCGCCACCACT
The DNA here is from genome assembly GCF_013265735.2 of Oncorhynchus mykiss. Taxonomy (NCBI): domain Eukaryota; kingdom Metazoa; phylum Chordata; class Actinopteri; order Salmoniformes; family Salmonidae; genus Oncorhynchus; species Oncorhynchus mykiss. Next base: position 26,635,298 of record NC_048581.1, read on the forward strand.
CCGTGGCTCTTTATGAAACACGCCAGGGTCCAACGTTAGCTTTTTTTTATCACTGGGAAAAATCATCCAGTTAACGTTGGACGCTGGTAAAAATCTATTGGCATGAACAGAACTTCTACTGGCCTGGACGTGGTGTAGTTCTTAAAGGGATAATTCAATATTTTGGCAATGACTGTTTGAATGAAGTTGCTGACTAGCATTAGCGCAATTGCTAACTAACATTTACACAATGGCTGGAAGACTATGGTAACTGCTAGCATGCTAGTAGAGACCTAGCATTAGCTTGCAAAAACTAACACCAACTTCCTTCATTGCCAAAACCCAGGAGTATCCCTTTAAATGAACTGGGGTCATGCAGGGCCTATAGGTTGGCATGCTTTCTCTAAATTCAGCTATTAAGAGGCTACATTTGGTTATTGTATGTTTTAAAAAGCTGTGTAATATAATTTGGCAATGTAAGTCATTACCCTATTCTTTAGAATTGCAATTTTATTAATTGTATACATTTTTGTTTCTAAAGTATGTCTTTTTGAGATTTGAAAATAGGACACTGCCTCTTTAAGAGTCCAAAAGAAATATCGACATGGCTACAGTAGGCTAGCCAAGACTAATGCTACGTGTCTTTTTGTAGCTTTCTTTTTGCAGACTATCAACAGTAGCCAGCATATTGCTAGAATGTTTACTTTTGTAAATCACTTCCACTAAAAGAAGACAATAGGCTAAATTGATTTGCACTCATCGTTAGCACATTTTATTGGACGTGCAAATTCATGCTTCATCCCTCCGTGTAAAGAAATGTGACTGCAACCACAGCACACACAACACACACACACCCAAGTACCGAAAGACGGGACAGACCGCAGACTGTCAAACCGTCAGTGTTCCCGGTCATCGCTCACTTTGTAAAGCATAACCTAGTTCAATAGTTCTCCTCAAAATAGGATCAGTTGCAGTTACCCCTGTAGCATCTGCTCATCTGTCACCTGGGGTGAGTCAGTTAGCATTACCCCGCTAACTTGTTTACGCTAGCTCTAACGTACCCAGGCCCGGCTGCCTGCTGTGTCTCCTGTGAGGCAAGAGACATAGTTAGCATTAGAGGTACACCAGAGCTCCTTCACAAGTGGTAGACGTCATACCACTCACTACACCTGTCAGTGGAGCAGGGCAGAGAGCAGGGTAAAGGGGTTAGCGTGTGGCGTGCATGTGTTTTGTGTGTGTGTGTGTGTGCTAGAGGTCAACCGATTATGATTTTTCAGCGCCGATCCCGATTATTGGAGGACCAAAAAAGCCGATACCGATTAATCGGATGATTTAAAAAAACATGTATTTGTAATAATGACAATTACAACAATACTGAATGAACACTTATTTTAACTTAATATAATACATCAATAAAATCAATTTAGCCTCAAGTAAATAATGAAACATGTTCAATTTGGTTTATATAATGCAAAAACAAAGTGTTGGAGAAAAAAGTAAAAGTGCAATATGTGCTATGTAAGAAAGCTAATGTTTAAGTTCCTTGCTCAGAACATGAGAACATATGAAAGCTGGTGGTTCCTTTTAACATGAGTCTTCAATATTCTCAGGTAAGACGTTTTAGATTGTAGTTATTATAGGAATTATAGGACTATTTCCCTCTATACCATTTGTATTTCATTAACCTTTGACTATTGGATGTTCTTATAGGCACTTTAGTATTGCAAGTGTAACAGTATAGCTTCCGTCCCTCTCCTCGCTCCTCCCTTGGCTCGAACAAGCAACACAACGACAACAGCCATCCTCGATGCAGCGTTACCCATGCAGAGCAAGGGGAACAACTACTAGAAGGCTCAGAGCGAGTGACGTTCGAAACGCTATTAGCGCGCGCTAACTAGCTAGCCATTTCACTTCGGTTACCCCAGCCTCATCTCGGGAGTTGATAGGCTTGAAGTCATAAACAGCGCAATGCTTGACGCACAATGAAGAGCTGCTGGCAAAACGCACAAAGGTGCTGTTTGAATTAATGTTTACATGCCTGCTTCTGCCTACCATCGCTCAGTCAGATACTTAGATACTTGTATGCTTGTATGCTCAGTCAGATTATATGCAACGCAGGACACGCTAGATAATATCTAGTAATATCATCAACCATGTGTAGTTAACTAGTGGTTATGATTGATTGTTTTTTATAAGATAAGTTTAATGCTAGCTGGCAACTTACCTTGGCTTACTGCATTCGCGTAACAGGCTCCTTGTCTCCTTGTGGAGTGCAACGAGAGAGAGGCAGGTCGTTATTGCGTTGGACTAGTTAACTGTAAGGCTGCAAGATTGGATCACCCGAGCTGACAAGGTGAAAATCTGTCATTCTGCCCCTGAACATGGCAGTTAACCCACCGTTCCTAGGCCGCCATTGAAAATAAGAATGTGTTCTTAACTGACTTGCCTTGTTAAATAAAGGTATAAAATAAAAATCGGCGCCCAAAAATACCGATTTCCGATTGTTATGAAAACTTGAAATCCTCCCTAATTAATCGGCCATTCCGAATAATCGGTCGACCTCTAGCGTGTGCTTTCTCCTGCATTAAAAGCTCCTGTCGATTCTGCTTTCTCTCTCAATTCAAGTTAATGGCTTTATTGGCATGGGAAGCATATGTTTATATTGCCAAAGCAAGTGAAATAGATAATAAACAAAAGGTCTCTCCCTCTCTCTCTCTCTCTCTCTCTGTCTCTGTGCTGACCCTGAAACTCTACTGTTGTTGACAGTTTGCAGACATAGATAGAAAGCCCTCCCAGGGGGGGAGAGTGTCTGAGAGGGGCCATCTGGGCAGACTAGATTCGGAGGCCTGTCCCCTACACTGAGCCTCTCTAGTCTGAGTGAGCTTGTTGGGACTGCTTGTCGGAACCTAATGGGTCTGCTCTTTCACACTCTCTGTCACTCTTTCTTTCTTTGTAATCCAGACAGCCCCAATCTGGGATCTCGTTAAAAGTGTCCCAGTGCTGTAGCTGGATTAGTGGTTTAGCTGTCGCTCCTCGCCCTTTATCCCCTCAACCGGCATAGGATAAATAGACATGGATTAGCCCCAAAACAGAGGCTGGGACCGGTGCCAACCGGGCAGAACCAGGACAGGGGGCAGAGGGAGACACAGCAGCACATAACTCTCCAGGAAAGCAAGGCCCCAGCTGCTACAGGCTAGGCTCTTGGCACAATCCAAAATCCCAGAAAACTATACGGTTGCGTAATGAACCTCGATTACCACTGACTTTATCCAAGTGAAGGCTTGGATGTGTGTCAACTGGCAATGCAATATTCATTCCAACTAGAGGATTGTGTAGTGATGTAGGGGCATACACCACTGCTTTGTACACCATGCTATTATACTATGCATCAATGTTTTAGTGTTGCTATTTCCACAAAGCAGTAGTTTGGATGATGTTGTAGACACGCTAGGTACCATGTTACTATGCAAAGTATGCATCGATGCTTAATGTTGCTATTTTCATAAAGCAGTGGGTTGGATAATGTCGTAGACGTGTCATAGTTGTTTGTTTCAGAGATCTAAACGGATGCAAATCACTGTGCTGTACATGGAAATACACCTCGTTGTTCACTGTACCAATTCCCACAGTATGCTTCTGTAAATTGCTGCTTAAAGCACTATTTGTACGTTTTTGTGGAGACAAAGCAGATTCTTGTGAGTTTATGTAGAGGCTCTTCGTGGAAAAGAAATCTACCGAACAAAAATATAAACGCAAGATGTAAAGTGTTATAAAAGATTCCAGAAATGTTCCATGTGCACAAAAAGCTTATTTCTATCAAATGTTGTGTAGCATTGTGTTTACGTTCCTGGTAGTGAGTATTTCTCCTTTGCCAAGATAGTCAATTCACCTGACAGGTGTGGCATATCAATAACCTGTTAAACAGCATGATGGGTCACCTTGGGGACAATAAAAGGCCACTCTAAAATGTGCAGTTTTGTCACACAACACAATGCCAAGTTGTCTCAGGTTTTGGGGGAGCGTGCAATTGGCATGCTGACTACAGGAATGTCCATCAGAGCTGTTGCCACAGAATTGAATGTTAATTTCTCTACCATACGTCGCCTCCAACGTTGTTTTAGAGAATTTGACAGTACGTCCAGCTGGTCTCACAACTGCAAACCACATGTAACCACGCCAGCCCAGGACCTCCACATCCAGCTTCTTCACCTGGGGGATCGTATGAGACCAGCCACCTGGACAGCTGTTGAAACTGTGGGTTTCCACAACCAAAGTATTTCTGCACAAATTGGCAGAAACCGGTTGGAAGCTCATCTGCATGCTCTCTCAGGGAAGGTCATCTGTGTGCGTCGTCCTCACCAGGGTCTTGACCTGACTGCAGTTCGGCGTAGTAACCAACTTCAATAGGCAAATTCTCACCTTCGATGGCCACTGGCACGCTGGAGAATTGTGCTCTTCACGGATTAATCCCTGTTTCAGCTGTGCCGGGCAGATGGCGTCATGTGAGCGAGCGGTTTGCGGATGTCAACTTTGTGAACAGAGTGCCCCATTGTGGCAGTGGGGTTGTGATATGGGCAGGCAAAAGCTACAGACAACAAACACAATTGCATTTTATCGATGGCAATTTGAATGCATAGAGATACCGTGATGAGATCCTGAGGCCCATTGTCGTGCCATTCATCCGCCGCCATCACCTGATGTTTCAGCGTGATAATGCACGGCCCCATGTCGCAAGGGTCTGTACACAATTCCTGGAAGCTGAGAATATCCCAGTTCTTCCATGGCCTGCATATTCACCAGACATGTCACCCATTAAGCATGTTTGGGATGCTCTGGATTGACGTGTACAAGAGCGGGTTCCAGTTCCTGCCAATATCCAGCAACTTCACAAGCCATTGAAGAGGAGTAGGACACCATTACACAGGCCACAATCGACAGCCTGGACAACTCTATGCGAAGGAGATCTGTCGTGCTGCATGAGGCAAATGGTGTTCACCAGATACTGTCTGTTTTTCTGATCCACGCCCCTACCTTTTTTTAAAGGTATCTGGGTCCAACCGATTCCCAGTCCTGTGAAATCCATAGATTAGGGCCTAATTTATTTATTTAAATGGACTGATTCCCTTTTATGAACTGTAACTCAGTAAAATCTTTGAAATTGTTGCATGTTGCTTTTTATATTTTTGTTCAGTGTAGATATAAATGTATTTATTTTGCACGTTCCCCTCTGCAGTTGATCAATTTTCTTGTCTGCCCTGATTCCCAACATGCACGCACACGCACACACTGATTCCCCTCACATAGTTCATTAAGTTTTCTGTCAGGTATCGCCCGTCTTTCTCCACGCGCCTCTACGGACACATTGGCTGTTTTTCTCTCAAGGAGAAAGATAAGCTTACCTTCTGTGTGTAAGTCTCTCTCTCTCTCTCTCTTTCTTTCATTATGCAAAAAAATGTCTCTCCTTCCCTCTCCTACCATCTCATGTATATTAATGACGCACCAGAAACCAGTATTCGCCCTGAATGCCTTGTTCCCTGGCTGGTTGTGCATACTGAACACGCTCACACACACACACATACACTGAAACACATAAATACATACACACACATTCTCCCCACTCAAACACCACACGCAAGTTTCTCTTATTTTTTCCAGTGCGGGCAATTAGGAGGCAGAAGGCAGTAAGTGTGAAGGTGTAGAGGAATAGAGGAGAGGAACCCCCTGTGGATATGATTTAGGTTTAAGAGCAAGTCTGTTGTCTGCTGAGTTGTTTCCCTGATTGAATTCACACCCCTGGTTATAATCCTGCAGTTTGATTCCTTCCCAATCCTCTCTGGACTACACTCTGCATTGGCAAAATGCCCCCCTCTTCCATCTTCCATCTCCCTCTCTTCCATCTCCCTCTCCCCCTCTTCCATCTCCCTCTCTTCCATCTCCCTCTCCCTCTCTTCCATCTCACTCTCTTCCATCTCCCTCTCTTCCATCTCCCTCTCCCCCTCTTTCATCTCCCTCTCTTCCATCTCCCTCTCCCCCTCTTCCATCTCCCTCTCCCCCTCTTCCATCTCCCTCTCCCCCTCTTCCATCTCCCCCTCTTCCATCTCCCCCTCTTCCATCTCCCCCTCTTCCATCTCCCCCTCTTCCATCTCCCCCTCTTCCATCTCCCCCTCTTCCATCTCCCCCTCTTCCATCTCCCCCTCTTCCATCTCCCTCTCTTCCATCTCCCCCTCTTCCATCTCCCTCTCTTCCATCTCCCTCTCTTCCATCTCCCCCTCTTCCATCTCCCCCTCTTCCATCTTCCACCTCCCTCTTCCACCTCCCTCTACCTCTCTTTCACCTCCCTCTCCCTCTCTTCCAACTCCCTCTCTTCTAGAGGTCGACCGATTATGATTTTTCAATGCCGACACCGATTATTGGAGGACTAAAAAAGCCGATACCGATTAATTGGCCAATTTAATTTTTTTTTTAAAGTGTTTATTTCTAATAATGACAATTACAACAATACTGAATACTGAAAGGCATTGATATTTATGCTTAGGTACATTCGTGCAACGATTATGCTTTTGTCGCAAATGCGCTTTCATTAAGTCATCCCCCGTTTGGCGAAGTTGGCTGTCTTTGTTAGGAAGAAATATTCTTCACAGTTCTCAACGAGCCAGTTGGCCCAAACTGCTGCTTAAACCCCCGACTCTGTTGCATAGAACGCAAGAGAAGTGACACAATTTCCCTAGTTGAAAGAAATTCATGTTAGCAGGCAATATTAACTAAATATGCAGGTTTAAAAATATATACTTGTGTATTGATTTTAAGAAAGGCGTTGATGTTTATGGTTAGGTACATTGGTGCAACAACAGTGCTTTTTTTCCGTGAATGCGCTTGTTAAATCACCTGTTTGGCAAAGAAGGCTGTGATTCAATGATAAATTAACAGGCACCGCATCGATTATATGCAATGCAGGACAAGCTAGATTAACTAGTAATATCATCCACCATGTGTAGTTAACTAGTGATTATGTTAAGACTGATTGTTTTTTATAAGATAAGTTTAATGCTAGCTAGCACCTTACCTTGGCTCCTTGCTGCACTTGCATAACAGGTGGTCAGCCTGCCATTCAGTCTCCTCGTGAAGTGCAATGTTATTGGCCATAATCGGTGTCCAAATATGCCGATTACCGATTGTTATGAAAACTTGAAATCGGCCCAAATTAATCGGCCATTCCGATTAATGGGTCGACCTCTTCTCTCTTCCACCTCCCTCTCTTCCACCTCCCCCTCTTCCACCTCCCCCTCTTCCACCTCCCCCTCTTCCACCTCCCCCTCTTCCACCTCTCTCTCTTCTACCTCTCTCTCTTCCACCTCCCTCTCTTCCACCTCCCTCTCTTCCACCTCCCTCTCTTCCACCTCTCTCTCTTCCACCTCCCCCTCTTCCACCTCCCCCTCTTCCACCTCCCCCTCTTCCACCTCCCCCTCTTCCACCTCCCCCTCTTCCACCTCCCCCTCTTCCACCTCCCCCTCTTCCACCTCTCTCTCTTCCAACTCTCTCTCTTCCAACTCCCTCTCTTCGACCTCCCCCTCTTCCACCTCCCCCTCTTCCACCTCCCCCTCTTCCACCTCCCCCTCTTCCACCTCCCCCTCTTCCACCTCCCCCTCTTACACCTCTCTCTCTTCCAACTCCCTCTCTTCGACCTCCCTCTCCCCCTCTTCCACCTCCCTCTCTTCTAACTCCCTCTCTTCCAAATCCCTCTCCCCCTCTTCCAAATCCATCTCCCTCTCTTCCACCTCCATCTCCCTCTCTTCTACCTCCCTCTCCCTCTCTTCCACCTCCCTCTCTTCCACCTCCCTCTCTTCCAACTCCCTCTCTTCCAACTCCCTCTCTTCGACCTCCCTCTCTTCGACCTCCCTCTCTTCGACCTCCCTCTCCCTCTCCCTCTCTTCCACCTCCCTCTCCCTCTCCCTCTCTTCCACCTCCCTCTCCCTCTCTTCCAACTCCCTCTTTTCCACCTCCCACTCCCCCTCCCTCTTCCCCTCTTCCAACTCCCTCTCTTCTAACTCCCTCTCTTCCACCTCCCGTCCCCCTCTTCCACCTCCCTCTCCCTCTCTTCCACCTCCCTCTCTTCCACCTCCCCCCCACTTCCACCTCCCTCTCCCTCTCTTCCAACTCCCTCTTCCACCTCCCCTCCCCCTCTTCCAACTCTCTCTTCCACCTCACTCCCTCTCTTCCACCTCACTCTCCCTCTCTTCCACCTCCCTCTCCCCCCTCTTCCACCTCCCTCTCCCCCCTCTTCCACCTCCCTCTCCCCCCTCTTCCACCTCACTCTCCTCTCTCTTCCACCTCACTCTCCCCCCTCTTCCCCCTCTCTCTCCTCTCTCTTCCACCTCACTCTCCCCCCTCTTCCCCCTCTCTATCCCCCCTCTTCCCCTCACTCTCCCCCTCACTCTTCCCCCTCACTCTCCTCCCTCTTCCACCTCCCTCTTCCACCTCCCTCTCCCCCCTCTTCCACCTTCCTCTCTCCCTCTCTTCCAACTCCCTCTCTTCCACCTCCCCTACCCCTCTTCCATCTCCCTCTTCCACCTCCCTCTCCCTCTCTTCCACCTCTCACCTCACTCTCCCCCCTCACTCTCCCCCTCTTTCACCTCCCTCTTCCCCCTCTTTCACCTCCCTCTCCCCCCTCTTTCACCTCCCTCTCCCCCCTCTTTCACCTCCCTCTCCCCCCTCTTCCACCTCACTCTCCTCTCTCTTCCACCTCCCTCTCCCCCTCTTCCACCTCCCCTACCCCTCTTCCAACTCCCTCTGTTTCACCTCACTCTCCCCCCTCTTCCACCTCACTCTCCCCCCTCTTCCACCTCACTCTCCTCTCTCTTCCACCTCCCTCTCCCCCCCTCTTCCACCTCCCCTACCCCTCTTCCACCTCCCTCTTCCACCTCCCTCTCCCTCTCTTCCACCTCACTCTTCCCCCTCTTCCACCTCACTCTTCCCCCTCTTCCACCTCACTCTTCCCCCTCTTCCACCTCACTCTCCCCCCTCTTCCACCTCACTCTCCCCCCTCTTCCACCTCACTCTCCCCCGCTCTTCCACCTCCCACTCTCCCCCCTCTTCCACCTCACTCTCCCCCCTCTTCCACCTCACTCTCCCCCCTCTTCCATCTCACTCTTCCACCTCCCTCTCCCCCCTCTTCCACCTCCCTCTCCCCCCTCTTCCATCTCCCTCTCCCCCCTCTTCCACCTCCCTCTCCCCCTCTCCTCCATCCTTCTCTTCCTTCTACTCCTCGTCCATCATGCTCTTGTATGGGACCTTATTTAATTCATTAACTTTATATTTTATTTAAAGTAGGAGAGAACATGGTGCAGTAGCATTGGCGTCCTATATTTAGATGTGGACAGGCATGCAAGGTGTGTGTGTGTATGTGTGTGTGTCTCTGCGTTTTAGTGTGCGTACATGCATGCATGTGGTTTTGCCACCCACAGCCACCCATGTTCCACTCCCATGGTGAAGCGTGTTCCTCCCAGGTAATTTCATCTCATGTCACGCACAGCCCTATCTGGTGTCCTTCCTCCTGAAAAACCACAGTGGTTCTTCACACACACACACACACCACACACACACAACACACAACACACACACACACTGTAACACTTGGTTCCTCAGTGCACGGCGGCTGAAGCAGTAATGGGGCCATCACAAGACTATCACGTCTGGTTTAGGAGATGGCAGAATGAGGATTTGGGATGATCAGGATGGTGTGTGTGGCAGCTGTGAAGGAGATTACTCCGGGGCCTGATCTTGTAAATGTAACCGCATCAACGCCCTTACAGAGGTTTACAACAAGGCAACGAGATCGGTCCAGAGGACCGTGCCTCAGCCACGACCAGTAACACTCTGCGAGGAGATTACCATACTGAGATATATCATTCACTACAGCCACTATGGTTCTGGATGCTGAATGGGAAGCAGGCGTTTACAGCTTCACCCTCTGTTAGCACGCTGGTTGCTGATGACATACCACAGTGTCATTGTGCTTCTGTATAGAAAATAGAGAGAAGTGGAGACAGAAGGGGGGGGGGGGGGGGGGGGGGGGGTGTAGTACAGAGAGAGAAAAGGGAGAGATTGCGATGAAGCAGGACACAGAGAGGTATCAAGAAATGTGGAGAGGGAGAGAGAGAGAATGCATCAATGTGTGAGACAGGAAGAAAGAGCTAGGAGAGACAGATGTGTGTGCATGTCATTGCCCCGGCCAGTCAGCCTATTGTGACAGCTAGGCTACCTCTGTTTCTGTCCCTAGGCCTGATACGATCAAACTAGCAGATGGTATTATAGCACTGAGTGGTGTGGTCTCATTTCATGAAGTCGACAGACAGATGTATGTTTTTCCAGCTTTAAAACACACTACCGGCCTCTGTTATGGGAAGGACAAACTGAATTAGACAGCCACTGATGAAACGATGTGCTGTTCAACAAAATGTACTGTTAATGGGATCCAGAAAAGAAAGACTGACTGACACTGTCTTCATTGCAGTGTCAGATGGGTTTTACTAGTCTGTTTTGTTCGTGTCTTTCTTTGAAGTGCGCTTGTCTTTGTTGGGCTTTTACAAATCCCTGGTTCAAATTCACTTTGCTGTAGTGCCAAATATATGGCCGCATTGCCTTTATTTTGTCTTTATAGGAATTAAAAACAATGGGATAACAAAGGTATTGCCTTCCAAACCATGGATTAGATAGGTTTTTAGAGAAACTCTCTCTCTTACGTCTTACTCTTCTGGTTGGGTTGGAAGGTTAATGTGAACGGGCTGTCTAGTTCTTACTAGTCAGCAAGCAAGGTGGAGAACGTCCACAGTACCCATCTGTTATGACCCCCATATCGCCCCCCAAACCACACACGCTCACGTACAGAACACGTCCTCTACTTCTGTGTACATGTCTCTCTTCCCCCCCCCGTGTCTCCTCTGCCTGCCTTGCCTGCCTGCCTTGCCTGCCTGCCTTGCCTGCCTGCCTGCCTGCCTGCCTGCCTGCCTGCCTGCCTGCCTGCCTGCCTGCCTGCCTGCCTTGCCTTGCCTTGCCTGCCTGCCTGCCTGCACGCACTAGCTCCTTGTTTCCTAGCATTGGTGTAATTAGTTTTATCAGCAGCCGGAGCTCCTGCCTCGCTCAGGGGAGGGAGAGGAGAGTCATTATCTCCCTCATTTCCTTCCCTCCAGCTCTCACACACACACACACAGAGACTGACAGACACACACACAGAGACACAGTGTTGCACATTTCCACACAGACATGGGAGTGCACAGGCAGGCACACGTACATGGATGTACTCACACACACACACACACACACACACACACACTTACACTGGCATAGAGACGTTAGCTCATCCTCTCCTTCTCCCTCAGAGATTCATGTATGAGCAGTATTCAGTCATACTAGAGGCCCTACATGTGTCTGTCAGGACTGGATTGGCTCTGACTCTTCACAAGGTTACAGCACCGCTCCTCTCTTCATCACTAGCAGTAGCTATCACTTTAGAATCCTGCTCAGGCCAACACAGCCCCCAGGGTACAGACGGGCTGTGACGGAGCACTGGGTGAGTCACCAGTACTGAGCAGCTGGATGTGTGTGTCTGGAGGTGGAGGGTGGAACTGTGTGTCACACTGTGTCTTTCTCTCTCTCTCCCCTCCTCTCCCCTCTCTTTCTCTCTCTCTGTGTGTATGTTTATCTCCTGCGTTCTCAACCTGTGTGAGTGGTTATTACCGTGTTTTGGAGTCTGAGGTCATGCAGAGTTTAGAGGGACAGCCGGCCAGTGTTCAAAAGAGTAATGGGCCACACACACACTGCGCTGGTCGTGCTATAGGAGGTGCTGTGTGTGATTGGCAGATTGGGAAGCAGTCAGAGGTCAACAGTAGACACACACCAGCCTCCCCCAGAACAAATAAGTGTATCCACCCCCTCATCTGTCACTTTCTGTGTGTGCATTGTATGCTTGCTTATCCTTCTTCTCTGCCAATGGGAGATTTGAATTCAATTGAACAGAAATTGGGGCAGATTTAGCATGTATTCAGATATCTCTCCACAGGAAAAGGAGGTCAGCTAGTACAACACTGGTTCCATATGTATAGTTATGTTTTGGAACAAATATTTCTGGTAAACAGTGGGTCAATTCCCCGGTTACAGAATGATGCTGAGACGTATGTCTGTATGTCAAACAAAAGCAGTCAACTCTTTGCACAAGGACGACATTTTCCACGTTAAATAACAGTTTTACAAAAACCCATTTACTTGAGGAACGGTGCAGATTAAAAATGTGGTAACAGAATGACGGCACAACAGCACAAACTGTTACGCAACTTTGCATCTGCACAGTCCAACTAAATGTGTTGTTGTAACATTTTCAGTAGCAACTGTTAGAAGTCGTCCTCGTGCGTAGAGTTGTATGGTTTGTTTAACTTCACTGGTTTCTGTTTGACGTGCATTTTAAAGTGAACAATCTGAGTCTCGGCATCATCCTGTTAGTGTAGAATTGTCCAGTAGTAGAGATGATGAAGATCATGGTACAATAGAAAGCATTTTAGGAATCACTGGCACAGTTCGCTCCATTTTAAAATTGGCCCATATGTGACATCACAACTGTCTATACATTTACAACCCACTATTATTTACATTAGTAAGCCTAAACTATAACCCATGTCTGTTTCTTCCTGCTTGGTGCACATTGTTTCCTGTCCTCTGTGTTTACAGTGGCAGTCCATTTCACTTGTGGACTTGGTAAGAGTGGCACCATTGCCCCATGGCAGAGGCTGAGAGAGAAAGCTAAGATTAATGGGTGTTTACTGAGACCAGTGAAGGCTAAGAGACTGAGCCTGGCCATTTCTCTCCACTAAGATGACTGGGTCATCCACCGTAGAGTGTGGAGACACCGTGGGAGACGTTGAAGGCCCCACTCCCCAGTCACATCAGTGTGTTTGATGGTATGATGGTCTTGCTTGTGGGAGACGATACAGTCCCATGCTGAAGCGGAGTTGGTTTTGGCGTCCGACAAGGACAGGGTAATAAAGAGTGGAGGTGTAAGGCCATGTGTTTGAACTAGTCTGTCTGGGTAGAAGTTGCCTTTATAGACACACAATAGCAATTTTTCACTCCAAAACAAACTCATCCAGAAAGAGCAATTCCACCAAGATTCATACTACTCCCACCCGCACCTAAAATCCAATGTGTGTTCTATCAACCGGAATCCTCCTCCATCCAACCCTAAAAACCCATGTAACTCGTTGTCTCTCAGGGAGCTCTCTTGGCCGGTTACGGAGTGTTAGTGTCAGCCGTTGATACTGATGGATCCGGGGCCAGAGTGGTTGTGACAGATGGTGTCTCTGTGGGGACAGGAGGGGGTCTGGTATAGTGGTGGCGTGGTGGCAGTCTGGTCAGGTCCCACTGTGGAGCCTCCAGATGATCACGGTCAGGTTGACTGACCTGGACTAGGTCTCATGGGGCCTGGGATGGGCCAGTCTGTCTGGAATGTCTTTTCATCTGGCTAGGCTTTGTGAATGGACGTATGGGAGGTTAGGGGGGAAATATGTACGGTACATGGCAGTTATGGGATGCATGGTGTATTTTAAGCAGGATTGTCCTAGAATTGCAATGTTTTGCTTTTTGTCTCCGAGTCTGGGAGCATATGGGGGGAATACTCTGTACAAAATATTAGGAACACCTTCTTAATATTGAGTTGCAAAACCCTTTTGCCCTCAGAACAGTCTCAATTCGTTGGGGCGTGGACTCTACAAGGTGTCGAAAGCGTTCCACAGTGATGCTGGCCGATGTTGACTCCAATGCTTCCCACAGTTGTGTCAAGTTGGCTGGATGTCCTTTGGGTGGTGGACAATTTTTGATACACACAGGAAACCTTTGAGTGTGGAAAAACCCAGCAGCGTTGCAGTTCTTGACACACTCAACCCGGTGCGCCTGGCACCTACTACCATACCCTGTTGAAAGGCACTTTTGTCTTACACAATTCATGTCTCAAGGCTTAAAAATCCTTCTTTAACCTGTCTCTCCCCCTTAATTTATACTGATTTGAAGTGGATTTAACAAGTGACACCAATAAGGGGTCATAGCTTTCAGCTGAATTCACCTGGTCAGTCTATCAGCAGTTCCTAATGTTTTGTACACTTTGTACAGTGTATGTACATAGCAGTACATGAATATAGAGGATCTGCATGATATTTCTTTAAATAATATTTGTGGTTAGCTCATACAATGGTTTCCACACCATTATGTTGGCTTTCATGTACCCACTCTGTCAGTTTTTTTTTTTATAATGTAGTCTTGTGGTCTTATGTTTGTCACGACCATGCTTATAACCATTTGTGACTCTTTGACCAAACTATCGTCCCTCTGTTTTGTGTCTTCAGGTTTTGAATGAAGAATGTGACCAGAACTGGTACAAGGCAGAGCTGAATGGGAAAGAAGGCTTCATCCCCAAAAACTACATAGAAATGAAGGGACACCCGTAAGTATGAGCCAGTCTTAGATACCAGTTGCCCTATATGAGCCCAAGTCCACATGAAACTGGAGAGCCAAAATGGCGGCGTTCACCTCCCCTAAATTACCTCATGTTTAACCTGGAGCTCAAAATTGGGGTATCAAACGTGAGGTTCTAATGTTGGAAGGTTCCACTACTAGTTTGTGAAACTTATTTTTTCCAAACGGCATTTATTTGTGCTAAATATCAGGGGGGGAAAGTAACTTCATAGACAGATTTACTTCTCTAGTTCCCATGTTTAGAACCTTTCGGAAGACACTTGAAACAAAGTCTAGCTAACTCCTGTGGCTAGGATAAATGCTCCTCTGGTCTGAAGATAAGGGGGAGAAAGGTCTCATCATGCTGCTGCTGTGGTCTGGAAGCTAGCCTGGAAGTGACCTGGCTTTCTAGAGCTCATTTGTGGGTTATAGGCCTCTGAGATCCATGTGGTCGCAGGGTTGTCGATTTGGCATCCCAGAATCCCTCATCATGTGGCGTCGTCAGTCCTGATTCCAGAGTCTGTTTCTGCTGTGTCATGCCTATTAGGTTTGCCCCCACAATCGCCCTCTGGCCCAATATAGCCTGTGTGGATCTTTCTACATACTCTCTACTTAACATGCAGTGCATTGGGAAAGTATTCAGACCCCTTGACTTTTTCCACATTTTGTAACGTTACAGCCTTATTCTAAAATGGATTCAAAAATGTTTTTCCCCCTTATCAATCTACACACGGTACACCGTAATGAAAAAGCAAAAACAGGTTTTTAGAAATTGTTGTGTGTGTGTGTGTGAACATACATACAGTTGAAGTCAGAAGTTTACATACACTTAGGTTGGAGTCATTAAAACACATTTTTCAACCACTCCACAAATTTCTTGTTAGCAAACTAAACTCGGTTAGGGCATCTACTTTGTGCATGACACAAGTAATATTTCCAACCCTGCAGTGCAGTTTAAAAACATATGGATAAGAATAAGAGATAAAAGTAATTAAAGAGCAGCAGTAGAAAACAACAACAATATATACAGGGGGGTGACAGTACAAAGCCAATGTCCGGGGGCACCGGTTAGTTGAGGTAGTATGTACGTAGGCAGAGTTAATTAAAGTGACTATGCATCAGCATTTGTGGGTTCGATTACAGGCTCAAAATGGCCAGAAACAAAGAACTTTCTTCTGAAACTCGTCAGTCTTGTTCTGAGAAATGAAGGCTATTCCATGCGAGAAATTACCAAGGAACTGAAGATCTTGTACAACGCTCCCTTCACAAAACAGCGCAAACTGGCTCTAACCAGAATAGAAAGAGGAGTGGGAGGCCCCGGTGCACACCTGAGCAAAGGGACAAGTACATTAGTGTCTAGTTTGAGAAACAGACGCCTCACAAGTCCTCAACTGGCAGCTTCATTAAATTGTACCTGCAAAACACCAGTCTCAACGTCCACAGTGAAGAGGTGACTCCGGGATGCTGGCCTTCTAGGCAACATGCTATATTTAGTAAAGAATATGACTTCAGTCGAGCAACAGGGCTTTTGTGTAACTGTCAGATAGGAGATGGATTGTACTGTAACTGTCAGATAGGAGATGGATTGTACTGTAACTGTCCTACAGAAGCCCTTTCTACATAAACTTCAGGGTTACTAAATGGATCTTATTCTGAGGTAGCCACTAAATAGAGATGGATTGTACTTTATATTCTACAGACGCACACAGTAGCAAAGAGGGGCTTTGTCCTGTGTAGTCGTCAGCTGTGTGAGAAAGCCTTCCCCACCACCGCCACCTGCTATAAGGGCTGAGAGGGCTCTCACACCGCAACCAATCAGATACAGAGGGCCCTATTATAGCAGTCAGGAAGAGACTGTCCATGAGCCTTAAGGACCCTATGACTGATTGGTCAGCTGGGCCTAAATACAGGAGGGAGGGAATCACCTGCTCTATGGAGGAGCAGCTGGTGGAGGAGGGTCCAGGATAGCAGGCAGGCAGATGGTGGGGCTGGATATGAAAAAACAGTACTCACTTCACTATAGGGCTGGCCTTGGCCTGGTTACATGCACCATGGTTGCTGTTACCATGCTGGAAAGGATCATGTGAGGAGAAGAAAGCCAAGTCACCACAGCATGGTTTGGTTTGGCTCGATAGTGTGTAAAGGGCTTTGACTCCCTTATGGAAGCCTGGTAGCCGTGGATGTCAGTGTTACCTCATCAAAGAGCAGCACTCCCCCACCACAAAGCAGGAAGGACCGGGATAATAGGAGGATATCCACAGTATCTCTCTACACACAGTGTTACTGTTACCCCAGGGTGTTACCTCGGGGAGATCAGAGCACTGTGGATGAGGGGGTTGGAGTTCTGTCATCTCTAAGCCTGTTTGTGTGTGAACACCAGGCACAAAGAATAGCATCGCTAAATGCTAAAGGCTTGTGGGTTGAAACCTATGGCCCAGTGATGCTAGTGCTACCTGACAGGTCAATGTGTGTGTACTAGAGGTCGATCGATTATGATTTTTCAACGCCGATACCGGTTATTGGAGGACCAAAAAAAGCCGATACCGAAAAAGCCGATATTTGTAATAATGACAATTATAACAATACTGAATGAACACTTATTTTAATTGAATATAATACATCAATAAAAATCAATTTAGCCTCAAGTAAATAATGAAACATGTTCAATTTGGTTTAAATAATGCAATAACAAAGTGTTGGAGAAGAAAGTAAAAGTGCAATATGTGCTATGTAAGAAAGCTAACGTTTCAGTTCTTTGCTCAGAACATGAGAACATATGAAAGCTGGTGGTTCCTTTTAACATGAGTCTTCAATATTCCCAGGTAAGAAGTTTTAGGTTGTAGTTATTATAGGAATTATAGGACAATTTCCCACTATACCATTTGTATTTCATTAACCTTTGACTATTGTATGTTCTTATAGGCACTAGCTAGCCATTTCACTTCGGTTACACCAGCCTCATCTCGGGAGTTGATAGGCTTGAAGTCATAAACTGCGCAATGCTTGGCGCACAATGAAGAGCTGCTGGCAAAATGCACGGAAGTGCTGTTTGAATGAATGTTTACGCGCCTGCTTCTGCCTACCACCGCTCAGTCAGATACTTGTATGCTTGTATGCTCAGTCAGATTATATGCAACGCAGGACACGCTAGATTAAATCTAGTGATATCATCAACCATGTGTAGTTAACTAGTGATTATGATTGATTGTTTTTATAAGATAAGTTTAATGCTAGTTAGCAACTTTACCTTGGCTTACTGCATTCGCGTAACAGGCTCCTTGTCTCCTTGTGGAGTGCAACGAGAGAGAGGCAGGTCGTTATTGCGTTGGACTAGTTAACTGTAAGGTTGCAAGATTGGATCCCCCGAGCTGACAAGGTGAAAATCTGTCGTTCTGCCCCTGAACAAGGCAGTTAACCCACCGTTCCTAGGCCGTCATTGAAAATAAGAATGTGTTCTTAACTGACTTGCCTAGTTAAATAAAGGTATAAAAAAATGTGCATCGGCAAATCGGCGCCCAAAAATACCGATTTCCGATTGTTATGAAAACTTGAAATCGACCCTAATTAATCGGCCATTCCGATTAATCGGTCAACCTCTAGTGTGTACACATGTAATAGGCCTGTTCTACTCATATCTGTCGTCTTTACCCAGCAGGCAAAACTAGCCGGTGGATATGTGACTATCGGCTTGTGACACTGTTTGAGGACTCAGCCCTGATGATGATACTGTATGTGAAGCCTGGCTGGATTATCATTCCCTCATGAGGAACAGCTGGAGTTGATCAGGTCCTCTGGCTTTGTCATGTTGTCTGAGCTCACAAACGAACAAGCTAAGCGGCATAGCGCTAGCGCTCACCTGCACTGACATGCTCTACTGCAGAGGCTATGGCTATTGGCCAAGGCAAGGGTATGCTATCGCTAGGATAAGCTACAGTATATGGTAAGGCTAAGCTATATGGATAAATTAAGCTATATGGATAAAGCTCAGGGTTTGCTTTCACTGGAGATAGAGGAGGCAAACGTTGTGTGTTGCAACACCTTTTTTGGCACATTGTGACATAACACCTTTATCCGGACAGTACAATTCCACACCTGACTGGTCACAGAAGGAAATGGAGGTCCCACACACTGTACACCCATGCACAAACACACACACACTCTGTATGGAGTATCCGTGGGGGTTGGTGACTGACCGCTGGTATTGGGCACCAGTCAGAGCCAGAGGAGTAGGTAGCAGGTGAGGTTGGCATGGCACCACACAGAGTTGTCATTGTCTCGGCCCAAGGCTCCACCAGCTCTTTTATCAGACCAGGAACCTCCCTGTAATTACAACCTACTAGGACAAATGCAAAAAGACTAATTAAATGGCCCACATGTGCTCACTTACTGCATTGATGTCATTCTATTTGGCATGCAAAATAGATGCGATATTCTGATTTTGACATCATTGTTTAGTAGTGTTATTGGTCGCTATGCACTTCACTCACTCCTCCCCACAGACACAACAACCACTACAACTGTCAATAACAGGGGTCAGGTTTGAGGTCAAGCTCTGCTAAAGGCCATGTTCCCATGATATTGAGTCACGCCTATGACCCTGCGCTTTGAGGTTACTCAAAGGTCATCGCTAACTAGCTACCTGTCACAACCACACCACAATCAAATTCTGGTAAGTGCTGCTTTTCCTACAAATGAAGAAGAAAAACCACCCAGCTTGGTAGGGCTGGTTGAAACAACGTCATTACAACCATGTAATAACGTCATTTCAACCAGTTTTGCCCGCAGGGTATTTTTTCTTTCTTCATTTGCAGTAAATCAGCACTTATCACTGTTACTTGCGACTTGTTTTAATATCATTTTTCATGAGTTATTAAAGTGTTTTGTTCTGATTTGTTATTGTTGTCCCAGGTGGTTCTATGGTAAGATCCCCCGGGCGAAGGCAGAGGAGATGCTGAACAAACAGAGGCACGATGGGGCCTTCCTCATCCGAGAGTCGGAGAGCGCACCGGGAGACTTCTCCCTCTCTGTCAAGTATGTCACACGCACACACTGTTTTATTGAACCTTTTATTTCATTTCAGTTCAATCATTGTATAACTGATCGACCGATTATCTGTTTTCCCTTTTTTTTTGTATTACTTTCAAAAATACACTTTTCTCCAATATCAGTTCTGTTTACATATTTTTTTCCAACTCTGTGCTAAGTGCTTGCTTTCTCATGCACAGCTCCCATGTTGGTTTGCGAGCGTCTAGCCAGCTTAACCTGGGAGGTACTGACTGTTCTAGCAGTGACTGGCCACCCTGTTCCCATTCTAGTCTTCATGTAAAGTCGCTGTGCAGATCTACAGATCCATATCAAGTTAATTGGCTGTGTCATCTCTGACTCACCTGGGGCTAACCAACAGTTATCTGCTACTAAAGCATGTTGGTCTCTGTCAGATAGCTCCGGTGTGGGCGCTGCTGCCTCTTATCAAAGCTTTGCAAGCTGGCACTTTCCCTAGTCCCAGGCTGTGTCTGCAGTAAGTAAGTGAGGTGAGTGAGGTGAGTGAGGTGAGTGAGGTGAGTGAGGTGAGTGAGGTGAGTGAGGTGAGTGAGGTGAGTGAGGTGAGTGAGTGAGGTAGTGAGGTAGTGAGGTAGTGAGGTAGTTAGTGAGGTAGTGAGGTAGTGAGGTAGTGAGGTAGTGAGGTAGTGAGTGAGTGAGAAATGGAACCTTATTCCCTTTGTCCAGGCCAAAAGTAGTACACATACTAGGACACAGTAGGACACATACTCCAGTTCAGCACTTAACAGTAGGTGACAGAATATAATATTATTCTTGTCGCTACTGCTACAATTGCACTGTCCTAGTGTCACAGCTGTGTACCAAACAACTGTCCCTGTCTAATCCATTTGTAATACAATCTAATGGAAGTATATCTTCTGTGTCAAAATCCCAAACTCATGGTATTACGCGGTGAGAAGGAAAGTGGGCCAACTGGGCTTAAATCATTCATTAAAGCGCTGACACAGATGGTTATAAAACTAGTGCCCACGTGATGTAGACTTACCAGTATTTTGACTGCTGTCCTCAGATGGTTACCACGGTAAATGTCATCACTTACTTTCTGTTTATTCTATACTTATCTCCCCCTTCTTCTCCTCCTCCTCCGCCACAGGTTTGGTAATCACAGATCTGAAACGGTTGGACTGATGGAAGTAGTAGGACGGTCACCTTGTTTAATCTTAACCAGTCACTTCTAGATCTATGCTACCTCTCCCCAGGTTTGGTCATCACAGATCTGAAACGGTTGGACTGATGGAAGTAGTAGGACGGTCACCTTGTTTAAACTTAACCAGTCACTTCTAGATCTATGCTACCTCTCCCCAGGTTTGGTAATGACGTGCAGCACTTCAAGGTCCTGCGTGACGGGGCTGGGAAGTACTTCCTGTGGGTGGTCAAGTTCAACTCTCTCAACTCCCTGGTGGACTACCACCGTTCCACCTCTGTGTCCCGCAACCAGCCCATCTTCCTCAGGGACATCGAGCAGGTCCCACAGGTGAGGAGGGAGGGACACACGCACCCACAGGGGGGGACACGCGCACACACAGGGACACACACACAGGGACACACACACAGGGACACACACACACACACACACACACACACAGGGACACACACACACACAGGGACACACACACACACACACAGGGGGACACACACACACACAGGGACATACACACACACTTTAGAATAGCCACTTTTCTCCAATATCACTCCTCCTTTTACCTTATCAGTAATCACTAATGTTCTGTTTATTCTATCCTCATCTCTCTCTTCTTCTGCTTCTTCATCTTTTTCCTCTTCTACTTCTTCTGCTCATCCTCGTCCTTCTCCCCGCCCCCCCAGAAACACGCACACAAATACATGGTCTTCAGAAGGTATTCACACCCCTTGACTTATTCCACATTTTGTTGTTGCAGCCGGAATTAAAAGTGTATTACATTCATTTTTTCCCTCACCCATCTACACACACTACCCCATCATGACAAAGTGAAAACATGTTTTTAGAAATGTTTGCAAATGTATTCAATATGTAATACAGACATATCGCATTTACATAAGTATTCACACCCCTGAGTCAATACTTTGTAGAAGCACCTTTGGCAGTCTTTCTGGGTAAGTCAACATGTTGATTGTGCAATATTTGCCTATTATTATTTTCAAAATTCTTCAAGCTCTGTTAAATTGGTGGTTGATCATTGCTAGACAACCATTTCCAGGTCTTCCCGTAGATTTAAGTCAACTGTAACTCGGCCACTCAGGAACATTCACTGTCCTCTTGGTAAGCAACTACAGTGTAGATTTGGCCTTGTTTCAGGTTTTTTTTGCTGAAAGGTGAATTCATCTCCCAGTGTCTGGTGGAAAGCAGACTGAACCAGGTTTATCGCTAGGATTTTTCCTGTTCTTAACTCCATTGCATTTATTTTTTTATCCTGAAACTCCCCTGTCCTTAACGATTACAAGCATACCCATAACATGATGCAGCCACCGCTATGCTTGAAAATATGGAGACTGGTACTCAGTAATGTGTTGTATTGGATTTTCCCCAAACATAACACTTTATATTCAGGACAAAATGTTAATTGCTTTGCCACATTTTTTTTGTTGAGAATTTAGTACCTTGTTGCAAACAGGATACATGTTTTGGAGAAGAAGAAAAAATTCTGTACAAGATTCCTTCTTTTCACTGTTAATTAGATTAGAATTGTGAAGTAACTACAATGTTGTTGATCCATCCTTAGGAGAAAACTATCACAGCCATTAAACTCTGGAACTGTTTTAGTCACCATGGCGAAATCCCTGAGCGGTTTCCTTCCTCTCCGGCAACTGAGTTAGGAAGGACGCCAGTATCTTTGAAATGACTGGTTGTATTGATACACCATCCAAAGTGTAATTAATAACTTCACTGTGTTCAAAGGGATATCTGCTTTTATTTTTTACCCATCTACCAATAGAAACCCTCCCTGGTCTTTGTGGTTGAATCTGTGTTTGAAATGTACTACTCGACTGAGGGACCTTACAGATAATTGGTACAGAGGTACAGAGATGAGGTAGTCATAAAAAAAACACTTTTACTGCACCCAGAGTGAGTACATGTGACTTGTTAAGCAAATGTTTACTCCTGAACTTATTTAGGTTTGCCATAACATATTGGTTGAATACTTATTGACTCAAGACATTTCAGCTTTTCTTTTTTTTTAATGAATTTGTAAAATGTCCAAAAACATAATTCCACTTTAACATTATGGGTTATTGTGTGTAGGCCAAGGACAAAAAAACATTTCAATTTAATCAATTTTAAATGCAGGCTGTAATACAACAAAATGTGGAAAAAGTCAAGGGGTGTGAACTTTCTGAAGGTAATGTATGTATACACATCGCTGCAATATCATACGGAATACCAGGGAAATCCTCATCTCTGACAATCATTTAATGAGATTGCATCACGTATTCTCATCTAAGCAATCATGCAAAAACACAACCAATTACCAGTGAACTACAGTTCACTAAGCAATTTTGCAGAAAAATAGCTAAATCCACTATGGTTGCCTTCATGTTGGTTATGAGACAAATATACAAGTAGAAGTACAATACAATTGGAAGTTGGAAAAAAGGGTAATGTTCATTAGGCACCAAACAGAAGAATGATTTTAACAGAGAGTCTAGTAAACAGACCGATAAGAAATACTAATTTCCTATTCCATTGCAAAGCGTTTTAAAACATTATCCGTTGCGTGCCTGTAACGGTTTTCGCCGTCTGAAGAAGAGGAATCGGACCAAAGTAGTAAGTGTTCATGCTTTTTATTGAAACTGAACACTATAACAAAATAACAACGAGAATAACCGAAACAGTCCTGTCAGGTGCAAAACACTAAACAGAAAATAACTACCCACAAAAACCATGTGGGAAAAAGCTACCTAAGTATGGTTCCCAATCAGAGACAACCATAGACAGCTATCCCTGATTGAGAACCATACCCGGCCAAAACAAAGAAATACAAAAACATAGAAAAAAGAACATAGAATGCCCACCCAAATCACACCCCGACCAAACCAAAATAGAGACATAAAAAGCTCTAAGGTCAGGGTGTGACAGTGCCCTAATGAACACAGGAGTGCCCGACTACACTCCTCACATATTCTAACCCATGTGTTTCTCCTCTCGTCTCTCCAGCATTCAACGTACGTGCAGGCGCTGTTTGACTTTGACCCTCAGGAGGACGGCGAGCTGGGCTTCCGACGCGGCGACTTCATCCAGGTCCTGGACAACTCCGACCCCAACTGGTGGAAAGGGGCTTGCCACGGCCAGACAGGCATGTTCCCGCGCAACTACGTCACGCCGGTCAACCAAAACATGTGATTGGCTAAGTGAATAATGACATGGCCCCCCTCGTCCCCCATTGTCCCATTTACACCCCCTCAGAACTTTGAGGGACACTTCAGAAACAGACCTAAATGAGGAATGGAAGAATGGGAAGAGGAACAAAAATCCTGCAAATACACAGAGCAAGAGGCAGATTTCATTACTCAGACTCTACAGTTGATTCTGTGGATTCTTGGACACACGGAACAGAGAAGCATTGCAAAGGAACCTAAGTTGAAGTAAAAAAACAAACACAAGGGATCCGGCTGTAGCTCGACTCCGGCAACGACCTCCCTTCTTATACGTTCTTTGTTTTCTTTCATTATGCATAACATCACCATCATATGTTACAGTCTATTAGACAAAGACAATGAAGAAGATGTCAGAGACCAAAGACTCTAGTCTAGTGTGTTATTGATCTCAACCCAGCTTTGGGAGAGAAGGACCATGGACTGGAGAGAAATTCTATTGTTATCGATGTGTATGTATATCTCTAAATATTTGTAGTTTGAGCCCGTTTTAGTGTGTTTTTTTTTCATTCATTTACTTGATTTCTTCCCTATTTGTAGACCTACATATTGTCGTTTTCTAGGATCATATTAATTTAGTACCAAATGGAAGAAAATAGACAGGGAGGATCTACCTGAACTGAATAAGAAACACTCATTTTTGTTTTCCGTTGCAAAACGTCTTGTTGCGTTTTGAAACTGTGCACTAATTGATATGACCCAGATCATGCACAGAGTCTCTGAGACAAGAAGCTAAATGGTTTTCATGTGATTGGGAGTTATGCAATAATCTCAAGACAGAAATTATATTTCAATAATATTT
This sequence comes from Oncorhynchus mykiss, assembly GCF_013265735.2. Taxonomy (NCBI): domain Eukaryota; kingdom Metazoa; phylum Chordata; class Actinopteri; order Salmoniformes; family Salmonidae; genus Oncorhynchus; species Oncorhynchus mykiss. The sequence continues at coordinate 26,660,004 of NC_048581.1, forward strand.
CAGGTGGAAATCTAAATCTAATTTGGAAAATGTCAGGATTTCTACTTTGTTCTGGTGTGAAAGCGGAAGCGCGGCCATCAGCTAGAACAAATGGTGTCATTTTTTACCCATTTAGGCATTTAGTGGCTTTCTGCATTCTTAAATGTGGCCATCGTTCTCAAAAAAATCATAGACAATGGTATAGAGTTTTATGTCCATCCGCAATCAATAGACTTAACTGATGATGGGGCTGATTCAATATGACCTAAATGTAGCTAAATTGGGTCGTAGGGGTTCTTTATGGAGATTGCTAGTGGTTGACTGGGTTGAAACGGCAGTATCCTTATAATCATTAGTTCTATGAAAGAAGGTATTGAATAGTGCTACACTCACTGATTTCACCCTGCGTTTGTGGAAGTTGGGTAGTGCCTTTTCCATCTCTGCTGTTTTTTGTCTCTCCAGGTTGACCAATGAGTGCTTTTTTAAGCAGCAGATCGCAGAGATACGGTGACCAATACAATGTCTCCATTCTCCACACATGCCGGCCATTGGTTAGGAGCTACCTTATGGAAACCCCAGTCTGAATCTCTAAACCCGTCTCAGCTCTGCAGTCTCTTCTGTCTCACTTTCAAGTATGATCATTCGATGAAAGAGAAACATAATGTTTTGTGCCAGAGAGTGTTGTTATGTAGTGTTTCCCTTGAGAAATGACTAAATGGTTTGATGTAAATGTGCAGTGTGGATCTATGTTTAACAGAAGGACATGCGTATGACAGTCTTGTTTTGTCTGATTATGGGACGTATCAAAAGGGCTTTTGGAATTCTATGCGATTAGATGCGAACACATGATCTGTCGGTTTGGTTGCGTCTAAAGGGGGACATTTTTTGACAGCGGGCAAAAAGAAGTCACAGAAAAAGGTAGTTTAGCGTTACCTGAAAGAGGGGGCATGAATTGTCATAAAGACCAACGTAAGTGCTTGATCTGGGCAACATCTTAAGTATTTATCCTTCAGTCAGTGTCTGCTTGTGACGGAGGCAGAATGGAATCCTCCATCTTGATAAAGAAAATAAAGGACCAATGATGCTGACAAACTGACTCTAGATCAGAACGACTAGCGCAACGGGTGGGTCAATGACCTCTATTGAACTCTGTGTCCTCAACTCTCTACTTTGGACCTTTTGAGAATCTTGAAGAGGACTTCAAATGCAAGGAATTCCATATGATCTCTCCTCCACTCTGCTTGTTATTCCCTATCTACACTCTTTGATTTGGAAAACTACTCGAATATGCTTTATGGTTTGTTGAAGTAAAATGGCTGAAATACACGAAGAGGCAGGTCTGAAGGGAATATGCAGGGAGGGGACCATGCAAGTTTTTCAATGTTATTTCTAGCCTGCAATGAACTGCAATGAGCCATTCCAATGAACTGATAGTCTGATTGACTTGCAGGTGTTTGAAAATGCAAGGGCAGGAGAAACCTTGCTTACGTGGTTTCCTAATGAACTGTAGCCTGGCTATGTGTTGCCTTGCTGTTGTTGCAAAGCCCCCCCCCCGATTCAAAGTTCACCATGTCACACTATGTAAAAAAAAAAGCACTAAAGTGTGACGCCTGTGTGTATTTTCTGTACGTGACATGTATTTACCTCTTCAGGTGTGTCTGTATTCTCAGCCAATCATATGACATGTATGACCCTGAGGTTTTCCTGACCATCTGATCTGGAGTATTTCCAAGTCATGTCACGTGTTCAGGAAAAATTCCTGGCCCTAGACCTTATGTGATTACAGGGGTCAATGTTTCAGCAGGTATAGAGTTGAGACTGGTATCCTATTGGTTGACTCTTGGCCTGGTTGAACCAGATTGAACGCTGCGTTCGACATTCAGTGTCTTCTACCAGGCTAGTTGACGCTACCAGACGGTTCAGTGTCTTCTACCAGGCTAGTTGACGCTACCAGACGGTTCAGTGTCTTCTACCAGGCTAGTTGACGCTACCAGACGGTTCAGTGTCTTCTACCAGGCTAGTTGACGCTACCAGACGGTTCAGTGTCTTCTACCAGGCTAGTTGACGCTACCAGACGGTTCAGTGTCTTCTACCAGGCTAGTTGACGCTACCAGACGGTTCAGTGTCTTCTACCAGGCTAGTTGACGCTACCAGACGGTTCAGTGTCTTCTACCAGGCTAGTTGACGCTACCAGACGGTTCAGTGTCTTCTACCAGGCTAGTTGACGCTACCAGACGGTTCAGTGTCTTCTACCAGGCTAGTTGACGCTACCAGACGGTTCAGTGTCTTCTACCAGGCTAGTTGACGCTACCAGACGGTGGATTCCGCTGCTCTCAAGGGGCCTGATAAATAGGACCCAGTCCAAAACTTTATCTATTTACGCGGTCTCTCGGTTCCTGGACAGCCTTGCACTCTCCCATGGTCAATATTTACTCTCTCCTCAGTCAGTCAGTCATTCATTATAGTGCGAAGGCCGCCAGCAAGTGTACCATTCATTAAGCCTAGTTAAATATGACATAACACTGCACTCGGCACTCACTATTTGTTTCACTTCGGTGACAATAGTCTCCAGTCTGCTACCAGTATCATTCTATGGTTTATTTCCTCGTCCATTTGCAGCCGTCCGACTCGTTATTCCGGAGTGGGATCATACGGTGGTTGACACCTAAGACGATGTGATTGTTTACCTTATGCTGGAAAGTCTTTGTATGTATATCTGACATGGTTGCTTTATGATGTCATTTCATGATGTGCGTGAATTAAAAACGTTTCCGTTTTCAAACCGGAGGATGATGATGTCCCTGGATGTCTGTCACAGCATTTAATTTCCTTTGAACGTAGATCGACGACAACAGAATAATAAAACAATCACTATGAAGAAGCTACTGTTGTGACGTTGGTTACTTCCTGTTGTCGCGGGTACTATATGTTTCACATTAGAACAATCCACATTGTTTTTAGGAGGAAGTTCTACACATAGAAAGTAGAACCCCAGACATAGATTAAGCCTAGCCATTACGTTCAAAACTCTTTCAATGTAGATTCTCCATTGAGAATGCTTTTTAGTCTAGGCTTCATCCGGATAACTGGCCCTGTATCTCTATGGTTACTCCACTAACTATCTCACCACTTTTGCACAACAGAGAGAGTTCCTACAGAGAGCATGGAGGAGCAATGTAGCAGATTGGGTGTGGGCCCTTATCATGGGTCATGATTGGGTTACACTCAACACCACACAGTGTAACCTAATGTTTCAAAAGAGAAAGATGCTGATTAACTGGGTGACATAGGTGGTCAGATGATATGCCCAACTCCTGATCTAAGGTCAGTTTGACATGTACCCATTAATGGTTACTATTGGAATGAGTGTAAGCTAATTCTAGATCTGTGCTTACGACCCAGACAGTCTCTCAGATATAGGATCAGTTTAGCTTTTTAGATCATTTATGTGATTATATGGACAGTGGGGGGGACCTGATCCTAGATCAATACTCAATACAATGCTGAGACGCTTTATGAATACAGGCCCATAGGCTACCTCTACCCAGTAGCGGTGCGTAGATAGAATCACCGGGGAAGCCAAGCCAGGATATAAAATAGCCATTTACAACCTATGTGTTGTGATAATTGTGTTGTTTGCTCTATAGCCCGGCTAAGGGCCGGGTTCATATGCCTTGACACCATGATATATAGGCCTAAAGTCTGAGACAATGAGAAGGCACAGTGGCACAATAAATTCAACCACACCTTTGTTTCGTCACAACCTGAGAGCAAAGACCTGTCCGGTGAAGTCCACAATGCATTTTGCATGTAACAAACCGTTACATGACCTACAGCATTGTCAACCAAGGTTATGTTTCCGACATTTTCAGACCACTAAACAACTATTGATTTAGAACCACAGAGTTACCACAAGTCGCAAAGAAAACAGGAACTGCCTCCACTATTCCAGCATCATTTCAACATCATCTAATCACCTCTGCTTAGTCTAATCGAGTGACAACTAAACTATACCCAAAACTTTTAGTCCAATCAACTTAAGCTAAATATGTGCCTGTCCATGGTACTGATTTCTGTGTGTGTTTGGTATATGCGTGTGTGTGCATGCAAATAGATAAAAACATGTTGACTCACCCTGCTTGTAGAGAAACACCAATTCCGCCATCCTCTTTCATGTTGCCTAAACAAGTCTATGACTGTTATACAGTACACACTTTTAGCTTTTGTTTTCCTAGGCTACCTGGCTAAAATGCTTGATCGCTAGCCTAACTTCCTTTCATGGGCAATGATGCGCCAGGTCAGCTCGTTAACATTAGCCTACTACATCTAGCTACCTGTTGAATTTCCATCCTCTCGGGCCAGGGGCACAATGGTGGAATTTATGGTTGGAACAGAATCGCGTTATAATCATTGGCCAGTATCGAGAAGTAAAACCACAAGTCCAAATCCCTACCTCCATCCATGGCTAGTTTAGAAAAGGGCTGATTTTAGCTAGCTAGCTAGCTAGCTTCCGGGGGAAAACAACATGAGATGCAAAAATTCTAGTTTTTTTCTGTCAATGACGTTTGGCTTCTGGTGTGATTGGTCTGAATCCAAATCCAAACTGGCTTTCCTTGACACTTTCTTTTGGTGCATCAGGACAAATCACAGCTAAGCTCGCTCAGTTTAGCTCAATGCTGATTGGCTGTAATTATTTTGAAAAATTATCAAGGGAGGTCAAATGCTCGCTGGCATTCCTTGGATTCAATTCTACTGGCAGCAAAAATGGCATACTCTTTTTGACCAGACAGCATCAGATAGATACGCTACACATACTGAGACAGAGATGTGATGTTTCTTTCGTTTGGATGCGTTCTCCAGTGAGATACATTTAGCCTTTTGAAAATTGAATGAAATTGATGAAACACAGTGAGACAAAAGATACAAAATAATGTATGTTTTTTGGGGGGAAGCCTGGCTTCCCTTGGCATCCGTGAATACACGCCACTGCCTCTACCTGGAGTGTATGTAATAGAGTGTTGGGAGGGGTTGTCTCATACCCATCCTGCCGTCTGTCATATGTACGACCCATCTCCAGATCAAAGTCTGTGTGTGGGGTGGAGGAGCCACTTCTCCCTGACATGATCTTCCTGTCTGAAACACATGCAAAACCCCTTCCGCTGCCTCACACTGGTTTCTTTGTACCCCAGCCTGCTCTAATCTGAGGTTTTGATCTGTGTCCTTTAGACTGTGCTGTTCTTTCACACACTCCCATCAGAGTGTTCACAGGGAGGAGGATCCCTGGGAGGTTACTCACCTAGACAGGAGAGAAGTGAATGAAGAAGAGGTTAACTGGTCTAGCCCAGTGCTCTAGTAGTCAACTATAGTGTGTCATGCTGTTTATCTTGCATCATTGCACCCATGTAATACTTGCATAATGAATGACCCAATGGCTCTATCTAGCGTTTTGCTCTTGTGAGGCTTTGGTACTCTGGCTCTTTCTAGTGAGGCAGGTGGTCATAGATTATATACTGTGTTATTCCCGCCATCTGCTGGCAGTACAACATAATTACAGTACAAAAACAACAGAACACCAACCACAGCGACTACAGAAAAAGTGAAACCTATTCTAAAAACTGTAAAAAGATAAGTTGTGTTTTTGTGTGCCCCCCCCCAAAAAAACACTGCACCCTATCTCTCGAGAGGACACACCGCATGTGCAATGCTCGCAAGTATCAATTGGCGGGAAGAACGGGTGCTGAGGGTGCAGTAGCACCCCATGAAAAAAATCTGAATAACACAAATATATATGCAGTACGGGTAAAAAGTTTGGACACACCTACTCATTGCAGAGTTTTTCTTTATTTTTTCTATTTTCTTCATTGTAGAATAATAGTGAAGATATAAAGACTATGAAATAACACATATGGAATCATGTAGTAACCAAAAAAGTGTTAAACAAATAAAAATATATTTGAGATTTGAGATTCTTCAAAGAAGCCACCCTTTGCTTTGATGACAGCTTTGCACACGCTTGGCATTCTCTCAACCAGCTTCATGAGGTGGAATGCATTTCAATTAACAGGTTGTAACGATTGTCTTCCTCTTCTGAGGAGGAATAGGATGGATCGGACCAATGCGCAGCATGGTAAGTGTTCATGTTATATTTATTAAACTGAACACAAAAATAACAAAGGAGAAAACACGACAAAAACGAAACAGTCTGTAAGGTGCAACAAAAACACTAAACAGAAAATAACTACCCACACCCATAGTGGGAAAACAGGCTGCCTAAGTATGGTTCTTAATCAGAGACAACGATTGCCAGCTGCCTCTGATTGGGAACCATACCAGGCCAAACACATAGAAATAGAAAACTTAGAATGGCCACCCCAACTCACGCCCTGACCAAACTAAAATAGAGACATAAAAAAGGAACTAAGGTCAAGACGTGACACAGGTGTGCCTTGTTAAAAGTTAATTTGTGGAATTTCTTTACTTCTTAATGCGTTTGAGCCAATCAGTTGTGTTGTGACAAGGTAGGGGTGGTAAATAGAAGATTGGTAAAAGACCAAGTCAATATTATGTCAAGAACAGCTCAAATAAACAAAGAGAAACAACAGTCTACATTGTAGAATAATAGTTACTTTAAGGTCAGTCAATCCAGATCATTTCAATAACTTTGAAAGTTTCTTCAAGTGCAGTCGCAAAAACCATCAAGTGCTATGATGAAACTGGCTCTCATGAGGACTGCCACAGAAAAGAAAGACCCATTGTTACCTCTTCTGCAGAGGATAAGTTCATTAGAGTTAACAGCCTCAGAAATTGCAGCCCAAATAAATCAGGCCTTCATGGTCGAATTGCTGCAAAGAAACCACTACTGAAGGACACCAACAATAAGAAGAGATTTGCTGGGGTTAAGAAATATGAGCAATGGACATTAGACCGGTGGAAATCTGTCCTTTGGTCTGATGAGTCCAAATGTTTGATTTTTGGTTCCAACCGCAGTGTCTTTGTGAGACGCTGAGTAGGTGAACGGCTGATCTCTGCGTGTGTGGTTCCCACTGTGAAGCATGGAGGAGGAGGTGTGATGGTTCTTTGCTGGTGACACTGTAGGTGATGTATTTAGAATTCAAGGCACACTTAACCAGCATGGCTACCACAGCATTCTGCAGCGATACGCCATACCATCTGGTTTGGGCTTAGTGGTACTATCATTTGTTTTTCAACAGGACAATGACCCAACACCTCCAGGCTGTGTAAGGGCTTTTTGACCAAGAAGGAGAGTGATGGAGTGACATGGCCTCCACAATCACCCGACCTCAACCCAATTGAGATGGTTTGGGATGAGTTGGAGCGCAGAGTAAAGGACAAGCAGCCAACAAGTGCTCAGCATATGTGGGAACTCCTTCAAGACTGTTGGAAAAGCATTTCAGGTGAAGCTGGTTGAGAGAATGCCAAGAGTGTGCAAAGCTGTCATCAAGGCAAAGGGTTGCTACTTTTAAGAATCTCAAATAAAAATATATTTGTATTTAACACTTTTTTGGTTACTACATGATTCCATTACTTTATAGTTTTGATGTATTCACTAATATTATACAATGAAGAAAAATAGTACAAAATAAAGACAAAACCCTTGATTGAGTTGGTGTGTCCAAACTTTTGACTGGTACTGTATATTAGGGTTGTGCAGTGGACCAATATGCACCAGTAAAGGGAGTGACACATTGAGAGCTGAACCTTGCTGACTGTTGAGCTCCTCCCTAATATGCATCTGGGTAGTGTGTATTATGGTAATTGTATATCCTTCTATATTATGGAGTTCACAGATGGAGTTAGGGCCCACCACTCCTCAATATTTCAATCCCTTTCCTGATACATCACCTGATGGCTTAGCAGTTGCCTCTGCAGCTAGCCTCCCAATGATGTTAAGGTATCTGCCTCCTGCTCTATCAGTAATACATAAACAATAAAGTACATACGTGTGACTAATTGCAAATTCTGGTTATTTGTCAGGTAGCAGAGATGGTTGCGTCCATGTGTCACACCCTGACCATAGTTTGCTTTGTATGTTTCTATGTTTTGTTTGGTCAGGGTGTGATCTGAGTGGGCATTCTATGTTGGATGTCTAGTTTGTCTGTTTCTGTGTTTGGCCTGATATGGTTCTCAATCAGAGGCAGGTGTTAGTCGTTGTCTCTGATTGGGAGCCATATTTAGGTAGCCTGTTTTGTCATTTTGGGTTGTGGGTGATTGTCTATGTTAGTTGCTTGTGTCAGCACAGTTCTCATTATAGTGGCGCGGTCGTTATTTGTTTTGTATAGTTTGTATTCAGTGGTCAGTGCTTTCTTTAATTAAAAAATCATCATGAACACATACCACGCTGCATTTTGGTCCGCTCCTTACGACGATTGTGACACCATGAGGGAACTCGGTGAGAAGAATGAGGGAAACTGTATAGATACTGCCGAGCTGGAGAAGGCTGGAGAATGCTGAAGCCAAAATCAAAGACCTCCAGAGGCAGCTGCACAGGAAAACCTTCTCCTTCCAGGGAAGTGCTGGTGATATATGGTTTTACACCGGACTGACGGATTACATGACCTTTCGGACCTTATACGACTTCCTCCGACCAAAGCGAAATGGCCAGCTGCACTACCGGGGCTCTCTTTTCAAAGGGAAGCCGGCAAAAGATGGCCAAGAGTTGGAGAGACACAGAAAGCTCAGTCCCATGGATGAACTGTTCCTGGCCCTAATTTGTCTCTGAGTCTGACTTTTAATGAGGGACCGTTGCTGACTGCTTTGGCGTTTTGGTGCAATATCATGTATCATTGTTTCAAGCAGCTGCCCAGTTGGCAGTTTGTACAGAAGCGTATGCCTGTCGCAGGCAAGACAGCATACCCGAACTGTCGAGTCATAGTAGACTGCACAGATGTTTTCATTGAAAGCCATCCAGGCTTGCTGCATAGTCCTGCACCTGGTTCAACTACAAGAACCCTAACATGACCAAGGCCTTAGTGTGCATTGCACCTCATGGCTCTGTTGTGTACATGTCTGATCTGTATGGGGGGGGGGGGGGTCTTTGAGCGAAGTGGATTACTGGACATGCAGGGGAAAAGGTACTGGCGGTTCAGAGTTTTGGCATTCAGGACTTACTTGTTTACAAAGGAGTCTGTGTCTCTGTAGCACCATTTGTGAGGGGGAAGTCTCAGTTCACTGCTTCAGAGGTGTGTGACACCCGTTGCATTGCTCACCTACAGATTCATGTTGAACGTGCCATTGAACGGGTGACAGACTTCAGGATTCTCCAGCAGCAAGTTCCCATCAGCGTGTGTCCAGAACTGAATGAGATCTGGCACACATGTTGTCATCTGACTAACTTTTTCCCACCCCTGGTTTGAATGGCGTGGCGTGGTGTGGCGGTCTGGGCTGCTGGCCCTGGGATCCCATGTGTTTGTGTTGTCGCATCCAAGTCGGGCCGCTGTCTTTCTGGCGTGGACACTCCTCCTGGCTTTCCGGTCTCTCTCGCACTGTCTGTCTAATAATTAGTATGTAATTGAGCCTACATTTCCTTCAATTTCAAATAGAAAAGGTGTCTGTTTATAAGTGTATTTGAACATATAACCACCATCAACATGGAAGACAATTTAAGTGTATCATTTAAGTACAGCTCACATTTTTAGGGTATTTTTTTTTTTTGGTATGTTAAATGTTCTAACTATCTTAGTGTTTATGGACATTTAAAGCATAGTAGTGGTTATTCTGATTGACAGGTTTTTTTTGGTCTGTGGTCATTCACATTTTTCATCTTCGATTATATGCTATTAATGCACATGTCACATCAAATGACTTGGAACTATGAACCCTTTTCACAGCCGCAGGAGTTGGCCTATATGGATAGGGCTTAATTGAAATGTTTCTTACAGAAACAATATGAAAAGCACGGAAGCAATTGAAAGGGAAGTTTGGAGATTATGGGACAATTATTAGACCAAAGTTGGAAGACACAACAGTTCGCCTGGCACAAGACTGAATCCCAAACATTACACTGTTGCTTTTATGTGCATTTTACATTTACTGTACCTTTTGCCGCATTTGTTGATAACAAAATCTGAAAATACTATAGATACATTCAGTAACATGATAAGAATATTCCTGGAAAATGTGGGGTAGGTGCAACATAACATAAAAACAATAGTCTCCAAGTGGCCACACCCCTCTCTAAAGTGTTCTATTGCCAACATGAATAAGTTATAAAATACGATTTTACGGTGTTATGCTTTCACAGGGTAATTCATAGAAGCAGATTATAATTCTGGTGCGCATAAAAAGGAGTGCATTCCGATTCGTGTTCTGCTGCTAATTTTCCTCACCTCTAAAGCTGAAGAGACTGTTTCCTTTGACCATCTTAACGTACTATCTAAAAGTGTCATTTAGTTAGTAAAACACCACGTTTTGTTTATTTTTTTTTGCCTCCCTCACATCATGAGATGATATTCATCTGTTTCTTTTATATGTAACAAACAGGAAAAGTGAGAAGGTGCTCATCAACAAATTTGAGTCAAGGTGCAGGCCAAAAAAAGACTTGCATATTCCTGGGTAGAAGTATGATTTATCATTCGTGATTTATTGGTGAGCTTGGGCAACATACTAAGAAATAGAACCTTTCCAAAGGGAACATGCAGTCCTGCCATAGACGATCATCAAACAGACCTCTACACACCTCCATTCCTCGCTGTTTCGAACACCACATCGCATCAATGTGTTCCCATAATGCCCATTTGCCCCATTACACAATAGTAGTATAGATGTTTCTAATTCAATCAGAGCTGGTCATTTGAATCTACTACAGCTGGGAAACTTGTCAAGTCTTGCTGCTTCTTTTAGGTGGATATTCCTGAATTTTGAGCTGCATCTCAGTCCCACAGGTGCATCTTCATCTCCTTCTACCACGATACCATCTGGGGAAGCAGCCAGGAAGGGAGATATTGTGTTTACCACTAGGCCTGAGTTCTTCACCTTGTAATATAGGCTAAGGGCTTTGTATGCATCCTGCTCATGCTCTTTACCAAACTCTGTATGGTTGTGAACTGGATTGGGTTTGTTAGGTTGTCAACTAACTTTGTGTGCTTCGTTTTCCTCCTGATCACAGCGAAGAAGTTTGAAGCTGTTATCTGTTTCATCCACCCCTCGTGCCACATCACGGTGCCCCCCCCCCCCCCCCCCGGTCTCTCTTTATGGGTTCCTCACTCTCCCATCACTAACAACAACATTTTGAAGGTAATCGGCTTTCTGCTCTACAGGGATGTCACATCTAACTCCTCGTCGACACATACTGCAACAGTGCGCCCTTGACTGTCATTGTCTCCCTCAGTGGTCAGGACATCTTGGAGTGGAGCATCATATCCTTTTAATGGGAGGGACCAGGCTCATCCAGGACATTCACAGGCTGGAATGCATTGTCAGTCAGTGTCCCTGCCAGCAGAAGGCCAGTTTGTGTTGCCTCTAACCTTGTCACAAGGTCTTTAATGTCTGCTGCGTGTAAGGTTAAGGTGTGTGGGGCGTAAGGCACAGTTAACCCATTTTTATTTGATTTAGCTGTTTTTCCCCATCAGTGTTTGTCTCTATCCGTCATGTCACTCAGCTTTGTTGCTTCCTTGGACACTTTAGTTGGCCTGTGCCATGACTGAAGTCGGTCTATACCCGTGTCCTCAGGAGGGATGTTATTTTGTGACAGATTCTGGTGGTCAACCAGCTTGTACATTACACCTGCCATGTGGTTGCAGTGCCCCTCAACACTGACCACACAGATGCACATTGCAGCAAGGAGAGAGCCACCTGGGCAACACGTGGTCGATTATCTTGTTTTCATTGATGACAATACCTCTGCCCTGACAAGCACTACATTACTCTCTTCCAGCTGTAGTGTTGACAAGCATCCTTTTCACATATCCATCTTTGGAAAACGTGGATCCATTTGCCTTATTAGCTCAGGTCAGCTGCTCTACGGTACTAGTTGTTTACTTAGATACCGTGTGTCCACGAGAGATGACGGCAAAGATTACAACCTCTACTCTGGTGGTGTGGATGCAGACCCGCTTGTAGCCTGCCTACAATGGCCAGGCGTGCTTCAATTAGAAAAATCTGACTTTCATAAGCTCTTCTGATTACGTGTTTCAGTTGTTAATGAAATCTAAGAAATTACATCACATAATTTGACATTGACATGAGATCATATTGGTCAACCTTTGAAAGACGAAGTAACGTTAGCTTCCTCGTAAACAAATGTGGCGCCATTTTGGCGGAAAGTGTTACGTTCAGTTCAATTAAACGTTTGCTACGTTGAGGAACGGTTTGTGCTGAACGACACGTTTCCATAACACTTTATGTATTATTATCAGGTTTATCTTGACTAATTTACATTATATTTTTTTATTTCGAATAATCAAGGATATGTTTATTTATTTACCTTTTAATCAAGTCTTATTAAAGATATTTCTTATTTCACTTGAGTAGCCTAAGACGATTTTGGTTGTTCACAATTTGAATCGATCATTTTTCTACATTGCGTGAATATTTTATTTTGTAAAACGTTTTGTTGTTAAAATTTTGAAACTGAAACCATTAAAGCTTGAATCCTTAGTTGAAACAATAACAAAGCGGCCAACCCACCTCTGTTTTGATAAGAAGCTGAGGGATGGGCCTGGATAAATGTAACCACTCAAATTCATGGGCAGAGCGATGGATGTAAGGACTGAAAATCAATGATATCAACATTATAGTTTTAACCATGTTAACATGTACATTGTTTACAAACATTGGAGTAAAATAAGCTTATATTTTGGGTACAAGATATTCTAGCAAACAAATGTTACAGTTGGGCTTATGACTATCATATAGGCATTTTAAAGTGTGTTTCCCATACAGACTAGTAAACCACATTCAGTTTCTAGTAGAGGGCTGTATAATAAAAGTTTACCCCAAATCCTATCTATCACTATTTCATTATAATGAGGGGAGTCTATTAAACAGGCACGGGGTGCACCGGGATATGACCCGTCCACGTGACCGGTCGAATCAGTGAGGGAGGCGCATGCTGCTCAAATCGTACAGCAATCTGCAGCACGATCCATCGTTCAGAAACTTACATTTTACAATTACTTTTCATTGGGATTGCAGATAAGGCGTTTTTATCAAAAGGAATCACTTTTGCATGTGAAAACAAAATCCTACGCATTACTCCAAGTGCTTAACCTATCTCACTTTTGTTTTGAGCCAACTTGCCATTGGTCAGAAAAGTACAATCACTTTTCACCCGGTGCTAACTATGCCTACTCAGGCGCCCAAACCAGATCAATAGAACCCCTCCAATGATTTATCGTCATTCTACAGCCCAGTGGGTGAAAGCGTGAGAAATTTGGTCCAAAGACATGTCATTTTTGTCGCAGTCGCGTGGTGTCTCCACAGGTCTTTGGTTTTTCCCTCATATACAGTTATCATATACAGTTATTATATTGTGCGCCGGTCCATGGCCGTGACGTCAGCGGCCAAAAGGAGAAGGGTCTGACGGCGGCCCGACAGGGAAACCAAATCCCTCTCTAGCGTCTCTTTCTATTGGCTTCTGACTACTTCGTCGTTCTGTCACTGGGTGGATTCGATTATGCTGAGCCACGGGGCATCAGGCAAAAGCCCGTTACGTCATCGGGCGAAAGCGGGGAGGGAGGAGCGCGGCTGCCCTTCTCAAATAGAATAGTAATCTGTGCCGCTCTGTCATTTAGTCAACAATGCAGAATGGTGCATCATCCATTTTTTTCAATAAAATAAATGTCCGAATTTTCTAACTCATTTTCAATGGGAAGGTAGATAAAGCTCAAAAGCAATCACTTTTGCATGTGAAAAAACAGAATGTACTCATTGCTCCACGTGCCCATGTATCACTTGGTTTTGAGATTACTTTGCCATGTGCTTTAAACAGGGCACATGGCTCACTGCCCAGGAGGCAGCCTGGTTCCAAAACTAATGCAATCAACTTTCACCCGGTGCAAAACACACGGCGCCCGGGTGAGATTAAACAAACCCCCTGATTGTAGCTAAGCCTAACCCTTTTTCCTTAACTGCCTCGTAAGCACTCACATCTGTAGCCATAAAATGCTTTGAAAGGCTGGTCATGGCTCACATCAACATCATCATCATCCCAGAAACCCTGAACCCACTTAAATTCACATAACCTCCCCAACAGATGACGCAATCTCTTGCACACCACACTGCCCTTTCCCACATGGACAAAAGGAACACCTATGTGAGAATGCTGTTCATTGACTACAGTTTAGCGTTCAACACCATAATGCCCTCCAATCTCATCACTAAACTAAGGACCCTGGGACTGAACAACTCCCTCTGCAACTGGATCCTGGACTTCCTGACGGGTCACCCCCAGGTGGTGAGGGTAGTCAACAACACATCCGCCACACTGACCCTTAACACGGGGCCCCTCAGGAGTGCGTATTTAGTCTCGTCTTGTACTCCCTGTTAACCCACGACTGCGTGGCCACACATGACTCCAACACCAGTATTAAGTTTTGCCGACGACACGACGGTGGTAGGCCTGATCACAGACGATGATGAGACGGCCTGTAGGGAGGAGGTCAGAGACCTGGCAATGTGGTGCCAGGGCAAAAACCTCTCCCTCAATGTGAGCAAGGCAAAGGAGCTGATCGTGAACTACAGGAAAAGGAGGGCAGAGCAAACCCCCATTCACATCGACGAGGCTGTAGTGGAGCGGGTCGAGAGCTTCAAGTTCCTTAGTGTCCACATCACTAAGGACCTATCATGGTCCAAACACACCAAGACAGTTGTGAAGGTGGCATGACAATGCCTATTCCCCCTCAGGAGGCTGAAAAGATTTGGCATGGGACCTCAGATCCTATAAAAGTTCTACAGCTGCACCATCGAGAGCATTGCATTTTCTTACTTACTTTTTAGAACTGCATTGTTGGTTAAGGGCTCAAAAGTAAGCATTTCACGGTAAATTCATGTTGTATTCAGCGTATGTGACGAATACAATTTCATTTAATTCTCCTAACCTGCTATGTTAATTATCCTAAGTAATCCACTAGCTTAGTTATATTAACCTGCTACATTCATTCCCCTAACCTGCTATGTACATGTTCCTAACATGCTACGTTAATTATCCTAACCTGCTATGTAGGCTAAACAAACCATCTGTACCAACAAATTATCATAACATTGGGCTGCCTCCTGGGTTTGAGCCAGGTGCCCCTTTCAAAGCCCCAGCTAAAGGGACTCAAAACAAAAGTGATATTATTAAGCACGTGGAGTAATGAGTATGATTCTGTTTTCACATTCAAAGGTGATTGCTTTCAATAAAAGCGTTTTATCTGCCTTACCAATGATAAGTCGTTTGAAAATTCTAACATTGTAAGGAAAGAAGATGTTGTATGCACCATGACGTAGACAACATGAGCGATCGCAGCAGATGACTGTTCGATTTGAGAATGTGCTCCTCCCTCACCACTTTTTCCCGTTCACGACTGGTGCCCCGCGGCTCAGCATAATCGAATTGGCCCATTGGTGTCTCCGCAGTGAATATGGCGGATGCGGAAGGGGAGTCGCTGGAGTCGTGGCTCAGTGAGTTACATGCTTGGAAATTAAATTATACGTACTTCTTTATGCGTCGTTTTAAATTGGCAATTCACAAATTGACAATTCACAACTACATCACAAGTGCCAGCTAGATTGTATATTTTATACAAATGGCAACAATGGTTATGTTCATTTATTCGTGTTTTGAGTCAATGTTTGGGTCATGAGAGGTGGCTTGCAATGAGCTAACGTTAGCCAGCTATCAACATGTTTTGGCAACAACAGTTCATGTTCACAATGCACACTGAATACGACCATTTGTTGACTCTTGTTAGGTAGCTAGCTAACTAAGCTTATTTTTTTTGCTAGTTGTCAAGATTTTTGGAGTTAGTTTGCTAGCTAGATAACTTAGCAACTACTGTAGTTGTTTACAAATCACTCACCAGCAGGCTACACAACTCTTGTGACTAGCTAAC
Source organism: Oncorhynchus mykiss (assembly GCF_013265735.2). NCBI lineage: Eukaryota > Metazoa > Chordata > Actinopteri > Salmoniformes > Salmonidae > Oncorhynchus > Oncorhynchus mykiss. Next base: position 26,676,035 of record NC_048581.1, read on the forward strand.
TGCCAACCTAGCTACCTAATTTACTGCAAGGGCTGCCTGCATTCGACTAGAACTTGCTGTACTTGCGTCAAGACGAATGTGCTGTAACTTTCATGACATGTTTGACTTTCATCACATTCAGATGTCAGCCATCAGCAGTTTTTATAAAGGAGCCTCTGAAAACTCAGTCAGAGATAGATATTCATGTGACCCCCCCCCCCCCCCCCCCCCCCCCCCTACAGACAAAGCCACCAACCCATCCAACAGGCAGGAAGACTGGGAGTACATTATAGGATTCTGTGACCAAATCAATAAGGAATTGGAAGGGTATGGATGCTTTTTCTATGCTCTTCAAGTAACGTAATGTTAAGGTATTAATTTAATTGTAATCAATAAGGTTTTCTGAAGATGACGACAATAAAAAGTTACAACAGCATAACCTCAAACCAGGCTCATTTGGAACTGTTGAATCCTTAAATTGTTTGAGATTTGTTCTGATAGTATATGATTTTAATTTCAGCCCACAGATTGCTGTGAGATTGTTAGCCCATAAAATCCAGTCCCCACAAGAATGGGAGGCGATACAGGCTTTGATGGTGCGTAACATCCCACTCTTACATTGAGTATTTGTCATTTATCACTAGACCTATAATTCTTGGAGCTTTAACATTGACTTCTCACTGTTGCAGGTTTTAGAGGCTTGCATGAAGAACTGCGGGAAAAGGTTCCACAATGAAGTTGGGAAATTTAGGTTTCTAAATGAACTCATCAAAGTGGTGTCACCTAAAGTATGTAGATAATATCAGATGTTTTGTATTTTCTTTAATCCCATAGTTCTGTATGTAATTTGTTGCTTTGTTTAAATGGAATCCATCCAGATGAACCCTGTTCCTGTTCCAGTATCTAGGTGACAGAGTGTCGGAGGTGGTGAAGAAGAGAGTGGTAGATATGCTCTTCAGCTGGACACTCTCTTTACCCAATGAGGCCAAGATCAGTGATGCTTATCAAATGCTGAAGAAACAAGGTAGGATTTCAGCATTTTAAAATGACCCTATTTCAGGTTTTCATTGGTTTTTAGCCAATACTGTAAAGTCGCCATGTCACTCCTAACTGTGGCCTGTTTTCAGGTATTGTCACAGTTGACCCTGAGCTTCCTCTGGATAAGACACTGATGCCGTCGCCCTCCTCCCGGCCCAAGAACCCTGTGTTTGAGAATGAGGAGAAGAGCAAGGTGAGATGCTTCCTTCTTATGATGTTTGATGGAAGATCTTTGTATACGGACGCTATAAATTCACTTTGTGAAGAACGTGTTAATCTTTCAAAAAATATGTTTGATTTCTGTCTTTGGGATGTAAATAGCCATAATCTATCTAGCCTATGCTATGTCATTACAATAACAATTACACTATAAAACCTGCCTGACTATCTCACCCTCTCTCATTGGTCCTGGCATGTTTGCATTTCTGAGCTTCAAGTTGATCTATGATCAAAGATGTTTTCTCAAGCCCTGGGATCTGTCACAGGGATTGGCTGCTGTGACTGGACCCTACTGTGGGAAACAGACTAGAGTACTAGAGACTCTGACTTATTATTCTCTCTCTCTGTAGCGACTGGCCGAGCTTCTGAAGAGCAAAAAGCCTGAGGATCTACAGGAGGCCAACCGCCTCATCAAAAACATGGTCAAAGAGGTTAGCAGTAGTTGTTAGGCAGTAGTTGTGTAAACAGAGCTGCTACACAAACATGATGACGACCATAATGATGACAAGTGATTGAATCCGGCCCTCTGTCAGTCACTGTGTCCCAGTGGGTTTAAGGCAGGCGTGTGCTGTGTTTCAGGATGAGGTGAGGCTGCAGAGAGCGTCGAAGCGCAGCAGCACCCTGGAGGAGGTCAACAACAGTGTTAAACTGCTCAACGAGATGCTCAGCCACTTCAGCAGGGACCAATCAACGGACGGAGACAAGGAGCTTATCAAAGTTGGTCCACATCTTACTTCACTATCACTATTGTAGACTCTTCCCTTCATAAAATTGGAGATAAACACTTTTTATAGATTAACTTTGTGGAAAATAAAACGAAATCGCTTCCAGGATAATGAAAGTTTTCTTTAAAATATTTTGTTGTTAAAGCACATTAATACACTTTGGAAGCATATGAAATGTGTTGTCATCACATAATATTATTATTGGTGTTGTTTTTTCATTTCAGGAGCTTTACGGTGACTGTGACAAGCTGAGGGGGACTGTGTTCAAGCTGGCCACAGAGACAGAGGACAATGACAGCAGCTTAGGTAACCAACACTCCCTGAGGCCTGCCATCTTATTGTCCAAAATAGTCAAATCCCTCCCATCATTGGTCATATTGATTGATCCTTTGTGACCTTTGACCTCTCGTGACCCCCAGGTGACATATTGCAGGCCAGTGATGACCTGTCCCGTGTCATCAACTCCTATAAGAGGATTGTGGAGGGACAGACTGTCAATGGAGAGATGGAGCCACTTGGACTGTCAACTACTACACAATGTAAGAACATGACGGTTCCCAGATTTTATTTTCTACCAGGGATTATCCATATTTTCCTTTCTGGGGCCCAGGTCTGGGGATTCTTTACTAAATAATAACCTCCCCTTCATCTGAGATCACATTGGTGTATTATTGTATTTACCATTTTGGACTGTTTCACCCTAATCTTTGTCTCTTTCCATCCCTGGCCAGGTACCAAAGACAGCAACCAGTCTGAGATCCTGATAGACCTGGCTGGTCTGGACCTCCAGAGCCCCTCCCCACCAGAGCATCCTCCTCTAGCCCAGCACCCCGACTTTATCCCAGCCGACCTGCTGTACGGGTCTGCCCCCCTCCAGGATCTTCAGGCCTGCCCTGCCATGGAGGACCCCAGTCCCAGAAAACCCTCTGCTGCACTGTCTCTACTGGACAAGGAGCTCCTCTCTCTAGGTACAGCACATCCTGTATCAACACCTTTGTCTTGGATCTGATAAGAAAGCATTAGTCTTCTATATGTCTTTGTGATTCATGTTTTTGACATTGAATTCATATAGTAGACTCACCTAATCCCCACATATATTGCCAAAGTCTCTCCCTCTTCCGGGAAATGTGGGTTTTCTTGATAGAATAGGAGAATAAATTGACTGATATATTGACTGTTTGTTTGTTTCAGGACTTAATGACCCAGTTCCTGCAAAAGATGACTTGAATAATCTGTGGAGGACATTTATGCAGGTAAATGGCCATTTTCAAGTGTCCTAACCAGTCAGTACTTTCAGAAGCATTTATCTGGTAGAAATATTTATCCTTCCTGGAAATATTGATTTTAACTATGTCAGCTTGACACACAATGTTTAATGTGATGTTAAACCCTTTCTCTTCCAGGCTCCCAACCCAGTTTTGGACCTGTTTGGCAGTGCCCCAGCTACTGTATTCTCTGCAGCTTCTACGGACCAGTTAGGAGCTTCTACAACAGAGCCTGTTTCTAAGACAGCCGCCCCACAATCCTCAGTGGCGGCCTCCTTCCCCTACCCCAGTGCTGCTGCCCAGGCAGTCTCCGCCTCCCTGAACCACAGTCTGCAGGACCTGGCCATGTTGGATTTGGGTAGCCCCAAGAGGTGCTCATCTCTACTACCAATCATACTTTATGTTCCTGTGAAGGCTAGATGCTAGCTAGCATGTACCACACCATGTAACTGTGGAGGCTTGAAAGTGGATAACTAAAGTAATATTTAAATGCCACCAATTGGCTTATTGCTTGATCAATTATTTTGAGTGTATGCAGTAGGGATGGGCGGTACAGAGTGCAGGTTTAATCCATCTGTCATCATCTACCATAGCATGCCTGGTGTGATCAACACTGGCGACCTGTTTGGGATGGGTGAGGCTATGGGTGCCACTGCCTCCCCGAGAATTGGGATCCCCGCCTCCAGATCCAGCCCTCTCCCTCTGGGTATCCTACCGGCTGCTGCTGCAGCCCCTACCTTGTCCCCTAAGACCCAGGCTGATGACAGCCCCCTTCTCCGCTCTCTGTCCCCCATCCTGATTCTCCCGCTGGGGCAGGCCAGCCCAGCCAAGTTCCCTGAGATCTCCCTAAGTAACGTCCACGTCCCCCTAGAAGCCATCAAGCCAAGTGAGTCCCAGGAAGACCTTGGCCTGCCTTCAGGAGTTTCTGGGTATTGTAGTCTGGTCAACACAGATGGCTCAGTACACTGGCTGGAAGTGCAGATACTGAGTGTTTTCTTCCTCTCTCTGTCATTCTGTGATGTTTAAGGCAAGCTGTGTCCTGTGACGGCCTATGATAAAGACGGGGTCCGCGTTCTCTTGCACTTTGCCACCGACTGTCCGCCGGGCCGGCCGGATGTGCTGGTGATGGTGGTGTCCATGCTGAACACGGCACCTCTTCCCGTCAGGAACATGGTCCTACAGGCTGCTGTACCCAAGGTAAGGCTGACTTGGACAGTGGACACTCGCGCTGTTACAACCTATTCAATTACACTGTGGTCTGTACTTACACTGTAGTACAGGGATAATCAACTAGATTCAGCCGTGGGCTAATTATTATCTCGAGCGGATGGTCAGAGCCAGGACATAATTACAAATCATTTGTAGACTGCAAATTGACTGCAAGAAGATATATTTTAAAACCTTGCTTACATTTGTTTATGATCACATATCTCTCTTGTGTGTGGGAATAATGAGGAACAGATTCCCAACATTAAAATCACTTGGAGCTGATTTCCTGGTGTTTTGACAGTATTTTATGTCCAACAATGGAGAAAAAAAAGTTTGCTCAGAACATGGGGGGCCAATTAAAACCAACGCTGCCTGCTGTAGTTGATTAAAAGAACTCATGAGCATCATTATTTTAGCATACTTGAATCCTCACTCTCCTGACAAGTGAGATATGTTCAGTAAGGTACTGCTTCAGACAGGCAGTGAAGTTTGCTCAATCTATAATATTTGTGAGTTAATATATATGAACTAAAGCCCGTCTTCAAACTGTCACTGATACCCCCCCCCCATTCATTCCTTCCCCCTTGCCAGTCGATGAAGGTGAGACTACAACCACCCTCGGGAACTGACCTGGCGCCTTTTAACCCCATCTTTCCCCCCGCCGCCATCACTCAAGTCATGCTGCTGGCCAACCCACTAATGGTGAGAGTCCTCCTAGTGTAGTCAATGAGAGTTATTAATCTGATATTTGCATGAGTTGAAAATGTGGTTATGGTATAATAAGATATTCCACTTAGCAGATGTGTTATGGTACATGTTTTTTGTCTGTGTGATCCCTGCTAAGGTTCAGGATCCATTATTCCATCCTTTGTTACTTGGTCTTTATGATTCCTTACATCACCTACCCATGTCTCATATCAGCTGGATCATTTGTGTGCTTTAGTTTGAAGTCAAAATGATGCTACAATGCTAACCAGCAAGCTAATCTGGCATGCTTACTCTCTGTGTGTGTGTGTGTCTCTCTCTCTCTCTCTCAGGAGAAGGTCCGGATGAGATACAAGCTGACGTTCACACTGGGAGAGCAGCAGTGCACAGAGACTGGGGAGGTGGACCAGTTCCCCCCAGCCGAGATATGGGGGGCTCTATAGCCCCCCTAACCCCAAAATGGTGCCAGGGACAATACAGCAACACATGGTGGGGACAGCTTGAGTCAGTTGACGCTACAAAGACTGTATTTGGGGGAGAATCAATGTATTTGCGAATGTTTCATATACTAGTAAGTTATTAAGCACTATTATCATTATGCCATTTGTTACATTGTCCTTCTGTTAGGTGTCATGTTTATTTATATATACTTCAAACCCAATCTTCTCTGAATGGAATTGTTACAGAATTGCTGCACTTTAGAAATGCCATACAGACTTACAATGTTTGGTTTTAGAGCAGTCATATACACTTGGAAATGTAACTTTCAACGGTCAATAAGAGCCAGCCTAGCATGTGATAAGAGTGGAAGTTATCACATGATATATATCGGGCAGTTACACAAGACTGTTACAATGAACTACCAGTAATTGGACAGGGAAAATCTCCCGATTGTCACAGTTAATGGAAAAGAAGCCCTAGACTAGTAGCATACATGTATCTCTTTTCCACCTGCCCCCTTTCACTTTATTCCAATACGATACCTCAGTAGAAAATGATGGAGCAGATAACTGACAGTACAGACAGCTAAATGCTGAACACTTGCATAATGTTGTTGAGAAGGTCTTTGAATATATTCAAAATAATTATTTGTATTTTGAGAGCAGAGTGCTATTTATCTGGTCAGGTGGGAATTTTCTATTTCTACCTATATATTTCTATTAGTGCTATTTTGACATGTTTCAGTTATGGGAGGTGGTGGCCTGCCAAGATGTGTGATTGTGAATCTTTAAGTATTTATTTATTTATTTTTAGGTGCTTGTCATGAAAGTATTGGTTTCCAGAGATGGTGTTAGCTTAGCAAGCTCTGTCTTCTGTTTTGAGATCAGTTTACTACTGAAATTCTTCCCTGTATATTTAACTTTGAATGGCTTGGTAGCAATTTAGTATTAGTTTGTAGAAACCTGGGGCTTATCCAGGAGGGTGAAATATCACAGCATTTTCAGATAGACCTGTATTGAGTAGAACAGGGAAGCTTGTTTGAATAGGGAAGCTTGTCAGCTCTATACATTACATTTCTATCTGCGACATCTTAACCCTTGCATCCCCATTCAAACAGCCTATGGTGAAGGTGCTTTGCCTGCAGTGGTACAATAGGACATGAATCGGTAACTCAAAATAGGGCTTATGGGTGTCCCTTGCAATGTACTTGTATGTAACATGAGTGTCTGACTATCTAATGTCTATTCTGTCTGTCTGCGTTCTGAAGCCATTTTATGTTATCAGTACCAGTGTTACAATCGAGGAGTACTCATCCAAACTTTAATATAAATTGTTGCTCTATTTATTGTCAATTTTAGAGATTGGCAAATGAATTCATGTGCATTAAAATGTGTGGTTATTTAATGGGATTGAACAGAAGTAAGTACTGTATATGTATTTTCGAAGAACTGTTTCACCGCATGAAGAATTAAAGTCTTCATTTTAAAGAATTGCCACATGTGGTATGTTCATATGCCTGCCCTAACCCACTTGCGCCCATACAGACGTTGATTTCCGGCGAGGAAACGCCTATAAATAATCAAACCTCCTGGAAAATGTCATTTTACTTTTGTATTTTTAAGTTTAGTTTCACACCAACAAGCAACACTGGGCACACACACTGTGCACACACACTGTGAATGCTCATAAATGTAACACTGTGCACACACTGAGTGCTCAGAAATGTATCGTCATGGAAAAAGAGCAGCACAGACTGCTCTCCAAACTGGCGCAGATGGAAGTCGCGCTCCTGCCCAAGCTTCGTGGAGAAAGCGCAAAGTCGCTGAAGTGTAGCAGCCATGGCAGACGAAAAACCCAAGGTGAGCAATGAAACGTATTTTATTCGCAATATTTACAGTGAAGTTGTATTCTCGTTATGTTGGCCTGTATGATATTCTGAAAAGGTTTGAGGTTTAGAGCAGGTAATTTACTTAACCGGTTGATTTAGTAGGAAATATTTCTGAATCGGTCTGGACCGCTTGCCTAAGCTAACTGCTAGCGTGTAGTTAGCTAGCGAATAATATCAGTAACAATGTGCCTTTTGTGAATTCATGTTTTGTCAGTCAATAAAATCAGTTTAATTTTCTAATTTAAATGTAATTCATATTCATGTGTTTTCTTGTCATGATGCGCGGATGCAACCTAGATGGCTAGCTAGCTAACGTCGAGGGCCCGTGCCCGAATAACAGTATGGCAGCTAGCTACATACAGTTGTTAGCATGCTAACATGATCAATTAGCTTGTTGTAATTGTTATGAATCGGGAGTATTCCGTGCAGACCATTGCACTTACCAATGTCTATCCAAATATCATAATCCGTGATTTGAAACTTAGTTTAGATGTGAGGGATAGTTTAGTTACTAGAGAATGTACCAAATATCCACTCCCTTCTCTAATCATGGAATCTGTTTTATTTGTTTTTAGGAAGGAGTAAAGACGGAGAACAATGACCACATCAACTTGAAGGTGGCAGGACAAGACGGCTCAGTGGTGCAGTTCAAGATCAAAAGGCACACACCTCTCAGCAAACTCATGAAAGCATATTGCGAAAGACAGGTAAGGCACCAGCAACATCCAAACATGCATGTGTAGGACATGGGGATGTGTGAAACCTACTCCTCAGCCTGAAGTATCCCCACTTGCGATTTTCCATGTGGCGCCGTCTGGTAATACGCTTCAGGAGGGAGGTCTCGTATGCTAACAAGGCAGAGCTCCCGAGTTCGCGCAAGGTATGAGCCGAATCGGGAGGAAGTGGTACTCGCTACGTGACGTCCTGTATACATGCACTCAGACTGAGGGTTTTATTGCCATGCACAAGTTCCCTTGATTGAAGAATTGCGTATTTGCAGTTCAAATTTTTGTGTCTTGTGATGCCTTTCCACAGGGCCTGACGATTAGGCAAATCCGGTTCCGGTTTGATGGTCAACCCATCAACGAGACAGACACACCAGCACAAGTAAGTTGGTCGATAAGGTTTGTTATTGTTGGATCAAATCCTTGGTTCCTTTTATATGTTTGAGATGACTGTTCATTGGCAAATGGATTTATCCTGTGCCGGGGTCTGCCTCCAGGACCACATAGGGCCCCTGGAGGCAGAGGTTCAATCCCTTACTTCCTCTCCTATAATCCTCTCATCTGGCTCTCCATTTAACATTCTGATCTGAACCTGTCAATAAAACTTCAAAATAACCCCCCCCTAAAATATATTTGAAAAACGTGTTTTATCCTGCCCACGAAGAATGTTTACACAGGTAGAAAAAAACATACATTGCTGATGCTATAACTGATCTTGACTATGACTTTTGTTTTGTCAGTTGGAAATGGAAGATGAAGACACAATCGATGTGTTCCAGCAGCAAACGGGAGGTTTTCTTCACTAGGGGCCTATGTTCCCCACCAACACCCCTACCTCCCCTGTCAGCTCGCCTCTACGTTCCCTAATAATGTATTTTCTGAAACTCTGCTTTTGAATTCCAAGTCGACTTCTAACTCCTATCCCTAGGCACTTAATGCCAATCTGAAAAGATTGGATAGGTTTGACCAATATGTTAATACGACTTGCTGTGTTATAGCCGTACTTCCAATCCTTTCAGGTCTACAGGAGTTGGGTCAATTTGGGATTCAGCATACCTAGTTCTACACGTGTCAATACCATTCATTCTGATATTCACATAACATACGGTTGTATATTATTGAGTTTATTCTGTACATAAACATCTGAGCGAGGGCACCCATTGTCAGATCCTGTTTCATGTGCTGAACTAATCCAGCAATCAAAGCCTACAATTCTGGACAATGTCTTTTGGAAGGTGTGTAAGTTCTTTACATCTAATTCACCCGTTTTGAAGATTGCTGGTCAGACTGTTTTCAGAGATGGATTCTTTTTAATAATTGTAGAAGTTGTTTGCGATGCAACTTGTATTGATGTTCTCCAATAAGCCTGCATTTAAATCGACTCACATCTGTTAAATAAATTGATTCTTTTTTAAATATGTCTCTGTGATATATATATATACATACAGTGCCTTTGGAAAGTTAAGACCCCTTAACTTTAGCCACATTTTGTTAGCCTTATTCTAAAATGTCTAAAATTATTTTTCCCCCCTCAAGCTACACACAATACCCCATAATGACTCAAAAATAGTTTGACATTTTTGCAAGTTTATATAAACACTGATTACATTTACATAAGTATTCAGATCCTTTACTTTGTTGAAGCACCTTTAGCAGCAATTACAGCCTCAAGCCTTCTTGGGTATGACGCTACAAGCTTGGCACACCTGCATTTGGGGAGTTTCTCCCATTCTCTGCAGATCCTCTCAAGCTCTGTCTGGTTGGATAGGGGGAGCATTGCTGCATAGCTATGTTCAGGTCTCTCCAGAGATGTTCGATTGGGTTCAAGTCCGGGTTCTGGTTCGTCCCCTCAAGGACATTGAGACCTGTCCCGAAGCCACTTCTGCTTGGTCTTGGCTGTGTGCTTAAGGTCGTTTTCCTGTTGGAAGATGAACCTTCATCCCAGTCTGCGGTCCTGAACAGGTTCTCTCTGCACTTTTCTCCATTCATCTTTGCCTCGATCCTGACTAGTCTCACAGTCCCGGCCGCTGAAAAATATCACCACAGCATGATGCTGCCATCACCATGCTTCACCGTAGGGATGGTGCTAGATTTCCTCCAGACATGATGCATGGCATTTGGGCCAAAGAGTTCAATCTTGGTTTCATCCGACCAGAGAATAATTTCTCATGGTCAGTCTTCAGGTGCCTTTTGGACAAACTCCAAGCGGGCTGTCATGTGCCTTTTACTGAGGAGTGGCTTCCATCTGGCATTCTACCATAACTGCCTGATTGGTGGAGTGCTGCAGAGATGGTTGTCCTAGAACATTCTCTTATCTCCACAGAGGTACTCTGGAGCTCTATCAGAGTTACCATCAAATTCTTGGTCACCTCCCTGACCAAGGCCCTTCTTCCCCAATTGCTCAGTTTGGACAGGCAACCAGCTCTAGGAAGAGTCTTGGTGGTTCCAAACTTCTTCCATTGAAGAATGATGTAGGCCACTGTGTTCTTGGGGACCTTCAATGCTGCAAAAATATGTTGGTACCCTTCCCCAGATCTGTACCTCGACACAATCCAGTCTCTGAGCTTTACGGACAATTCCTTTGACCTCATGGCTTGGTTTTTGCTCTGACATGCACTGTCAACTGTGGGACCTCAGACAGGTGAGTGCCTTTCCAAATCATGTCCAATCAATTGAGTTTACCCAGTTGGACTCCAATCAAGTTGTAGAAACAGCTCAAGGATGATCAATGGAAACAGGACGCACCTGAGCTCAATTTTGAGTCTCATAGTAAGGGTCTGAATACTTATGTAAAAGAGATATTTGTTTTTTATTTTTAATAAATGTGCAAAAATCCAAGTTGTGACATGATGATTATCAACCATCTGTTTACACAGGAAGCCCAATTCTGATATATTTCAGATCAGATCAGTTCTGAAAAAGATCTGATATGATTGGTCAAAATACCAATTAGTGGAATATAGATCAGAATTGGGCTGCCTGTGTAAATGCATTCTAGGTTGACCTTCTGTCTGAATCATATAGTCATATTTTTCATTATTGTTCTCTGTTGTATCAACTGACTGATTCTGTATGAGGGGTAAAAACAGAAGTATTTGTCAGGAAAATATTTATCTCAAACTGTTTGATTGTACAGAAAGGAGGGTTATAACATCTCTAGATTCAGACATATGAATTATTTTTTGTTTGTTGCTAAGGACGGTTTGCTTTTCCTTGAGCGCGCAGGTCGTACACCGATTCTCCAATCAAATGCATGATTTATGAGTCAGGAACCAATCAGGAGAACGAATCGTCCTTTTGTGGGTGGCAATTCAACCATGGAAACGCCCTCTTCACGTTTTTTTTTTTTTAAATCCGATTGATCATTTTGCTTGTACCGGGTGGAGTAAAACGAGTCTGAGGTGGTAAAATATTGGTCTAAAATCGTCTTGTTATTTGCAATAGCTTATTAACTCTTACCAGCCTCTCATAAAATGACGACGACAACTATATATTCAGGCATGGAAGCCGGAGCAAAAAGCAGCTCCAGGTAAGCATCATGACATGTCAAGAGCCTTGCATTTTCAGCCAAATGTCAAATGATGCAGCCCTCCTCTAGACAGCTAAGTTAGCTAACCTTTAACTAGCTAGTTGTCAAACAATAGACACTATTTTCTTAACCTGTTCGTATTAATGGCTTTTTAAATTATTTGTGAGAGGATGTATTTCACGTTAAATGCGTCTGTGTCCACAACCACCGTTGACATTTGCCTCTTTGTATGTGGAACAGGCTAACTAACGTTAGCTTGCTAGCATTTAGCTAGTGAATGTAGCTAGCTAACGACGTGCTCGTATGTGTGTAAAAGCAAGCTAATGCTAATGGTTCTAACTGATTGCCTTCAAATGAATCAACATTTGCTTATTTTATTCAATGCAGGGTGCATGACACTAGAGCCAGACTGCTAGCATGAAACTTGTCGTTGGCTAGCAAATCAATAACAGTTAATTTTATGGTTGGGTGGGGCCCCCTGTGGAAGGTGATTTTTCTATCCGACTAACGTTAGTAGTATCCACTTTGCCAATCACGACCATGCAGCCCTCTTCCATAACCAGATTTGCTCAAATTAAATATTCACTAACCAGCTATTCGGCTAGCTAGTTACTGACTTGCAAAACCAACTATGCTAATCAGACTTAAATTATTTTACATCTGGTTGGTTTAGCCGGCTTGATTAAGGTTGATATCAGGCCGAAGCAGCTGCCCCACATACAGAGACAACTGGCTACAATGACATCTGGATATTTTATGACCCGCTGGTTGTAGTGTGCCTCTGGGCCAAGTGGGATGGGGGAACCTAAAATGTCTGTTATCGTGAAAATCGATCAAGTGAGCTTTCACCTGGTTTACATTTATGCAAGCATAAGGCATGTAAATCAAAAATATATATTTTTAATTGTTAATCTTAGCAGAAGGTATTGTTTTTTAAAAATCATTATCTAAATGCAGAGAAGCTTGCCATTTCAAAGATTATTTCATGCTTTAAAAATCCTCACATTTGGTCTCCATGGTTTTGTCACACCCATTTTTCATCCTCCTCTAAGTCCTCGGCTTAAAGGTGGGTTCACTCACTGCAGGAAGAGATAGTGGCGCCAGCAGGAGCCCATCTCTAACATGAATTCAAAGCATTTTGTGTGTCAGCATAGATTAGCTCTAGTCAATGTGTCAGCTAACCAGACCACCATAATGACAGTAGTCAGGAAGGCTCTAATGTAGTGTTGCGCACCAGACACTGACTTCCTCCCAAAATAGCCGGGGGATGATGCCCTTTGTCCTGTGCAAAATTTCAGACAGGTGTGTATTTATTTTGTTTCTTTTTTTTTCTTCAGTAGGAACTCTTAGAGGGTACAAATCCTAGTTTAAGGCTATACCAGTAAGAAGTATACAAGTTAGGCTAGTTATTTTATTTTCCTCAATACTTTTCTCATTGCTTTGTCTCTTAGGGTCCTGCGCCCCCCTGGAGGAGCCTCCAACATCTCTTTTGGCAATGATGAGGAAAAGCCCCCCAATCGCAAAAACAAGATGGCCTCCAACATCTTCGCTGAACCAGATGACCCACACGCTCATCGGAGGAACAACCCACCTGGTAACCCATCACCCTACCTCAGCTTCTTGTATAATACTTATACTGTGCCTCTAGCTGTATGTAGCCTATGTAATTTATCAAAACTTCTCAGTGCGGGTCCTTAGTCTTTAAATGTTAAATTCATTTATCTCAGATTCTTAAATTCAAAGGTCTTAAATGCAACTGAGATGACAACAGTGTTTCCATTATAGTGCCGCTGCTTAATTGTTGCAGTTATTACTATTTTAACATCAAATAATACTGGAGGTGCACTTTTTCTAAAAGCTATCCAACCATGTGTGCACGTCATGTGCGAGTCAGGCCGTTGCCAGAGAGAGCAAGATTTCCTATACATTGTTTGTTATTTTATTCGGATCCTCATTAGCTGTTGCAAAATCGGCAGCTACTTATCCTGGGTCCACATGAAATATGACATAATACAGAACATTAATAGACAAGAACAGCTCATGGACAGAACTTCATCAATATTTTGAAAAAGGCACGTGTAGCATACATATCAATACATACACACTATCTAGGTAAAATATGGAAGCGGCAAGAGGTGTTGCTTTATCTGTTTTTTTTAAACCAGGTTTGCTTTATCTGTTTTTTTTAAACCAGGTTTGCTGTACATTTGAGCAATATGAGATGGAACAGAGTTCCATGCAATAAAATGGCTCTATGTAATACTGTGACTTTTCTTGCATTTGTTCTGGTTTTGGGGACTGTGAAAATACCCCTGGTGGCATGTCTAGTGGGGTAAGTGTGTGTCAGAGCTGACTATGCAAACAATTTGGGATTTTCAACACAATGTTTCTTATAAGAATTATACCTTTGACTACAATGAAGAGCAAGACGTGCCGCTTAACTAGGTCTTTCCTTGCATCACTTGACGACAATAATCAAGATGAGACAAAACTAGAGCCTGCAGGACTTGCTTTTTGGAGTGCGGTGTCAAAAAAGCAGAGCATCTCTTTATTACGGCCAGCCCTCTCCCCATCTTTATAACCATTTGAATCTATATGTTTTGACCATGACCGTTTACAATGAAAGGTAACGCAAAGTAATTTAGTCTCAACTTGTTCAACAGCCACACCATTCATTACCAGATTCAGCTGAGGTCTAGAACTTAGGGAATCATTTGCACCAAATACAATGCTCTTAGTTTTGTTCAGATGTTCAGGACCAGTTTATTACTGGCCACCCATTCCAAAACTGTCACAACTCTGTTAAGGGTTTCAGTACTTCGTTAGCTGTGGCGGCTGACACTTATGATTCAACCAGATATACATGGACAAACATGCTTTGTTTTAATGCCAGTGGCAGGTCATTGGTAAAAATAGAAAAGAGTAGAGGGCCTAAAGAGCTGCCCTGCAGTACACCACACTTTACTTGTTTGACATTTAGAGAAACTATTAAAGAAAACCCTCTTTCTATTAAATGGCTCTGAATCCAGAGTATGGCAGAGATTGAAAAGCCATAACATTTACGCCACCATTAAAAAGTTTGCGGTCACTTAGAAATGTCTTTGACTTGGACTTGTTGTCCATTTAAAATAACACAAAATCGATCAGACATACTGTAGACATTGTTAATGTTGTAAATTAATATTGTAGCTGGAAACGTTTTTAATTTTTTTTTTTAATGGAATATCTACATGGGCGTGCAGAGGCCCATTATCAGCAAACATCACTCCTGTGATCCAATGGCACGTTGTTAGCTAATCCAAGTTTTTATAATTTTAAAAGGCTAATTGATCATTAGAAAACCCTTTTGCAATTATTTTAGCACAGCTGAAAACTGTTCTGATTTAAAGAAGCAATAAAACTGTCCGCCTTTAGACTAGTTGAGTATCTGGAGCATCAGCATTTGGGTTTGATTACAGGCTCAAAATGTCCAGAAACAAAGACCTTTCTTCTGAAACTCGTCAGTCTATTCTTGTCCTGAGAAATGAAGGCTATTCCATGTTAGAAATTGTCAAGCGGCGACCCCAGCATCCCTGTTGACATTGAGACTGGTGTTGCGGGTACTATTTAATGAGGCTGCCAGTTGAGGACTTGTGAGACGTCTATTTCTCAAACTAGATGCTCTAATGTACCTGTCCTCTTACTCAATTGTGCACCGGGGTATTCCACTCCTCTTTCTATCCTGGTTAGAGCCAGTTAGCTCTGTTCTGTGATGGGAGTAGTACACAGCGTTGTATGAGATCTTCAGTTTCTTGGCATTTTCTCACATGGAATCGCTTTCATTTCTCAGAACAAGAATAGACTGTCGAGTGTCAGAAGAAAGTGCTTCTTTCAACCAATTATCAGTCATTTGTGTCAGTGCAGTACATGTTGAGTGCCCTTCTTTATAAGCATGCTGAAAGTCCTTTACAATTTGATAGACAACCCTAGTTAGAGCTGGGCAGGTAAACCAACACCGACATTGCCCTTTTCTTACTGAAGTAATTTTGCATTCTTGGAGATTAGGCTACACAACATTTCTGTGGATGATATATAATTATATTTTTTTGTTGGGAGGAGGGGGGGGGGGGGGGGGGGGGGGGGTTCTAAAACCAATATTTGGTCAACAGTGATGCGCATTACCCTTCTTCCTGCAATGAAAGTACACATGACCAAAAGTATGTGGACACCTGCTCGTCGAACTGCTTCATCCTAAGTCATTGGCATTAATGTGGAGTGGGTCCCCCCCCCCCCTTTGCTGGGAAGGCTGTCCACTACATGTTGGAACATTGCTTCGGGGACTTGCTTCCATTCAGCCACAAGCATTCGTGAGGTCGGTCACTGAAGTTGGCCGATTAGGCCTGGCTCACAGTCGGCATTCCAATTCATCCTAAAGGTGTTCGATGGGGTTGAGGTCAGGGCTCTGTGCAGGCCAGTCAAGTTCTTCCACACGGATCTCGTTCTGTATGGACCTTGCTTTGTGCATGGGCGCATTGTCATGCTGAAACAGGGAAAGACCTTCCGCAAACTGTGGCCACAAAGTTGGAAGCACAGAATCTTCTAGAATGTCATTGTATGCTGTAGCATTAAGATTTCCCTTCACTGGAACTAAGGGGCCTAGCCCGAACCATAAAAAAACAGCCTCAGACCATTATTCCTCCTCTACCAAACTTTACAGTTGGCACTATGCATTCGGGCAGGTTACGTTTTCCTGGCATCTGCCAAACCCAGATTCGTCTGTTGGACTGCCAGATGGTGAAGCTTGATGTATCACTCCAGAGAACGCGTTTCCACTGCTCCAGAGTCTGATGGCGGCGAGCTTTACACCACTCCAGCAGAAGCTTGGTATTGCGCATGGTGATCTTTGGCTTGTGTGCGGCTGCTTGGCCATGGGAACCCATTTCATGAAGCGCCGATGAACAGTTATTGTGCTGACGTTGCTTTCAGACGCAGTTTGGAACTCCCTAGTGAAGCAACCGAGGACAGAAGATTTGTATGCACTTCAAAAGTCTGGATCTGTGAGCTTGTGTGGCCTACCACTTTGTGGCTGAGCTGCTATTGCTCCTAGACGTTTCCACTTCACAATAACAGCACTTACAGTTGACCAGGGCAGAAATTTGATGAACTGACTTGTTGGAAATGTGCCACGTAAGTCACTGAGCTGTTCTGTAAGGCTGTTCTACTGCCAATATTTTTCTGTGGTGGGGGCATGGATGTCATGGGGACGGTAACATTATTAATAAAAAATGTATATATTCTACATTTTATTTGTTTAGCTCACATAACTTAATGCATACTTTTAAATTGTATTGTCTAATAATAAATGTGGCAAAAAGGAATGTAGACATTAATTAATGCATAAAATTAGCACTGGCCAATAGTCTGGGAGAGGAAAAAATACCAGTCCATGTAAATGCATTTGACTTGTCATGCCTATCAGTCTATAGGTTCATTTGCATGATTTAGTGAATTCAATTGGCGCGTGTGTTTTCGTTATGTGTCTATCACACGCACAAAGTGTAATGACGTTGCCCTCTTTGGGTACAACAAACCCCATCCCCCTTTCCCTGCCTCCTTCAACTAGGCTGCTGTGGTCAGAGGTCGTAAATTCCTGAGAAGACCCTGCCACATGGCCACACAGTATAAGAGGCAGAGTACATTTTCATAGAGAACAAAGGAATTTCTTCCACCTCACAGAACTTGAGGTACGAACAAATTTCATGTTCCGGAGAAAGTATAAAAGATCGGTGAAGAATCCAGCTTAGCTCAAACAAACTGGTCCGTTTGTTACAACTTGGGGAAGCTCATGGGAGACGGTGTGGCCACATTACCATAACTCTGTTATATAATAGCCTCAGATATGAGGTTTACATCTAATTGTTGTATAAGATGAATGAGTGAGCATAATACTGTTTGTAAAATTGTGTAATATGATTTTGGACTGTTTTTAATGAAGGAAAACACAATTCCCATTTGATTTGAACTAAATCAGAGGACCGCCCCTGAGCCCAGTTAGGGTCAGGCCTCCTGGGACAGCCCCTTTTCTGCAATTCCGAATAAAACCTAACTTTGAGAAAATATCACTAGACCATGTTTTTCTCCATTAGGAGAGGACGAAGGTTGTAGACATTGCTGAATCTTTTAACCATACCACGTGGTTAAACTCTTAGACTATCGATACCGACAGATTAAGAACAAGTGTTTGATATAAATTACTAGTCTGCAGCTAGGAATTCGGTATCATTGAACGCGAAGAACGGCAACCGTCGAAACATCCATTCTATAACAAATGAATGTCACTCTGAACTGTCCCCTCTAACCAAGACAGAGAGGACGAAACTCCAACAGAAACAAACTTTTCACCAGCGATCAAGACGACACACTGAGCGTAAATATATACACGGCTCAAAAAAAAAAAAAAAAATTAAGGGAACACTTAAACAACACTTAAACAACACAATGTAACTCCAAGTCAATCACACTTCTGTGAAATCAAACTGTCCACTTAGGAAGCAACACTGACAATACATTTCACATGCTGTTGTGCAAATGGAATAGACAACAGGTGGAAATGTATAGGCAATTAGCAAGACACTCCCAATAAAGGAGTGGTTCTGCAGGTGGGGACCACAGACCACTTCTCAGTTCCTATGCTTCCTGGCAGATGTTTTGGTCACTTTTGAATGCTAGCGGTGTTTTCACTCGTGGTAGCATGAGACGGAGTCTACAACCCACACAAGTGGCTCAGGTAGTGCAGCTCATCCAGGATGGCACAGCCAGTACATCAGGAGACGTGGAGGAGGCCGTAGGAGGGCAACAAACCAGCAGCAGGACCGCTACCTCAGTCTTTGTGCAAGGAGGAGCAGGAGGAGCACTGCCAGAACCCTGCAAAATGACCTCCAGCAGGCCACAAATGTGCATGTGTCTGCTCAAACGGTCAGAAACAGACTCCATGAGGGCCTGACGTCCACAGGTGGGGGTTGTGCTTACAGCCCAACACCGTGCAGGACGTTTGGCAAATGCCAGAGAACACCAAGGTTGGCAAATTCGCCACTGGCGCCCTGTGCTCTTCACAGATGAAAGCAGGTTCACACTGAGCACATGTGACAGTCTGGAGACGCCGTGGAGAACGTTCTGCTGCCTGCAACATCCTCCAGCATGACCGGTTTGGCGGTGGGTCAGTCATGGTGTGGGGTGGCATTTCTTTGGGGGGCCGCACAGACTGTCCAGGAGTTGGCGGATGCTTTAGTCTGGGAGGAGATCCCTCAGGAGACCATCCGCCACCTCATCAGGAGCATGCCCAGGCGTTGTAGGGAGGTCATACAGGCACGTGGAGGCCACACACACTACTGAGCCTCATTTTGACTTGTTTTAAGGACATTATATCAAAGTTGGATCAGCCTGTAGTGTGGTTTTCCACTTTCATTTTGAGTGTGACTCCAAATCCAGACTTCCATGGGTTGATAAATTTGATTTCCATTGATCATTTTTGTGTGATTTTGTTGTCAGCACATTCAACTATGTAAAGAAAGTATTTAAGAAGAGTATTTCATTCATTCAGATCTAGGATGTTATTTTAGTGTTCCCTTTATTTTTTTGAGCAGTGTATAAAGGCAACCGAAGGCCGTCTTCATCAATGTGTCACACACCACTTTGGAATGAGCTGGAGGCAGTATGCACTTTGAAAACATAATTGTTGCACACCTGAACAGTTTTACTACGCGCCTTGCCTTGCTCCAAAGTCTGATTTTGGCAAGGCTACTATCTGTGGAGGCAATTATTTTGTTAACTTTCTTTCATTGTCTTCTGGCCAAAGGCACAATCCTAGTCATGTTACCAACCAATGCTAGATGCATATTAGATATTTTCAAAATGTTGAACAGATATTTTCATCTCACATGAAACTGCTAGTTTTTGACAACTGTGTTTCCAGCTAATTGCAGTATGGCGCCAACTTTCGCGATTGCTTTTTAATGTTTGTTTTTCTGTAACCTAGACCTACTGGTTGCCTGACTTTCTGTCTGGATGACCAAACTGACTCCGCTCGTGCATGTTGATTGTCTATCCCTACCAAATGCGTTCATGACACCCAGGTTAAAATGCCAAAACCAAGTATATTTATTTTGGGGTTGAAGGTTGAAATGCATATTAAACATTTAGCTAGCCTATGCTCGGGGATGCAAACTAGTCACTTGTTTTTTTGCCTAAAGGTATCCTTTTTGGGCCCTCACTAGTTTGCATCCCTGAACTTGCTTGCTAATTTGTCCTGGGAGATTAACATGGGTTGTTATTTTACCTGAAATGCATAGGTTTTGATTAAAAACATTTTTTTGTTGTATTTATAGAATTTTGATGGTGGTTGGCAACCAACTTTAAGGTGCATTACCATCACGGACTGGAGTGTGGACCTCCATCTTTCAATGACCCATGTGGGTAAATGCTCGTAAAAACCAATGAGTAGATGGGAGAGGTGGGACATGCAGTGCGTCAAATGGCTAAAATAGAACCAAGTTCTTCTATTTTAGCACCTGGCTATGCAGGAGTCTGATGCGCTTGAGGAGTTTGGATGAAATTATTGAATAACATGTTCATTTTATTTTGCAATGCTCACAGATTAAACGTGTGGTGTCTGGTCAGCATGTTAGCCACCTGTTGCACCCTCTACAACCACTGATTATTATTTGACCCTGCTGGTCATCTATGAATGTTTGAACATCTTGCTCATGTACTGTTATCTCCACCCGGCACAGTCAGAAGAGGACTGGCCTACCCCTCAGAGCCGCCTTCCTCTAGGTTTCATCCTCAGTTCCTGCCTTCTTGGGAGGTTTTCCTAGCCACTGTGCTTCTGCATTGCTTGCTGTTTGGGATTTTAGGCTGGGTTTCTGTACAGCACTTTGTGACATCGGCTGACGTAAAAGAGGCTTTATAAATACATTTGATGGATATGACTGACTTGATCATTGCCCTTGTTTTAACATTCCCAGTATTAGTTACATTGTCTCAGTTTTTTTGTTTTCGCCAAAAAATATTGAGTCACTGAAACAAACAAGGTACCAGGCCAGCTGATATTTACAACCTAATGGCAATTATTTGGACTACCAAGAAATGTATTGGTGAATTATATTAACCATGCATTCAACTGCATCCATATATTGTCAACAATGCCTCACTTTGCGTCATGTATTTTTGGGGGGGTAAAATATAACCTATTTTTAAAACCTCAGTTTGGTTTTGTAGCATGACCTGGGTATTTGATATTTTTGTACTTAAATTATGGTTGTCTGTTTCACATTTGTAAATGAGTTAACTCTGTCAGTTCTACTTTAAGAGCCAGCCCTAAATATACAACTTTTTGCCAACGGGCTCATTTCTGGAGTGGAATATCAGCAGGTGTGCGCAGACCTCACAATTGATATTACATTTTATTCCAAGTGGCATTTTAAGGTCTTAAATTCAACTTCATCGAACCTGGAGATAATCTATGTGGGATGCAAGTTGCAACTTCCTCCACAAGAGGGCAGATTGTGTTCATGTATGATGCTGTGATTCATGTTCGCTTCACAGAGCTTATAAGAAAAGCTGTCACCGTGTGTAGGAAATTGTCAATTTAACTCCTCCAATCCATAGTCATTACATTAGCTCTTCCACTATTGATCTTCCTTCCTACACTGAATCCCAGCAGGGCTGAGTCTGAGCCATTCTGGAATATTCATGAGGATCTCTGCGTTGCCTGTAGTGAATGCTCCCGTGTCAGGTCACAATCAACAACCTGGTCAACGCTATGCGACTGATGTCGTGCTGCATGAGGCAAATGGTGGTCGCAACAGATACTGACTGGTTTTCTGATCCATGCCCCTAACCTTTTTTTTTTTAAACAAAGATATGTGACCAACACTCGTATCTGTATTCCCAGTCATGTGAAATCCATAGATTAGAGCCTTAAGAATTTATTTCAATTGATGGATTTTCTTACGAACTCCGACTCAGTAAAATCTCTTGCCGTTTGATATTTTTGTTCAGTATATGATAAATCCAACTGACTTGTCTGATTAGCAGCTGTTGAGTAGGGGAGTTCGGCATGCTGTCTGAAAGGTCAGGTGGGGAGACAGTGGTTTTTGGCTTGTCCCCAGGCTGGTTGTTGAATTGGAGTGTTTCCAATTCAACTCTCACTCTTCCTCCAAACTTTCCTTTCTAGGTCATAACTTGCAACCCCTTGTGATTTAGCAATTAAAAGCAATTCATGAAATGGCAGAGCTAAGCAGTTTTAGTTTCATTCTACTTGATTAGGTGTTTGGCTGCTCTATCAAGTATCTGAAACGTTATCACTTCTGGCATGAGATGTTCTTAAATTAGAATGTAAGCCCTCGATCACTTGGTGATTAGCCAGGCAATTCCCAGGGATTGAGACTCAAACCGTGTCAATTCTGTGTATCTACAGGTGGGAAGCCCACCGGAGTGCTGTGTGGAGAGCCCTCAGCCCCACTGAGGAGATGTGCTGCCCAATCTTCCTCCAACAACCACGAGGACTCCAACGCCGGGGTGAGATGGCGCAACGCTGTGTTTGTGTGTGGGAGTGATAAATCTGGAATTTCCCAAAGTTAAACAATGGGCATTCCTTGTTGAGGATTTTCTTTCACTTTCATGTATTTGGCCTACTCCTTTCTGTTGTGTTTTCTAATAACTTATCTTTTGTTCCTTCATCTCCTCTTAGACTGGAGACAATGATGTGGGTAATGCTGGTAAGGACTATTTTAATGATTCTTGCTAACTTCCACTGTTAAACAAGTTGTCCAGATTAAGACTACATATTCATGTCTGTAAACTTCTAAGAAGGTTCATTTTTATTCACAATGCTAGTTTAATTATAGGGGAAATATGATTTTTAGTATCGTATGTAGTGTTGAAATGTTGAACATTTGTAGTTTTTGGCTATCGATTTAGTTTATTACCAGATGTTTTTAAAAGCTTCAAGTGGCAGTATTACATTTTTAAATGCTTGAGTGGCAGGCATGTTATCTTGTCTCTTTACCCATGTTTAGATAACGCTGTGGAGGTTGAGGTCATTCCTGCCCCAGAGCAGAGGAATGAGGCCTCCCAGCCCGCCACGGCAGCCTCCCAGCCCGCCGCTGGGATGACATCAGGCCGCAGGAACCCCCCAGGGGGAAAGTCCAGCCTAATCCTCGGTTGAGGTCCCTCTCCTTCTCTTTCTCAGAACTCCGCTGTCCTTTTCTCTTTTTTAAAAGAAGAATCTCCACCTGTTCATCTGTGAGTCCAGGAATTTCGTCCCGTCCTCTTCCTCTCCTCCCTCCCCGAGTCCATTGTTTTGATACCCCCTCTTTTTTAATTTTTGTATGTTTTTTTTGACAGAAGCACTTTATGTACCTGATCCAAGCCCCTGGCATATGTAGTGCTGTAGTCACAGGCCCTCTGGCCAAAGGGCATGAGGTTTAAGTTGTCCCTCACTCCATCCGGTGTCAATGGCAAAGTTCTGATGCGCGATCAATAAGGTTTAAACAAAAAACAAACTAATAATAATAATAAAATGGATTTATATGAAGTTGTTGCTTTTGCACCGTGTTCATTGTCTGGTAAAAACTGCATGCACGCCTGGTTTGTTCCAAGTCCGACTCAACCAAAACATTTTGGTGAAGCCTTTTGTTTAAAAAAAATAAAAAATCTATTAAAAAAGGAACTAAAAGTTTTACTGTGAACGTTTCATTTTAATTGAAGGTTATGCTGGACTATATTGAGTCATATTCATTAATTGTTGGGGTACATGATCTAGTGTTGCATGAAGTTTGGGACTTGAACATTTCGATGGAAACTAAAATCCACACGGGATCCAAACAGTTTACTCAAACCCTGGTGTCATTATTTCTGAAGACTAAATTCGGTGAATATGTCCAGAAAATGGGCTTTCTAATGTCATGAAATGGAGAACAAGATTACATTTTATTGTATCTGATTTTATTTTTATTTATTTTTTTGGAAGGGAAATTTTCTCAACAGCTAAAGTATGCCTGTTTGTGTGTGGTACTCCATCTGATAGAATGACAAGTGACCTTATGACAGCTCTGCCTAGTTCTCATTTTACTTCTTTTTTTTATTTTTTATTCTCAATGTTGGACAATTTGAGCAATTTGCTTAACGTACCAGAGTTCTTGTTCAAACTTCTGTCATGGTCTCTCTTACAGGTCTGATGCCTATTTTACGGTCTGCCTTGTACAGGGAAAACCTGTGGTTCTATGTATTTACACATACATACATACATGCATGCATATAACACACAGGTCAATTTTGTTCAAATGTAATTCGAATGAAATTGCACCACATGGCTTTAGTGAATTCATGTTGAAGTGCTGTTCTGCAGATGTTGAATGGTCAAGCTGGGCTACATGACCGTTACTTGTTCATCCAAATTCATGCAGGTTTGTTTATCACTGTAAAAGTCGCAATGAATATTGGCGCAAATTAAATGTCACTTTTGACCATACATGGCTGTCCTTTATTTCTGAAGGCAATGGCGCAGTTGGCTGTGTCGTTATTCAATGACCTAAATACATTTTTGAACTGGGTGGTTCGAGCCCTGAATACTGATTGGCTGACAGCAAACATATTTTTACTGCTCTAATTACATTTGTAACCAGTTTATACGGTAACAGCCATAAGGCACTTTGTGGTTTGTGGTACAGTGCCTTCGGAAAGTATTCAGACGTTTAGATTTTTTTTCCGAAATTGTTTGTTACAGCCTTATTCTCAAAGGGGTAAATAAAAAAAATCCTCTTCAATCTACACACAACATCCAATAATGACACAGCGAAAATAGGTTTTATACATTTCTGCAAATGTATTAAAAATACAGAAATACCTTTCTATTTACATATGCACAGACTTGAAATGTATCTCAGGTGCAGCATGTTTCCATAGAAACATCAAGGATGATCAATCATTTGATTGGAGTCCACCTGGGGTAAAGTCAATTGATTGGACATGAGTTGGAAAGGCACACACTGGTCTACATAAGATCCCACAGTTGACAGTTTTTGCTCTGACATGCACTAAGGCATTAGGTCGACAGAATTGTCTGTAGAGCTCCGAGACAGGATTGTGTCGAGGCACAGATCTGGGGAAGGGTACCACATTTCTGCAGCATAGAATGTCCCCAAGAACACAATGGTCTCCAATATTCTTAAATGGAAGTTTGGAACCACCAAGACTCTTCCTAGAGCTGGCCGACTGTCCAAACAGCAATTGGGGGAAAAGGGCCTTGGTCAGGGAGGGGACTAAGAACCCGATGGTCACTCTGACAGCGCTCAAGAGTTCCACTGTGGAGATGGTTGTCCTTCTGGAAGGTTTTCCCATCTCTGCGGCACTCCCCCCATCAGGCCTTTATGGTAGAGTGGGCAGTAAAAGACATGACAGCCTGCTTGGCGTTTGCCAAAAGGCACCTAAAGACTCTGACCATGAGAAACGAGACTCTCTTTTCTGATGAAGCCAAGATTCTTTGGCCTGAATGCCAAGCTTCACGTCTGGAGGATACCTGGCACCATCCATAGTCCTGCTGGCCAATGAGCATGTGTAGGCTGGGGAACCTAAAATGTCTACTAGTGACAGTCGATTAAGTGAGTCTGCAACCTGGGTTACATTTATGCAAACACAGTGGGTAAAAAATCTTGGAGGGTAATCTCTAAGAGCAGAGAAGCTTCCAGTTCAAAGATTATTTTGTGCTATAAAAATCCTCATGCTTGGTCTCCATGGTAACCATCAGATTTTTCCTTTAAAGGTGGTTTCACTCACTGCCGGAAGAGCCAGTGAAGCCAGCTGGAGCACATCTCTAAAATGATTTCAAAGCATTTAGTGTGTCAGCATAGATTAGCTCCAGTCAGTCGGTGTGTCCGCTAACCAGACCATCATAATGACAGGGGTCAAGAGGGCATTGAAAGGGAGTGGTCTTACTGTTTTTTCCAATTGCTAACACACTAAAATGACATGCATAGCATAATTATTTAAACTGACACACAGAGAGAAAAACCTCTTCTCAAGTCTCCAAAAGTCTAAACACATTTTCTGCTTTACACACATTTTGCAATTCAAAATGGCACTTTTTAAATGCACTTCACACAGTTCTCTGCATAAGACACAACAATCTGACATAAAGTCACATGTTTGCCATTTCAAAACACTGCCATTCAAAATGACACTACATGAGCTAATTGGCCAATACATGTGCCACCTGGCCAAACACCTCAATGGTTAAATGTTACCACTTCAATCAGGAAGTAAGCACTATGAAAAGACCACAGGTGAGCACCTTTTGTTTTACAACAACAATGGAAGCCATTACAGAGAGAGGAAGAGGGAGGTTGAGAATGAGAAAGGGAGGAAGAGTGAGAGGTAGGGGTAGAGCTGCTAAAGGAGTTCATGGCCAAAGAAGACAACTTTCAAATGAAATCAGAGCAACCTTAGTTGATCATGTCATCAACCATGGGCAGACAATGGGAGAGGCTGGACAGAGAGTGCAACCCAACTTGAGCCGTTTTACTGTCGCCTGTGTCATCCGGACATTTAGACTGGAGTACAGGTATGTAACCAAAATTTATTTCACACTATGTAGTACACCCCATGTCATAGTGTATCAGTTGGGTGACACCTGTTTACTTCATGAATTGCTGATGTCATACAATAACTGCACAAATTTCCTGTAGAATTTACTCTACTGTGGGGGAAATATCTTTAGGCTGCATTGCCCAAGCCCCATTTTTTTGTTTTTCTAAAGGACTGAGAGATGCAACCATGGTGGAGGAAGGGGCCAAATGTTCACCGGGGTACAGGAAGCTAACATTGTAAACTTGGTTTTGGAAAATAATGAAATCAGATTACGAGAAATTCAAAGCCACATCAACCAAGACAACACCATATTCAACAACATTCAACGAGTCAGTCTGTCCACATTGGCTCGCATTCTCAAGCGAAACCAAATCAGAATGAAGCAACTTTATAAGGTGCCTTTTGAGAGAAACTCTCAAAGAAACAAAAGAGGTCAGATGAGCATATGTGGATGTAAGTACAATATTGACTGCAGTACACTACACGCAACATTGTTTCCCAGTGTGCTGGATAACACCATATTGACTGCTTTTGTTCTTTGTTTACAGGGAGTACTGGAAATGGATGCTCATGCAATCCCACATGAGTTCATCTTTATAGATGAGGCTGGGTTCAACCTAGCAGAGACCAGAAGAAGAGGGAGAAATGTCATTGGCCACAGAGCCATTATAGATGTTCCTGGCCAACGTGGTGGGAACATCACAATGTGCGCTGCCATCTCCAATACGCATGGTGTCCTCCACCGGAATGCCAACCTTGGACCATACAACACAGCCCATATTCTCACATTTCTGGACAGACTCCACAACATTCTCATACCACCAGAGCGTATGAATGATGCAGACCATCAAAGAACCCGGTACGTTGTAATATGGGACAACGTGAGCTTTCATTGTGCAGCCCCAGTCCAAACTGGTTTGCTGACCACCCACCATTTCTCGTGCAATACCTCCCACCATACTCACCATTTCTGAACCCCATAGAAAAGTTATTTTCGGCATGGCGGTGGAAGGTATACGACAGGCAGCCCTTTGTGCGCAGGCCTCTTGTGCAGGCTATGGAAGAGGCATTTGATGAGATTGATGTGGGTGCGATTCCGGGATGGATAAGGCACTCAAGGCGCTTCTTCCCTCGATGTTTGGCAAGGGAAGATATTGCCTGTGATGTGGACGAGGCGTTGTGGCCAGAACCAGCTGTGGCGGCAAGATGCTGCCTAATTATTTTTCTTGCCTTTTCTTTTTCAGTTTACTGATTTTTTGTGATCATATTTTGGTTCAGTCCAATGTAAATATATCTGCTGTTTGGTGAAAAATAAAAAATAAAATGTTTCAACAGCATGTGTGTGTTTCTGCAAATATTTCAAATCAAATCAAATTTATTTATATAGCCCTTCGTACATCAGCTGATATCTCAAAGTGCTGTACAGAAACCAAGCCTAAAACCCCAAACAGCAAGCAATGCAGGTGTAGAAGCACGGTGGCTAGAGAAAACTCCCTAGAAAGGCCAAAACCTAGGAAGAAACCTAGAGAGGAACCAGGCTATGTGGGGTGGCCAGTCCTCTTCTGGCTGTGCCGGGTGGAGATTATAACAAAACATGGTCAAGATGTTAAAATGTTCATAAATGACCAGCATGGTCGAATAATAATAAGGCAGAACAGTTGAAACTGGAGCAGCAGCACAGTCAGGTGGACTGGGGACAGCAAGGAGTCATCATGTCAGGTATTCCTGGGGCATGGTCCTAGGGCTCAGGTCCTCCGAGAGAGAGAAAGAAAGAGAGAATTAGAGAGCGCATATGTGGGATGGCCAGTCCTCTTCTGGCTGTGCCAGGTGGAGATTATAACAGAACATGGCCAAGATGTTCAAATGTTCATAAATGACCAGCATGGTCGAATAATAATAATAAGGCAGAACAGTTGAAACTGGAGCAGCAGCACAGCCAGGTGGACTGGGGACAGCAAGGAGTCATCATGTCAGGTAGTCCTGGGGCATGGTCCTAGGGCTCAGGTCCTCCGAGAGAGAGAAGGAGAGAATTAGAGAACACACACTTAGATTCACACAGGACACCGAATAGGACAGGAGAAGTCCTCCAGATATAACAAACTGACCCTAGCCCCCCGACACATAAACTACTGCAGCATAAATACTGGAGGCTGAGACAGGAGGGGTCAGGAGACACTGTGGCCCATTCCAAGGACACCCCCGGACAGGGCCAAACAGGAAGGATATAACCCCACCCACTTTGCCAAAGCACAGCCCCACACCACTAGAGGGATATCTTCAACCACCAACTTACCATCCTGAGACAAGGCTGAGTATTGCCCACAAAGACCTCCGCCACGGCACAACCCAAAGGGGGGGGGGGGGGGGGGCAACCCAGACAGGATGACCACATCAGTGACTCAACCCACTCAGGTGACGCACCCCCTCCAGGGACGGCATGAGAGAGCCCCAGTAAGCCAGTGACTCAGCCCCTGTAATAGGGTTAGAGGCAGAGAATCCCAGTGGAAAGAGGGGAACCGGCCAGGCAGAGACAGCAAGGGCGGTTCGTTGCTCCAGAGCCTTTCCGTTCACCCTCCCACTCCTGGGCCAGACTACACTCAATCATATGACCCACTGAAGAGATGAGTCTTCAGTAGAGACTTAAAGGTTGAGACCGAGTTTGCGTCTCTGACATGGGTAGGCAGACCGTTCCATAAAAATGGAGCTCTATAGGAGAAAGCCCTGCCTCCAGCTGTTTGCTTAGAAATTCTAGGGACAATTAGGAGGCCTGCGTCTTGTGACCGTAGCGTACGTGTAGGTATGTACGGCAGGACCAAATCAGAGAGATAGGTAGGAGCAAGCCCATGTAATGCTTTGTAGGTTAGCAGTAAAACCTTGAAATCAGCCCTTGCTTTGACAGGAAGCCAGTGTAGAGAGGTTAGCACTGGAGTAATATGATAAATTTTTTTGGTTCTAGTCAGGATTCTAGCAGCCGTATTTAGCACTAACTGAAGTTTATTTAGTGCTTTATCCGGGTAGCCGGAAAGTAGAGCATTGCAGTAGTCTAACCTAGAAGTGACAAAAGCATGGATTAATTTTTCTGCATCATTTTTGGACAGAAAGTTTCTGATTTTTGCAATGTTACGTAGATGGAAAAAAGCTGTCCTTGAAATGGTCTTGATATGTTCTTCAAAAGAGAGATCAGGGTCCAGAGTAACGCCGAGGTCCTTCACAGTTTTATTTGAGACGACTGTACAACCATTAAGATTAATTGTCAGATTCAACAGAAGATCTCTTTGTTTCTTGGGACCTAGAACAAGCATCTCTGTTTTGTCCGAGTTTAAAAGTAGGAAGTTTGCAGCCATCCACTTCCTTATGTCTGAAACACATTCTTCTAGCAAGGGCAATTTTGGGGCTTCACCATGTTTAATTGAAATGTACAGCTGTGTGTCATCCGCATAGCAGTGAAAGTTAACATTATGTTTTCGAATAACATCCCCAAGAGGTAAAATATATAGTGAAAACAATAGTGGTCCTAAAACGGAACCTTGAGGAACACCGAAATCTACAGTTGATTTGTCAGAGGACAAACCATTCACAGAGACAAACTGATATCTTTCTGACAGATAAGATCTAAACCAGGCCAGAACTTGTCCGTGTAGACCAATTTGGGTTTCCAATCTCTCCAAAAGAATGTGGTGATCGATGGTATCAAAAGCAGCACTAAGGTCTAGGAGCACGAGGACAGATGCAGAGCCTCGGTCCGATGCCATTAAAATGTAATTTACCACCTTCACAAGTGCCGTCTCAGTGCTATGATGGGGTCTAAAACCAGACTGAAGCATTTCGTATACATTGTTTGTCTTCAGGAAGGCAGTGATTTGTTGCGCAACAGCCTTTTCTAAAATGTTTGAGATGAATGGAAGATTCGATATAGGCCGATAGTTTTTTATATTTTCTGGGTCAAGGTTTGGCTTTTTCAAGAGAGGCTTTATTACTGCCACTTTTAGTGAGTTTGGTACACATCCGGTGGATAGAGAGCCGTTTATTATGTTCAACATAGGAGGGCCAAGCACAGGAAGCAGCTCTTTCAGTAGTTTAGTTGGAATAGGGTCCAGTATGCAGCTTGAAGGTTTAGAGGCCATGATTGTTTTCATCATTGTGTCAAGAGATATAGTACTAAAACACTTGAGCGTCTCTCTTGATCCTAGGTCCTGGCAGATTTCTGTGCATCTGAAGAATTTTCTACAATTTGAACTATTTTAGTATTATGGCAAAGCATACTAAAGATGAGAGTGCTTTTCATTATGCCCAACAGTGTGTAGTTGGTTAGACAAAAATCTGGTAATATGAATGAAGTGTGTGCCATTTCATGCAAACGTTTGATTTTGATAATGCTGTATGTAGTTTTGGTTGCAGTGCTTCATTTTGCAGGATATATGAGGTATTTTGCAGTTTGGGTGTGTGGTTTTGTGAATTGTGTTAAGTATTTTGATAAAACCAGCCTAGTTTGCAAAATTGTGTTTCAGCAATTGGGAAAAACTGTAATGTAGTCTTGCACAACAGACACTGACTTCCTCCCCAAATAGCCTGGGGGTGAGGTTGCCCTCAATGGAAATGACTAGCTTCATCAGACTAGATTGATTTGCCTGGCGACCAAAACTCCTTGCTTCGGCCAAACGCTTCACCATGAGTTTGGAGCTGAGTACCTCCCCAACTATTTCTAGAACACAAACACATTCTAACCGTTCTGATTGGTCCCAGAAACCGGTAGGTTGGGCAAGAGCCAGAAATTCATCCTTGGCTTTGATAATCTGATTGGTTAGAGATGATCCAATCGTTAATGACTTTGTTTTCTACAATAACCCTCATTTTGACCTCACCACAAACAACTTCAACGATGGCAGTCTTAGAATAGACGGTGGCGATGGGGGACCGGTAGAGAGATTGCGTCCCTCGAGCAGGAAAGAAAGTGGAATATTTTCTAAAAGAAAATATATAATTGTTGCCACCCTTAGCATTGAATGCAAGGGAATCCAGCGAGCATATGGCCTCCCTTGATAATAAAAAAATATAATAATAATAGCCAATCAGCGTTGAGCTAAACTGAGTGAGCTCAGCTGTGAATTGTCTTGGCGCACCTAAAAAAGTGTCATTTGGCTTCACACCAATCACATCACATCAAAAGCAGAACGTCATTTACAGAAAACAAATACATTTCTGCATCTAGTTGTCCTAGCTAAATAGTAAAGAACTCCCCTCACCTGGATGTCTAAGTGTTAATTAAAAGGAATAAAACATGACCTGCAGGCACTAGGCCCTCCATGGAATGAGTTTGACACCCCTGCTCTACAAATCGGGTGAGTAGATACGTTTTTTTTCTACTTGCAAGCATTCTCTCTCTCTCACACACACACACACACACACACACACACACACACACACACACACACACACACACACACACACACACACACACACACACACACACACACACACACACACACACACACACACACACACACACACACACACACACACACACACACACACACACACACACACACAATATTGACATGTTGAAGTTGAAATGATGCTGAAATAGTGGAGGCAGTCCCTGCGTTCGTTTCGTTTGCAGTAACTTTCCGTGGTTCTAAATCAATGGTAGTTTAGTAGTTGGAAAATGTTAGAAACATTAACTTGCTTGACCATGCTAAGTCAGGGGTGTAAAACTACATCCATGGAGGGCCCACTGTCTGCAGGTTTTTGTTTTTTTCTTTCAGTCAAGACCAAGACAACCAGGTGAGGGGAGTTCCTTACTAATTAGTGACCTTAATTCATCAAGTACAAGGGAGGTGCGAAAACCCAGAGACACCCGGCCCTCCTAACTGTTTGTTACATGCAAAATGCATTATGGACTTCACCAGACAGGTCTTTGCTCTCCGGTTTTGTGATGAAACAAAGGTGTGTTTGAATTTATTCTGCCACTGTGCCACTGTGTCTTCTCATTGTCTCGGCCTTTAGGCCTATATATCATGGTGTCAAGGCATATGAACAGCCCTTAGCCGTGGTTATAGAGCAAACAACACAATTATCACAACACATAGGTTGTAAATGGCTATTTTCTTTCCTGGCCTGTCTTCCCCGGTGGTTTTACCCACGCACCACTAATGAGGCCTTGTGTACCGGGTGAAGTGGGAGGACGGGAGACCACAGCCACATCCTTGTGGGAGCAGAGCTGTTCGTCCATCCCAATGATCAGTTGTCATTGAGTCCACCCGGCCTGTAAATGTTTGAAGACTTATAATTGCTCCAGTGAGTTTTGGCGAGCTAGTTGTGTGGGGGATAATAAGCTAGCAGAACTACCGGGTGCCGTGCCGCTACTGATGTCCTCAAAATATACTTTTTTGGGGGAAGTGATTCCCTCAGACATCCGCATTGCAGTGTTTTTTTTTTCATTTGGGGTGCTTGTGCCTTAACGTTGTCTCTGTTTGCCAGATGTGTACTAACCCAGTCGGTGCTTTGAGTCCTCAAAAACAGCTTTCAAGAGGATCTCATTGTGGTGGAGTCATTAAGTCAGTTCATTACATTACACTGACTGCTCTATAGACATCAATGGACAGCCCTTCTCTCGAGGACTCTTTATCTGAAACCTATTGACGCTGCTTGTCTCCTCTTTGTTTTCCGTTGAGGGTGATATTGATTGCGTATGATAAGTAATACGATGATATATGATACAATAAATTCAACTGACTTGTCTGATTAGCAGCTGTTGAGTAGGGGAGTTCGGCATGCTGTCTGAAAGGTCAGGTGGAGAGACTGAGTGGTTTTTGGCTTGTCCCCAGGCTGGGTGTTGAATTGGAGTGTTTCCAATTCAACTCTCACTCTTCCTTCAAACTTTCCTTTCTAGGTCATAACTTTCAACCCCATGTGAGGGTCAATCCATGAAATAGCCAAGCTAAGCAGTTTTAGTTTCATTCTCCTTCATTAGATGCGGTATTTGGCTGTTTATAACACTATCAAGCATCTTAAACGTTATAACGTTTGACAATAGACGTCCGTAGATTAGAATGTGGCTCTCTATCACTTGGTGATTAGCCAGACAATTCGCTGGCAATAAAGGAGAATCAAACTGGTGGGAAGGCCACTGGAGTGCTGTGTGGAGAGCCCTTTGCCCCACTGAGGTGCTGCCCAGTCCTCCTCCAACAGCCACGAAGAATCCAACGCCAGAGGGAGATGATGGCTTAAGACTGTTTGTGTGTGTGGGGGTGATAAATCTGGAATTTCCCATGTTGACATTTCCTCAAAGTTAAACAATGGGCATTCCTTGTTGAGGATTTTCTCTTGCACTTTCCTTTTATTTAGTTGGAATACTCCTTTCTGTTGTGTTTTCACTTACCCTTTTCCCCTTAATTTCTGTATCACATCCGGCTGTGGTGGGGAGTCCCATAGGGCAGCGCACAATTGGCCCAGTGTCGTCCGGATTTCGCCGGGGTAGGCCGTCATTGTAAATAAGAATTTGTTCTTAACTGGCTTGGCTAGGTAAATAAAGGTTAAATAAAATGAAACAATCTCCTCTTGACATGGGGAGGGCTGGTGAGGACAGTTTCATGTATTTTTTGATGTGTTCTTGCTGATTAGTATTGTTCTCCTCTCATAGAGGAGTAATAAAGGCCTAGTGCAGTCATTTTCAATAAAAAATATTTGTATTTAGTCTATATTTATTTGTATAGAGTGCAGCTCCTTACTTCCTGCGGCTATGTTGAACTGTTGAATATTTAGTGTATGTGTATATAGGCTTGTTTCTGTCTATGTTATTACCACATTTTATTGATTTATTTCAAGTTTATTTAACCAAGTAGGCTAGTTGAGAACAAGTTGTCATTTACAACTGCGACCTGGCCAAGATAAAGCAAAGCAGTGCGACAAAAAGAACAAACACAGAGTTACACATAAACAAAGGTACAGTCTATAACACAAGAGAAAAGAAAAATATAAATAAATAGAAAAATCTATGTACAGTGTGTGCAAAAAGAGTAGGTAGGTAGGCAAAAAATTACAATTTAGCATTAATACTGGAGTGATAGATGAGCAGATTATTATGTGCAAGTAGAGATACTGGGGTGTAGAAGAGCAAGAGGGTAAGTAATACTATGAGGATGAGGTAGTCAGGTGTGCTATTTACAGATTGGTTGTGTACAGTTCTCAGTTCTCAGTAAGCTAGTCAGACAGCTGATGCTTAAAGTTAGAGAGGGAGATATAAGACTCCAGCTTCAGAGATTTTTGCAATTCGTTCCAGTCATTGGCAGCAGAGAACTGGAAGGAAAGGCGGCTAGAGGAAGTGTTGGCTTTGGGGATGACCAGTGCAATATACCTGCTGGAGCGCGTGCTACGGGTGGGTGTTGCTATGGTGACCAGTAAGCTGAGATAAGGCGGAGCTTTACCTAGCAAAGACTTATAGATGACCTGGAGCCAGTGGGTTTGGTGACGGATATGTAGTGAGGGCCAGCCAACGAGAGCATACAGGTCGCAGTGGTGGATAGTACAGTTGAAGTCAGAAGTTACATACACTTAGGATGGAGTCATTAACACTCGTTTTTCAACCACTCCACACATTTCTTGTTAACAAACTATAGTTTTGGCAAGCCGGGTAGGACATCTACTTTGTGCATGACACAAGTAATTTTTCCAACAATTGTTTACAGACAGATTATTTATAATTTACTGTATCACAATTCCAGTGGGTCAGAAGTTTACATACACTAAGTTGACTCTGCCTTTAAACAGCTTAGAAAATTTGAGTCAATTGGAGGTGTACCTGTGGATGTACACTGCTCAAAAAAATTAAGGGAACACTAAAATAACACATCCTAGATCTGAATGAATGAAATATTCTTATTAAATACTTTTTTTCTGTACATAGTTGAATGTGCTGACAACAAAATCACACAAAAATGATCAATGGAAATCAAATGTATCAACCCATGGAGGTCTGGATTTGGAGTCACACTCAAAATTAAAGTGGAAAACCAACAAGCTGACTTTGATGTAATGTCCTTAAAACAAGTCAAAATGAGGCTCAGTAGTGTGTGGCCTCCACATGCCTGTATGACCTCCCAACAATGCCTGGGCATGCTCCTGATGAGGTGGCGGATGGTCTCCTGAGGGATCTCCTCCCAGACCTGGACTAAAGCATCCGCCAACTCCTGGACAGTCTGTGGTGCAACGTGGCGTTGGTGGATGGAGCGAGACATGATGTCCCAGATGTGCTCAATTGGATTCAGGTCTGGGGAACGGGCGGGCCAGTCCATAGCATCAATGCCTTCCTCTTGCAGGAACTGCTGACACACTCCAGCCACATGAGGTCTAGCATTGTCTTGCATTAGAAGGAACCCAGGGCCAACCGCACCAGCATATGGTGTCACAAGGGGTCTGAGGATCTCATCTTGGTACCTAATGGCAGTCATGCTACCTCTGGCGAGCACATGGAGGGCTGTGCGGCCCCCCAAATAAATGCCACCCCACACCATGACTGTCCCACCGCCAAACCGGTCGTGCTGGAGGATGTTGCAGGCAGCAGAACGTTCTCCACGGCGTCTCCAGACTCTGTCACGTCTGTCACATGTGCCCAGTGTGAACCTGCTTTCACAGGGTGCCAGTGGCGAATTTGCCAATCTTGGTGTTCTCTGGCAAATGCCAAACGTCCTGCACGGTGTTGGGCTGTAAGCATAACCCCCACCTGTGGACGTCGGGCCCTCATACCACCTCATGGAGTCTGTTTCTGACCGTTTGAGCAGACACATGCACATTTGTGGCCTGCTGGAGGTCATTTTGCAGGGTTCTGGCAGTGCTCCTCCTGCTCCCCCTTGCACAAAGGCGGAGGTAGCGGTCCTGCTGCTGGGTTGTTGCCCTCCTATGCCCTCCTCCACATCTCCTGATGTACTGGCCTGTCTCCTGGTAGCGCCTCCATGCTCTGGACACTACGCTGACAGACACAGCAAACCTTCTTGCCACAGCTCGCATTGATGTGCCATCCTGGATGAGCTGCACTACCTGAGCCACTTGTGTGGGTTGTAGACTCCGTCTCATGCTACCACTAGAGTGAAGCACCGCCAGCATTCAAAAGTGACCAAAACATCAGCCAGGAAGCATAGGAACTGAGAAGTGGTCTGTGGTTACCCCCTGCAGAACCACTCCTTTATTGGGGGTGTCTTGCTAATTGCCTATAATTTCCACCTGTTGTCTATTCCATTTGCACAACAGCATGTGACATTTATTGTCAATCAGTGTTGCTTCCTAAGTGGACAGTTTGATTTCACAGAAGTGTGATTGACTTGGAGTTACATTGTGTTGTTTAAGTGTTCCCTTTATTTTTTTGAGCAGTGTATTTCAAGGCCTACCTTCAAACTCAGTGCCTCTTTGCTGACATCATTGGAAAAGCAAAATAAATCAGCCAAGACCTCAGATTTTCTTTTTAGACCTCCACAAGTCTGGTTCATCCTTGGGAGCAATTTGCAAATGCCTGAAAAGACCACGTTCATCTGTACAAACAATGGTATGCAAGTAAAAACACCATGGGACCACGCAGCCATCATACCGCTCAGGAAGGAGACGTGTTCTGTCTCCTAGAGGTGAACGTACTTTGGTGCGAAAGGTCATATCAATCCCAGAACAACAGCAAAGGACCTTGTGAAGATACTGGAGGAAGCAGGTACAAAATTATCTATATCCACAGTAAAATTAGTCCTCTATCGACATATCCCGAAAGGCCGCTCAGCAAGGAAGAAGCCACAAAACCAAAACCGCCATAAAAAGCCAGAACCACCATAACAAAGCCAGACTACGGTTTACAACTGCACAAGGGGACAAATATCGTACTTTTTGGAGAAATGTCCTCTGGTCTGATGAAATAAAAATAGAACTGTTTGGTCATAATGACGATATGTTTGGAGGAAAAAGGGGGAGGCTTGCAAGCCGAAGAACACCATCCCAACCGTGAAGCACGGGGGTGGCAGCATCATGTTGTGGTCGTGCTTTGCTGCAGGAGGGACTGGTGCACTTCACAAAATAGATGGCATCATGAGGAAAGGAAAATTATGTGGATAGATTGAAGCAATATCTCAAGACATCAGTCAGGAAGTTAAAGCTTGGTCGCAAATGGGTCTTCCAAATGGAGAATGACCCAAAGCATACTTCCAAAGTTGTGTCAAAATGGCATAAGGACAACAAAGTCAAGGTATTGGAGTGGCCATCACAAAGCCCTGACCTCAATCCTATAGAAAATGTGTGGGCAGAACTGAAAAAGCGTGTGCAAGCAAGGAGGCCTACAAACCTGATTCAGTTACACCAGCTCTGTCAGGAGGAATAGGCCAAAATTCACCCAACTTATTGTGGGAAGCTTTTTTAAAAGGCTACCTGAAACATTTGACCCAAGTTAAACAATTTAAAAGCAATGCTACCAAATACTAATTGAGTGTATGTGAACTTCTGACCCACTGGGAATGTGATGAAAGAAATAAAAGCTGAAATAAATAATTATCTCTAATATTATTCTGACATTTCACATTCTTAAAATAAAGTGGTGATCCCAACTGACCTAAGACAGGGAATCTTTACTAGGATTTAATGTCAGGAATTGTGAAAACTGAGTTTAAATGTATTTGGCTAAGACATATGTAAACCTCCGACTTCAACTGTATATGGGGCTTTGGTGATAAAACAGGTGGCACTGTGATAGACTACATCCAGTTTGCTGAGTAGAGTGTTAGAGGCTATTTTGTAAATAACATCGCCGAAGTCAAGGATCAGTAGGATAGTCAGTTTTACAAGGGTAAATTTGGTGGCATGAGTGAAGGAGGCTTTGTTGCGAGATAGGAAGCCGATTCTAGAACAAATTTTGTATTGGAGATGCTTAATGTGTGTCTGGAAGGAGAGTTTACAGTCTACCAGACACCTAGGTATTTGCAGTTGTCCACATATTCTAGGTCAGAAACGTCCAGAGTAGTGATGCTTGTCGGGCGGGAGGGTGCGGGCAGCGATCGGTTGAAGAGCATGCACTTAGTTTTACTAGTATTTAAAAGCAGTTGGAGGCAACGGAAGGAGTGTTGTATGGCGTTGAAGCACGTTTGGAGGTATATTAGCACAGTGTTCAAAGAAGGGCCAGATGTATACAGAATGGTGTCGTCTGCGTAGAGGTGGATCAGAGAATCACCAGCAGCAAGAGTGACATCACTGATATATACAGAGAAAAGAGTCGTACCGAGAATTGAACCCTGTGGCACCCCCATAGAGACACCCCCACAGTCCTCCGATTTGACACACTGAATTCTATCTGAGAAGTAGTTGGTGAACCAGGCGAGGCAGTCATTTGAGAAACCAAGGCTATTGAGTCTGCCGATAAGAATGCGGTGATTAAGAGAGTCGAAAGCCTTGGCCAGGTCGATGAAGACGTCTGCACAGAACTGTCTTTTATTGATGGCGGTTATGATATTGTTTAGGACCTCAAAAGTGGCTGAGGTGCACCCATGACCAGCTCGGAAACCAGATTGCATAGTGGAGAAGGTACGATGGGATTCGAAATGGTCGGTGATCTGTTTGTCAACTTGGCTTTCGAAGACCTTAGAAAGGCAGGGCAGGATAGATATAGGTCTGTAACAGTTTGGGTCTAGAGTGTCTCCCCCTTCGAAGAAGGGGATGACCACGGTAGCTTTCCAATCTTTAGGAATCTCAGATGATACGAGAGGTTGAACAGGCTAGTAATAGGGGTTGCAACAATTTAAGCGGATAACTTTAGAAATAGAGGGCCCAGATTGTCTAGCCCTGCTGATTTGTAGGGGTGCAGATTTTGCAGTTCTTTCAGAACATCAGCTATCTGGATTTGGGTGAAGGAGAAGTGGGGAGAGGGAGGGGGTTGGGCAAGTTGCTGCAGGGGGTGCAGAGATGTTGGCCAGGGTAGGGGTAGCCAGGTGCAAAGCATGGTCAGCCGTGGAAAAATGCTTATTGATTTATCGGTGGTGACATTGTTTCCTATCCTCAGTGCAGTGGGCAGCTGGAAGGAGGTGCTGTTATTCTCCATGGACTTTACAGTGTCCCAGAACTTTTAAGAATTAGTGCTAGAGGAAGCAAAATTTGGTTTGAAAAAGCTAGCCTTAACTTTCCTAACTCACTGAGTATATTGGTTCCTGACTTCCCTGAACAGTTACGTATCACGGGGGCTATTTGATGCTAATGCAGTATGCCACAGGATGTTTTAGTGCTGGTCAAGGGCAGT
Organism: Oncorhynchus mykiss; assembly: GCF_013265735.2. NCBI lineage: Eukaryota > Metazoa > Chordata > Actinopteri > Salmoniformes > Salmonidae > Oncorhynchus > Oncorhynchus mykiss. The sequence goes on from NC_048581.1 coordinate 26,715,632, forward strand.
CAAGTCTGGAGTGAACCTAGGGCTATATCTGTTCTTAGTTGTAATTTTTTTGAATGGGGCATGCTTATTTAAGATGGAGAGGAAAGCACTTTTGAAGAGCAACCAGGCATCCTCTACTGTCGGGATGAGGTTAATATCCTTCCAGGATACCCGGGCCAGGTCGATTAGAAAGGCCTGCTCGATTAAGTGTTTTAGGGAGCGTTTGACAGTGATGAGGGGGGGGGGGGGGGGGGGGGGGGGGGGATCGTTTGAATGCGGACCCAGGACGCAATGAGGCAGGGATTGCTGAGATCCTGGTTGAAGACAGGAAAGATATTTAGAGGGCAGGTTGGTCAGGATGATATCTAAGAGGTTGTCCTGGTAGGTTCCTTGATGATTTATGTGAGATTGAGGGCATCTAGCTTAGATTGTAGGATGTCCGGGGTGTTGAGCATATCCCAGTTTAGGTCACCTAACAGTATGAACTCTGAAGATAGATGGGGGGCGATCAATTCACATATGGTGTCCAGGGCACAACTGGGAGCCGAGGGGGGTCTATAACAAGCGACAACGGTGAGCGACTTGTTTCTGGAAAGGTGAATTTTTTAAAATAGAAGCTCAAATTGTTTGGGCACAGATCTAGAAAGTATAACAAATCAAATCAAATGTTATTTGTCACATACACATGGTTAGCAGATGTTAATGCGAGTGTAGCGAAATGCTTGTGCTTCTAGTTCCGACAATGCAGTAATAACCAACAAGTAATCTAACTAACAATTCCAAAACTACTGTCTTATACACAGTGTAAGGGGATAAAGAATATGTACATAAAGATATATAGATGAGTGATGGTACAGAGCAGCATAGGCAAGATACAGTAGATGGTATCGAGTACAGTATATACATATGAGATGAGTATGTAAACAAAGTGGCATAGTTAAAGTGGCCAGTGATACATGTATTACATAAGGATGCAGTAGATGATATAGAGTACAGTATATACGTAGACATATGAGATGAATAATGTAGGGTATGTAAACATTATATTAGGTAGCATTGTTTAAAGTGGCTAGTGATATATTTTACATCATTTCCCATCAATTCCCATTATTAAAGTGCTGTTCATCATCATCATCGACAGAACTCTGCAGGCTATCTCTGCAGTAGATTGCATCTCCACCCCATTTGGCTTTTCTGTCTTGGCGGAAAATGTTATAGTTAGGGATGGAAATTTCAGGATTTTTGGTGGCCTTCCTAAGTCAAGATTCAGACACGGCTAGGACATCCGGGTTGGCAGAGTGTGCTAAAGCAGTGAATAACACAAACTTAGGAAGGAGGCTTCTAATGTTAACATGCATGAAACTAATGCTTTTACGGTTACAGAAGTCAACAAATGAGGCCACCTGGGGAATGGGAGTGATGCTGGGGGCTGCAGGGCCTGGGTTAACCTCTACATCACCAGAGGAACAAAGGAGGAGTAGGGTAAGAGTACTGCTAAAGGCCATCTAGTCGTTTGGAACAGAGCGTAAAAGGAGCACGTTTCTGGGCGCGGAAGAATAGATTCAAGGCATAATGTACAGACAAGGGTATGGTAGGATGTGAGTACAGTGGGGGTAAGCCTAGGCGTTGAGTGACAATGAGAGAGGTTTTGTCTCTAGAGGCACCATTTAAGCCAGGTGCGGTCACCGTATGTGTGGTGGGGTGGAACATAAGGGCATATTGAGCAGGGCTGGAGGCTCTACAGTGAAACATGTTTTAATGCTTAAAAGTCTCAAGTATGCTATCCTGTCTCCTTTCCCATCTTTAGATAATGATGTAGGTGCAAAGGCCATTCCTGCTCCAGAGCAGAGGCCACAGGAACTCCCCTGAGGGCAAGTCCAGCCTCATCCTGGATTGAGGTCCCTCTCCTTCCTTCCCTATCGCTCTCTTTCTCTGAACTCTGCCATCCTATTCTAAAAAAAAAATAAGTTGAAAAAAGCCCCAACCGTTCATGTGATTCCAGGAATTTCATCCCGTCCTCCTCTTTCTTTCCTCCCTCCCCAAGTCCATTGTTTGATACCCCCACTTTTTTAATATTTGTAAGAGTTCTTTGATAGAAGCACTTTATGTAACTGATCCAAGCATCTGGCATCTGTAGTGCTGTAGTCATAGGCCTGCTGGCTAAAGGGCATAAGGCACCATCCCGGTGCCAATGTCAAATGCTCCAATGCGCAATTGTTTTTGCACAGTTCCCATTGTTTGGCAAAAACTGCATGCACGCCTTGTTTGTTCCCGAGACCGACTCACCCAAAACATTTTTGGTGAATCCTTTGTAAAAAAACAAAAAATATTTTTTAAATAATGTACTGTGAAATATGTTTTTATTTAAGGTTATGCTGGATAAAAATGTAAGTCATATTAATTAATTGGTGGGGTACACGATGTAGTGTTACATGAAGTTGGGAACTTGAACATTTCTATGGAAACCATAATCCACACGGGGGAGCCAAGCTGTCAAATCCAACACACTGGCATCATTATTTCTAAATTCAGAGAATATGTCCAATTCTAATGTCATTTTTTGTATTGTATCTGTAGTCTTTACAGGTCAAAGTTATAACTTCAGTGCCCGTTTTGAGTGCTTGTTGTTAAAAACCTGCTTTTTCCATAAGACTGACCAGGTAAATCCAGGTGAAATCTATGAGACAAAAATGATGTCACTTGTTAAATCCACTTCAATCATTGTCGATGAAGAGGAGGAGACAGACTAAATAAGTATTTTTAAATTGAGACATGGATTGTGTATGTGAGGGTGAACAGGCAAGACAAAATATTTAAGTGCCTTTGAACAGGAACATTGTGTATCAGAAATCACAGATAATTATCCGACATGCGCAAAATTATTCGGTGAGAGGAAGGCAATGTGGGAGTCTGTAATTTTCAGTTTATCATCCCAGCTCTACCACAACCACATCCTTGTGGGAGCAGGCCGGTCCTCGCATCCCTGTGCTCCCTGTCAGTGGGTCCCCCACTCCTAAATGATAGATTGAAGACTTTTAATTGCGCCAGCTGGTCTTGCAGGGGATTATGATCAACAAGAACAATCTGGCGCGGATGTGACTCTCCCAGACTTCCACAATGCAATGTTTTTCATTTGGGGTGCTTGTGTCTTTGCATTGTCTCTGTGTGACAAACATGGAATGAAAGCGGTCAAAAAACCCTGTACTAACCCAGTCAGTGCTTTGACTTCTCAAAAACATGGAGCTTTCAAGAAGATCTCATTGTGGTGGTCTGGAGTCATTAATAATGAGTGAGAAAGACGTACAAATATCATACCCCAAGACATGCTAACCTCACTGTCGTGTTTTTGGCTATGCTGGATTAAGTGATATGACATGCTATTCTTTAAAATAATTTCTCCATAATTAATATTACCTGATTGAGCTAATCATGTAACTGTAATTAACTAGAAAGTCGGGCACCACAAAATAATATTTATAGAGCTGTTATCTTCCGAATAAACTCTTAAAGACCTAGTAATATTTTACATCAATAGCAGTCAATATTAACCGTCACCTTAATTCAGTCTCATCTGAAAGTTTTAAATTCTTGGTTATCTTTACGAACCCTGGCTAACAAGTTGAATTACTAAATACCTAACTAATCACACAGAATTACATATACACAGAATTAATCATACCTTGATTACAAATTACGTCATAAAAGAAAACATACCTAGCGGGCGGAACAGATATGACAGCTGGTTACACAAAAGAAAAGGGCTGGGTTTGAGTGAAAGAGCGGGAAGACTGAGGACCAAAGGAAGAAGCTGTGCTATCGTAAATACAGTATTTTATGCATTCTAAATTACCGCCCATTTGCAAAAGGAAAATGCAATAAATATTTACTCTGAGCTGCGCTTCAGTAGGTTGGTGGTAGATGGAAGGCCGTGTTGCCAAACCGAGTCCTTTGAAGAACGTCTCTGGTGGTCAATTGGATACGTTGTAGTAACGTCGTTGTTTGGTAGACGGGATACTCTGTCTGTTCCTTCCTAACCCTCATTTGCAGCTGCTGTTGCTAACTCACCGGCTAGGAGGTATCACTTCTGTAGTGAATAGGAGTTCAAAGTTCATACCATTCACAACCAAAGCTCACGCTGATGTTGGCTTCGTTCTGTAGTTATTATCTGAACCATTCTGACATCGGACCGTCGTCCTCACATCCTCGGAACAGGAGGTTTCATTTTCGTCAAGGGCTTATGTAGTGGACGGAGAAAAGGGGTGTGTTTCATAGTTTACAACCTATGTCTCTTCACGTGGGCGGGCCACTGAGTCAGGCCTAATTCATTCATGAAAACCCAATTCTCACATTTTAGAAGTTAAAATCACATTTCATCCCATCACGAATAATTTCATTTTCAAACAGTTAAAATGAACAACAATTCCATGTGAATCCGATAACTCTGATGTGTAGACTTTCCACTGTAGAGTTTATGTCATCCTATCATCGATGAGAATGTCTCAGATGACAACCGAAATGACATCATATTCATTAAGTACCACCGCATATGTTCAATTGGTCGGATTACCAGAATATAGTTAATTTGTGGAAATGGACACACAATTGCAGTCAAAATTGAAGATTGTAAGAAATCCTGTAGCCTACCGTTACTATATCCAACCAAACTCCATTTGTTGCCACTATCATGCAACCCAGTGGGTTTCAAGCTTTTTGACCTGCTACTCCAAAAAGGAGTGATACAGAACTTGCAACCAACATGCACATGCCCACACCAACATGCGTGCAAATGTAGCATTACAGCCATAAATGTTGATGCATTTTCAAAACGCAAGAAAGGCTACAGAAATAAACTGCATTTTACACCTGCATCTGGAGTAGAAATTAATTCATGTTAGCATTCAATGTCAACTAGGGATATATTATGTCACTTGTCTGGAGTCCAGAGCAGGCAAAATCATACAACCTACTTGTAGGGGAGGTTGCATGATCAGATGGAAACCATGTTCGGTCTGCAACGCACCATCACTTTGGAGGGCAGGCTGCCTGCGGAGTGCTCATTGCCAGCCCGACCAACCATCCTACTTTCATTTTGAATGAATTAATCATATGTCTTATGTAACCATAGCAAATGTAGCATATCATACTAATTTGAGTGTCCCAATTGACATTTACTATGTTTCGTCTACTATGTTACATCTAGTCTATGAGACCAGGCTGGCCACAGACTGTCCAGGAGTTGGCGGATGCTTTAGTCCAGGTCTGGGAGGAGATCCCTCAGGAGACCATCCGCCACCTCATCAGGAGCATGCCCAGGCATTGTAGGGAGGCATTGTAGGGAGGTCATACAGGCACGTGGAGGCCACACACACTACTGAGCCTCATTTTGACTTGTTTTAAGGACATCAACGTTGGATCAGCCTGTAGTGTGGTTTTCCACTTTCATTTTGAGTGTGACTCCAAATCCAGACCTCCATGGGTTGATACATTTGATTTCCATTGATAATTGTTGTGATTTTGTTGTCAGCACATTCAACTATGTAAAGAAAAAGTATTTAATAAGAACATTTCATTCATTCAGATCTAGGATGTGTTATTTTAGTGTTCCCTTTATTTTTTTGAGCAGTGTATTATGTTATGAATTTACAAAATGTAAAACATGTTAGGATTTATGTACAGAATATTACAAAATGCTCTGAGACCAGGTTGGCCAGCCGGGTAGCCCGGTTTTTCCTCACAAATATCTTAATACATTTGCCAGAATGTTACATCTTCATCCCATAATATTTAAGGCAGTGCGATCAGCTGCGTATCTTTAGACATGTAGCCAGTAGCCACCTAAACTAGCCTATCAAATTGCCATGTAGCCTATTATTGTTCTGGCAAAGATGACTCTGAAGTACATTTTGGATAATATAAACTTAGGTCTACTCTGTTGTCAGGCTAAACTGGAGGAAATGAAAAGTTTTCAGGGCACTAATCTGGATATGCGCAACTGCCTTTACGCGCCAATGCCATTCGTCAACATCAACAATGAAGACATGCAACATTTTGGTTCTGAAGTATAGATGACAATTTAACGACAGCTTGCAGGCAGTGGGTTCAGAACAACACCATTTTGTTTTTTTTAACACTTTGGGAGGTAAATTTGACCAACACCGAAAAGGGCACTTTTGAGAGTGGAAAGGCAAATGGGGCTGAAATGGACATGTGCTCTGCATAAGTAGTCCTATCTGTGCATGTGCTTGTTGAGGATGGAGAACAGAGACCAGACATTTCCTTCTGAGAAGTCTGGGAAAGGTTTAATGACCTTAGTCTTCCGGTTTTAGAACATGCTCTCCAGTATTGGTGCACTCTCTGCTATCCATTGAATGCCTGATTGTACCATCTTATTGCATGCCTCGATATTTTATCATCTGTGTCCCGCCACCCACCAACCCCTCTTTTGCACTACTGCTACTCTCTGTTCATCATATATGCAGTCACTTTAACCATATCTACATGTACATACTACCTCAATCAGCCTGACTAACCGGTGTCTGTATGTAGCCTCGCTACTGTATATAGCCTGGCTACTGTTAGTTTTCACTGTCTTTATTTCTTTACTTACCTATTTTTTACCTAATACCTTTTTTGCACTATTGGTTAGAGCATGTAAGTAAGCATTTCACGCTAAGGTCTACACATGTTGTATTCTGCGCACGTGACAAATAAACTTTGATTTGATCTGTTCAAATCAAAATCAAATGTTATTGGTCACATACACATGATTAGCCAATGTTATTGCAGGTGTAGCATAATACTTGTGCTTCTAGCTCCGACAGTGCAGTAATACCTAAAAAGTAATATCTAACAAATTACATAACATATACCCAATACACACAAATCTAAGTGTTACGCGGAGTGGAACAGGGGAACCCAAGAGCAGACTCAGACGAGGTATTTATTGAAACACAGGGGGACGATGGAGTGCAGGCCAGGGGAAGTTCGGGTGGGTTGCAGGAAACCAGGTGCGGAGGCTGAGGCTGGAGCGAGAGGGGTTGGGAGAGGGTAGGCAGTTCCAGAGGGGAATCCAAGGGAGTAGTAGAGTGTGGAATCCAGGACAGAGTAGCAGGATGACGAGATGTGGAACTGGAGACAGGGAGCAGAGTCAGAGCAGGCGGAACTGTAGCAGGGAGGAAAACAGCATCAGGCAAGAAAAACTGGATAACATGCTCTAATCATCACAAACGGCTAGAAGCGTAGACTGACTGAGCAGAGATTACGATCTGGAAGTGGTAGGACTGAGTATTTGTAGAGGTCTTGATTATGGAACAGGTTGCAGCTGGTGAGGATCTGCTCTGACTCCAGCACACCTGTCTCCGCCCCCACACAATCACACACGGAGGGAGAGAGTACTTGGGGAGTTGTGGCAGGTCAAGGAGACACAGGATGAGCAGTAGAGGGCATTGCAGGAGCAGCTGTGACACTAAGTAGGAATGAATTAAGACTATATACATATGGACGAGCGATGTCAGAGCGGAACGGACTAAGATACAGTAGAATAGTATAGAATACAGTATATACATATGAGATGAGTAATGCAAGAAATGTAAACATTATTAAGTGAATGAGATACCGTAGAATAGTATAGAAAACAGTATATACATATGAGATGAGAATGCATGATATGCAAATATTAAGTGACTATGATACTGTAGAATAGTATAGAATACAGTATATACATATGGAGATTAGTAATGCCAGATATGTAAACATTATTAAAGTGACTAGTGTTCCATTCCTTAAAATGTCCAGTGATTTCTAGTCTATGCCTATAAGCAGTAGCCTCTAATGTGCTAGTGTTGGCTGTTTAACAGTCTGATGGCCTTGAGATAGAAGCTGTTTTTAAGTCTCTTGGTCCCAGCTTTGATGCACCTGAACTGACCTCACCTTCTGGATGATAGTGGGGTGAACACGCAGTGGCTCGGGTGGTTGATGTCCTTGATCTTTTTGGCCTTCCTGTGACATCGGGTGCTGTAGCTGTCCTGGAGGGAGGGTAGATTGCCCCGGTAATGGGTTGGACAGACCACACCACCCTCTGGAGAGCCTTGCGGTTGCGGGCAGTGCAGTTGCCGTACCAGGCGTTGATACAGCCCGACAGGATGCTTTCAATTGTGCGTCTGTAATAAGTTTGTCAGGGTTTTATATGTTAGTGAGTGTGATATTAGTTAAGTTATACGTAGCCTTGGAAGCCCAGGTTTCTCCCATACTGTTTGAAAGTCTAGAGAGGTTCTTCTCAGAAATACGATAAAAAGTGTTAGAGTACGGCATAGTCTAAATGGAAAGCAGTGACTCGTTGTATTTCGCATGGGTAGAGTTCCAAATATACTCAGAGCCAATCAAATTTCATTCCAAGATGGCGTAGCAGTAGGACGTGTGTGTTTGTCTTTGTCTTATCACGTGTCTTATCCCGTGTAAATAGCCGGTCATTTTCGTATATATCTTAATCTCACTTTCTATCTACGAACTAAATATACTTTCCTGCAACCCTTATTCCTTATACCTGGAACTTCCATCAGGAGCTAGCCAGCTAACTAGCTACTAGTTTTTGTTAGCCACGGCTAGTGGTCTTCACCTTTTACTCGGTCACCAGCCAGCCTTTGCTCGGACAACACCCACCAGTCTACACAGCGTGATATCAACCCAGAGCATATTGGACTCCTCCTCTGTAGCACATAACAGGACTCCTACCACTCTGGATCATTACACCAGATCATGGCAGCTAGCGAGCTGCAAACGAGTGGCTACTGTTTGCTAACGCCTCTGTCCCAAAGCAAGCACCAGCTAGCCTTGAGCTAGCCTTGAGCTAGGCCCATATACCAGCTAATTCTAGGGCTACAATACCTACTTTGCCAATTGGCCTGGACGCTTTATTGTCGACACGGAGCCCCGCCGATCCATCACGACTGGACTGCTGATGTGATCGCCCGATGTGGTCTCAACAGGCTATTCTGTTACGATGTTGCCGAAGAACCGTCTACTAGCCCGCTAGCTTTTCTGAACGCTGTGTCCCCTGCTCGCCTAGTGTAGTAGTGACTACCAAACGGCACCCTGACTCACCGATTGCTGCTCTTTTGACCCTATGATCACTCGGCCAGTCAGCTGATGCCCCCTGGACTGTTTCAGTAACACGGTACCTCATTTTGTTTACCTGTCAGCCCCAGCCTCAGGTCCTGTATGTACCTAACTGACCCGCTCTGCCCATTCATTGCTATTTACACGTTGATGTCTCAACAACTCAAGAGGGAGACACAAACACAGAGAATACTGAGGTGCTGGACAGAGGTGGCAGACTCAATGCGGCAGGAATGTTTTGAGAATAGTGTTGTTATTTTTTCATCCTTCACCCAGGACTCATCCATCAACATTGAGGAATATACATCGTCAGCAACACCAGTGATTGCTTTATGCCTCTCTCTAATGTCAAAATGCCTTGTCTACTGCTGTCTTGGCTAGTTCTTATTGTTTTATTTCACTGTAGAGCCCTCAGTCCCGCTCAAAATGCCTTAGATAGCTCTTTTGTCCCACCCCACACACATGCAGAGACCTCATCTGACTTAACTGGTGCCACAAGAGACAAAACCTTTCTCACCGTCACTCAACGCCTAGGTGTACCTCCACTGTACTCCCATCCTACTATATCATAGTCGGTACATGATGCCCTGAATCTATTCTACCACGCCCAGAAATCTGCCCCTTTTATTCTCTATCCCCAACGCACTAGATAACCAGTTCTTATAGCCTTTAGCCGCACCCTTATCCTACTTGTCCTAGAGGTTAACCCAGGCCCTGTAGCCCCCAGTTCCACTCCTATTCCCCAGGCTCTATCATTTGTTTATTTCTGTAACCGTAAAAGCCTTGGTTTTATGCATGTTAACATCAGAAGCCTCCTCTCTAAATTTGTTTTATTCACTGCTTTAGCACACTCCGCCAACCCTGCTGTCCTTGCCGTGTCTGAACCCTGGCTTAGGAAGGCCACCAAAAATTCAGAAATTTCCATCCCCAACTAAAACATTTTCCGCCAAGATAAAACTGCCGAAGGGGGTGGAGTTGCAATCCACTGCTGAGATAGCATGACAGAATTCTGCAGGTTATCCAGGTCTGTGCCCAAAGAGTTCGAGCTTCTACTTTTAAAAATCCACCTTTCCAGAAATAAGTCTCTCTCTCTCAATAAGCCTCTTGTTATTGACCCTCTCAGCTCCCAGCTGTGCCCTGGACACCATAGGTGAATTAACTGTCCCCCATTTATCTTCAGAGGTTGTACTGTTAGGTGACCTAAACTGGGACATGCTTAACACCCCGGCCATCCTACAATCTAAGCTAGATGCCCTCAATCTCACACAAATTATCAAGGAACCTACCAGGTACAACCCTAAATCCGTAAACACGGACACCCTCTTAGATATCATCCTGACCAACCTGCCCTCTAAATATACCTCTGCTGTTTCAACCAGGATCTCAGTGATCACTGTCTCATTGTCTGCGTCCGTAATGGGTCCGCAGTCAAACGACCACCCCTCATCACTGTCAAACGCTCCCTAAAACATTTCAGTGAGCAGGCCTTTCTAATCGACCTGGCCCGGGTATCCTGGAAGGATATTGACCTCATTCCATCAGTAGAGGATGCCAGGTTATTCTTTAAAAGTGCTTTCCTCACCATCTTAAATAAGGATGCCCCGTTCAAAAAATGTAGAACTAAGAACAGATATAGCCCTTGGTTCACTCCAGACTTGCTTGCCCTTGACTAGCACAAAAACATCCTGTGGCATACTGCATTAGCATCGAATAGACCCTGCGATATGCAACTTTTCAGGGAAGTTAGGAACCAATAGACACAGGCAGTTAGGAAAGCAAAGGCAAGCTTTTTCAAACAGAAATTTGTATAATGTAGCACAAACTCCAAAACGTTCTGGGACACTGTAAAGTCCATGGAGAATAAGAGCACTTCCTCCAAGCTGCCCACTGCACTTAGGCTAGGAAACACTGTGACCACCGATAAATCTACGATAATCGAGAATTTCAATAAGCATTTTTATTCAGCTGGCCATGCTTTCCAACTGGCTACCCCTACCCAGGTCAACAGCTCTGCACCCCCCACAGCAACTTGCCCAAGCCTCCCCATTTCTCCTTCACCCAAATCCAGACTGCTTATGTTCTGAAAGAGCTGCAAAATCTGCACCCCTACAAATCAGCAGGGCTGGACAATCTGGGACCTCTCTTTCTAAAAATTATCAGCCGCAATTGTTGCAACCCCTATTACTAGCCTGTTCAACCTCTCGTATCATCTGAGATTCCTAAAGATTGGAAAGCTACCGTGGTCATCCTCTTCTTCGAAGGGGGAGACAATCTAGACCCAAACTGTTACAGACCTATATTTATCCTGCCCTGCCTTTCTAAGGTCTTCGAAAGCCAAGTTGACAAACAGATCACCGACCATTTCGAATCCCATCGTACCTTCTCCACTATGCAATCTGGTTTCCGAGCTGGTCATGGGTGCACCTCAGCCACGCTTGAGGTCCTAAACGATATCATATCCGCCATCGATAAAATACAGTACTGTGCAGCCGTCTTCATCAACCTGGCCAAGGCTTTCGACTCTCTTAATCACCGCATTCTTATCGGCAGACTCGACAGCCTTGGTTTCTCAAATGACTGCCTCGCCTGGTTCACCAGCTACTTCTCAGATAGAGTTCAGTTAGTCAAATCGGAGGGCCTGTTGTCCGGACCTCTAGCAGTCTCTATGGGGGTGCCACAGGGTTCTATTCTCGGGACTACTCTTTTCTCTCTGTATACAACAATGACGTTGCTCTTGCTGCTGATGATTCTCTGATCCACCTCTACGCAAAAGACACCATTCTGTATACTTCTGGCCCTTCTTTGGACACTGTGTTTACAAACCTCCAGACGAGCTTCAATGCCATACAACACTCCTTCCATGGCCCCAACTGCTCTGAAATGCAAGCAAAACTAAATGCATGCTCTTCAACCGATCGCTGCGCGCACCTGCCCGCCCGACAAGCATCACTACTCTGGACGGTTCTGACCTAGAATATGTGGATAACTACAAATACCTAGGTGTCTGGTTAGACTGTATACTCTCCTTACAGACTCACATTAAGCATCTCCAATCCAAAATTAGTTCTAGAATCTGCTTCCTATTTTGCAACAAAGCATCCTTCACTCATGCTGCCAAACATACCCTCGTAAAACTGACTATCCTTCCGATCCTTGACTTCGGCGATGTTATTTACTAAATAGCCTCCAACACTCTACTCGGCAAATTGGATGCAGTCTATCACAGTGCCATCCGTTTTGTCACCAAAGCCCCATATACTACCCACCACTGTGACCTGTATGCTTTGATTGGCTGGCCCTCGCTTCATATTTGTCGCCAAACCCACTGGCTCCAGGTCATCTACAAGTGTTTGCTAGGTAAAGCCCAGCCTTATCTCAGCTCACTGGTCACCATAGCAGCACCCACCCATAGCACAGGCTCCTGCAGGTATATTTCACTGGTCATCCCCAAAGCCAACTCCTCATTTGGCCACCTTTCCTTCCAGTTCTCTGCTGCCAATGACCGGAACAAATTACAAAAATCACTGATGCTGGAGTCTTATATCTCCCTCTCTAATTTTAAGCATCAGCTGTCAGAGCAGCTTACAGATCATTGCACCTGTACACAGCCCATCCGCAAATAGCCCACCCAACTACCCCATCCCCATATTGTTACTTTTTTGTTTGTTGCTAACAAGCTAAAATGCTAACACAAGATGTGTACAGTGGGGCAAAAAAGTATTTAGTCAGCCACCAATTGTACAAGTTCTCCCACTTAAAAAGATGAGAGAGGCCTGTAATTTTCATCATAGGTACACTTCAACTATGACAGACAAAATGAGAAACAAATATCCAGAAAATCACATTGTAGGATTTTTTATGAATTTATTTGCAAATTATGGTGGAAAATAAGTATTTGGTCACCTACAAACAAGCAAGATTTCTGGCTCTCACAGACCTGTAACTTCTTCTTTAAGAGGCTCCTCTGTCCTCCACTTGTTACCTGTATTAATGGCACCTGTTTGAACTTGTTATCAGTATAAAAGACACCTGTCCACAACCTCAAACAGTCACACTCCAAACTCCACTATGGCCAAGACCAAAGAGCTGTCAAAGGATACCAGAAACAAAATTGTAGACCTGCACCAGGCTGGGAAGAATGAATGTGCAATAGGTAAGCAGCTTTGTTTGAAGAAATCAACTGTGGGAGCAATTATTAGGAAATGGAAGACCTACAAGACCACTCATAATCTCACTTGATCTGGGGCTCCACGCAAGATCTCACCCCGTGGGGTCAAAATGATCACAAGAACGGTGAGCAAAAATCCCAGAACCACACGGGGGGACCTAGTGAATGACCTGCAGAGAGCTGGGACCAAAGTAACAAAGCCTACCATCAGTAACACACTACGCCGCCAGGGACTCAAATCCTGCAGTGCCAGACGTGTCCCCCTGCTTAAGCCAGTACATGTCCAGGCCCATCTGACGTTTGCTAGAGAGCATTTGGATGATGCAGAAGAAGATTGGGAGAATGTCATATGGTCAGATGAAACCAAAATATAACTTTTTGGTAAAAACTCAACTCGTCGTGTTTGGAGGACAAAGAAGGACAAAGAATGCTGAGTTGCATCCAAATAACACCATACCTACTGTGAAGCATGGGGGTGGAAACATCATGCTTTGGGGCTGTTTTTCTGCAAAGGGACCAGGACGACTGATCCGTGTAAAGGAAAAAATAAATTGGGCCATGTATTGTGAGATTTTGAGTGAAAACCTCCTTCCATCTTTCAGCATGACAACGATCCCAAACACACCGCCGGGTAACGAAGGAATGGCTTCGTAAAAAGCATTTCAAGGTCCTGGAGTGGCCTAGCCAGTCTCCAGATCTCAACCCCTTAGAAAATCTTTGGAGGGAGTTGAAAGTCTGTGTTGCCCAGCAACAGCCCCAAAACATCACTGCTCTAGAGGAGATCTGCATGGAGGAATGGGCCAAAATACCAGCAACAGTGTGTGAAAACCTTGTGAAGACTTACAGAAAACGTTTGACCTCTGTCATTGCCAACAAAGGGTATATAACAAAGTATTGAGATAAACTTTTGTTATTGACCAAATACTTATTTTCCACCATAATTTGCAAATACATTTATTAAAAATCCTACAATGTGATTTTCTGGATTTTTTTTGTCCTTTTGTCTGTCATAGTTGAAGTGTACCTATGATGAAAATTACAGGCCTCTCATCCTTTTAAGTGGGAGAACTTGCACAATTGGTGGCTGACTAAATACTTTTTTGCCCCAATGTAGATACTCAGGCTTTTTGCTCTTCAGAAGCTCGGCCAGTCGCTACAGAGAGAGAGAATAATAAGTCAGAGTCTCTAGTACTGTAGTCTATTTCCCACAGTAGGGTCCAGTCACAGCAGCCAATCCCTGTGACAGATCCCAGGGCTTGAGAAAACAATCTTTGATCATAGATCAACTTGAAGCTCAGAAATGCAAACATGCCAAGGCCAAAGAGAGAGGGTGAGATAGTCAGGTGGGTTTTATAGTGTAATTGTTATTGTAATGACATAGTCATAAACTATCTAGCCTATGCTATTTGCATCTCAAAGACAGAATTCACCCCAAAAAAAATTAAGGGAGCACAATTAACACTTTCTCCACATAGTCTGTTTCCATCGTCCGTATACAAAGATCTTCCATCAAACATCATAAGAAGGAAGCATCTCACCTTGCTCTTCTCCTCATTCTCAAACACAGGGTTCTTGGGCCGGGAGGAGGGTGATGGCATCAGTGTCTTATCCAGAGGAAGCTCAGGGTCAACTGTGACAATACCTGAAAACAGGCCACAGTTAGAAGTGACATGGCGACTTTACAGTATTGGATAAAAACCAATGAAAACCTGAAATAGGGTCATTTTAAAATGCTGAAATCCTACCTTGTTTCTTCAGCATTTGATAAGCATCACTGATCTTGGCCTCATTGGGTAAAGAGAGTGTCCAGCTGAAGAGCATATCTACCACTCTCTTCTTCACCACCTCCGACACTCTGTCACCTAGATACTGGAACAGGAACAGGGTTCATCTGGATGGATTCCATTTAAACAAAGCAACACATTACAGTTATAGATCTATGGGGTCAAGGACCAACAGAAAACTGTTGATAGTGATATTATCTACTTACTTTAGGTGACACCCCTTCGATGAGTTAATTTAGGACGTCTGGAGTCATTACAATACATTCAGTCTGGAGTTCATTACATTACACTGACTTATCTATGGACATCAGTGGACAGCTCTTCTCTCAAGGGCTCTTTGTCTGAAACCTAGTGACGCAGCTCGTCTCCTCTTTGTTTCCTTTGATAGTGATATTGATTGCGTATGATAAGTAATACGATGATATATGATACAATAAATCCAACAGACTTGTCTGATTAGCAGCTGTTGAGTAGGGGAGTTCGGGCATTGCTGTCTGAAAGGTCAGGTGGGGAGACTGTTTTTGGCTTGATGTTGAATTGGAGTGTTCCCTGTCGTTGTTTATGGCTGTGAACTATGAGCGGTACGGTCAATCCATGAAATGGCCAAGCTAAGCAGTTTTAGTTTCATTCTACTTGAATAGGTGAGGTGTTTGGATTCTTATAACTCTATCAAGCATTTAAAACGTTATCACTTCAGGCATGAGATGTCCGTAAATTAGAATGTAAACCCTCGATCACTTGGTGATTAGCCAGACAATTCCCAGGCAATAAATTAGAATCATCTACTCCTTTCTGTTGTGTTTTCTAATAACTTACCCCTTTTCATTAATCTCCTCTTAGAATGGAGACAATGACATTGGGAATTTTGGTGAAGACAATTTAACTTCCACTTTTGAGGAGTATTTTTATTCACTCTGCTGACAAGTATTTTTCTCCTCTCATACTGGGGTAATAAAGGCCTAGTGCAGTAATTTGGTGTACATTTTGAAAAAAATATTTCTATATAAAATACATGTATTTATTTATCATGGGAGTGCTGCAGAATCCTCAGCACCCCGACTTCCTGCGGCTATGTTGAAATGTTGAACATTTATGGAGCGTTTGTGTATATAGGCTGATTTCTGTGTATGTTATCACATTTTCAAACGCTTGAGTCTCAAGCATGTTATCCTGTTTCTTTTCCCATGTTTAGATAATGCTATGGAGGCAGAGGCCATTCCCACTCCAGAGCAGAGGGACGAGGCGACCTAGCTGTCAGGTAGGGCCTCCTAGCCCACCACACCTCCTCTTCCTCTTCTTGTTAAGGGCAAATAGAGCCACTCTACAAATTGTTGCTAACCCAAACACAGTAGGGAACAATAAGACAAGAGCTAAGGATTTATAATATAATAATATTTATAATTATATTATTTTCAACTTTGTTCTGATTTAATATCTTCAGTTTTGTTGGAAAGGGTTAACACTGAAGAGAAAAAAATATCCAATCAGGATTTTTCGTTGGTGGTCTCTGGGGAGATAAATATAGCTAGGTAAGTGAGCTATTGGCTAGGTCATCATAACCTAGATAGGGAAACATTTTGGAGTGAAAGTGGAATCAACCAATCACATTTTGACTTGTAATGGGTGGGACAGTTTTTACAAAAAACTTATGGAAACTCTGCTTTCTTGAAGGCAAACAGCTCACTGCTCAATAGCGAGCAGTACTTTCAGGACGTTGAAATCAGGTTTATTTTGGGTTCTGAATTAAAGTTGAACATACTTATTGTCCTGTTGTTGAAAATACGTATTTTACCGACGTTGAAAATGTCTATTTTCTAGATGTTGAAATCAGGCTCATTTTTGGTCACTGGTTACTTTGTGTGGTTAATGTGAAATGTGTTTTGCAATGGGAAGTGATAGTTTCGTTTTGGTAAATTTAGATTGGGAAATGCTTAGCCTAATATTTTATTTTATTTTTATTCTTCTGATTGTGAACAACTGGCTTAATATGTTCAAGTGAATGAACAGCTTATCCTTTAACAGCATGCTGTGTGTGACTGCTGCCCATCAGCCCTATGCAGTGGTGTAGTGGTGCCTGGAGAAGTAGGTATACTCTAATTTTGCCAAACATTTCCCCAACGGCCCACCCAGCGAAGGAAAGGCCCACTGTGGGAAAAATCCTATGTTTTTTAAAATAAATTTTGCTTAAACCACATCAGGAGACCATTTGAGGTCTGAGTAGTATTTTTGTAATAATAATGTTTTTTGTTTTTGCTCAATCTGATTGGTCAGGGCCTGGCTCCCCAGTGGGTTGGCCTGTGTCCACCCAAGCCCATTCATGCATACACCCCTGATGCAAACAGCATATGACTGAATTACGATTCACAAATAGATTACTAACCAAGACTTTGGACCAATCTTTTACAGTATCTGGTATGCATACCCATTGTTGCCTTAGTTGTCATTTACCGGTAGATATCTGTTACGGTGCGTGAATGAGGACCCAAAAGCGAATTAACTTAAACAGAGCTTCTTTAATTACCAAACATAGGTAGGCTCAGACGGACCGGCAGATTCCGACAGGACAAGACAAGGTTACAGCAAACATGACGACAGTCTGGTTCAGGCATGAAACACAACAAACAAGAATCCGACAAAGACAGGAGCAGAAACAGAGAGAGATATAGGGACCTAATCAGAGGGAAAAAGGGAACAGGTGGGAAAAGGGGTGACGAGGTGGTTAGGAGGAGACAAGGCACAGCTGGGGGAAAGAGGGGGAGAAAAGGTAACCTAACAACGACCAGCAGAGGGAGACAGGGTGAAGGGAAAGGACAGAGACAAGACACAACATGACAGTACATGACAGTACCCCCCCACTCACCGAGCGCCTCCTGGCGCACTCGAGGAGGAAACCTGGCGGCAACGGAGGAAATCCTCGATCAGCGCACGGTCCAGCACGTCCCGAGAGGGAACCCAACTCCTCTCCTCAGGACCGTACCCCTCTCAATCTACGAGGTACTGGTGACCACGGCCCCGAGGACGCATGTCCAAAATTCTACGGACCCTGTAGATGGGTGCGCCCTCGACAAGGATGGGGGGGGGGGGGGGGAAGACGAGCGGGGGCGCGAAGGACGGGCTTGATGCAGGAGACATGGAAGACCGGGTGGACGCGACGAAGGTATCGCGGAAGAAGAAGTCGAACTGCGACAGGATTAATGACCCGAGAAATACGGAACGGACCAATGAACCGCGGGGTCAACTTGCGAGAAGCCGTCTTAAGGGGAAGGTTCTGAGTGGAGAGCCAAACTCTCTGACCGCGACAATATCTAGGACTCTTAGTTCTACGCTTATTAGCAGCCCTCACAGTCTGCGTCCTATAACGGCAAAGTGCAGACCTGACCCTCTTCCAGGTGCGCTCGCAACGTTGGACAAAAGCCTGAGCGGAGGGGACGCTGGACTCGGCGAACTGAGATGAGAACAGCGGAGGCTGGTACCCGAGGCTACTCTGAAAAGGAGATAGCCCGGTCGCAGACGAAGGAAGCGAGTTGTGGGCGTATTCTGCCCAGGGGAGCTGTTCTGACCAAGACGCAGGGTTGCGAAAAGAAAGACTGCGTAAGATGCGACCAATAGTCTGATTGGCCCGTTCTGTTTGACCGTTAGACTGGGGGTGAAAGCCGGAAGAGAGACTGACGGAAGCCCCAATCAAACGGCAAAACTCCCTCCAAAATTGAGATGTGAATTGCGGACCTCTGTCCGAAACGACGTCTGACGGAAGGCCATGAATTCTGAAAACATTCTCGATGATGATTTGTGCCGTCTCTTTAGCAGAAGGAAGCTTAGCAAGGGGAATGAAATGAGCCGCCTTAGAGAACCTATCGACAACCGTAAGAATAACAGTCTTCCCCGCTGACGAAGGCAGTCCGGTGACAAAATCTAAGGCGATGTGAGACCACGGTCGAGAGGGAATAGGAAGCGGCCTGAGACGGCCGGCAGGAGGAGAGTTACCGGACTTAGTCTGCGCGCAGACCGAACAAGCAGCCACGAAACGACGCGTGTCATGCTCCCGGGTGGGCCACCAAAAACGCTGGCGAATGGAAGCAAGCGTACCCCGAACGCCAGGGTGGCCGGCTAACTTGGCAGAGTGAGCCCACTGAAGAACGGCCAGACGAGTAGGAACGGGAACGAAAAGAAGGTTCCTAGGACAAGCGCGCGGCGACGGAGTGTGAGTGAGCGCTTGCTTTACCTGCCTCTCAATTCCCCAGACAGTCAACCCGACAACACGCCCCTCAGGGAGAATCCCCTCGGGGTCAGTGGAGGCTACTGAAGAGACGAGACAAAGCATCAGGCTTGGTGTTCTTAGAGCCCGGACGATAAGAAATCACGAACTCGAAACGAGCGAAAAACAGCGCCCAACGCGCCTGACGCGCATTAAGTCGTTTGGCAGAACGGATGTACTCAAGGTTCCTATGGTCAGTCCAAACGACAAAAGGAACGGTCGCCCCCTCCAACCACTGTCGCCATTCGCCTAGGGCTAACCGGATGGCGAGCAGTTCGCGGTTACCCACATCATAGTTACGTTCCGACGGCGACAGGCGATGAGAAAAATACGCGCATGGGTGGACCTTGTCGTCAGAGAGGGAGCGCTGAGAAAGAATGGCTCCCACGCCCACCTCTGACGCGTCAACCTCGACAACGAACTGTCTAGAGACGTCAGGTGTAACAAGGATAGGAGCGGATGTAAAACGATTCTTGAGGAGATCAAAAGCTCCCTGGGCGGAAACGGACCACTTAAAGCACGTCTTGACAGAAGTAAGGGCTGTGAGAGGAGCTGCCACCTGACCGAAATTACGGATGAAACGACGATAGAAGTTCGCGAAGCCGAGAAAGCGCTGCAGCTCGACGCGTGACTTAGGGGCGGGCCAATCAATGACAGCTTGGACCTTAGCGGGATCCATCTTAATGCCTTCAGCGGAAATAACAGAACCGAGAAATGTGACGGAGGAGGCATGAAAAGTGCACTTCTCAGCCTTCACAAAAAGACAATTCTCTAAAAGGCGCTGGAGGACACGTCGAACGTGCTGAACATGAATCTGGAGTGACGGTGAAAAAATCAGGATATCGTCAAGGTAAACGAAAACAAAGATGTTCAGCATGTCTCTCAGGACATCATTGACTAATGCCTGAAAGACAGCTGGAGCGTTAGCGAGGCCGAAAGGAAGAACCCGGTATTCAAAGTGCCCTAACGGAGTGTTAAACGCCGTCTTCCACTCGTCCCCCTCCCTGATGCGCACGAGATGGTAAGCGTTACGAAGGTCCAACTTAGTGAAAAACCTGGCTCCCTGCAGGATCTCGAAGGCTGAAGACATAAGAGGAAGCGGATAACGATTCTTCACTGTTATGTCATTCAGCCCTCGATAATCTATGCAGGGGCGCAGAGACCCGTCCTTCTTCTTGACAAAAAAAACCCCGCTCCGGCGGGAGAGGAGGAGGGGACTATGGTACCGGCGTCAAGAGCTACAGACAAATAATCTTCGAGAGCCTTACGTTCGGGAGCCGACAGAGAGTATAGTCTACCCCGGGGGGGGGGTGGTTCCCGGAAGGACATCAATACTACAATCATACGACCGGTGTGGAGGAAGAGAGGTGGCCCTGGACCGACTGAACACCGTGCGCAGATCGTGATATTCCTCCGGCACCCCTGTCAAATCACCAGGCTCCTCCTGTGAAGAAGAGACAGAGGAAACAGGAGGGATAGCAGACATTAAACATTTCACATGACAAGAGACGTTCCAGGAGAGGATAGAATTACTAGACCAATTAATGGAAGGATTATGACAAACTAGCCAGGGATGGCCCAAAACAACAGGTGTAAAAGGTGAACGAAAAATTAAAAAAGAAATGGTTTCACTATGATTACCAGAAACAGTGAGGGTTAAAGGTAGCGTCTCACGCTGAATCCTGGGGAGAGGACTACCATCCAGGGCGAACAAGGCCGTGGGCTCCTTTAACTGTCTGAGAGGAATGTCATGTTCCCGAGCCCAGGTCTCGTCCATAAAACAGCCCTCCGCCCCAGAGTCTATTAAGGCACTGCAGGAAGCTGACGAACCGGTCCAGCGTAGATGGACCGACAAGGTAGTGCAGGATCTTGAAGGAGAGACAGGAGTAGTAGCGCTCACCAGTAGCCCTCCGCTTACTGACGAGCTCTGGCCTTTTACTGGACATGAAGTGACAAAATGACCAGCGGAACCGCAATAGAGACAGAGGCGGTTGGTGATTCTCCGTTCCCTCTCCTTAGTCGAGATGCGGATACCTCCCAGCTGCATGGGCTCAGCACCCGAGCCGGCAGAGGAAGATGGTAGTGATGCGGAGAGGGGGGCAACGGAGAACGCGAGCTCCTTTCCACGAGCTCGGTGACGAAGATCAACCCGTCGCTCAATGCGAATAGCGAGTTCAATCAAGGAATCCACGCTGGAAGGAACCTCCCGGGAGAGAATCTCATCCTTTACCTCTGCGCGGAGACCCTCCAGAAAACGAGCGAGCAAAGCCGGCTCGTTCCAGCCACTGGAGGCAGCAAGAGTGCGAAACTCAATAGAGTAGTCTGTTATGGATCGATTATCTTGACATAGGGAAGACAGGGCCCTGGAAGCCTCCTCCCCAAAAACAGATCGATCAAAAACCCGTATCATCTCCTCCTTAAAGTCCTGATACTGGTTAGTACACTCAGCCCTTGCCTCCCAGATTGCCGTGCCCCACTCACGAGCCCGTCCAATAAGGAGAGATATGACGTAGGCGACACGAGCAGTGCTCCTGGAGTAAGTGTTGGGCTGGAGAGTAAACACTATATCACACTGGGTGAGGAACGAGCGGCATTCAGTGGGCTCCCCAGAGTAACACGGCGGGTTATTGATTCTGGGCTCCGGAGATTCGAAAGCCCTGGAAGTGGCCGGTGGATCGAGGCGGAGATGGTGAACCTGTTCTGTGAGGTTGGAGACTTGGGTGGCCAGGGTCTCAACGGCATGTCGAGCAGCAGACACCTCCTGCTCGTGTCTGCCTAGCATCGCTCCCTGGATCCCGACGGCTGAGTGGAGAGGATCCGAAGTCGCTGGGTCCATTCTTGGTCGGATTCTTCTGTTACGGTGCGTGAATGAGGACCCAAAAGCGAATTAACTTAAACAGAGCTTCTTTAATTACCAAACATAGGTAGGCTCAGACGGACCGGCAGATTCCGACAGGACAAGACAAGGTTACAGCAAACATGACGACAGTCTGGTTCAGGCATGAAACACAACAAACAAGAATCCGACAAAGACAGGAGCAGAAACAGAGAGAGATATAGGGACCTAATCAGAGGGAAAAAGGGAACAGGTGGGAAAAGGGGTGACGAGGTGGTTAGGAGGAGACAAGGCACAGCTGGGGGAAAGAGGGGGAGAAAAGGTAACCTAACAACGACCAGCAGAGGGAGACAGGGTGAAGGGAAAGGACAGAGACAAGACACAACATGACAGTACATGACAGATATCATCCGTTGAAACGTCTTTCCTACCTGCTACCGATGTCATTCTTCTGTGAGCTGCTCCATGCCAAAACCAGTTGAGAGCTGAGCGCTCTTACTGCCTGCAGATGGTATTCTGATGAAACTAGACCATGAATGCGGCGCGCATGTGAATATATTTCACATGCTTTGGGATTGTGTAGGCTACTTTGTGCATTATTTCACTATTGTACTACATACTTGAAGAGTCGTGTACCTCCACTACACTACTTTGATACACATCAGTGGGGATGAGGAAGTGAGTATAGGCAAAGAAGTTACAGGTCTGTGAGAGCCAGAAATCTTGCTTGTTTGTAGGTGACCAAATACTTATTTTCCACCATATTTTGCCAATAAATTCACTAAAAATCCAACAATGTGATTTTCTGGATATTTGTTTCTCATTTTGTCTGTCATAGTTGAAGTGTACCTATGATGAAAATTACAGGCCTCTCTCATCTTTTTAAGTGGGAGAACTTGCACAATTGGTGGCTGACTAAATACTTTTTTTGCCCCACTGTACGTCAAAACACATGGTTTGATGCCATTCCATTCGCTCCGTCCCAGCCATTATTATGAATGGTCCTCCCCTCAGCAACCTCTACTGATGCACTGGTATTACCATTGCTGTCTTTTTAGTAGTACAAACCTGACACACACTGAAGGCCTAGGTCCAATAGGTTCGGCACTGTGCAAACATGTCTATAATAGAAATAAAGACTGCAGGTATTCATGTTTCAAGAAAGGAGTGTATATATTTGGCCTGCCCCCACTGAGTTTTTTTACTCAGTTGATCTCGGGAAGAAATTACGAGTCCTCACTGTCCGAGACAAAACCAAGTACAAATGTATCTGACAAGGAGACAAGACCGAGACACTCAGTGTGGTCTTAAGGCCGGACTCGAGACCGAGACTACAACACTGGAGAATGGGCATACTATTGTAATGTAATGGAGAAATCAGATTTATTTTAAAGAAAATAATTCTCTCTGTACTTTTTACATTTCAATGTTATAACTTTAAAACGCCAGTAATGAGTGCTGGGTGTTTTTTAAAAAGGGAAACTTTTTCAGCAACAGGTTAATTCAATTATGCCTGATAGAATGACAAGTGACTTTATGACAGCTCTGCCTAGTTCTCGTTCTGCCTAATCTTTTAATTCTCGATGTTGGAGCCAACAATTTGGTACATTAAGCAAAGTATCCAGAGTTCTTGTTCAAACTTCTGTCATGGTCTCTCTTACAGGTCTGATGCCTATTTTACTGTCTGCCTTGTACAGGGAAAAACCTATGGTTCAATCAATGTACACGTATGTATTTACAGCCACAGGTCAATTTTGTTGAAATATAATTGGAATGAAATTGTACACATGGCTTTAGTGAATTCACATTTTCAAGTGCTGTTCTGTAGATGTTGAAGGGTCAAGCTGGGCTACATGACCGTTACTTGTTCATCCAAATTCATGCAGGTTTATCACTGTAAAAGTCTCAATTAATATTAGCACATAAAAATTTACATTAAAGTAACTTTTGACCATACACGGCTATGTCTTTATTTCTGATGGGAATAGGGAGGTTGGCTCTGTCGTCACTGAATTATCTAAATACATTTAGATTGAGTTTGAGAATGTAATAATACTACTGTACATTTTAACTGTAAAATGCCCTGGCTGTGGCCAAATGAAAGCCGAGTCCATTGTTTTGATACCCTATCTTTTAAAATGTTTGTAAGAGTTCTTTGACAGAAGCACTTTATGTACATGATCCAAGCCTCTGGCATCTGTAGTGCTGTAGTTGTCCCTCACTCAATCTCGCTGCCAATGGCAAAAGCTCGGATACAGGATTTACAGATGAATGGGTGCTTTGACGCACAGCCTGACAGTAATTGGAAAGGAATGTTACAACCAAAATGTCATGGCTTTCACTTATGAAGTTGTTGCTTTTGCACAGAGTTCCTTGTTCGGCGAAAACAATGATTCCAATTATCTTAGACGTCTTCTCCGCTTGTGCTGTACAGTTTATGACTGTAGCAATAAATAGTACAAAGTCCACCTTTTCAACATGTAGCATTTCACCATCCCTTTCACTGTTCCAGTCAGATACATTTGAGTCTTAAAACACGCTTCTTCTGCTCCGCAGACACACAAACCAAAATCTTAATAAGACCACTTCTTGTGACTCTTACCGCCTCCACACTTTCCTCCAAAACAATCCAGGTTTTCCTCGTGACATTAAAACGTATTTCCCAAGTAGCATTGATCCAAAGCTCTCACTCCGACTCCTCGTTTTCAAACACAGGGTTCTTGGGCCATGATGGAGGCGACGGCATCAATGCCTTATCCAAAGGAAGCTCAGGGTCAACAGTGACAATACCTGAAAACAGGCCACAGTTAGGAGTGCCATGGCCAAAAGTAACAACAACCAATGAAAACATGCAATAGGGTCATTTTAAAATGTTGAAATCTTACCTTGGTTTCCTCAGCATTTGATAAGCATCACTGATCTTGGCCTCATCGGGTAAAGAGAGTGTCCAGCTGAAGAGCATATCCACCACTCTCTTCTTCGCCACCTCCGACACTCTGTCACCTAGATACTGGAACAGGAACAGGGTTCATCTGGATGGATTCCATTTTAACAAAGCAACAAATAGATCTATGGGGTCAAGGACCAACAGAAAACAGAAAACAGTTGAAATTGATATTATCTACTTATTTAAGGTGACATCCCTTTGATGACTTCATTTAGAATGTCTGGAGTCATTATGTCAGTTCATTACATTACACTGACTCTCTCGATGGACATCAGTGGATAGCCCTTCTCTCAGGGGTTCTTTGTCTGTCTGAAACCTTTTGATGTCCAGCCCAGGCAGGATGTTGAATTGGAGTTATCCCTGTCATTGCTTATGGCTGTGGACTCTGACTCGTCCTCCAAATTGTATTTTCTAGGTCGTAACTCGCAACCCCTTGGGATTGAGCAATTAAAAACAATCCATGAAATGGCCAAGCTAAGCAGTTTTAGTTTCATTCTACTTGATTAGATGAGGTGTTTGGCTGCTTATATCAAGCATCTGAAAATGTTATCACTTCTGGCATGAGACATCTGTAAATTAGAATCTAAGCCCTCTATCAAATGAGAATCAAACAAGGTTAATGTGCTGCCCAGTTCTCCTCCAACAGCCATAAAGACACCAACGCCGGGGTGAGATGATGGCTTAGTGTGTGTGTGTGTGTGTGTGTGTGTGTGTGGGGGGGGGGGGGGGGGGGGGAGTGATAAATCTGGAATTTCCCATGTTGACATTTCCTCAAAGTTAAACAATGGGTATTCTTTGTTGAGGATTTTCTCTTTCAATTTCATGTATTTGACCTACTCCTTTCTGTTGTGTTTTCTAATCACTTACCCTTTTCCCCTTCATCTCTTAGAATGGAGACAATGCCATGGGGAACGCTGGTGAGGACAACTTAACTTCCACTTCTGAGGAGTAATTTACAGGACTAACAAAGGCCTAAGTGCAGTAATTTAGTAGGGGAAAAAGTATTATATATTATATATATAATTGTATTTTTAAATACACTTTTTAATTATCAGGGAGTGCTGCAGCGCCACCCTTACTTCCCACAGCTATGTTGAAATGTTGAATATTTATAGTGTATGTGTATAAAGGGAAAGGAAAAGGGGGATACCTAGTCAGTTGTCCAACTGACCCCCAAGACATGCTAACCTCACCATTACAATAACAGTGGAGGATAACATTCTTGGGGGGCATATGATGTTTGTGTCTAACTTTCTCACTCATCATTATTCACGATTCATTCAGAACTATCCATAATCATGGTAGCATCCACATTAATGTAGAATTGTTTAGAAACATATTCTAAAATGACAATACATCATTTACCATTCATTTCTATTGGGAACTAAAATAATCTGACAACCAAAACAAACAGCAAATGCCTCCAACAAGTTTGTAGAGTCACAAGCTTGATGTAATCATTGCCTGCTAGGTATATGGGACCAAATATTACTTTCAGAGCTGGAATAAATGCTGCACTGATTAAGAATGGCCACACAATTCCAGTCAAAATAGAAGATAAGAAACACTGTAGCCTAACATTACGAAACGTCCCCTCAATATCAACTGCGTTGATTTTCAGCAAACTTAACATGTGTAAATATTTGTATGAACATAACAAGATTCAACAACTGAGACAAACTGAACAAGTTCCACATTAATGTGATTATTACATTTCTGTTAATGTGTCCCCGAACAAAGGGGGGAGGGTCAAAATCAAAAGTAACAGCCAGTATATGGTGTGGCCACCAGCTGCATTAAGTACTGCAGTGCGTCTCCTCCTCATGGACTGCACCAGATTTGAGAGTTCTTGCTGTAAGATGTTACCCCACTCTTCCACCAAGGCACCTGCAAGTTCCCGGACATTTCTGGGGGGGAATGGCCCTTGTCTTCACCCTCTGATCCAACAGGTCCCAGATGTGCTCAATGGGATTGAGGTCCGGGCTCGTCGCTGGCCACGGCAGAACACTGACATTCCTGTCTTGCAGGAAATCACGCACAGAACGAGCAGTATGGCTGGTGGCATTGTCATGCTGGAGGGTCATGTCAGGATGAGCCTGCAGGAAGGGTACCACATGAGGGAGGAAGATGACTTCCATGTAACGCACAGCGTTGAGATTTCCTGCAATGAAAACATGCTCAGTCCAATGATGCTGTGACACACCGCCCCAGACCCTCCACCTTCAAAACGATCCAGCTCCAGAGTAAAGGCCTCGGTGTAACGCTCATTCCTTCGACGATAAACACGAATCAGACCATCACCCCTGGTAAGACAAAACCGCGACTCTTCAGTGAAGAACACTTTTTGCCAGTCCTGTCTGGTCCAGCGACGGTGGGTTTGTGCCCGTAGGCGACATTGTTGCCGGTGATGTCTGGTGAGGACCTGCCTTACAACAGACCAACAAGCCCTCAGTCCAGCCTCTCTCAGCCTATTGCGGACAGTCTGAGCACTGATGGAGGGATTGTGCGTTCCTGGTGTAACTCGGGCAGTTGTTGTTGCCATCCTGTACCTGTCCCGCAGGTTTGATGTTCAGATGTACCGATCCTGTGCAGGAGTTGTTACACATGGTCTGTCACTGCGAGGACGATCAGCTGTCCGTCCGGTCTCCCTGTAGCACTGTCTTAGGCATCTCACAGTACGGACATTGCAATTTATTGCCCTGGCCACATCTGCAGTCCTCATGCCTCTTTGCAGCATGCCTAAGGCACGTTCACGCAGATGAGTCAGTAGAAAGGCCTCTTTAGTGTCCTAAGTTTTCATAACTGTGACCTTAATTGCCTACCGTCTAACACTGTTAGTGTCTTAACGACCGTTCCAAAAGGTGCATGTTCATTAATTGTCTGTTTCGTTGAACAAACATAGGAAAGAGTGTTTATACCCTTTACTATGAAGATCTGTGAAGTTATTGGGATTTTTACGAATTACCTTTGAAAGACAGGGTCCTGAAAAAAGGACGTTTCTTTTTTTTTGCTGAGTTTATATCCAACAGAACTCCATTTATTGACAGGTGCAATGATCGGTAAACTGCTCTGACAGCTGATGCTTAAAGTTAGTGAGGGAGATAAAGACTCCAGCTTCAGTGATTTTTGAAATTTGTTCCAGTCACAGGCAGCAGAGAACTGTAAGGAAAGGAGCCAAATCGAGGAGTTGGCTTTGGGGACGACCAGTGAAATATACCTGCTGGAGCACGTGCTACGGGTGGGTACTACTATAGTGACCAGTGAGCTGAAATAAGGCGGGACTTTACCTAGAAAAGACTTATAGATGACCTGGAGCCAGTGGGTTTGGTGACGAATATGAAGCGAGGGCCAACCAACGAGAGCATACAGGTCACAGTGGTGGGTAGTATATGGGGCTTTGGTGACAAAACGGATGGTACTATGATAGACTACATCCAATTTGCTGAGTAGAGTGTTGGAGGCTATTTTGTAAATGACATCGCCGAAGTCAAGGATGGTAGGATAGTGAGTTTTATGAGGCTTTTGGCAGCATGAGTGAATGATGCTTTGCTGCGAAATAGGAAGCTGATTCTAGATTACATTTTGGATTGGAGATGCCTAATATGAGTCTGTAAGGAGAGTTTACAGTCTAACCAGACACCTAGGTATTTATAGTTATCCACATATTCTAAGTCAGAACCGTCCAGAGTAGTGACGCTAGACAGGTGGGCGGGTGCGGGCAGCGATCGGTTGAAGAGCATGCGTTTAGTTTTGCTTGCATTGAGGAGAAGGTACGGTGGGATTCGAAATGGTCAGTGATCTATTTGTCAACTTGGCTTTCGAAGACTTTAGAAAGGCAGGGTAGGATAGGATAGATATAGGTCTGTAGCAGTTTGGGTCTAGAGTGTGTCCCCCTTTGAAGAGGGGGAAGACTGCGGCAGCTTTCCAATCTTTAGGGATCTCAGACGATACGAAAGAGAGGTTGAACAGACTGGTAATAGGAGTTGCAACAATTGCGGCGGATAATTTTAGAAAGATAGGGTCCAGATTGTCTAGCCCAGCTCATTTGTAGGGGTCAAGATTCTGCAGCTCTTTCAGAACATCAGCTATCTGGATTTGGGTGAAGGAGAAATGGGGGAGGCTTGGGTATGTCAATTAGAAAGGCCTTCGCTGAAATGTTTTAGTGAGCGTTTGTCAGAAAACATGTGCGCATGAATGTTCCATGTCAAAGGATTTGTGTCTTGTCCCCCAATGAATGCAAGAGCAGAAATCTGGGTGAAAAAAAAATTATACTTTTATTCGGGTGAGGACAAAGAAACAAGGAATACAAAGACTTATGTTACTATCTCACCACTCTCATATTAAAATGTAATGGCATTCCATATGATGCAATATGACATGCTTTAGAAGGAAAGTGGCACTGCGGAAACAAATAGGGGCTGAAAATACAAGGAGCCGGGACTAGGTGTGGAAGAGGGGTGACACAGGTGAACTCCAGGAAGCATCCCACAGCACTGGAGATGTCTCAGCACCGGTGTCACCTCAAGGTCTTTACTTTATGTTGACTTCACATTGACTTCACCTTGCAGTGATTTCCCTCCTGCAAGTGTTATGCGGTGAGTGAGGACCCAAAAGCGGTTTAACATAAACAGAGTTTCTTTAATAACGAAACACACGTAGGCTCAGATGGACAGGCAGATTCCGACAGGACAGGACAAGGTAAAGCAAACATGACGATAGTCTGGTTCTGGCATGAGATACACAAACGAGAATCCGACAAAGACAGAAGCAGAAACAGAGAGAGATATAGAGACCTAATCAGAGGGAAAAAGGGAACAGGTGGGAAAAGGGGTGAACGAGGTAGTCAGAGAAGACAAGGAACAGCTGGGGGAAAGAGGGGAAGAAAAGGTAACCTAGTACGACCAGCAGAGGGAGACAGGGTGAAGAGAAAGGACAGAAACAAGACACAACATGACAATACATGACAGTACCCCCCCACTCACCGAGCGCCTCCTGGCGCACTCGAGGAGGAAACCTGGCGGCAACGGAGGAAATCATCGATCAGCGAACGGTCCAGCACGTCCCGAGAGGGAACCCAACTCCTCTCCTCAGGACCGTACCCCTCCCAATCCACTAGGTACTGATGACCACGGCCCCGAGGACGCATGTCCAAAATCTTACGGACCCTGTAGATAGGTGCGCCCTCGACAAGGATGGGGGGGGGGGGGGAAGACGAGCGGGGGCGCGAAGAACGGGCTTAACACAGGAGACATGGAAGACCGGGTGGACGCGACGAAGATATCGCGGAAGAAGAAGTCGCACTGCGACAGGATTAATGATCTGAGAAATACGGAACGGACCAATGAACCGCGGGGTCAACTTGCGAGAAGCTGTCTTAAGGGGAAGGTTCTGAGTGGAGAGCCAAACTCTCTGACCGCGACAATATCTAGGACTCTTAGTTCTACGCTTATTAGCAGCTCTCACAGTCTGCGCCCTATAACGGCAAAGTGCAGACCTGACCCTCTTCCAGGTGCGCTCGCAACGTTGGACAAAAGCCTGAGCGGAGGGGACGCTGGACTCGGCGAACTGAGATGAGAACAGCGGAGGCTGGTACCCGAGGCTACTCTGAAAAGGAGATAGCCCGGTCGCAGACGAAGGAAGCGAGTTGTGGGCGTATTCTGCCCAGGGGAGCTGTTCTGACCAAGACGCAGGGTTGCGAAAAGAAAGACTGCGTAAGATGCGACCAATAGTCTGATTGGCCCGTTCTGCTTGACCGTTAGACTGGGGGTGAAAGCCGGAAGAGAGACTGACGGAAGCCCCAATCAAACGGCAAAACTCCCTCCAAAATTGAGACGTGAATTGCGGACCTCTGTCCGAAACGACGTCTGACGGAAGGCCATGAATTCTGAAAACATTCTCGATGATGATTTGTGCCGTCTCTTTAGCAGAAGGAAGCTTAGCAAGGGGAATAAAATGAGCCGCCTTAGAGAACCTATCGACAACCGTAAGAATAACAGTCTTCCCCGCTGACGAAGGCAGTCCGGTGACAAAATCTAAGGCGATGTGAGACCACGGTCGAGAGGGAATGGGAAGCGGCCTGAGACGGCCGGCAGGAGGGGAGTTACCGGACTTAGTCTGCGCGCAGACCGAACAAGCAGCCACGAAACGACGCGTGTCATGCTCCCGGGTGGGTCACCAAAAACGCTGGCGAATGGAAGCAAGCGTACCCCGAACGCCAGGGTGGCCGGCTAACTTGGCAGAGTGAGCCCACTGAAGAATGGCCAGACGAGTAGGAACGGGAACGAAAAGAAGGTTCCTAGGACAAGCGCGCGGCGACGGAGTGTGAGTGAGTGCTTGCTTTACCTGCCTCTCAATTCCCCAGACAGTCAACCCGACAACACGCCCCTCAGGGAGAATCCCCTCGGGGTCAGTGGAGGCTACTGAAGAACTGAAGAGACGAGATAAAGCATCAGGCTTGGTGTTCTTAGAGCCCGGACGATAAGAAATCACGAACTCGAAACGAGCGAAAAACAGCGCCCAGCGCGCCTGACGCGCATTAAGTCGTTTGGCAGAACGGATGTACTCAAGGTTCCTATGGTCGGTCCAAACGACAAAAGGAACGGTCGCCCCCTCCAACCACTGTCGCCATTCGCCTAGGGCTAAGCGGATGGCGAGCAGTTCGCGGTTTCCCACATCATAGTTACGTTCCGACGGCGACAGGCGATGAGAAAAATACGCGCAAGGGTGGACCTTGTCGTCAGAGGGGGAGCGCTGAGAAAGAATGGCTCCCACGCCCACCTCTGACGCGTCAACCTCGACAACGAACTGTCTAGAGACGTCAGGTGTAACAAGGATAGGTGCGGATGTAAAACGATTCTTGAGGAGATCAAAAGCTCCCTGGGCGGAAACGGACCACTTAAAGCACGTCTTGACAGAAGTAAGGGCTGTGAGAGGAGCTGCCACCTGACCGAAATTACGGATGAAACGACGATAGAAGTTTGCGAAGCCGAGAAAGCGCTGCAGCTCGACGCGTGACTTAGGGACGGGCCAATCAATGACAGCTTGGACCTTAGCGGGATCCATCTTAATGCCTTCAGCGGAAATAACAGAACCGAGAAATGTGACGGAGGAGGCATGAAAAGTGCACTTCTCAGCCTTCACAAAAAGACAATTCTCTAAAAGGCGCTGGAGGACACGTCGAACGTGCTGAACATGAATCTGGAGTGACAGTGAAAAAATCAGGATATCGTCAAGGTAAACGAAAACAAAGATGTTCAGCATGTCTCTCAGGACATCATTGACTAATGCCTGAAAGACAGCTGGAGCGTTAGCGAGGCCGAAAGGAAGAACCCGGTATTCAAAGTGCCCTAACGGAGTGTTAAACGCCGTCTTCCACTCGTCCCCCTCCCTGATGCGCACGAGATGGTAAGCGTTACGAAGGTCCAACTTAGTGAAAAACCTGGCTCCCTGCAGGATCTCGAAGGCTGAAGACATAAGAGGAAGCGGATAACGATTCTTCACTGTTATGTCATTCAGCCCTCGATAATCTATGCAGGGGCGCAGGGACCCGTCCTTCTTCTTAACAAAAAAAAACCCCGCTCCGGCGGGAGAGGAGGAGGGGACTATGGTACCGGCGGCAAGAGCTACAGACAAATAATCTTCGAGAGCCTTACGTTCGGGAGCCGACAGAGAGTATAGTCTACCCCGGGGGGGAGTGGTTCCCGGAAGGAGATCAATACTACAATCATACGACCGGTGTGGAGGAAGAGAGGTGGCCCTGGATCGACTGAACACCGTGCGCAGATCGTGATATCCCTCCGGCACCCCTGTCAAATCACCAGGCTCCTCCTGTGAAGAAGAGACAGAGGAAACAGGAGGGATAGCAGACATTAAACATTTCACATGACAAGAGACGTTCCAGGAGAGGATAGAATTACTAGACCAATTAATAGAAGGATTATGACAAACTAGCCAGGGATGGCCCAAAACAACAGGTGTAAAAGGTGAACGAAAAATTAAAAAAGAAATGGTTTCGCTATGATTACCAGAGACAGTGAGGGTTAAAGGTAGCGTCTCACGCTGAATCCTGGGGAGAGGACTACCATCCAAGGCGAACAAGGCCGTGGGCTCCCTTAACTGTCTGAGAGGAATGTCATGTTCCCGAGCCCAGGTCTCGTCCATAAAACAGCCCTCCGCCCCAGAGTCTATCAAGGCACTGCAGGAAGCTGACGAACCGGTCCAGCGTAGATGGACCGACAAGGTAGTGCAGGATCTTGAAGGAGAGACAGGAGTAGTAGCGCTCACCAGTAGCCCTCCGCTTACTGATGAGCTCTGGCTTTTACTGGACATGAAGTGACAAAATGACCAGCGGAACCGCAATAGAGACAGAGGCGGTTGGTGATTCTCCGTTCCCTCTCTTTAGTCGAGATGCGGATACCTCCCAGCTGCATAGGCTCAGCACCCGAGCCGGCAGAGGAAGATGGTAGTGATGCGGAGAGGGGGGCAACGGAGAACGCGAGCTCCTTTCCACGAGCTCGATGATGAAGATCAACCCGTCGCTCTATGCGAATAGCGAGTTCAATCAAGGAATCCACGCTGGAAGGAACCTCCCGGGAGAGAATCTCATCCTTTACCTCCGCGCGGAGACCCTCCAGAAAACGAGCGAGCAAAGCCGGCTCGTTCCAGTCACTGGAGGCAGCAAGAGTGCGAAACTCAATAGAGTAGTCTGTTATGGATCGATTACCTTGACATAGGGAAGACAGGACCCTGGAAGCTTCCTCCCCAAAAACAGAACGATCAAAAACCCGTATCATCTCCTCCTTAAAGTCCTGATACTGGTTAGTACACTCAGCCCTTGCCTCCCAGATTGCCGTGCCCCACTCACGAGCCCGTCCAGTAAGGAGAGATATGACGTAGGCGATACGAGCTGTGCTCCTGGAGTAAGTGTTGGGCTGGAGAGAAAACACAATATCACACTGGGTGAGGAACGAGCGGCATTCAGTGGGCTCCCCAGAGTAACACGGCGGGTTATTGATTCTGGGCTCCGGAGATTCGAAAGCCCTGGAAGTGGCCGGTGGATCGAGGCGGAGATGGTGAACCTGTTCTGTGAGGTTGGAGACTTGGGTGGCCAGGGTCTCAACGGCATGTCGAGCAGCAGACAATTCCTGCTCGTGTCTGCCTAGCATCGCTCCCTGGATCTCGACGGCTGAGTGGAGAGGATCCGAAGTCGCTGGGTCCATTCTTGGTCGGATTCTTCTGTTATGCGGTGAGTGAGGACCCAAAAGCGGTTTAACATAAACAGAGTTTCTTTAATAACGAAACACACGTAGGCTCAGATGGACAGGCAGATTCCGACAGGGTAAAGCAAACACGACGATAGTCTGGTTCTGGCATGAGATACACAAACGAGAATCCGACAAAGACAGAAGCAGAAACAGAGAGAGATATAGAGACCTAATCAGAGGGAAAAAGGGAACAGGTGGGAAAAGGGGTGAACGAGGTAGTCAGAGAAGACAAGGAACAGCTGGGGGAAAGAGGGGAAGAAAAGGTAACCTAGTACGACCAGCAGAGGGAGACAGGGTGAAGAGAAAGGACAGAAACAAGACACAACATGACAATACATGACAGCAAGATCTTATTTTAAATTTAAGCAGAAAACACCAAATTAGTTTGTCCTGTGTTGTGTCCTGTGTTGTGTTTACTTTTGCCAGGCTACAAGTGTCTCTTTCACTTTGCTTTCATGTAGTTTGAATACTCCTTTCCATTGTGTGGTCTAATAATTAACCCCTTTTCCTTCATCTCCTCTTAGAATGGAGACCATGGGGAATGGTGAGGACAATTTAAGGTTTAATGTCCAGGTTATCTCAACATGGGAAAGGAGACAGGATAACATGCTTGAGACTTAAGAATTTCAACATGTTTAAAAGCTCAAGAGGCTGTATTGCCACATTGCATAATAACATACAAAAAGTCCATAAACACTCATTGAATGTGGAATGTTTCAACACTTCAAACCATACTAAAATCATGTTTTTTTTAAATGTAAAATCTATTTTAGGAGTGTTTATATATTAATAATAACAACAGTTGTCTGATAACATTGTGGAGGTCGAGGGCATTTCCCCTCCAGAGCAGAGAGACATCCTGGGTTGAGTACCCTCTCCAAACTCCGCCATCCTTTTCTGTTTTTTTAAAAAGAAGAATCTCCACCCGTATATATCTGAACCCAGGAATTTCGTCCCGTCCTCCTCTTCTTCTCCTCCCTCCCAGAGTCCATTGTTTTGATAGGAATATTCAACAAAAAAAGAGGGGGTAAGTGTTATGTATCTGATCCAAGCCTCTGGCATCAAAATCAAATTTTATGTCACATGCGCTGAAAACAGATGTAGACCTTATTGTGAAATGCTTACTTACAAGCCCTTAAATCAACAATGCAGTTTTAAGAGTTAAGAAAATATTTACTAAATAAACTCTTTTCAGTCTCCTGCGGAGGAATAGGCGTCGTCGCGCCCTCTTCAGGACTGTCTTGGTGAGTTTGGACCTTGATAGTTTGTTGGTGATGTGGAAACCAAGGAACTTGAAACTCTCTAACCGCTCAACTACAGCCCCGTTGATGTGAATGGGGGCGTGTTCGGCCCTCCTTTTTCCTTTAGTCCATGATCAGCTCCTTTTCCTTGCTCACTTTGAGGGAGAGGTTGTTGTCCTGGCACAACACTGCCAGGTCTCTGACCACCTCCCTATAGGCTGTCTCGTCATTGTCAGTGATCAGGCCTACCACCGTTGTTTCGTCAGCAAACTTGATGGTGTTGGAGTTGTGCTTGGCCTCAGGTGGGGACTAAGCATGCACCCGAGGGGCCATCGTGTAGAAGATCAGCGTGGTAGATGTGTTATTGCCTACCCTTACCACCTGGGGGCAGCCCGTCAGGAAGTGCAATTGCGATTGCGTCATCTGTGGATCTGCAGGGGCAGTATGCGAATTGGAGTGGGTCTAGGGTTTCCGGGATGATGATGTTGATGTGAGCCATAACCAGCTTTTCAAAACACTTCATGGCTACGGATGTGAGTGCTACGGGGCGGTAATTTAGGCAGGTTACCTTGGCATTCTTAGGCACAAGGACTATTGTGGTCTGCTTGAAACATGTAGGTATTAGACTCGGTCAGGGAGAGGTTGAAAATGTCAGTGAAGACACTTGCCTGTTGGTACACGTATGTTCAAAGTACACGTCCTGGTAATCCGTCTGGCCCTACAGCCTTTAAACAGGTCAACATTTACAAGGTCTTACTTACATCGGCTACAGAAAGCATGATCACACAGTTGTCCGGAAAAGCTGGTTCGCTCATGCATGCGTTAGCGTTGCTTGCCTCAAAGTGAGCATAAAAGGTATTTTGCCTGTCCGGTAGGCTTGCGTCACTGGGCAGCTCGCGTCTGGGTTTCCCTTTGTAGTCCATAATAGTTTGCAAGCCCTATCACATCCGACAAGCCTCAGAGCCGGTGTAGTAGGATTTAAGCTTAGTCTTGTATTAACGCTTTGCCTGTTTGATGGTTCGTCTAAGGCAGGCCTGGGCAATTCCAGTCCTCGGAGGCCTGATTGGTATCACACTCCCCCCCCCCCCCCCCCCCCCCCCATCCATCCCTAGCAAATACAGCTGATTTAAACTAATTGCATTGTGACTGAGGTGGTATACTCCTCAATGCCATCGGATGAATCCCGGAACATAGTCTGTGCTAGCAAAACAGTCCTGTAGTGCTATAGTCACAGCCCTGCTGGCCAAAGGGCATGAGGTGTAAGTTGTCCCTCACTCCATCTGGTGCCAATGGCAAAAGCTCTGATCTGTGAAAAAATAAACATTTGATACATATGAATTTGTTGCTTTTGTGCCAGGTTCATTGTTTGGCAAAAACTGAATGTACGCCTGGTTTGTTCCGAGTCTGACTCAGCCAAAATATTTTTGGTGGAGCCTTTGTACACTGAAAAAAATATAAAAGTATTTCTGGTCTATAAAAAAGCTCTTTTGTAAGGAAAAACTAATTCTGATTGGATGGGCCTGTCTCCCCAGTGGGTGGCTGGTTGCCAAGTGGGTGGGCCTGGGCCAAGTGTGTGGGTGGGCCGGGCCCACCCATGTTTGCACCCCTGCCCAGTCATGTGAAATCCATAGATTAGGGCCTAATGAATTTATTTCACTTGACTGATTTCTTTATATAAACTTTAACTCAGTAAAATCTTTATCCTGAACAAAAATATGAATATTTATACGGAAACTAAATTTCACACGTATTGCCAAAATTTGGTACATTTTCCAGAGTTCTTGTTCGAACTGCTCAAAAACCTGTAGTTCACTGTCTACACAAACGCGCCAATTACGTTAAAATTAATTCACATGTTGAAGTGCTGTTCTGAAGATGTTGAAGGGTCAAGATGGGCTACATGACCGTTACTTTTTCATCTGAATACATGCAGGTTTATCACTGTAAAAGTCTCCATTAATATTGGCACAAATTAAAATGAACATTTAGAAAGTCAATTTTGACCATACACGGCTAAGTCACTTTATTTCTTCTTGGGAATAAGGCAGTTGGCTGTGTAGTTAGTCGAAAACACAATACTTTACAATGACTATTTAATAATACTATGTATGAACCTTTTACTGCATTGGGCTAAATCAGGGTCACAGAGTGTTTATTGGTAATATTAAACAAATCTACTATGAAAGAAACATATACACCTCACACATGGTTATGGGCTTTAAAAAAAAGAAACCTCTACCATGTCAGATATAGAGTTGAAATGTATCTCAATATTATACTTTACAGCGCATTCGAAACGTATTCAGACCCCTTGACTTTTTCCACATTTGTTACGTTACAGCCTTATTCTAAAATTGATTAAATTGTTTTTCCCCCGTAATCTACACACCATACCCCATAATGATAAAGCAAAACGTTTTTTTTTTTTTGAAATGTTTGAAAATGTATACAAAAAATATAAAACTGACATATCACATTTACATAAGTATTTAGACACTTTACTCAGTACAACTACTGTGATTGTTATTATTATTTGACCATGCTGGTCATTTATGAACATTTGAACATCTTGGCCATGTTCTGTTATAATCTCCACCCGGCACAGCCAGAAGAGGACTGGCCACCCCTCTTAGCCTGGTTCCTCTAGGTTTCTTCCTAGGTTTTGGCTTTTCTAATGAGTTTTTCCTAGTCACAGTGCTTCTACACCTGCATTGCTTGCCGTTTGGAGTTTTAGGCTGAGTTTCTGTACAGCACTTTGAGATATCAGCTGATGTAAGAAGGGCTTTATAAATAAAAAAATATTTGATTTGACGATGCTTCACCATAGGGATTGTGCCAAGTTTCCTCCAGACGTGACGCTTGGCATTCAGGCCAAAGAGTTCCATCTTGTTTTCATCAGACCAGAGAATCTTGTTTCTCATGGTCTGAGAGTCTTTAGGTGCCTTTTGGCAAACTCCTAGCAGGCTGTCATATGATTTTTACTGAGGAGTGGCTTCCGTCTGGCCAGTACCATAAAGGCCGGATTGGGGAAGCGCTGCAGAGATGGTTGTCCTTCTGGCAGGTTTTTCCATCTCCACAGAGTAACTCTAGAGCTCTGTCAGAGTGACCATCGGGTTCTTGGTCACCTCCCTTACCAAGGCCCTTCTCCCCCGATTGCTCCGTTTGGCCAAGCGGCCAGCTCTAGGAAGAGTGTTGGTGGTTTCAAACATGTTTGATTTAAGAATGATGGAGGCCACTGTGTTCTTAGGGACTTTCAATGCTGAATAAATGTTTTGATACCCTTCCCCAGATCTATGCCTTGACACAATCATGTCTCGGAGCTCTGCGGACAATTCCTTTGACCTCATGGCTTTGTTTTTTCTCTGACATGCACTGTCAACTGTGGAACCTTATATAGACAGGTTTGAGCTTTTCCAAATAATGTCCAATCAATTTAATTTACCACAGGTGGTCTCCAATCAAGATGTAGAAACATCTCAAGGATGATCAATGGAAACAGGATGCACCTGAGCTCAATGTCGAGTCTGATAGCAAAGGGGATGAATACATATTTAGGTTTTCATATATAGAAATAAAATGTGCAACACTTTCTAAAAACCTGTTTCCACTTTGTCATTTTGGGGTATTGAGTGTAGATTGATGATAAATTATTTATTTAACAAATCTTAGCATAAGGCTGTAAAGTAACAAAATGTGCAAAAAGGGAAGGGGTCTGAATACTTTCCAAATGCACTGTTGAGAATAACACAAATTTGAATTTCCACAAAATTGTCAGTGTCTTTAGATATTTTTGTCAGATGTTACTACGGAATACTTCAGCATAATTACAACCATTTCCTAAGTGTCAAAGGTTTTTATTGACAATTGCATGAAATTGATGCAAAGAGTCAATATTAGCAGTGTTGACCCTTTTTCAAGACCTCTGCAATCCGCCCTGGCATGCTGTCAATTAACTTCTGGGCCACATCCTGATGGCAGCCAAATTCTTGCATAATCAATGCTTGGAGTTTGTCAGAATTTGAGGGGTTTTGTTTGTCCACCCGCCTCTTGAGGATTGACCACAAGTTCTCAATGGGATTAAGGTCTGGGGAGTTTCCTGACCATGGACCCAAAATATCGATGTTTTGTTCCCCGAGCCACTTAGTCACTTTTGCCTTATGGCAAGGTGCTCCATCATGCTGGAAAAGGCATTGTTCGCCAAACTGTTCCTGGATGGTTGGGAGAAGTTGCTCTCTGAGGATGTGTTGGTACCATTCTTTATTCATGTCTGTGTTCTTAGGCAAAATTGTGAGTGAGCCCACTTCCTTGGCTGAGAAGCAACCCCACACATGAATGGTCTCAGGATGTTTTACTGTTGGCATGACAGGACTGATGGTAGCGTTCACCTTGTCTTCTCTGGACAAGCTTTTTTCTGGATACCCCAAACAATCGTAAAGGGGATTCAGAAAAAACAACTTTACCCCAGTCCTCAGCAGTCCAATCCCTGTACCTTTTGCAGAATATCTGTCTGTCCCTGATGTTTTACCTGGAGAGAAGTGGCTTCTTTGCTGCCCTTCTTGACACCAGGCCATCCTCCAAAAGTCGTCACCTCACTGTGCATGCAGATGCACTCACACCTGCCTGCTGCCATTCCCGAGCAAGCTCTGTACTGGTGGTGCCCCGATCCCGCAGCTGAATCAACTTTAGGAGACGGTCCTGGCGCTTGCTGGACTTTCTTGGGCACCCTGAAGCCTTCTTCACAACAATTGAACCGCTCTCCTTGAAGTTCTTGATGATCCGATAAATGGTTGATTTAGGTGCAATCTTACTGGCAGCAATATCCTTGCCTGTGAAATCCTTTTTGTGCAAAGCAATGATGACGACACGTGTTTCCTTGCAGGTAACCATGCTTGACAGAGGAAGAACAATGATTCCAAGCACCACCCTCCTTTTGAAGCTTCCAGTCTGTTATTCGAACTCAATCAGCATGACTAAGGGATCTCCAGCCTTGTCCTCGTCAACACTCACACCTGTGTTAACAAGAGAATCACTGACATGATGTCAGCTGGTCCTTTTGTGGCAGGGCTGAAATGCAGTGGAAATGGTTTTTGGGGATTCAGTTCATTTGCATGGCAAAGAGGGACTTTGAAATGATTTGCAATTCATTTGATCACTCTGCATATACTCCATAATGTTATGAAAATTGCCATCATACAAACTGAGGCAGCAGACTTTGTGAAAATGTATATTTGGGTCATTCTTAACTTTTGGCCAACTAAACACCAGATTTATCGTTTGTAATAAATTGTTTAATAATGAAATTATGATAAATCTGTATAATATTTCACCCAAGAGGCCACTAGATAGCGATTTGGTTATTTGACTGCAGGAAAGGGATTTATTAACTGCAAAATGCCCTGGGTGCGACTGAATATTTTGTGCAAGTACTACATTGGTACCTAGGGAAAGGGCTGGTGTTGCATTGCAATATTTATTTCCAGTCAGAATGTCAATCACATTTTACGCACAATTGTAGCGGTATTTATTAGAGGGTTAAAGATAAAGATTTTGTTCGGGCGCCAGGCAGGTATTAACCATGCCGAAAGGAAAAGAGTAGAATAGAGAGAATACCACTACCAGACCCACACACGTCAGCAGAAGAGACTGCCTAGATTGTAGCCTGTTTACCAGATAGCCAGTGTAGAGAAAAGAGAATACACACCCTATAAAACCCACATCACAGCACAGGGGTAACCCCACCAAGAATACCTCATATAATAACAATAGCAAAGCAATTGAACAGCAACTTCATACAGGAAAGAACCCAGTGACCAACAGAGGATTTGCAGTAATATGCATTATCTCCCAGTAGAGGAGTGCAGAGGGTATGAATGTGGGGGATGTTCATAGACACAACAAAGGCCTTAAAATTGTCCACAATCTTCTTGGCCACATGTCGTTAGTACACCCCACCTCAATTCAGTTCAAATAACAATACACAACTTGCAAACAACCTCCCTTTTAACTAAAATGTCCACCCAAATACTTCTGTCAGGGCAATATTAGTCCAGCTCTAATGAACTTCAATGGGAAGTGCATTTGAAAAATAGAAAGTCTGTTGCAGGGTAAAGCACTGGAACGATGGAGGGAAGAAAAAGAGAGAAAGAGAACAAGCGAGATCTTAGCTGTGGTCTTCAGGCATGCCGGTGTACTGTCTGACCATCCGATGGTTTGTATGTCAAAGCTTCGCAACAATGTTGCTACTAATCCATGTGATCTTTGCTAGACCAAAAAATTCAGGTCTTGCCATAGATTTTCAAGTAGATTTAAGTCAAAACTACAACTCGGCCACTCAGGTCCATTCATTGTCTTTTTGGTAAGCAACTCCAGTGTAGATTTTGCCTTGTGTTTTAGATTATTGCCATTCTGAAAGCAGAGTGAACCAGGTTTTCCTCTAGGATTTTGCCTGTGTTTAGCGCCAATCCATTATTTTTTTTAACCTGAAAACTATCCGGCCCTTAACGACTACAAACATACCCATAACATGATAAAGCCATCCCTATGCTTGAAAATATGGAGAGTGGTACTAAGTAATGTGTTGTATTGGATTTGCCCAAAGATAACACTTTGTATTCACGACAAAAAGTGAATTGCTTTGCCACATTTTTTGCAGTATTACTTTGGTGCCTTGTTGCAAACAGGATTCATGTTTTGGAATATTTTGTATTCTGTACAGGCTTCCTTCTTTTCACTCAGCCAATTAGGTTAATATTGTGGAGATTAACTACAATGTTGTTAATCCATCCTCAGTTAAACAGTATCAGTGCACACAGAGTGAGTCCATGCAATTTATTATGTGACTTGTTAAGCACATTTTTACTCCTGGGTGTATTTAAGCTTGCCTTAACAAAGGGGTTGAACACTTATTGACTCAAGACATTTCAGCTTTTCATTTTTTTTAAATTGGTCAACATTTCGAAAAATATAATTCCACTTTGACATTATGGTGATTTGTGTGTTTTTAAAATAT
Source organism: Oncorhynchus mykiss (assembly GCF_013265735.2). Taxonomy (NCBI): domain Eukaryota; kingdom Metazoa; phylum Chordata; class Actinopteri; order Salmoniformes; family Salmonidae; genus Oncorhynchus; species Oncorhynchus mykiss. The sequence goes on from NC_048581.1 coordinate 26,758,228, forward strand.
TTATTTAACTAGGCAAGTCAGTTAAGAACAAATTCTTATTTTCAATGATTGCCTAGGAACAGTGGGTTAACTGCCTGTTCAGGGGCAGAACGACAGATTTGTACCTTGTCAGCTGGGTGATTTGAATTTGCAACCTTTCGGTTACTAGTACCCTGCTGCCCTGTTGGCCAGTGCCCCCCCCCCCCCAAAAAAACCCAGATTTGATCCATTTTAAATTCAGGCTGTAACACAACAAAATGCGAAGAAATTAAAGGGGTGTCAATACTTACTGAAGTCACGTACAATAATTGATACGTCACCGTAGTAATAGCGAAACCGAAAGTAGCCAAACAGTCTGTTGCCGGACGATTTTGCGATCGTTATCAGATCTTTCGACACCTTCTAAACGTCAACAGCCTGTACTGTTTGCGAGGTAAGATTTTTACGTTTTCCGTGTCTGTAGACTATGTTATGTTTTTCTGAATAAATATTCTTAATTGTTGCTTATTGATCTTGTTTTATACATTTGAAAAATAAATGTTAGTGTCTTCGAGACACAATTATTCGTATGTGCAACTTTTTAAAAGTTGACCCTGAGAAAAACTAGGTTGCCTGCATGCGGGTTGTTGTGAGTTATATGCAACTGACAGTGGCTACTCAAAACCATTATGGGTAACGTTAGGCTATGTTTCACGAGGGTTAGATTTGTGAGGTACCGTTACTAGTAATGTTTCTTTGCTTTGGGCTACCCTCAAAATACATGGTGGAGTTTCCCTAGTCGAACAGGCTACACCACCTCTTATCTATTTGCATAGTAAAAGAGAAAGTTCGGAGTCCTTTTGTGTTATCATACATTTTGGCGCTTTCTCCACATGTCAAGTATACTATATGGAATTGCTTGTTCGTTTTTGTCCCCAAACCACAACCAGGTGAAATGCCGAGTCCATAAACTGAATTATAGTTATAGAACTTCCTTCTCCTTTACTTCCCCTTTACCCGAGCTCTACTGGGATTCTACTGCTAAATGTATTTTTCTATTAATATTACACCCATACAATGTCTCATTTATTAAAAAAGGAATTGATAATTGCATCACAACCATCTGGGAACGCAAAGGTGCAAGGCAGTACACTCTATATATATTTAAAAAAAATATATACTATCAAAGACCAGGTGGAGTACAAAGACTGCTAAAACAAACAATTGAAGAGGAGGGTACTGCACATTTGTTTCTCGATTATTGCATACATTTTAGCATCCGTAGGCCTATTTTATGCATTTTTCTGTGAAAGGTCCCTCCAGTAGCCCTCACTAGGGAGAAAAGAAAATCCCTTATTCTCCCATTGCAGCTGTTTATCCCTATTCTTCAGCTGCATTGGCTCTAGAAGCAATGAGGATATTGTGAGGGAGAATAACTCCAACAGCTTTGGTGGCAACTTTAATGAATTCTCCCACACATTGTTTCCTTAATAATAGAATGTGTTTCCTTCAGTGAGTGTTATGCTCTTTTGTCTATTTGTATAATGTTCACATTTTATTGCATTTGTCTGCCGAAGAAATAGTTGAAACAGGCATGTTGACAATCCAAGTGGGAGGTGACAAATAGATAGCTTAATAGGGGGCAGTTGCCTATGTGAGGCTCTTATTCACACTGAACTGAGTTAAGACCAATGGTTGACTTGGGATGGAAGAAGTGCAGGAGCTGTCTTTTTACAAGTCGGTCCATTAGACTATGTTCACTGAAATTCACAAATTACATTATGCGATAGAGACCTCTGATCATTCACTGTTAACGGTTTATACACATTTCCCATGATTTCTCCATGAATTTTAACCAAATTTCCAAGACTATTATTATAGCCTACATGAAAAAATAAGAAATATTGACACTGGAAAGCTGCTGTGTCTGATCCCATGTAGACCTACCACCTCCTGCCGTTGTGTCCTTGATCAAGGCACTTAGCCCCCCGCATAGAACTGCACTGTCAATCACATGTCAACATGTGGTTAACCCTCCATCTGGAGAGCTCCTGGCTTTTTTAACATTACAACCAAATACTTTTGTCTTTATAAAATAATTCCCTCATTCAATAAATCAGGGATCAAATGGATAAGGTAGGCTACTTCAAAGGTATTCAACTAGACATGTTTATATATACGGCATAAATATTCATGTTTCGGTTGAGATCTATGCACAGCAAGTTATTCGTCAATTAGGCTATTCTTCAAATATTGTTTTACGTTGTCGCAATTACATGGCTACTGTTTAATAGAGGAGAATTCCCATTTTCCAACAGTGCAGATCTATTTAGGCTCTTTAGTGCAGGTGGAAAGGCAACAACGGAATTAATGCTTAGATAGCTATAGTTAACTAGCGAGATAACTTGTAGCAGTTATGTTTTAAATTGGTGATCTAGTTAATCTGTCATTATGTTATACCTGCTGCTGAAATGTCTCGCTCTCTCTCCTCGGGCAATGGACCACTCACACTGGCACACACACAGCACCACAGACATGCAATGAAGGGTCAATCCGATAATGGCTGATAAGTTGTTTTTTAATTGATTGATCATATTTAAATGTGTGCTTTCATGAATTACGTTAACAACAATTATGAAACAAATTTCCATGACTTTACAAACAGTGGCGGAACTAGAGTTTTCTACATGGTGTGGCCAAGGCTGCTTCAGGAGGTCCATAGACCATGACAGAAAATGCGTGTGTAACCCTAACCTGGCGTCTAAGGAGCATGAATGAATCCTATGATTTCTGGTTAGAGGTAGAAGTGATAATTCACTTCACCCAGAGTTCTTCAATGTGACAGATAGTGTGGTCCAAAAGGGTTACTTCAACATACTATGAATAGTCAGTGTCTCTACCTCAGAACTGCAGCTCAATCTCTCTCTCTCTCTCTCACTCACTCACTCACTCACTCACTCACTCACTCACTCACTCACTCACTCACTCACTCACTCACTCACTCACTCACTCACTCACTCACTCACTCACTCACTCACTCACTCACTCACACACACACTGTACATGCCTGAAGAAATACATTTGGGCAGATGAACACCACTTGTGGCAGGAGCTGGATGAACCAGCTTCAGTGGGGGATGGACACCTTGGCACTGGGGGCTCCCATTCGGAGTCAGTGTCACTGTGAAAGAAAATGTTAATTTAGAATAGTTTCACATATGAGCCCTGTATCAACAGGTATAATAAACATATATATGTAGAGTACAGGGAACATAAGGTTGAATATATTATTATAGACCTGCTAGATCTACTGTCTCATTTATATTATGACATTTCAGCTAGATCTACTGTCTCTATTATATTATGACAGACCAGCTGTATCTACTGTCTCCATTTCACTTTGGCCATTGTTGTGGGCCTGCCCTCCCCTCAACAGCGTCAAATAGGCTATTTCATTTCACAAATAATATTTTATATTATTCATTTCAAACAACGGCATTAGCATGAGAAGAACTTACCAGTCCAAAACAATGTCCTCTCCATTCAAAAAATATTCCTCCATTTGGGAATCGCTAAATTAATCGTACTCGATCAATTTCTTCTAAAATTGTGTGTACATCTGTATATCTAGACTTAGATTGAGCTTTTCCTGACTTAGTCGCCATACTGATTGATATATAAACAGCGGAATAGGCGCTTTACCAAAACAATGCTGTGCGCGACATGCGTTGCTCCTTCCGGTATGAATCGTCAATGGCGAATGAACCTCTTTACGCCGGAGTTTACTACATTGGTTGGTCTTCCAACACATAAACATTACATATTGCCGTTTACCTCAGCTCATTGGCTATCTACCCAGCTAGATTTCAAGACGATCAGTGGTCATTGGGTTGAAATACAGTCAATCAACGAAACAGCGGGCAAATCATTGGTGCACAATGATGTCATTACTTGTTGTCTTCAAATCGGTTTCTTTCAGTCAATATGTCCCGCGAAATGACCCATCAGGTTTGGTTGTGTTACAAACAAACCAGTTGATTGCAATGAAACCAAACATGACTGGAAAAGTCACGTTCTGTGTGTGTATTTACCTCGAATGTGTCGTCGAAAATTGAATGAGACGGAATTCACGACACAAGCGGTTCACAAAATGTTTCGTGTTAGGCTATAAAAATGGATTTTATCAAACAAAAAAACATTCATTGTGTAACAATGAGCATTGGGATTGCAAACAGAGGAAGATCGTCAAAGGTAAACAATTTATTTTATTGCAGTTTGATTTTGTTACGCCTGTGCTGGTTGAAATAGTTGTTTTTTTATGGGGCTCTATCCTCAGATAATCGCATCGTATTATTTCGCAGTAAATCCTTTTTTAAATCTGACAACGCAGTTGGATTAGCAAGATTCTAGGCTTTCGAAACATGTGAGACACTTGTATTTTCATGAATGTTTAATATGACTATTTATGTAGCGATCACCGTATGTTGTCGAATTTCATCCCGCTACCTACCGGGTTCTGTGCGCAGAGAGGTTAAACATCCAAAATATTTTCAGAAAATAAAGCACCAAGGAGATAAGATAGCATTTGTGTTAAATAAATTGCATAGTTTATTTACAAAAAAGGAAATTTACAAAAAAACACACTGCAATTTGACATACCAGGTATCAAGCAGAAATGGACTTGAAAAATGAAAATCATTTTGGTTTCCATCAATATTACAAACGTGCAGTATCATATTTATGCTAATATATATTATGTTAACTAATATCAAAGACACGTTTTGGAATTGGCCTAATCAGGACCAAATGAAATCTCTGTGACATGATACCCTTTGGATTTATCATTTTAGAATGTCAGTGTACTAGCTAGTACACAGTGCAGGATTTAATCATGACCAGAGGGACCATCTAAGTGCCAAATTATCCGAGGTAGATTTAAAACAGCATAATTTTGCGGTTCTGGTGAGAACTGGCAAAATGTTTCACAAACTCATCCATGTTGAGGGAGCGTACTCACCTTGACTCAACACTGAGGATTCCGAGGTGACTTAACCTGTCATCAACCATTGTTGTCCTAAGGTGGGTTTTAATCCATTTTAAAGCTGAGAACCTTCTCTCGCAAGAAGCACTGCTGACTGGTGTAAGAAACAGAAATCTTACAAAGTCGAAATAGCTCATGTGGGAGAAAGATGTACATATAGGGAGAAACATAATACTGTACCACAAGAGAAAGATACACTTAGAGTGCATTTGCCATTCTGGTCAAATGCATTGTCTATTGTATAGGACAGGAAACCAAAGTAAGGCCGTGAGAGCATAGGACAGCTGGACATACCGAGGTCAGAGGGACACACAGCCACAGTCAGAGGGGGTCAACCAAATGACCAACGGATGGACTATAGACATAGGGCATATATTTTTAGGACATGAAGAGAAGAGACACATAGTCTACGAGTCCTAATAAGGACAGACATACCAAAAGAACACACCAAGCTGAACTTAACCTGTTGAATCTATGGGGGCGCTATTTCATTATTGGATAAAAAAAACCTGCCCGTTTTAAGCGCAATATTTTGTCACGAAAAGATGCTCGACTATGCATATAATTGACAGCTTTGGAAAGAAAACAGTCTGACGTTTCCAAAACTGCAAAGATATTATCTGTCAGTGCCACAGAACTCATGCTACAGGCGAAACCAAGATGAAACTTCAAACAGGAAATGAGCAGAATTTTTGAGGCTCTGTTTTCCATTGTCTCCTTATATGGCTGTGAATGCGCCAGGAATGAGCCTGCCCTTTCTGTCGTTTCTTCAAGGTGTCTGCAGCATTGTGACATATTTGTAGGCATATCACTGAAGATTGGCCATAAGAGACTACATTTTCCAGGGGTCCGCCCGGTGTCCTTTGTCTAAATTCGTGCGTAATCTTCAGCTGCAGGCATTTTCTCCTGGGATTCAGGAGAGAAAGCACACTTCCATGAACGATATATCATCGAAGAGATATGTGAAAAACACCTTGAGGATTGATTCTAAACAATGTTTGTAATGTTTCAGTCGATATTAGTTAATTTGGAAAAAAGTTTGGCGTTTTGATGACAGAATTTTCGGGTTTTTTTGGTAGCCAAACGTGACGCACCAAACGGAGCGATTTCTCCTAAACAAATAATCTTTCAGGAAAAACTGAACATTTGCTATCTAACAGTGTCTCCTCATTGAAAACATCTGAAGTTCTTCAAAGGTAAATTATTTTATTTGAATGCTTTTCTGGTTTTTGTGAAAATGTTGCCTGCTGAATGCTAACGCTAAATGCTACGCTAGCTATGAATACTGTTACACACATGCTTGTTTTCCTATGGTTGAGAAGCATATTTTGAAAATCTGAGATGACAGTGTTGTTAACAAAAGGCTAAGCTTGAGAGCTAGCATATTTATTTAATTTCATTTGCGATTTTCATGAATAGTTAACGTTGCGTTATGGTAATGAGCTTGAGGCTGTATTCACGATCCCGGATCCGGGATGGCTAAGTGCAAGAGGTTTGGGGCCCATAGGTTAAGATGGGCATGTATTATTTTTGGGACATGGAGGTCCTGTCACCATTATAACTTGACTGAAAGCAGATATGGGCGTTATTGGGCGTGAACAAGCAGGAAGCACAGATTGAAAGATAATGGTGGCAGATGGACTGAGTGAAGTAACTTCATTTCCATGTGGGATGGACTCATATGTTGTATGTGTATGAATCAGAGCCAGTGCTCTGGAAAAGTGTGTGTTCCGTGGACCATCTAGGCTTCTGATATGTTTGTACTAAAAGCCTATATTGAATTCACAAGTTCTTGTAAGTGTTATATTTTGTAACGATCCTCCACGACACTCATAGAAGGTTCTAGAAGGTTCTAGAAACACAACAAAGTCAAGGAGAGTAGACGGTCTGTCTCTTCCACTTTTCTCTCTCCTGTCAAGAAGCCGCTTGGTTTGATGAACCTCATGTTTGAGGTCCTCTAAATCTGACTCAAAGGCAAACAGAGGCTCCTCATTCAAGAATGTTGTACTCTTTGGGTTGAGAGACTGGACCCGTTGCATTATCTTGCAATTCTTCTTTGAAAAACGCCTCTGCAGTTCAGCTGTGAGACTGTCGAGCACCTGATAAAAGATAGCTCTTTGGAAGCTCTCACCATCACTTTGTTCGGTCATACGGTGCTCATCATCAATGAGTCGTGAAATCGTAAGCTTGTTTTAGGCTGTCTTTTACACACTGTTTGTACACTTGTTTTGCAGTGCTCTGCCATCTCTTCAACCTCTTTCCATAGTTCTCCAAAATAACCCTCACTTCTGTAGTCCTGTAATGTGTCTGTAAGGGCACCTACTAGATCCACAGCCCTTGCTGGGTCAAGAGAGCTTGATTGGAGCATGTCAGAAAGACATTTGGCATCACCAAGCACTTTACAAAAGGAAACCAAAAGCCCTATGACATGTAAATCAATCTGAGAAAGAAGGCTCCTTGCCTCCAGTGATCTATCACCACTATTTTCAAGTGTGATATCCTGTAGCACTCTCAGAACTGCTGGAAGCCTGTCCCTCAGATTACGGCATGTCATGTATCTGCATGCCCACCTTACATCTGTAATTATCTGTAGTTCCTTGGGCTGCTGCTGTGGATGAAGCTCTTTCTGAACTGCAAGCCACTTGAGATGAACGTACGAGCCGAATACAAAGTTCTAAAGCTTCTGCAGGAGAGCAAAAACTAACTGCCTCAGGCACTGATTTTACAGCATTTACAAGAACCAAATGTAAACAATGTGCATTACAGTGCACACAAAATGCAAATCTTGCACTGTTTTTAATCCGTGCAGACACACCAGAATGCTTTCCGCTCATGACGGATGCACCATCATAGCCTTTCCCCACAAGATCATTTCTGTAGTCCAGACCATGTTTTTCAAGGCAATCAATTATCATTTTTGTGAGACCTGCTGCATCTAAGCTTTCAGCTGACTGAAAGTGTAAAAAGCTTTTGTGGATGGCCCCGTTGTAATAGATCTCACAACTAAAGAAATTTTTTCTTTTTTTCTCCAAATCTTTGGTTTCATCTGCAGTTACACTAAAAACTTCAATTTCTTTTACTTCTCTCATTACTTCACTTTGTACCATCTCAGCTCAGCCCTCGAGAACTTCCTTCTGGATTTGGTGGCTTGTGTACTTAGCATTGCCACATGCATTCATCCTTTTCTCTATGAGAGGGTCATGCTTTGCTATTTCTTCTAAGATTGTCAAAACATTACCCTTGTTGTGAGAGTCAGACTCTCGATGACCTCTCTCCGCTATGTTTTGAGTGGCAGTTAATAGGAGCACATCTGCAGTTGTTTTAATGTAAGCACAGTTTTCCTCCACTTTCTTTTTCCGGCCCTCATTTATGACATCTAACATTGATGAGTTGCTGTCAATAACCCTTTTATACTGATTCCAAGCATACATAGCATTGATATGCCTTCGAATGGAGCTTAAACCCAGAATCTTTAAACAGCACCTTTTTCCAGTTACAAAAACCTGACAGTGATGTGAAGCCAGATTCAGGTGCATTGGGCAAAGAAAAACTGCCTACAGGCGAAACAATAAATAAAATCTTGATTTACAGAATATTCAATCCATGAATTGTCATAAAACCAGGAGCTGTTGAAAGCCCTTTTCCTAGTACCATGCTGAGTTCTGGGAAATGTTTTCAAACACAGCTGTACAGGACCCTCTTCTCTGGAACTTGAAATGTCTGAAATACACATGAAATAATGTGTCATGTCTCTATGGAAATGTATAATTAAGGGAGCCACAAGATGAGATACTAACAGCTGCTAGCTAAAATGCGTAGTTTAAAGTATAGGCGTGGCCTACCGTTGGATCCTTTTTTGGAACAACATATCTGGTGTTTGATGCAGTAGGGAGGGGCTCGATGACACCTCCTGGCAGCTCTGGCTCACTGTCCTGCTCAGAGTCAGAGGTCTCTGTGTCATCCCTTGATACATCTATTACATTAAAAGAACACAAGAACCATTAGTGTGTAATCACAATAAAAATGCCACAGCCATCAAAACAACAACACATGAATCAACAACCAACATTTTAAAGTGAGGCTTAATCTGACAAAAGTATCTATTACAAGCTGAATTTAAACGTACATTCGGATGACTGGTAGATGCTCTGCCCTGGTGGTGGTAGACTGGGTCCTTGTGAAGACTCTGACTAGCCTCAGCGGTGGTAGACTGGGTCCTTGTGAAGACTCTGACTAGCCTCAGCGGTGGTAGACTGGGTCCTTGTGAAGACTCTGACTAGCCTCAGCGGTGGTAGACTGGATCCTTGTGAAGACTCTGACTAGCCTCAGCGGTGGTAGACTGGGTCCTTGTGAAGACTCTGACTAGCCTCAGCGGTGGTAGACTGGGTCCTTGTGAAGACTCTGACTAGCCTCAGCGGTGGTAGACTGGGTCCTTGTGAAGACTCTGACTAGCCTCAGCGGTGGTAGACTGGGTCCTTGTGAAGACTCTGACTAGCCTCAGCGGTGGTAGACTGGGTCCTTGTGAAGACTCTGACTAGCCTCAGCGAGGGAGCTGCTTCCTATTGCTTTTTTTGCAGTCCGTAGTCATGTTGTGTGACAGACAGTGTATAAAGCTACCTCATGCGGTCTATAGACTTACCCCATACTGTTGTGACAAGTTTTGTCATTGTACATTTCTCTCTTCCTACTCAGGAATCCAGAGATGACTTCAGCTACCTCCTTGCTGTTTTTTGCGATCCATTTAGCCTGTATCAGCACTGGAAATTCCTCTGAGTGTAAGTAGTGCCATGAATGCCATAATAATGGTTATATACAAAAATAGCTTTCAGCTGGTTACCTTTTTCTGTGGTTTGGGAGAACTGTATATTGTTTTTTTAGTTTTTTTTAACCAAAAGTTCAATAAGATTGGCCACATGATAAAACTGACTACTATAACATGAATTCTCTCTTGTATTAATGTACATTTTTTTCTCTGTTATTTTACTAACAGCATTTGTCAAACTGGAGTGTAAAACAGAATACCATGGGGTTTATGGTCAGCAGTTAATTCTAGGGTGCATTGTCAAACCTGTGGTTGTGGATGTGACCATCATAACGGTGACCTGGAAGAGAATGGGAGCTGCTGCTAAAGCTGATGCTAATTTGTTGGAATACCATAAAGAGAAAAGGGAGCTAACCCCTGGGTTTACATTTGCTGAGCCATCCTGGAACAAGAAGAATATGAATGTGTCCTTGTTGTTGACAAATACCAAGATGGCCGACAAGGGGGAGTATGAATGCATGGTGACCACAGATGTTGGGATTGCCACAGCTACAATCAGCCTCAGTGTCACAGGTGAGTCGTAGACTGTCAACAGTTCAACCAAGTGTGATTTTAGGAAAATATACACATTTGTCAACACAGGTTCATGAAAGGAGCAAACTAAATATGTGAGATATTCAGCCAAGCTTGGAGGGCAATAGAAGAATAGACAACATGTTTTTTAAATGTGTCTCGGCTCATAGGTTATGATGCCCATACGCTGAAAATGCTTTGGAAGGAAGTTCTATTCAACTTTCAATGTTGTCACACACACACACACACAAACAAACAGGCAAGGATGTACTAGAGGAGTTCAGATCTATTTGTAAGTGTGTGATGGGACAGCACAGCAGGAGCTTTGTTAACTTTTTGTTTCAGAATGACAAATGCTCAAATGGCAAAAGTGGAAATTTCCAAAACTAGCCTCCACATTTTCTTTCTGCCATTGGTATGCAATCACAGTGTACACAGACCAAATTAGAACATGTAATAGAGATAGAAGACAGGTAATTCCAGTTTATTAAAATCACTCCTACGGTAATCTCATTCCAAGTTATAACCATTGGATTGACGTTGAAAAGGTGCAAAGTCCGTCTAGACAATGTTTACCCACTGACGTTGTTTAACTAACTACTAGCGTATATCAACCGCATGTATAATATATTTTTCCCTCCCTCTCTCTTCCAGCTAAGTACAAGACTCCAACCATGAGCTCCATCCCTGAGACCAACATCAAAGAGAACACAGATGTGACCATTTTCTGCAACTCTACAGGCGGGCACCAGACAGGGTTGATCTGGTGGTTTGACGAGTTCGGCACCAATTGGACGCGCAGTGCTGAACTGGTGGCCAAAGAGATGGACAATGGACTGTTCAGCCTCTCCAGTAAATTCATAGTGCTGAAGGCCACATCCAGTTACACAAACTACACGTGCAAAGTGCTCAATGTCAATGGTGCAGAGGAGGGGATGGCGTCATTTGTAATCCAGTTTGCGTCGCGAGACTTAGGTACGTGCTGCCGTGCCTGCTACCTATGGGTATTAATATGTTGGTGATGTCACCCTTTGTAAAAGCAGGGTCAAGTCCAAAACCTGCCAGTCTCTCGTAATTCCCTCATCCTGACCCTGATAATTGTAAAACAATTCAGCCTTAATCTAGTCTACTTTATTAACATAGGCCTTTTAACGACATCTTTATCACATTTCTGAACGCAATAAAAGTCAGCCTTATAATGAGAGAACAACATGTCACTGAGGAGTGGAGTAGGTCAGGCCGTAACATGCTCCCAAATCTGACTGAACATCTTCCTTGAAACTGGAAAAAATACAAATGCTTGTCTTGATTTGGGTAAGAAAAAATAGATAGCAATAGTAATGGCATCTTTTTGTAGTCACTAACTCCCCCAATGGTTTGTTGGACGAAACCTATGGGGAAATGAATGGAGTTTTTGTAGAGTTTTTGGATAAACGCCAAAAATAAGGTCTGTGATAAGCATAGGCTTAGGAGATCTTATATGTTTTGTTCTACGAGAGAATCTTCATCAGTTAGCATAACTTTTTGTGAATTTTGAAGCCTTTATGTAATTTAATAAAGCACAAAAAGGCTTAATAAATCATAAAGGTCGTGTTAACTGACTGATAGTATCTCATAGAACAAAATGTATAAAATCTCCAAAACCTTTGTTAACCTCTGACCTTATTTTCGGCATTTATCTCAAAACCATATTCTTTCCCCATTCTTTTTCACCATAGGAATGGCTGAACGAACCAAGAGTAACTCCTTTTCCGGTCATCCAGCTGTTGTTCTTGCATCTAATGCCAAAACAAATTGTTCTTAGCAATGGGAAGTAAAGTAGCCCAGTCTTGCAGTCAATGACCAAAAGGGCCCTCTCTGGCCTCATGGGTGGAATGTTATTATCCTTTCTTTTGTGTTTTTTTTTAACAAATCCGGTGTCTCTATGTCAAAAGGGTTTTGTTATATTTCAGTCTTCAAGATTTGTTTAAGACTAATAATCTCTCTGTGTGACCTTGATTTAGCTCACTGCAGTAAAAGGTTATTAAGATGCATGCAGATTTGAACAGAGCTCAAGTCTGTGTGTGTGAAATGCCCTGATACTGACATTGACCCAAGCACAACTAACCTTTTTGTCAGCGATTGGGTGCAGAGTGAAAGCGGAGTCAGGCGCAGGACACAGGTATGGAGTAATCCAACTGTATTTACTCAAATAATAAAGCAAAATTCCAAAATGGAACATACAACAAAACTCTAACACGAACACAACCACTAACGACATAAACAATCACGGACAGAACAGAAATGTGTGTCAGATGGTTAAATAGGGAATGTAATGAGGGAATGTAAAACAGGTGTGTATGTAATCAGACAAAACAAAACGAAACAGAAAAATGGATTGGTAGTGACTAGAAAGCCGGTGACGTTGACCGCTGAACACCACCCGAACAAGGAGAAGAGCCGACTTCGGCGAAAGTCGTGACAATACCCCCCCCCCCCCCTTGACGCGCGGCTCCAGGAGCGCGCCGACATCGGCCTCGGGGACGACCAGGAGGACGGGACGCAGGGCGATCCGGGTGGAGACAGTGAAACTCGTGTAGTGATGAGGGATCTAGGATGTCATCCACCAGGTACTGAGGCCCCTCGCCCGACGCCTTGAGTCCATGGTGGCTCGTACGGTATATGCCGGGAACCCCTCGATGTCCAGAGGGGGCTGAGGAACCTCCCGCACCTCAGACTGCTGGAGCGGACCAGCCTCCACCGGCCTGAGGAGAGACACATGGAACGTGGGGTTAATGTGATAATCAGGGGGAGTTGTAACCTATAACAAACCTTGTTCAGTCTCCTCAGGACTTTAAATGGACCCACAAACCGCGGACCCAGCTTCTGGCAGGGCAGGTGAAAGGGCAGGTTTCGGGTCGAGAGCCAGACCTGATCCCCCGGTGCATACACCGGGGCCTCACTGCGGTAGCGGTCAGCACTCGCATTTTGCCTCCTGACGGTCCGTTGTAGCCGCACATGGGCAGCGTTCCATGTCTCCTCTGAGTGCCGAAACCATTCATCCACCGCAGGAGCCTCGATCTTGCTCTGATGCCATGGTGCCAGGACCGGCTGATAACCCAGCACACATTGAAATGGTGATAGGTTGGTAGAGGATTGGCGGAGGGAGTTTTGGGCCATCTCCGCCCAGGGGATGTAAATCGCCCACTCCCTCGGCCGGTCCTGGCAATAGGACCGCAGAAACCTACCCACATCCTGGTTGACTCTTTCCACCTGCCCGTTACTCTCGGGGTGAAAACCTGAGGTAAGGCTGACTGAGACCCCCAGGCGTTCCATAAACGACCTCCATACTCTAGACGTGAATTGGGGACCCCGATCAGAAACTATATCCTCAGGCACCCTGTAGTGCCGGAATACGTGGGTGAAAAGGGCCTCCGCAGTCTGTAGAGCGGTAGGGAGACCGGGCAAAGGAAGAAGGCGGCAGGATCCACAACGACCAGAATCGTGGTGTTACCCTGCGACAGGGGAAGATCCATCACGAAATCCACGGATAGGTGTGACCATGATCGTTGTGGAACGGGAAGGGGTTGTAATTTCCCTCTGGGCAGGTGTCTAGGTGCCTTGCACTGTGCGCATGCCGAACAGGAGGACACATACACCCTCACGTCCTTAGCTAAAGTGGGCCACCAGTACTTCCCAGCAAGGCAGCGCACCGTCCGACCGATGCCAGGATGACCAGAGGAGGGTGACGTGTGAGCCCAACAGATCAAACGATCGCGGACATCAAACGGAAATGTACAGACGCCCAGCTGGACACTTGGGGGAGTGGGCTCTGCACGTGACGCCCGCTCGATGTCCGTGTCCACCTCCCATACCACCGGTGCCACCAGGCGAGAAGCTGGAATTATGGGAGTGGGATCCGTGGACCGCTCCTCTGTATCATACAGCCGGGACAGTGCGTCTGCCTTAACGTTCTGGGAACCTGGTTTGTAGGAAAGGGTGAAAACAAAACGGGTAAAAAACATGGCCCACCTTGCCTGACGAGGGTTCGGTCTCCTCGCTGCTCGAATGTACTTAAGATTGTGGTGGTCAGTCCAAATGAGAAAAGGGTGTCTAGCCCCCTCAAGCCAATGTCTCCACGCTTTCAGAGCCATGACAACAGCTAACAACTCCAGGTCCCCCACATCATAGTTTCGCTCCGCCGGGCTGAGCTTCTTCAAAAATAATGCACAGGGGCGGAGCTTTAGTGGCGTACCCGAGCGCTGAGACAGCACAGCCCCTATCCCTGCCTCGGACGCGTCCACCACAACTATGAACGCTAAGGAGGGATCAGGATGAGCCAGCACTGGAGCCGAGGTAAACAGAGCCTTCAGGTGACCAAAAGCCCTGTCCGCCCCTGCTGTCCACTGCAGTCGCACCGGTCCCCCCTTCAGCAGTGAGGTAATGGGAGCCACTACCTGACCAAAACCCCGGATAAATCTCCGGTAGTAGTTGGCAAACCCTAAAAACCGCTGCACCTCCTTTACCGTGGTTGGAGTTGGCCAATTACACAGGGCTGAAATGCGGTCATTCGCCATCTCTTACCCTGACGCTGAAAAGCGGTACCCTAGGAAGGAGATGGACTGTTGGAAGAACAGACATTTCTCAGCCTTGACGTACAGGTCATGTTCCAACAGTCTACCAAGCACCCTGCGTACCAGGGACACATGCTCGGCGTGTGTAGCGGAGTATATTAGAATGTCATCTATATACACCACTAGACCCTGCCCGTGCAGGTCCCTGAAAATCTAATCTACAAAGGATTGGAAGACTGATGGAGCATTCATTAACCCGTACGGCATGACGAGGTACTCATAATGCCCAGAAGTGGTGCTAAATGCTGTCTTCCACTCATCTCCTGCCCGGATACGCACCAGGTTGTAAGCGCTCCTGCGGGCCAATTTTGTGAAGAAACGCGCCCCGTGTAAACACTGTATTTTACCTTTATCTTATTTAAACCTCGATAATCAATACACGGGCGCAAACCTCCATCCTTTTTCTTCACAAAAAAGAAACTTGAGGAGACAGGTGAGATGGAAGGTTGAATGTATCCCTGTCCCAGAGATTCGGTGACATATGTCTCCATAGCCACCGTCTCCTCCTGTGACAGAGGATACACATGACTCCTGGGAAGTGCAGCATCTACCAAGAGATCTATCGCACAATCCCCCTGTCGATGGGGTGGTAATTGAGTCGCCTTCTTTTTATAGAAGGCGAGTGCCAAATCGGCATATTCGGGGGGAATGTGCATGGTGGAAACCTGGTTTGGACTTTCCACCGTAGTGGCACCTAAGGAAACACCAACACACCTACCTGAACACTGACAGGACCATTCCTTGAGAGCCCTCTGTTGCCACGAATTAATAGGATAATGAGAGGCCAACCAAGGAAGACCCAATACAACAGGAAACGCAGGAGAGTCGATCAGGAAGATACTAATTCTCTCCTCGTGATCCCCCTGCGTTCTCATAGCAATGGGCGCTTTGACCTCCCCAATTAGCCCCGGCCCCAAAGGACGACTATCTAAGGCATGTACAGGGAAGGGAACATCAACAGGAACAATAGGAATCCCTAATCTATGTGCTAAGGAGCGGCCAATAAAGTTCCCAGCTGCGCCTGAATCTACTAGCGCCTTATGCTGGGAATGTGGGGAGAACTCAGGAAATTCTATAGGTAACCACGTGTGCAACAGGGGACTCTGGGTGAGTTGTGTGCCTACTCACCTGGGATGACCCACCAGTGCTCCGCCTGCTACCTCGACCTCCTGGAGAACCACCCCAGTACCGACCAGCAGTGTGCCCTCTGCGGCCACAACTGGTACAGGGAATGGTCCCCCCTCCGGTCCCCCTCATAGCAGCCCCTCCTAACTCCATAGGTATGGGATCCAATGTGCTTGGTAATGTTACGGGCGGACCCCGATCCAGACGTCCACGGGAGGCCAACAGGTTATCCAGCCGGATAGACAAGTCCACCAGCTGGTCCAGGTTGAGAGTAGTGTCCCTGCAGGCTAGCTCCCTACGAACGTCCTCACGTAAACTACACCTGTAGTGGTCGATCAGGGCCCGGTCATTCCATCCCGCACCAGCTGCCAGAGTTCTGAAGTTCAGTGCGAACTCTTGAGCGCTCCTCATCTCCTGTCTCAGATGGAACAATCTCTCTCCCGCCGCTCTCCCTTCAGGTGGATGATCAAAAACTGCCCGGAAGCGGCGGGAGAAGTCCTGTAGTCATCCAGAGTCGGACCTTCCCTTCCCCAGATGGAAGCGGCGGGAGAAGTCCTGTAGTCATCCAGAGTCGGACCTTCCCTTCCCCAGATGGAAGCGGCGGGAGAAGTCCTGTAGTCATCCAGAGTCGGACCTTCCCTTCCCCAGATGGAAGCGGCGGGAGAAGTCCTGTAGTCATCCAGAGTCGGACCTTCCCTTCCCCAGATGGAAGCGGCGGGAGAAGTCCTGTAGTCATCCAGAGTCGGACCTTCCCTTCCCCAGATGGAAGCGGCGGGAGAAGTCCTGTAGTCATCCAGAGTCGGACCTTCCCTTCCTCAGATGGCGTTGGCCCACTACAGGGCTTTTCCAGTCAGGCAGGAGATGAGAGCGCCCACTCTCTCACGTCCGGAAGGAGCCGGCTGAACAGCTGCCAGGTAGAGCTCCAGCGGGGGTAGGATACCCTGGCACCCGGCAACTGATCCGTCATACGCTCCTGTGAGCAAGAGCCGAATTCCACTGGGACTTGACGACTAAGGGGTGAACATCGGTGTAGGTTGAGGCTCGGGTGGAGGTGTAGTAGCGTTGACAGGAAAGCCTCCTCTCCCATCTGTACATAGTTTACAACACGCGATCCATGGCTGTCCCTAGCCGGTTTAACATGGTTGCGTGCTGCTGAACTCGCTCCTCTACTGGAAGAGAAGGGCTGGCTGTACCTGCTGACTCCATTTGAATGGTCCGTGATTCTGTCAGCGATTGGGTGCAGAGTGAAAGCGGAGTAAGGCGCAGGACACAGGTATGGAGTAATCCAACTGAATTTACTCAAAGAATAAAGCAAAATTCCAAAATGGAAAATACAACAAAACTCTAACACGAACACAACCACTAACGACATAAACAATCACGGACAGAACAGAAGGAGGGAATGTAAAACAGGTGTGTATGTAATCAGACAAAACAAAACAAAACAGAAAAATGGATCGGTAGTGACTAGAAAGCCGGTAACGTCGACCGCCGAACACCACCCGAACAAGGAGAAGGGCCGACTTCCGTGGAAGTCGTGACGCTTTTTCTCTTGACTTCTTATGAATTGCCTATTTATTTTGTAACTCCTAATTTCTGTCCATTTTGTCTGTCCAGGTATTAAAAGTGACCACTTGGATATTGTCTCCACCACCAAATGGCTAACCCC
This sequence comes from Oncorhynchus mykiss, assembly GCF_013265735.2. Lineage (NCBI taxonomy): Eukaryota > Metazoa > Chordata > Actinopteri > Salmoniformes > Salmonidae > Oncorhynchus > Oncorhynchus mykiss. The sequence continues at coordinate 26,775,969 of NC_048581.1, forward strand.
GGTTGCAGTCATAGGCTCTCTGATCATTGGACTCCTTGCTGCACTGCTGTTCTTTAAGAGGCGTTCTGCCCAACGTAAGTGCATTAATTGTCATACTCATGTACCTGATCATGTACCTGTTTGTCATGCTAGCTGGTGCTAGATTAACCTGTACAGTGGCCCTGTCTCTGCCAAGCCTGCATGCTCTGGCAGTCATCCATTTTGGCCTTGCATGGGGGATTACACAACCTGTAATGTTGTCTGGTAACTCAGCCAATCAATTAATAAGGGATCATAGCTTTCACCTGGATTCACCTGGTCAGTCTATTTCATGGAAAGAGCAGGTGTCCTTGATGTTTTGTATACTCAGTGTATAATATTGTAATAAAACTATAATCTGTTAATGGATTAAGCATTAACCTCACTTGTAGGCTATTTATTGTTCATCAGCATCGCTTTTGGTTAAATGATGATATTTTTGATTGAATTTGTTTTAAGCTAAATTGTAATAGTAGGTTTTATGTCCATTTTGACAGGAGCTCGAAGGCAGTCCACCTTCCCATTAATGAGTATGTCCTTCAATATTCAGTATATGTCATTTTAATTTGTCACTTTGAGTTTATGGTTTCCCATCTTTCCTAGACAGTTCACAGAAGTCACTGTAAAAGCAATACATATACTTTATAATGACCAACATCATATTTTGAATATTTGATCAAAATTTTAACTCAACAAGTGAAAATGATTACATTTTCCAAGGCAAAAACAACATTCCATAATGCATTCACATATCCTGAGTGCCAGTCTGTTTGGGCTATCATGCCAACCCCTTGTCACTCATTGTCATGCCTAACATCTTTGTCTTGACAATGAGCTATGGAGTTGGCAAGAGTAGTACAAACAGATATTTGACCAGGCTAGCATTCACATGATTTTGGTTTGTGAAACTAGCCACTCAGCCTTGGACAGTAAAACTGTGAAACTGTGGCCACTCACCCGGGACACATGTCTGTCTGTTCTCACCCTTCCAAATCTCCTCACTAACCACATCCTCTATCAGTTCCTCTTCACTGTTGCTTCAGAGGGAGATACCTTCTTTACATTGTCTGATTTGCTGTACATACCGTATCTGTCCTATCAGTCCAGGGCAGGTGTTGGGGCCTCCAGGGGCAAACATGGGCCTGTGTGTTAGACATTATTGCCTGTTTGTTAGATTTCTTGTCCCTGTATCTGTCCCTGTGTAATATCTGATATGCTGTACACACAGTATCTGACTTAGCTTTCCTATTAAACATGACTATTAGGGTGATTGAATGTAGGTCAAAGGGTAGTGTTTCTTCCGTCACAAGTGGAGTAGAAAATGGAGGCCGGATGACTAATTGTTTACCAAACCAGTTGGCGATGATGATGGCTCTGCTTTACCATTGTTCTCATGGGGAAATCTTAAGAATTGACTTACCCCTTTTCTAATTAAGGTAGTTAAGCTGCATGGCTGTAGTGAAGGAAGATTATTTATTTGGGTCATACTATTATGTAATGCTGGGTGAAATATGGGCCTATCTGCAATGAGAGGAAAGACTTGCTGTCTTGACTAACTTTTCTCTTTCTGCCCAACTCTTAATTCTACTGAACTTTGGAGAAGACAATGCTCCTCTGGAGATTTAAACGTTAGATGACATTCCTCCACAATATGTCACAGATTAGCTTCTCACTTAGTATTTTTCTTTTTTAGGTGGCCACCAACCAGATACCAGGCATGATCAATATGTTGAGGCATGAGGTACTGTATCCACGTGTTCAATCTACAATGAATATATTTATATTGTAAATCTCATGAATATACAGTGGGGCAAAAAAATATTTAGTCAGCCACCAATTGTGCAAGTTCTCCCACTTAAAAAGATGAGAGAGGCCTGTAATTTCCATCATAGGTACACTTCAAAAATACTTATTTTCCACCATAATTTGGAAATAAATTCATAAAAAATCCTACAATGTGATTTTCTGGATTTTTTTTTTCTCATTTTGTCTGTCATAGATGAAGTGTACCTATGATGAAAATTACAGGCCTCTCTCATCTTTTTAAGTGGGGGAACTTGCACAATTGGTGGCTGACTAAATACTTTTTTGCCCCACTGTATCTATCTAAAACATATTGTATCAACATCTACTGTATTTATAATAGCTCTCTTGCTATTCAGCATCATAGCTTCATAGGGGACATGTTTTTTTAAATTTTTTATATTGATTATCTTCTATCTTCTAGTTATCTTGTAGTTTACATGCTGCTCGTGCTCCTTGTAATGATTAGTGAAGTGTCTCCTGTTTTTACTTTCTATTATTTTATTTTGTAACATATTCTCCTTCTCTCTCTCTCGCCTTCTCTCTTTTGCTCTCTCTCCCTCTGTCTCCCTGTTGCCAGGTCTAAACAGCGACAGGAGCTGATTAGTTAACTGGCAGTCTCTGGAAGGGGCTGTTTCCTTGACCATCAATAAGGAGCTTGTCACCTTCACTGTTCTTTGATGGACTGTTTCCTGTTAAGTGTTCGGTGACAGTCACTTTGGCACTCAGGTCATTCTGATTTGAGGCATTTGTTTCTTCATAATCTACTGAGGATGCCAGCCTTTAAGCACTGTGGTTGATTACAAATGATATAACTCTTTAACAGCCTATGTTTAAAAGCCTAACATAAATTGTTATATACAGAGTTGCCATGGTGTAGGTAAACTGTAGATTCTACCAGCATGATTGTTAAAACTCAGGTCTGCTAAGAGCAAATTTGAATACTGTGAAAATTCTTTGCAACTTCCGGTGCAGGTTTACAGGCTGTTCCTGCTTTAAGTTAGTTTTAACAGTGGTCAAGTAGGGTACTGTGGCTATTTGATCATAATGTAGGCCTACCAGAGTGGCCTACCATAATAAACAATGGAGAAAATGCATCCCATAACATTATAACATGGAAATAGCTGTTCTATCATTCAGCCAACAGTAGCAGCCAATGTGCGGTGTTCAATGTAAGTCTACATTCCATGAGACTTTTGAAAAAAACATGTAGGACTTGACATGAACCTGTTTATCCACAAGGAGGTGATTGAAAATGTTGTTGTGTTGTTTGATGCAAGAAACCACTTGCATCATTATTCCCATACCATTATGACAGAGAATGACACAAATTATGCTACCCTCTGCCTATTGGCTACTTAGCGTATTCAAGGCTGAAATGCACAAGTTTTGTGTTCTTGTAGGAAGCAATCACCCCCCCCCCCCCCCTCCCACATTTCTGACTACAAATTATCAATAACTGGGCTAATAACTCACTAACTAGTGAACAAATGTACAAATGTGCACAAGTCGCTACATATAGTTCTTGCTTTGATCTACTCACAACCGCTCATGCTGTAAAAGCAGTCCAGTTCAAAGTGAATGGCACAGATCTATATATGACAATGGTCTATTTGTATATAGGCCTACTGCAGCTCTGATTGGTTATTGGCACACTGGTCTGTGTAGAGTACAAGTCTGCCTGTCAATGCAATAGAATCCTACTCTGATGCGTTCTGCCTACAACAAAATATTTTATATATTTAGTTTTGCATAGCAAGTATTGCACTGTTTGTTTTGTTTCGGTATGTTGTATTGAAAGTGGCTGATATTGCGTTCATTCGATCACAATTCCCACAGTAAAGGGAAACACTGATAGTGTTAACTAACAGGCAAAACTCTAGAAAGTTGAGTAAAGTTCAGACTCGCACAGGGCTGATATTTCTTCTGCGTATCAGTCCCGGGGAGCTGCACATGCGCAGCTTAGAGGGAACATTGTTCATGAGTGTACACAGCACTTTTTCAAAAAAGATGAAGTGAAACTAATTTCGCCTCTGAGGTTTCACAAGACTGTACAGTGCAATACGACACGTTTCATTTGACCAAAGATTTGTTGATCATCAGGTTTCAATAGATACTGCTGTGCCTGCCACTGTCCTCCCTGGGCTTTCATTCTGCTACAATGTGTATGAGAAGAAATGTTATGCTAAATAGCACATTACTTTTGACTAGAAGGAATAGGGTGCCATTTTGAAGTCATCCTTTGACTTGACTTTGTGTAATATCTGGAACTTATTGTAACATTAAACCAACCTTGTTACCAACAGCCAGCCTGTTGCTTCAACAGTGCTACCGCAGCAGTTTCTTTTGATTTCTCCTTCCTCTTTCTGCTGCTGGAAAATTTAGATCCATATCTATGTCTTGCCCAGGCCCGCCTCCATGAAGTCAGTTTAATGGAATGCAACAGTAAACATGAAAACCGATGGACTAGAGTCAATTATTAATTAAGTTTCAAGGTGACGTAAACATCTTCACCTGGTGGTTGATTATGATCATTTTGGAAAAACATTTCAAAACATTTTGTGTTATGCAAGGGGCAGCAATTGTCTTATATTTATATAGTGATCGTTTCAGTTCACATTTTACTGCTATCGTGTTGCTGGTGATGGCGTTACATATCGACTGAGAAATCTGTTGTTATATTGAGGTAACTTGAGGTGAATGCCGTCCACAGCAAGACTACACCTCCCACAATTCCTTCCAACCCTTCTACAGTATCTGTTCCTTCTTGCTTAAGTGCAAACTTGGCAGCTGGCACTGTAGATACAGATATGATTAACCTATCTCTATGCCAGCCTGCATTTTTGCTCAGCTCTACTATGGTGGCTTGAGATGTTTGTGTGTAAAGTTATGACAATTTGCCAATTCTAACAAAATTAAGAAATGTTATTTCGTAGTGTAAGAGGCCAAGATGAGAGAGGACTCCTGTCTGTATATGAAGTGATTGTCAAGTGATTTGATAATAGGTACAAAAAAAAGACAATATAATATTGTAATAAAACTATAATCTATTAATACATCAACTGCACTTGTAGGCTATTTATTGTTAATCTGTTAATGGATTAAGCATCAACTGCACTTGTAGGCTATTTATTGTTAATCTGTTAATGGATTAAGCATTAACCTCACTTGTAGGCTATTTATTGTTAATCTGTTAATGGATTAAGCATTAACCTCACTTGTAGGCTATTTATTGTTAATCTGTTAATGGATTAAGCATTAACCTCACTTGTAGGCTATTTATTGTTAATCTGTTAATGGATTAAGCATTAACCTCACTTGTAGGCTATTTATTGTTCATCAGCATCGCTTTTGGTTTAATGATGATATTTTTGATTGAATTTGTTTTAAGCTAAATTGTAATAGTAGGTTTTATGTCCATTTTGACAGGAGCTCGAAGGCAGTCCACCTTCCCATTAATGAGTATGTCCTTCAATATTCAGTATATGTCATTTTAATTTGTCACTTTGAGTTTATGGTTTCCCATCTTTCCTAGACAGTTCACAGAAGTCACTGTAAAAGCAATACAATACATGTCTGCTTGAGGCCTATGTACCTTACCCCATATGTACCTTACCCCATATGTACCTTACTCCATATGTACCTTGCCCCGTATGTACCTTGCCCCGTATGTATCTTACCCCATATGTACCTTACCCCATATGTACCTTACCCCATATGTATCTTATCCCATATGTATCTTACCCCATATGTATCTTACCCCATATGTATCTTACCCCATATGTATCTTACCCCATATGTATCTTACCCCATATGTATCTTACCCCATATGTACCTTACCCCATATGTACCTTGCCCCATATGTATCTTACCCCATATGTATCTTACCCCATATGTATCTTACCCCATATGTACCTTGCCCCATATGTACCTTGCCCCATATGTACCTTGCCCCATATGTACCTTGCCCCATATGTACCTTGCCCCATATGTACCTTACCCCATATGTATCTTACCCCATATGTATCTTACCCCATATGTATCTTACCCCATATGTACCTTACCCCATATGTACCTTGCCCCATATGTATCTTACCCCATATGTATCTTACCCCATATGTATCTTACCCCATATGTACCTTGCCCCATATGTACCTTGCCCCATATGTACCTTACCCCATATGTACCTTGCCCCATATGTATCTTACCCCATATGTATCTTACCCCATATGTATCTTACCCCATATGTATCTTACCCCATATGTACCTTACCCCATATGTACCTTACCCCATATGTACCTTGCCCTATTTTGTATGTTTTTATATGTGACTTTGTTTATTATTAATGATATCATTGAGATGAAAGTTTTTTTACTTTGTCCAGATAAACCATGTAAAATGCAGAATATCATTTTGTGTGATGTTTCTGGGTATATTTCACACTGTGAAATTCCTGTTCAAATGGCGCACCTTGATACTGTTCATTAAACACAGGGCAGTGAGAAAGATGTTACACGGAAGGTTTTGTAAATATTTTCAATTGTTGTTTTTAAATACTACAATCTTTAAACAAATGAAAAGCGTAATTGATGGGGAGGCTAATCTGCATTCTTTCATGTTCTAAGATGTAAACTGTTTTCATAAGTTTTAAGGAACCAAAAGCTGTAAACCCATTGTGAGGAAAATGTATGTAATTACTGCACAAAGAAAGAAAATAATCTTCATCATTATTTATTATATAAGTAGTTACAGTACCTGAAGACTGTATTTTTTTGCCCAGCGACAGTTCATTAGTACACCGTAGCAAAACAATTCCCAATCGGCTTTCATTTGGTCCCTTGTGAATACAACCCTGGATTGATTGAACTGAAGTTAGACATGTGACACTGAACAGAAGCAACATGTCCACTAGAGGGAATTCTCTCCTCTCATTCAAATTCTGATGCAAAGCGTGAGAAGAGATATGAGCTGAGTTGTATTAACATTGAGAAAAATCGACATCTGGAAGGTGAATAACATGAACACAACATGATGTAACTTTGATATGTTTTTTTAACATGCCTGTTGTAATGTGAATGCAGTGAAGTTCATTTACAGTTGGATATGTTGTTGTGGTTCTATAACAATTCAGTCCATCTACTCTGCACTCACCATATTTTTTGACTAACACAATAAACCATTGCAATTATAATAACATATATATAGCATTTATTTCAATTAAGAATTCTAAATTAGACTGCAGTAATACATGAAGGTGTGGTTGACTGTGAGGGACTGTGATGTCAGATGTGTCGTATTTCCTGTTCTTTATAAGTAGATGTCAGACAGAGACAGACAGCAGTACACAGCCAGATGTGGTGATATGATGCCACTGCTGAGGTGTTTGCTCTTGTTCTACTTCTCATTCAATGAATTGACCACAGCAGCAGGTAAGGCAAGCTGTTTCTTCCCACCAATCAAGGTTGATTCTGTGTTAAATCATGTTAACTCATTAAAGTGAGGGTTCTGAGTCCTGCAAATGTTTCATTTTGTGTGTCCAACATTTTTGAGTTTTCTCCACATGTCAAGTATGGATTTTTTTGTTGTCTTAAACCACAACCAAGTTAGCGTGGTACTACATCCTATCCCTTGATCATTGCCTGCAGTTTTGCATCTGTAGACCTATTTCATGCATCTTTCTGTAAAAGGTCCTTTCAGTAGTCCTCACAAGGGAGGAAAAAATCCCTTGTTCTCCCATTGCAGCTGTTTATCCCTATTCTTCAGCTACATTGACTCCAGAAGCAACAACTATATTGTGGGTGAGAATAACTCCAACAGCTTTAGTGGCCACTTTAATTAATTTTACAGTACTGTCATCTCCCACACATTGTTTCCTTAATAACAGAATGTGTTTCCTTCAGTGTGAAAAAAAGCCTTTCACACTTGACTTCTCCCTCCCTTACTAGCTCTAACTTTACTGATAGCTACTTTATTGAGGAAAAATGTATTTACTATGACTGCGATATGTGGTTGACCCACCTAGCTAGACTACATTACCAAAGTATGTGGACGCCTGCTCGTCAAACATCTCATTCCAAAATCATGAGCATTAATATGGAGTTGGTCCCCCTTTGCTGCTATAACAGCATCCACTCTTCTGGGAAGGCTCTCCAGCAATGTTGGAACATTGTTGTGGGGACTTGCTTCCATTTAGCCACAAGAGCATTAGTGAGGTCGGGCACTGATGTTGGGCGATTAGGCATGGCTTGCAGTCGACATTCCAATTCATCCCAAAGGTGTTCAATGGGGTTGACGTCAGGGCTCTGTGCAGGCCAGTCAAGTTCTTCCACACCGATCTCAACAAACCATTTCTGTAATGACCTCGCTTTGTGTATGGGGGCATTGTCATGCTGAAACAAGAAAAGACCTTCCGCAAACTGTGGCCACAAAGTTGGAAGCACAGAATCGTCTAGAATGTCATTGTGTGCTTTAGCATTAAGATTTCCCTTCACTGGAACTAAGGGGCCTAGCCCGAACCATGAAAAACAGCCCCAGAACATTATTCCTCCTCCACCAAACGTTATAGTTGGCACTATGCATTCATTCAGGTAGCGTTCTCCTGGCATTCGCCAAACCCAGATTCGTCCGTCAGACTGCCAGATTGTGAAGCATGATTTATCACTCCAGAGAGCGCGTTTCCACTGCTCCAGAGTCCAATGCCGGCGAGCTTTACACCACTCCAGCCACAGCTTGGCATTGTGCATGGTGATCTTAGGCTTGTGTGCGGCTGCTTGGCCATGGAAACCCATTTCATTAAGTTCCTGACAAACAGTTATTGTGCTGACATTGCTTCCAGATGCAGTTTGGAACTCTGTAGTGAGTGTTGCACCTAAGGACAGACGATTTTGTGTGTCCTACCACTTCGCGGCTGAGCCGTTGTTGCTCCTAGACGTTTCCACTTCACAATAACAGCACTTACAGTTGACCGGTGCAGCTGTAGCAGGGCAGAAATTTGATGAACTGACTTATTGGAAAGGTGGCATTCTATGACGGTGCCAAGTTGAAAGTCACTGGGTTCTTCAGTAAGGTCATTCTACAGCCAATGTTTGTCTATGGAGATTGCATGGGTGTGTGTTCAATTTTATACACCTGTCTTCAACGGGTGTGGCAGAAATAGCCGAATCCACTCATTTGAAGGGGTGTCCACATACTTTTGTACATGTAGTGCATCTTAAGATGAACACCTAAGTCGCTCTGGATAAGTGTGTCTGCTAAATGACTAAAATGTAAATGCTCTTTTGTCGATTTGCATAATGTTCACATTTTATTGTGTTTGCCTGCCAAATAAATAGTTAAAACAGGTATGTTGACAATCCAGGTGGGAGGTGACAAATAGATAGCTTAATAGGGGGCAGTTGCCTATGTTAGGCCCTCATTCACTATGCACTTACACTGAACAAAAATATGAATGCAACATGTAAAGTGTTGATCCCATGTCTCATGAGCTGAAATAAAAGATCCCAGAAATGTTCCATGCCCACAATATTTTCTCAAATGTTGTGCACAAATTTGTTTACATCCCTGTTAATGAGTATTTCTCTTTTGCCAAGATAATACATCCACCTGAGAGGTGTGGCATATCAAGAAGCTGGTTAAACAGCATGATCATTACACAGGTGCACCTTGTGATGGGTCCACTAAAAGGCAACTCTAAAATGTGCAGTTTTGTCATACCACACAATGCCACAGATGTCTCAAGTTTTGAGGGAGCGTGCAATTGGCATGCTGCCTGCAGGAATGTCCACCAGAGCTGTTGCTAGAGAATTTATTGTTCATTTCTATACCATATTTTTATTTTATTTCACCTTTATTTAACCAGGTAGGCTAGTTGAGAACAAGTTCTCATTTACAACTGCGACCTGGCCAAGATAAAGCATAGCAGTGTGAACAGACAACAACACAGAGTTACACATGGAGTAAACAATAAACAAGTCAACACAGTGGAAAGAAAAAAATAGTCTATATACATTGTGTGCAAAAGGCTTGAGGAGGTAGGCAGATAATTACAAATTTGCAGATTAACACTGGAGTGATAAATGATCAGATGGTCATGTGCAGGTAGAGATACTGGTGTGCAAAAGAGCAGAAAAGTAAATAAATAAAAACAGTATGGGGATGAGGTAGGTAAATTGGGTGGGCTATTTACCGATGGACTATGTACAGCTGCAGCGATCGGTTAGCTGCTCAGATAGCAGATGTTTGAAGTTGGTGAGGGAGATGAAAGTCTCCAACTTCAACGATTTTTGCAATTCGTTCCAGTCACAGGCAGCAGAGAACTGGAAGGAAAGGCGGCCAAATGAGGTGTTGGCTTTAGGGATGATCAGTGAGATACACCTGCTGGAGCGCGTGCTACGGGTGGGTGTTGCCATCGTGACCAGTGAACTGAGATAAGGCGGAGCTTTACCTAGCATGGACTTGTAGATGACCTGGAGCCAGTGGGTCTGGCGACGAATATGTAGCGAGGGCCAGCCGACTTGAGCATACAGGTCGCAGTGGTGGGTGGTATAAGGTACTTTAGTAACAAAACGGATGGCACTGTGATAAACTGCATCCAGTTTACTGAGTAGAGTATTGGAAGCTATTTTGTAGATGACATCGCCGAAGTCGAGGAATGGTAGGATAGTCAGTTTTACTAGTGTAAGTTTGGCGGCGTGAGTGAAGGAGGCTTTGTTGCAGAATAGAAAGCCGACTAGATTTGATTTTAGATTGGAGATGTTTGATATGAGTCTGGAAGGAGAGTTTACAGTCTAGCCAGACACCTAGGTACTTATAGATGTCCACATAAACCACCTCCAGCGTCCTTTTAGGGAATTTGGCAGTACGTCCAATAGTGGCGGTGGGGTTATGGTATGGGCAGGCATAAGCTACGGACAATGAACACAATTGCATTTTAACGATGGCAATTTGAACGCACAGAATTACTGTGAGGCCCTTTTATTTTTTAAATGTATCTGTGACCAACAGATGCATCTGTATTACCAGTCATGTTAAATCCATAGATTAGGGCCTAATGAATTTATTTCAATTGACTGATTTCATCATATGAACTGTAAATTAATCAAATGTTTGAAATTGTCACATATTGCGTTTATATTTTTGTTCAGTATAATTAAGACCTATTCAGCCCTTTACTTTAGTCGATCAGGATTTGTTTCTGTTAGCAACTGTTTTATGTCCTTATTTTCCAATGACAGTCCAGAGCCACTCTGTGAGTGATAGGCAGTCTATAGACCTACCTCACGCAGTCTACAGACTTATCTCAAACTGCTGTGACAAGTGTTGTCATTGTACATTTCTCTCTTCCTACTCAGGAATCCAAAGATGACTTCAGCTACCAGTTTTCTGTTTTTTGCGATCCATTTAGCCTATATCAGAGCTGGAATTTCTTCTGAGAGTAAGTTGTGCCATAAATTCCATAATAATGATTATAAAATGTTATATACATAAATACAACAATTTATTTATTGTTTTCAGCAGATTATTAACATTGTGGTTTGGAAGAACTGTATATTATTTTTTACTAAAAGTTCAATAAGATTGGTGACATTATGATAAACCTGACCACTATAACAGTAATTATCTTCTGTATTTATGTGGTCTTTTTCTCTGAAATGATATTTTACTTACAGCATTTGTCAAACTGGAGTGTGAAGAAGAATACCATGGGGTTTATGGTCAGCAGTCATTGCTGGAGTGTATTGTCAATGCTGTTCAGAACGTGACCATCTTGACGGTGACCTGGAAGAGGGTGGGAGGTGATGCACCTTTGTTGGAATACCATAAACATGCAAATGCCTCAACCCTTGGATTTAAATTTGCTGAGCCATCCTGGAACAAGAATAATATGAATGTGTCCTTGTTGTTGACAAATACCAAGATGGCCGACAAGGGTGTGTATGAATGCATGGTGAGAACAGACAGTGGTGATGCTACAGCTACAGTCAGCCTCAGTGTCACAGGTGAGTCCTATACTGTCTACAGTTCAACCAAATGTGATTATAAAAGCACCTTTCAACACCGGTCAATGAAAGGAAAAAACTGGAACATGTGAGATATTCAGCCACTCTTTAAGGGCAATAGAAGAATACAATACAATACAACACTTATTTTTTTTAAATGCGTCTCAGCTCATAGCCTTCATCAGGGTGTTATGATGCCCACATGTTGAAATGAAGTTATATTCAACTTCCATTGTTGTCACACACACACACACACACACACCTGCCCATACATGTATGATAAAAAGTTGATAAGGATGTTTAGTCTGAAATGTGTTCAGGGGGAGTTCAGATCTATTGTGAGAGAGAGAGAGAGAGATTGGACAGCACAGCAGGAGCCAGAGTTACTTGACAGTTCTCAAATGGCACAGAGTAGTACCAGTGGGAATGTCCACAACTAGCCTCCATAATGCCATTCTACCCACGTCACGCAATCAGTGTTTACAAATAATGTACACAGACTCAATTAGAACATGTGAGTGATAAAAGGTAATTCCAGTTTATTAAAATCACTCCTCCAGTAATCTCATTCCAAGTTATAACCCTTTGATGGGTGTTGAAAAGGTGCAAAGTCTGTCTTAACGATGTTTACCCGCTGACGTTGTTGCGAACTGCACCCACATGTACAGTTGAAGTCAGATGTTTACATACACTTAGGGTGGAGTCATTAAAAATCGTTTTCAACCACCCCACACATTTCTTGTTAACAAACTATAGTTTTGGCAAGTTGGTTAGGACATCTACTTTGTGCATGACACAAGTCATTTTTCCAACAATTGTTTACAGACAGATTATTTCACTTATAATTCACTGTATCACAATTCCAGTGGGTCAGAAGTTTACATACACTAAGTTGACTGTGCCTTTAAACAGCTTGGAAAATTCCAGGAAATGATGTCATGGCATTAGAAGCTTCTGATTTGACATTATTTGAGTCAATTAGAGGTGTACCTGTGGATGCATTTCAAGGCCTACCTTCAAACTCAGTGCCTCTTTGCTTGACATCATAGGAAAATCAAAAGAAATCAGCCAAGACCTCAGACCTCCACAAGTCTGGTTCATCCTTGGGAGCAATTTCCAAACACTTGAAGGTACCACGATCATCTGTACAAACAATCGTACTCAAGTATAAACACAATGGGACCATGCAGCCATCATACCGCTCAGGAAGGAGACTCGTTCTGTCTCCTAGAGATGAATGTATTTTGGTGCGAAAAGTGAAAATCAATCCCAGAACAACAGTAAAGGACCTTGTGAAGATGCTGGTGGAACAGGTACAAAAGTATCTCTATCCCACAATAAAACGAGTCCTATCTCAACATAACCTGAAAGGCCGCTCAGCAAGGAAGAAGCCACTGCTCCAAAACCGCCATTAAAAAAGCCAGACTACGGTTTGCAATTGCACATGGGACAAAGATCAATCTGTTTGGAAAAATGTCCTCTGGTCTGATGAAACATAAATAGAACTGTTTGGCCATAATGACCATTGTTATGTTTGGAGGAAAAAGGGGGTGGCTTGCAAGCCGAAGAACACCATCCCAACCGTGAAGCACGGGGGTGCAGCATCATGTTGTGAGGGCATTGCTGCAGGAGGGACTGGTGCACTTCACAAAATAGATGGCATCATGAGGATGGAAAATTATGTGGATAGATTGAAGCAATATCTCAAGACATCAGTCAGGAAGTTAAAGCTTGGTTGCCAATGGGTCTTCCAAATGAACAATGACCCCAAGCATACTTCCAAAGTTGTGGCAAAATGGCTTAAGGACAACAAAGTCAAGGTATTGGAGTGGCCATCACAAAGCCCTGACCTCAATCCTATAGAAAATTTGTGGGCAGAACTGAAAAAGCGTGTGCGAGCAAGGAGGCCGACAAACCTGACTCAGTTACACCAGCTCTGTCAGGAGGAATAGGCCAGAATTCACCCAACTTATTGTGGGAAGCTTGTGGAAGGCTTCCTGAAATGTTTGACCCAAGTTAAACAATTTAAAGGCAATGCTACCAAATACTAATTGAGTGTATGTAAAGTTCTGACCCACTGGGAATGTGATGATAGAAATAAAAGCTGAAATGAATAATTCTCTCTGCTATTATTCTGACATTTCACATTCTTAAAATAAAGTGGTGATCCTAACTGACCTAAGACAGGGAATTTTTACAAGTATTAAATGTCAGGAATTGTGAAAAACTGAGTTTAAATGTATTTGGCTAAGGTGTATGAACTTTCAACTTCAACTGTATGTAATATAATGTATCTTTCTCTCTCTCGTCCAGCTATGTACAAATCACCAACCATGAGTTCCAGTCCTGAGAACTGCATAAAACAGAACACTGGTGTGACCATTTTCTGCAACTCTACAGGCGGGCACCAGAAAGGGTTGATCTGGTGGTTTGACGAGTTTGGCACGAACTGCACAGGCAGTGCTGAACTCGTGGCCAAAAAGACAGACGATACACTGTTTAGCCTCTCCAGTAAACTGACAGTTCTGAAGGCTACATACAGTGGTTCCACAAACTACTCATGCACAGTGCACAACACCAATGGAGTCCAGGAGGGGAAGGCATCATTTGAGATCCCGTTTGTATGTTCAGCAGGTATGTTCTGCCATCGTGGTCGGTATACACAGTGTCTATGAATGTTTGTGATGTCATCCTTTTTGAAAGCTGGGCCAAATCCAAAACATGCCAGTCTCCCTTATTCGCTCATCCTAACCCTGATCATTGTAAACATTTCAGCCTCAATCTAGCCTACTTTTATTAGCATAGGCCTTTTTAATGACATCTTTATCATGTGTGAGCACAATAAATCAGCCTCGTAATGAGAAAACATGTCACTAAGGGGTGGAGTAGATCAGGCCATAACATGCTCCCAAATCTGATTGAACATCTTCCTTGAAAATGAAAAAAATAAAATGAATGTCTTGGTTTGGCTAAGAAACATTCCATGTTTCAGTATGACCCCAGAAGATGTTCAATGTTTGCTTAACCCAGTCTGCGTGTCATCTGGTGATCCTAGAAGAAATAGTGGTTGTAAATTACCTGCACTAGTTGCAAATTAGAGCTCATCGTCTCCAATGCTCCATCTTTATCACGATTCAGTGCAGTCATAATACCTTCTTACCAGAACATTCCTTCTCTGCAGTTGTTTCTCACCTCTCGCAGCCATTTTGAATGTTTTTTCAGACCTGCCTGGCTGGGAATTTCCAAACACAAATTATCCATCTGATGCGAAAACGAATTAGTCTTAGCAATGGGGAGTAAATTAAGATTATATTTAGATTAGAAAAGAGCTCTAGTCTGTTTATTTTAAGATATCAAAATAATCAAATATTATACTGCAGGAAATGAAGTTGACCTGATGCTGACTTTGACCAATCATAAATGACCTTTTCCTCTGGATTTGATATTTTAGAATAATATTGGAACTTCTTTTTAGTTGAAATGACATTAAACTTTGGTTGACTGAATCCAGGTCTGCTGGATTAGATTTGTAAAAATAATCAGATTTGATTTGTTCTCAATCATGGACTTCGTGCATCTATGTCTGGTCACAGAGTAGCACTACCAGTATTTAATTCAAATACCTGTGAATTTCCTATTTAATTGGCAAATTGTTTATTTTCCACCTGCATTTGAAGGTTCAAAAGATGATTTTGCTTCTGACTCCACTACCCAGTGGCTTGCCCCAGTTGGGGTCATAGGATCTCTGGTCATTGGACTCCTTGCTGCGCTGCTGATATTTAAGAGGCGCTCTGTCCAACGTAAGTACATGAATTGTCATACAATACAGACTGATGACAGCTCTCAGACGGTGCTTACATGGGCCTGGCTGATATGTGTGATCTCTCTGTGTGTGTAACTCCTCCATGAACAGATATCATTGCATGAAGCTTTGTTGAGTATCATGGATCTCTGCTTGGCGTGCTAAATTAACCTGTATAGTGGGTCTGCATGCTTTAGCAGTTGGCAGCCACCCATTTTGGCTCTGAATAGGGATGATTACCTTAAAGTTACACTGCCAAGAACCTCAGTAGTCAAACAACGTAGTGAAAATACCCAGGCTCAGCCAGTCGTCATATACAGTAGTTAAACATCAGACATCTTTACTATACGATCAGTGGCTTTCAGCCATGTGTGGCATAGGCTTATATTAACCATGAAAAACAGTGTATTTGATGCTCGAAGTCAATATTAATGGATTCAGCATGAACTGCACTAGTAGGCTATTTATTGTTCATCAACATCACTTTTGCTTTACTTATTAGCTTTTTTATGTATACTGTACGAAAATATAAACGCAACATGCAACAATTTCAACCATTTTACTGAGTTACAGTTCATATAAGGAAATCAGTCAAATGAAATACATGAATAAGGCCCTCATCTATGGATTTCACATGACTGGGCAGGGGTGCATCAATGGGTGAGCCTGGGAGGGCATAGGTCCACCCCCTTCGGGGCCAGGACAGGCTAATTCATTTTTCCCCACAAAAGGGCTTTATTACAGACAGAAATACTCCTCAGTTTCATCAGCAGTCCGGTTGGTTGGTCTCAAATGATCCTGCAGTTGAAGAAGCCGGATGTGGAGGTCCTGGGCTGGCGTGGTCACATGTGGTCTGCGGTTGTGTGGCCGGTTGGACATAATGCAAAATTCTTTAAAACGACATTGGAGGCGGGTTATGGTAGAGAAGTGGACATTTAATTATATGGCAACAGCTCTGATGGACGTTCCTGCAGTGAACATGTCAAATGCACACTCACTCAAAACTTGAGACATCTGTGGCATTGTGATGTGTGACAAAATTGCACATTTTAGTGGCATTTTATTGTCCCCAGCACAAGGTGCACCTGTGTAACGATGCTGTTTAATCAGCTTCTTGACAAGCCACACATCTCAGGTGGATGGATTATTTTTGCAAAGGATAAATGCTCACTAACAGGGATGCATTTGTGCACAAAATTTGAGAGAAATATGTTTTTTGTGCATATGGAACATTTCTGGAATTTTTAATTCAGGACATTAAACATAGGACCGAGACTTTACATGTTGCATTTATATTTTTGTTCAGTATAGTTTGTTTTAAGCTAAATTGTAATAGTAGGTTTTATGTCATTTCTTTTTCACAGGTGCTCGAAGGCAGTCCACCTTCCCATTAATGAGTAAGTCCTTCAATATTCAGTATTTATAAAAAAATAAAAAATGGTTTCCCATCTTTCCTAGACAGTTCACATAATTCCCTGTAAAAGCAATACACATACTTTATAATGACCAGCATCTTCATTTGGAAAACTTGATAATTATAACTCAACAAATTAAAATGATTACATTTTCCAAGGCAAAAACAACATTCCATAATGCAGTCACATATCCTGAGTGCCAGTCTGTTTGGGCTATCATGCCAACCCCTTGTCACTCATTGGCATGCCTAACATCTTTGTCTTGACAATGAGATGGAGTTGGCAAGAGTAGTACAAACAGATATTTGACCAAGCTAGCATTCACATGCATTTGGTTTGTGAAACTAGCCACTCAGCCGGAACACCGTTCTCTTCCTTTGAATTGAATGACTTATTTGATTGAATGTACTTCAAACGGTAGTGTTTCTTCCCTCACAAGTGGAGTAGAAAATGGAGGCCAGATGATTACTAATTGTTTACCAAAACAGTTGGCGATGAAGATAGCTCCGCTTTTGTATTGTTCTCATGGGGAAATCTTAAGAAATGACTCACTGTCAACTGTTTATTTTCAGCAAACCTAACATGTGTAAATATTTGTATGAACATAAGATTTAACAACTGAGAAATAAACTGAACGAATTCCAGACATGACTAACATACATTTAATAATGTGTCCCTGAACAAAAAGGGCGTCAAAATCAAAAGTAACAGTCAGTATCTGGTGTGGCCACCAGCTGCATGAAGTACTGCAGTGCTTCTCATGGGCCTTCTCGTGGACTGCACCAGATTTGCCAGTTCTTGCTGTGAGATGTTACCCCACTCTTCCACCAAGGCACCTGCAAGTTCCTGGACATTTCTGGGGGGAATGGCCCTAGCCCTCAATGTCCGATCCAACAGGTCCCAGATGTGCTCAATGGGATTGAGATCCGGGCTCTTTGCTGGCCATGGCAGAACACTGACATTCCTGTCTTGCAGGAAATCACACACAGAACGAGCAGTATGGCTGGTGGCATTGTCATGCTGGAGGGTCATGTCAGGATGAGCCTGCAGGAAGGGTACCACATGAGGGAGGAGGATGTCTTCCCTGTAACGCACAGCGCTGAGATTTCCTGCAATGACGAGCTCAGTCCGAAGATGCTGTGACATGGTGGACCCTCCACCTCCAAATCGATCCCGCTTCAGAGTACAGGCCTCGGTGTAACGCTCATAACTGCGAATCCGACCATCACTCCTGGTGAGACAAAACTGTGACTCATCAGGGAAGGGCACTTTTTGCCAGTCCTGTCTGGTCCAGGGACGGTGGGTTTGTGCCCGCCCGTAGGCAACGATGTTGCCGGTGATGTCTGGTGAGGACCTGCCTTACAACAGGCCTACAAGCCCTCAGTCCAGCCTCTTTCAGCCTATTGCGGACAGTCTGAGCACTGATGGAGGGATTGTGTGTTCCTGGTGTAACTCAGGCAGTTGTTTCCATCCTGTACCTGTCCCGCAGGTGTGATGTTTGGATGTACCGATCCTGTGCAGGTGTTTTTACACGTGGTCTGCCACTGCAAGAACGATCAGCTGTCCGTCCTGTCTCCCTGTACTGCTGTCTTAAGCGTCTCATGGTACGGACATTGCAATTTATTGCCCTGGCCACACCTCCTTGCAGCATGCCTAAGGCACGTTCACGCAGATGAGCAGGGACCCTGGGCATCTTTCTCTTGGTGTTTTTCAGATTCATTAGCAAGGCCTCTTTAGTGTCCTAAGTTTTCATAACTGTGACCTTAATTGCCTACCGTCTGTAAGCTGTTAGTGTCTTAGCGACCGTTCTACAGGTGCATGTTCATTGTTTATGGTTCATTGAACAAGCATGGGAAACAGTGTTGACATCCTTAACAATGAAGATCTGTGAAGTTATTTGAATTTTACCAATTATCTTTGAATGACAGTTATTTTTTTTTGCAGAGTTTATTTTGTAATGCTGGGTTAAATATGGGCCTGTCTGCACTGTGAGGGAAGACCTGCTGTCTTGCAAGTAGGGCTGGGCGATCAAGTTTTTTTTTCGATATATTCGAGTTTGTTTTAAACTGATATGGAAATTGTCTATCGCAAGAATTGAGGTTCTGTTATAATGTTGTAACGTTTGACAAATGCAGCTTCTCACTGTCTCTTCGCTGTCAGGGCAATGTCGAATCATGTGCCAACGCGTGCACAGAGGTTATCCACCAATCACAACTGTAGACAGCCTTTCACAAATTGTAACCACACTGACAAAGTGTAGCGGCGGTAAGAGTTCCACCAAAATGGAAAGTGGGGAAACCAACTCAGCCTCTCGTGAGGATGAAATCATCCCCGAAAAGGGCTGCAATCTTTTTTCAATAATATGGAAGTGGTTTGGGTTGAAGAGGTCTGTTGTTCAGCAAACGAATGTCTTGTGCAAAATGTGTTGAAAGACAATTGCTACGAAAAGCAGCAGCACAACCAACCCCTTCCATCACCTGCAAATGAAACACGCGGTGGAATGGGAGGAATTCGTGAGACTATGCAATGCCGATTCCAGTCGCCCAATTTCCAAAATGTCAGCTAAAAGACAAACTACCATAGTCGCTGTCACGTTCTGACCTTTATTTCCTTTGTTTTGTATTTATTGAGTATGGTCAGGGCGTGAGTTGGGTGGGCAGTCTGTTTGTTTTTCTATGATTTGTATGTTTCGGCCTGGTATGGTTCTCAATCAGAGGCAGGTGTCATTAGTTTTCTCTGATTGAGAATCATACTTAGGTAGCCTGGGTTTCACTGTTTGTGGGTGATTGTCTATGCTAGTTGCTTGCGTCAGCACAGGTCTCATTTGTAGAGTCACGGTCGTTATTGGTTTATTGTTTTTGTATGCAGTGTTCAGTACTTTCTTTAATTAAATATTCACTATGAACACATACCACGCCGCATTTTGGTCCTCTGATCCTTCTCGCCTCTCCTCTTCAGATGAAGAGGAGGAAGACCGTGGCAGTCGCTTCCTTTTCAAATGTAATCCCTTATGACAAAAGTTTGAGGTGGAAGGAGATAACGGATGCAGTGACCTATTACATGGCGAAAGATATGGTTCCAATCTTTACAGTAGAAAAGACAGCATTTAAAAATCTGCTAGGTACAGGTGACCACAAATCAGCTGCCAAGCCGCAAGTATTTCACAGAAGAAGCCCTGCCGCGATTATACACTGCTACCCACGAAAGAGTCGCAGAGAACCTGGCTAGTGTTTCTTATTTTTCCTGCACAGCCGATCTATGGTCGAGCAGAACGTCAGAGCCATACCTAAATTTGACAGTCCACTACATAAATGAAGACTGGAAATTGTAAAACGTCTGCCTACAGACGTCTTACATCCCCGATGATCATACGGGTGAAGTAATAGCCCAGGATCTCAAAGACTCAGGCATTGTGGAAGATGAGTGAAGGCCAACAGGTGTGCATGACAACTGACAGCGGGAGCAACATGATAAAAGCATTGTGCTTGAACAACTGGACCCGCCTGCAGTGCTTTGGACACAGGCTTCACCTCGCCATCGGTAAGTGTGACATTGGATAAGTGCATTCAAAAAAAGTTGTGTTCAGGCCAGCTGTAGGCTAATGTGTTGTGTGCCAATCCAATAGCAAATAACCACAGGCTGTTTTAATTATAACAGCAAATTAACTAAATTAATGCATTTCCAATCAAAATGATTATATACATGACATATTCAAACAGCGAGCGTCTCAAACATTTCTAAACGATAGAATAGACGTGTGGATGTGTGTTCATTTGTTTTGCACAAATAGGCCTTGAGGCCTTGTATATTTTTTCTTTTAATAAAGAAAATTCTGTTTAGAATTAAGTCTTGTCCTTTTTAATTTGTTTATAGAAAAACAAGAGATCAAGGTGTGTGTATATATCTCGATATATATCTCTATATCTCTATATATCTCTATCTCTCTCTCTCTCTATATCATCTCTATCATCTCTCTATCATCTCTCTCTATCTCTCTATATATCTCTATCTCGATAGATAGATAGATATAGGGGGGGAATGGAGCCATTACTTTTAGGCCACATCGCCCAACCCTACTTGCAAGTCTCTTGACTAACTTTAAAAAAAAAAATCTGACCTACTGTTATTTTCACTGACATTTGAAGGAGGCAATGCTCCTCTGGAGATTGAAACCTTACACGACATTCGTCCACCATATGTCACAGATCAGCTTCTGACTTGTCCTTGTCGGTTATAGGTCACAGTGGCCACCCAACTGACAGGCACCACGATGATGAGGCAGAAGGAAACGCTATCCTTACTGTATGTTGTATCTACATCTAATATGTCTATATCTCTATTGTACATCTAAAATGAATATCTAAAACATATTGTATCAACATCTACTGTATTTATAATAGCTCTCTTTCTATTCAGCATCATAGCTTCATAGGGGACATGTTTTTTTTAATGATTGTAGTTTACATGCTGGCTGTGCTCCTTATAATGATTAGTGAAAAGTCTCTCCTGTTTTTACTTTCTCTTATTGTATAACAATATGCTCTTTCTTGTTCTCTCTCTTTCTCGCTCCCTCTCTGTCTCTCCAGGTCTAAATAGTGACAGTACACAGGACCAGCATTCCAGTCTTTAGTAACTGATTTGTTAACTGGCAGTCTCTGGAAGGGACTGTTTCCTTGACGATCAATAAGTGGCTTGTCACTATCCTTTGATGGACTGTTTCCTGTTAAGTGTCCAATGACAGTCACTTTGGCACTCGGGTCATTCTAATCGAGGCATTTGTTTCTTCACAATCTACTGCTGATGGCAGCCTTTAAAGTCTGTGGTTGATTACAAATGATATGTTTCTATACAGGGTTGCCATGGTGTCACTATACTCTAGATTCTACCACTGTAGAACATTGGTATACTGTAATACCAGGTAATCTAATCACTGTGCACACTATACCACGAGGTGCATGGTTTAACATTCCACATTTCCTCTACTGTAGTTTCTACCATATTGGTTGTTATTACTATACTGTAACACCATACCATCTAATCACTGTTACACGCTGTTCTATACTAAGGTTGTGCGAACATTCAATTTGAACACTGTACTTTTCTGAAAACATGTAGCAAAACTGGTTACCCTTCTGAAAGAGGGTTTCACAAGACTGCACAACAACCACTCTTCTAACCAAAAGCCAGCCGGTTGCTCCTACCACAGATTTAGTTTTAGGCCTTCCTCTTTTTCCTTGTCTTGCTCGATCTGCTAGTGTAAAATGCAGATTTATATCTTGCTCAGAGCGCACGTCCAGGAAATGCAATGGAATGAAACTGTAAACATGTTGATCATCAGGTTTCAAGAGATACTCCTGCATCTGTCAGTATTCTCCCTGGGCTTTGATTCTACTACAATATCTTTGGGGAGAATGTGGCACCCAATTCCCTATATAGTGCACTACTTTTGACCAGATGGAATAGGGTGCCATTTGGAATGCAACCTTTGACTTGACTTTGTGTTTTATCATTTTTTGGCACTGAATGTAACATATAACCATTATCAGAAGTCAGCCTGTCACTCCTCCCACAGCTGTTTGTTTTTGGCCTTCCTCTTTCTCATTGTCTGGCGCCATCTGCTGGTGTAAAATTCAGATCTACATTTATATCTTGCCCAGGGCTCGCCTCCATGAAGGCAGTGCAATGGAACGCAACTGTAAACCTGAAAAACGAGAGTCAATTAGTCATCTGAGAGAATTAGTTATCAGTTTCAAGTTGAACATGTAAATGTTTACCTGGTGGTTGATTATGATGCTTTTTTGTAAATGCCACAATTGTTTTATGTTATGAAAGAGGCTGCTACTGTCTTAATATTGTAGTTATAGAATGACTGTTTCAGTTCCCATTATGTTTTACTGCTATCATGTTGCTGATGGCATTACATATAGACTGACTAATCTGTTGTATTGTGGCAGCTTGAGGTGAATGGTGTCCACGACAAGACTCCACCTCCCATAATTCCTGGCAAATCTTGTATCAGTTCCTTCTTACTTCAGTACATGATTGGAAGTTGGCACTATAGATACAGCTAGAACTATTAATCAATTTATATGCTACCCTGCTTGGCACTGGTCAGGGCTCTTCCAAAGAAGCTTGGGCTTTTGGTTTAGCTCTACTATAGTGGTTTGAGATGTTCATGTGTAAAGTTTTGTATTTCGCAGTTCAACAAAATGTTTTCTTCTCTGTATGAAGTGTATATCAAGCGATTTTGTTGATGTGCCTGCTTGAGGCCTACTTCACTTACGTTTTTGTTGTCCCCCGTTGTTTTGTATATTTCACACTTTTGAAATTCCTTTTCAAATCCCACACCTTGACACTGTTCAGGTTTTGTAAATAGGAAGATTTTAATTGTAGTTTTTAATTACTACAATCTTTTTTTTTAATGAAAATCCTAATTGATGGGGAGGCTAATCTGAAATGTTCTTATGTTCTAAGGTCAACTGTTTTAAGGAACCAGAAGCAGTAAACCATTGTGAGAAAAATGTATATAATTACTGCACAAAGATTTTTTTAATACTTTTTTTATCCATCATTATGCATTATATAAGTAGTTACAGTACCCAAAGACAATTTTTTTTTGCCCAGCGACAGTACATCATTGCATTCATTAGTGCACACCGTAGCAAAACAATTTGCAACGGAAAACAAATGTTTCTTATTGGACAAGTTCAGGTGGTCCCCTCCACATTTTGGTCAATCTATCATTTTGTTCCTTGTGAATACAACCCTGGTTTGATTGAATCCAGAGATGTGACACTGAACAGAAGACAACTTGTCCATTAGATCAGGGTTCCCCAAATGGCGGCCCACGGGCCGGTGGTTTTATTTTGCCCCCCAAAAATATACAGTTATATTTTTTACTACTTTTACTCAACTACACTACTATTCAAAAGTTTGGGGTCACTTAGAAATGTCCTTGTTTTTGAAAGAAAAGCACCATTAAAACATCAAATTGATCAGAAATACAGTGTAGACATTGTTAATGTTGTAAATGACTATTGTAGCTGGAAACTGCTTTTTGTTAGAATATCTACATAGGCGTACAGAGGCCCATTATCAGCAACCATCACGCCTGTGTTCCAATGGCACGTTATGTTAGCTAATCCAAGTTAATAATTTTAAAAAGCTAATTGATCATTAGAAAATCCTTTTGCAATTATGTTAGCACAGCTGAAAACTGTTCTGATTAAAGAAGCAATAAAACTGGCCACCTTTAGACTAGTTGAGTATCTGGAGCATCAGCATTTGTGGGTTTAAATAGCCAGAAACAAATAACTTTCTTCTGAAACTCGACAGCCTTTATTTCTCAGAACAAGAATAGACTATTCCATGCTAGAAATTGCCAAGAAACCAAGATCTCGTACAGTGCTGTGTACTACTCCCTTCACAGAACAGAGCAAAGTGTCTCTAACCAGAATAGAAAGGAGTGGGAAGCCCCGGTGCACAACTGAGCAAGAGGAGAAGTACATTAGAGTATCTAGTTTGAGAAACAGACTCCTCACAAAAAAAAACCTGTTTTAGTTGCATGCCAGCAAAGCCACAACACAATACATAAATGGCACTAGAACGGTGGCAAACGGTGCCCACAAACTCTTAGGGCCTACATAAAATGTACATGCTAAAATCGCCACTGGAATGCAATAGTTGATTTACAGGTGGGTATTTTGTGTTTTTATAACAATGCAATCCATCTAAATTCTCCACTTAACATTTTATTTGTCTAACACAATAAACCGTTTAAATTATAATAATTTAATATGTAACATATACAATTAAATTACAAAATCTGAATTAGATTGTATATAGTATTCAGTAATACATGCAGGTGTGGGACTGTGATATCAGATGTATCCTATTTCCTGTGTCGTTATAAGCATATATAAGACAGAGACAGCAGTACACAGCCAGCTGTGGTGATGGTGATGCCACTTCTGAGGTGTTTTCTGTTGTCCCACTTGTCACTCAATGAATTGACCTCAGCAGCAGGTAAGGCAAGCTGTTTCTTCCCACGTTTAGGTTCTATATATCAGAGTAAGAACTCGACGGACACTATGAAAGCTTAAACCAAGTATATTCACCCCAAAGGATCGAACAGCTGGACAGACAAGACATATTCACACAAGCTCTGATATTTAACCCTTTCTCCTATGCGGAGTCTCCTCCTACGCATCTGAACAGCCAATGCATCTCTGTTGCTAGACAGAACCTTAGTGATATCTGATCTTCCTCACTTCGTCTGACCTGACCTCTGCCCCAAAGTGCTCACTCCTCCCCAATCACGGCTGACATGGTGACTCGAACCAGACCGTGTCTTTTCTCCTCCCATAGGATCCCTGATGGCTAACGATAACATATCCAGACAGAATGTGAACGTTATACATTCCCCTCTCCCTCAGTGACATGAATAAGTATATTTCATATTCTCAGAATCCAACTCCACCAATCAAGGTTGACTCTGTATTAAATCAACAACATGGGACATATGTATCCTCTTTGACTCTAACAACCATGGTTCCTCTTTCTTCCCAGTCTTTTCTATAGAAGTCATTCTCTGGGTGAAGACGGGGGAGAAGTTTACCATGAAGTGCTCCACTTTTTTAAAAGAACAAGAAGGAATATACCTGTATGTCAGAGGCTGGTGGGAGGAGCTATACGAGGAAGTGCTCATTGTAATAGCTGGAATCCATGGTACGGTATCAAACATATAGAAACTACTTGTTTGACTCTGTTCCATTTATTGTTTCCAGCCATTACAATGAGCCCGTCCTCCTATAGCTCCTGCCGCCAATGCTCTGTTGGGCTGGACAGGGGCGTAGAGGTGCGATATTTTTACAAGCGTAACACCTAGCTGACCCACAGTTGGCTGGACCATTTTTGATACTAACAGGAAACAGTTTAGCGTGAAACTCAGCAGCGTTGTATTTCTTGACAGAAACCGTAAATAGCCCATCCAACTACCTCATCATTGTTATTTATTTTGCTCCTTTGCACCCCAGTACCGCTACTTGCACACTCATCTTCTGCACATCTATCACCCCAGTGTTTAATTTGCCATACTGTATTTAATTTTGCCACTATGGCCTATTTATTGCCTCACCCCCTTATCCTAACGCAGACCAAGGTGATGCCATAGTCACAGGTGAGTTCATCCAAGGGGTAAACAACAGAATGGTGAAATTGGATTGGCTGTATGCAACCTCCGGAAGTAGCATTACCCACCCTAGCATGGTGTTAGCACATTTTATTTTGTTTCGGACGGTACCGGTATTTTCCCTGCTTTTTAGGACTGGTTGCCATTGAAGCTAGTTTAGGAGGAAACCAATGCCTTTACAGCCTGAATGGAGGATGTTTTATGTACCTGCTCGATGCGGGGAAGCACGAGTGTATCACCCGCTGGGCTGACTGCCTTGGGACACCAGGGATCAGACAACGTCTGGAATAATAGAGCCCTCTGGCGGTCCTTGAGGCTGGACTTGACTATAGTTTTACACGTGCAACAGGGATTTATTTAAACTCGATAGCAGTCAGAGTTGAATCTGACTGCTATGGAAAATGATATAGCGAGTTTAATTTGGTTGAATACATTTTTATCTTGTGACGTATGAAAATTCCTTTTATTAGGCTACATCATGCAACGTCATGTCAGCTTGCAAGAATAATTCTCACTCGTCACTCCATATTATGTCAACATTCTTTGTTAATTCACTATGTGGGGAATCGTAGATGACTTATTTCTTGATACAATGTCTCTTGTTTTGATGTGTTTCGACTCGTTTCACATCTACGTTTATGGCAAAAAATTGCTAGTGGGATCAAAAAAAGATTTAGTCAGCCACCAATTGCGCAAGTTCTCCCACTTAAAAAAATGAGAGAGGCCTGTAATTTTCATCATAGGTACACTTCAACTATGACAGACAAAATGAGAAAAAAATATCCAGAAAATCACATTGTAGGATTTTTAATGAATTTATTGGCAAAATATGGTGGAAAATAAGTATTTGGTCACCTACAAACAAGTAAGATTTCTGGCTCTCACAGACCTGTAACTTCTTCTTTAAGAGGCTCCTCTGTCCTCCACTCGTTACCTTTATTAATGGCACCTGTTTGAACTTGTTATCAGTATAAAAGACACCTGTCCACAACCTCAAACAGTCACACTCCAAACTCCACTATGGCCAAGACCAAATAGCTGTCAAAGGACACTAGAAACACAATTGTAGACCTGCACCAGGCTGGGAAGACTGAATCTGCAATAGGTAAGCAGCTTGGTTTGAAGAAATCAACTGTGGGAGCAATTATTAGGAAATGGAAGACCTACAAGACCACTGATAATCTCCCTCGATTTGGGGCTCCACGCAAGATCTCACCCCGTGGGGTCAAAATGATCACAAGAACGGTGAGCAAAAATCCCAGAACCACACGGGGGGCCTAGTGAATGACCTGCAGAGAGCTGGGACCAAAGTAACAAAGCATACCATCAGTAACACACTACGCCGCCAGGGACTCATCCTGCAGTGCCAGACATGTCCCCCTGCTTAAGCCAGTACATGTCCAGGCCCGTCTGAAGTTTGCTAGAGAGCATTTGGATGATCCAGAAGAAGATTGGGAGAATGTCATATGGTCAGATGAAACCAAAATATAACTTTTTGGTAAAAACTCAACTTGTCGTGTTTGGAGTTCAAAGAATGCTAGGTTGCATCCAAAGAACACCATACCTACTGTGAAGCATGGGGGTGGAAACATCATGCTCTGGGGCTGTTTTTCTGCAAAGGGACCAGGACGACTGATCCGTGTACAGGAAAGAATGAATGTATTGTGTATTGTATTGTGAGATTTTGAGTGAAAACCATCTTTTTAAGTGGGAGAACTTGCACAATTGGTGGCTGACTAAATACTTTTTTGCCCCACTGTAAGCCTCTCTACCAGACAAATTCAATGCATCTTATGCACTTTTCTACTAAAAACAACACTGAGCCATTCACAAGGGCCCCTGCTGTCAAAGAGGGCTGGGTGTTCTCGCTCTCTGAGGCCAATGTAAGGTTTTTTAATCTGGTCAACACTCGCAATGCCGGAAGTATTCCAGGGTGAGTACTCAGAGCATGCACAGCCCAGCTGGCAGTGTAGGAGTGGCTTTGGGACAAGTCTCTGAATGTCCTTGAGTTGCCCAACCAGAGCCAGGACTTGAACCCGATCGAACATCTCTGGAGAGACCTGAAAATAGCTGCGCAGTGACACTCCCTATCCAACCTGACAGAGCTTGAGTGGATCTACAGAGAAGATTGGGATAAACTCCCCAAATACAGGTGTGCCAAGCTTGTTGCGTCATACCCAAGAAGACTCCAGGCTGTAATCTAAATACTTATGTAAATGCAAATGCCTCAAAACATCACTGCTCTAGAGGAGATCTGCATGGAGGAATGGGCCAAAATACCAGCAACAGTGTGTGAAGACTTATAGAAAACGTTTGACCTCTGTAAATGCCAACAAAGGGTATATAACAAAGTATTGAGAAACTTTTGTTATTGACCAAATACTTATTTTCCACCATAATTTGCAAATAAATTCATTAAAAATCCTACAATGTGGTTTTCTGGAGAAAAAAAAATTCTCATTTTGTCTGTCATAGTTGAAGTGTACCTATGATGAAAATTACAGGCCTCTCATATTTTTAAGTGGGAGAACTTGCACAATTGGTGACTGACTAAATACTTTTTTGCCACACTGTACATTAAAACTCAGTTTTTCACAATTCCTGACATTTAATCCTAGTAAAAATGCCCTGTCTTTTGTCAGTTAGGATCACCGCTTTGATGTCCTTTGTTTTAAATTAATTATTATATACACTGCTCAAAAAAATAAAGGGAACACTTAAACAACACAATGTAACTCCAAGTCAATCACACTTCTGTGAAATCAAACTGTCCACTTAGGAAGCAACACTGATTGACAATAAATTTCACATGCTGTTGTGCAAATGGAATAGACAACAGGTGGAAATTATAGGCAATTAGCAAGACACCCGCAATAAAGGAGTGGTTCTGCAGGTGGTGACCACAGACCACTTCTCAGTTCCTATGCTTCCTGGCTGATGTTTTGGTCACTTTTGAATGCTGGCGGTTCTTTGTGCAAGGAGGAGCAGGAGGAGCACTGCCAGAGCCCTGCAAAAGACCTCCAGCAGGCCACAAATGTGAATGTGTCTGCTCAAACGGTCAGAAACAGACTCCATGAGGGTGGCATGAGGGCCCGATTGGATTCAGGTCTGGGGAACGGGCGGGCCAGTCCATAGCATGAATGCCTTCCTCTTGCAGGAACTGCTGACACACTCCAGCCACATGAGGTCTAGCATTGTCTTGCATTAGGAAGAACCCAGGCCAACCGCACCAGCATATGGTCTCACAAGGGGTCTGAGGATCTCATCTCGGTACCTAATGGCAGTCAGGCTACCTCTGGCGAGCACATGGAGGGCTGTGCGGCCCCCCAAAGAAATGCCACCCCACACCATGACTGACCCACCGCCAAACCGGTCATGCTGGAGGATGTTGCAGGCAGCAGAAGGTTCTCCACGGCGTCTCCAGACTCTGTCACGTCTGTCACATGTGCTCAGTGTGAACCTGCTTTCATCTGTGAAGAGCACAGTGACGAATTTGCCAATCTTGGTGTTCTCTGGCAAATGCCGAACGTCCTGCATGATGTTGGGCTGTAAGCACAACCCCCACCTGTGGACGTCGGGCCCTCATACCACCCTCATGGAGTCTGTTTCTGACCGTTTGAGCAGACACATGCACATTTGTGGCCTGCTGGAGGGTAATTTTGCATGGCTCTGGCAGTGCTCCTCCTGCTCCTCCTTTTACAAAGACGGAGGTGTGGTCCTGCTGCTGGGTTGTTGCCCTCCTACGGCCTCCTCCACATCTCCTGATGTACTGGCCTGTCTCCTGGTAGCGCCTCCATGCTCTGGACACTACGCTGACAGACACAGCAAACCTTCTTGCCACAGCTCGCATTGATGTTCCATCCTGGATGAGCTGCACTACCTGAGCCACTTGTGTGGGTTGTAGACTCCGTCTCATGCTACCACTAGAGTGAAAGCACCGCCAGCATTCAAAAGTGACCAAAACATCAGCCAGGAAGCATAGGAACTGAGAAGTGGTCTGTGGTCACCACCTGCAGAACCACTCCTTTATTGGGGGTGTCTTGCTAATTGCCTATAATTTCCACCTGTTGTCTATTCCATTTGCACAACAGCATGGGAAATGTATTGTCAATCAGTGTTGCTTCCTAAGTGGACAGTTTGATTTCACAGATTGACTTGGAGTTACATTGTGTTGTTTAAGTGTTCCATTTATTTTTTTGAGCAGTGTATATATATATATATTTGCATTCAAGTTGAGCTGCATCACTCAAGCTTGTAAACGTCTTTGGTGAAATAAAAATTAAACTGAGGCCTACATTTTGCAATGTACAACTTATTATAATTATTTTCCGACCCCACTGACATTATCAGCTGAGTCTATTTGCCTACCCCTGACGTATGTGTTAATACAGTCAAAGTATGTTTATATCAACTGTGTGAAAAGTGTGGTGAAGCAGCCGTCGTTTGTGAGACTTTACGTCTCTATTCTTAGCTGTTGTTTTCCTGTTAATTCTGTTGTCTTGCAAACATGGCCTGTACACCTTTTCTTATTCTAGGTTGAAGATACCCATTAACTTCAACCTATATGTAAATAAGGACATACAACTCTCCTTCCGTGGCCTCCAATTGCTCTTAAATACAAGTAAAACTAAATGCATGCTCTTCAACCGATTGCTACCTGCACCTACCCGCCTGTCCAACATCACTACTCTGGACGGCTCTGACTTAGAATACGTGGACAACTACAAATACTTAGGTGTCTGGTTAGACTGTAAACTCTCCTTCCAGACCCATATCAAACATCTCAAATCCAAAGTTAAATTTAGAATTGGCTTCCTATTTCGCAACAAAGCATCCTTCACTCATGCTGCCAAACATACCCTTGTAAAACTGACCATCCTACCAATCCTTGACTTTGGCGATGTCATTTACAAAATAGCCTCCAATACCCTACTCAACAAATGGGATGCAGTCTATCACAGTGCAATCCGTTTTGTCACCAAAGCCCCATATACTACCCACCATTGCGACCTGTACACTCTCGTTGGCTGGCCCTCGCTTCATACTCGTCGCCAAACCCACTGGCTCCATGTCATCTACAAGACCCTGCTAGGTAAAGTCCCCCCTTATCTCAGCTCGCTGGTCACCATAGCATCTCCCACCTGTAGCACACGCTCCAGCAGGTATATCTCTCTAGTCACCCCCAAAACCAATTCTTTCTTTGGCCGCCTCTCTTTCCAGTTCTCTGCTGCCAATGACTGGAACGAACTACAAAAATCTCTGAAACTGGAAATCTCCCTCACTAGCTTTAAGCACCAACTGTCAGAGCAGCTCACAGATTACTGCACCTGTACATAGCCCACCTATAATTTAGCCCAAACAACTACCTCTTTCCCAACTGTATTTAATTGATTTATTTATTTTGCTCCTTTGCACCCCATTATTTTTATTTCTACTTTGCACATTCTTCCATTGCAAAACTACCATTCCAGTGTTTTACTTGCTATATTGTATTTACCTTGCCACCATGGCCTTTTTTGTCTTTACCTCCCTTCTCACCTCATTTGCTCACATTGTATATAGACTTGTTTATACTGTATTATTGACTGTATGTTTGTTTTACTCCATGTGTAACTCTGTGTCGTTGTATCTGTCGAACTGCTTTGCTTTATCTTGGCCAGGCCGCAATTGTAAATGAGAACTTGTTCTCAACTTGTCTACCTGGTTAAATAAAGGTGAAATAAATACAGAAATAAAAGGAGGTGAGAAACTTAAAAGGCAGGTTTGTTATTTAGAATGCACTGGGTAAGGTAGGAGGAGATACTTGGATCAGGTGTTCCATCCGGTAAGAGGACAGGAAAGATAGGAATCCAGTTGGAGAGTTTGTGCTCCCATTTCCTTTCCACTTTCAAGGCATGGAAGAAAAACTATACAAATATTTCCCATTCCTCTGAATATACAGTACACCTGCACAAACCTTTTAAAATGGTGATGAGGCCAGGCTAAGGCTGCCTCCTCACACAGGTATAAGATGTGTTTAAAGTTTACAGTGATAGATGCTCTGCTGTGGCCTCTCCCTTGTAAACCAGAAAAGATGTGACTGTCATTTTGCAGACAGTACCCGAAACTGTAGTTGTTAAATGTATGTTCACTAGAGGGCAGCAAAACCATGATAATGTAGGCCTATATGGGGTATGAGGAGATGCCATTTGCTACGTCTGAGAGCATCAAATCCATGAGGCATTGTGAGTAAATGGTGACTCACTGACTGATCTGCAAATATTGATGAGTAATTATTTAAGATTTGTAGATCAGTCCTTCGGCAGTCGCCAACAATGTCGAACAAGCCCAATGGTCGCATTCCCCCGCTCTGACGTTGCTTGAATTAACCAATGGATGCATGCCTCGTCATCAATTGTCATCAAGACAAATTGCTAACAGAAGCCTACACACTGGGCACACACTGGTTGAATCAACGTTGTTCCACTTATTTCAATGAAATGACGTTGATCCAAAGTTGAATAGACGTCTGTGCCCAGTGGGTATTTTGTCACAGCCTTTTGTTTTAAACATTCGGCAGCTGTTTTACGTTTAAAACCAGCAGCCTAATCAAATTTGATTGGCTGCTTGAGGCCTGTATAGCATTTTGTTTTGGACAATCAGGCGGCAGATAGGTCAATATCATTCATATTAAAAAAAGGACTACCAGAGGAGGCTGGTGGGAGGAGCTATAGGAGGACGGGCTAACTGTAATGCCTGGAATGGAATAAGTGGAATGGTATCAAACACAAACATATGGAAACCCCATTTGACTCTGTTCCATAAACTCCATTCCAGCCACTAAAATGAGTTGGAGTCAGAGTTGGAACTAACCATATTAAATGAATAAGTACTGTACTTCATCAAGGTAAGTTATTTCAGCAAGGTAAGTTTATTTTAGGCTTCACAAGAGGAGCCCAAATCATGTCTTAACCTAAAGTTAGTGTGGATTTAGCCATTATCATGACTCCAATTCAATTGCACTACATTTGGGTCATTGGATGACCCCTTTAGCTTTGTCAGGGAAATGCCCCGACTCTTAGACGCTGCCCAAATCCTCTATCTAATCGCAAATACACCTCGCCTTCGAAACAGGTTTGGAAACATTTGTAACTTAACTTTAATATGAATGACAACATTTTTCAAACACAAAATATGCACTTACTGCATACATTACACAGTATAGCAAAGTTGCAGCCAGCTGTGTTTTGATTAACACCTGCTTCTGACCGGAAATATGGAATGGAAGGGTCCAATGGAAATGTGAGTGCACAGTGAGAGGATGTGTCATTCCATGGCTGAAGGCTGTTACAGCTGGGTGCAACTTTCTAAACTGCTTACAGTAAGAGTATATTTTGATTCTTACTCACTGGTACAAAAGTTCAGTTCCAAAAGTTTCCAAAACCGTATTGCGAGCTAGGATTATGAACGTTTCTAAACGTTAAAACAGAGTGTTGGGATTGTAGTTCACATAGAGCCAGTTGTGGTCCATACTTTCAGCTGACAACCCAAAAGGCTATAAGCCCCCTTTGGTTCTTGAGAGCTAGTGTGGATATAGATAAGGCTCAGACAATAGGAGCTCACCTGCCTATTTCAAGTGAAATGTGAAACTTAAGCTATAAGTATAAAATAGTGACTAATCTCATCCATATCAAATTCTAATATTTCATGTGCTATAATAAAAAGTTGAGCTAAAGTTTTTGTCAGTGGCCTAAAGATATGATAACACATTATATTTTTTGGGGAAATCAATTTCAGCGAGACAAAGGCCAACATTTTTAGGTCTATGCCCTCACTGAATTAGTTTCATTATTGCTACAACTTTACTGAACAAAAATATAAACGCAACATGTAAAGCTTTGGTCCCATGTTTCATGAGTTGAAATAAAATATCCCAGAATTGTTCCATACCCTCAAAAGCTTATTTATCTAAAATGTCGTGTACAAATTTGTTTACATCCCTGTTAGGGAACATTTCTCCTTTGCCAAGATAATCCATCCACCTGACAGGTGTGGCATATAAAGAAGCTGATTAAACAGCATGATCATTACACAGGTGCACCTTGTGCTGGAGACAATAAAAGGCCACTAAAGTGCAGTTTTGTCACAAAATAATGCCACAGATGTCTCTAGTTTTGAGGCAGCATGCCATTTAAAAAAATATTTGTTATTTATTTTACCCCTTTTTCTCCCCAATTTCGTGGTATCCAATTGTTTAGTAGCTACTATATTGTCTCATCGCTACAACTCCCGTACGGGCTCGGGAGAGACGAAGGTTGAAAGTCATGCGTCCTCCGATACACAACCCAACCAAGCCGCACTGTCATTAGAGCCTATATTTTAACACAGAGCAGTACAGGTCAGTCACCTCTATTCCATTTCTCTCCTTTTTATTGAGACTCTCTCCTTTTATTTATTTGATCTTTCTGTCTCTTGCATTTTTCGTCTCTCCCCTCTGACCAGTGTGTGTATGCAGACTGAGTGTTCTCCATCTAGAGGAGAGCCTCCTGGACTTCTCTAGCCATTAAGGCCTCTGTCTGTCCCATTATGCTTCATCCCTTTGTCCTTCTCCTTCCTGCTCTCTATGGCCGTGATGTGCTGGCCCTCTCTAGGCTGTGCTCTATTAATACACATAGTGGTTTGTGTGTGTCACAGCATACCTCTGCCTCACTGGCTTATCACTGGCCCATTTCAGACCCCATCTGTGCTTCCCACTCGTTCCCAACGTACAGGACGTGCGCCTGGGATCAGAGAATCGGAATATAACACATGCTGATGCCACAGTGTTTTTTGTGTGTGTGTGTTCCATTCATTTCAGTTTTGTCAGTGATGTGTACGTCGTGGAACTTAAAGCTTTCCACGTCCTACACTGCGGCCCCGAAGCTGGTTGAGAGAATGCCAAGAGTGTGCAAAGCTGTCATCAAGGCAAAGGATGGCTACTTTGAAGAATCAGCACTTTTTTGGTTACTACATCATTCCATATGTGTGATTTCATAGTTTTGATGTCTTCCCTATTATTGTACAATGTAGAAAATAGTCCAAATAAATATAAACCCTACAAACAGTCGGTGTGTCAACTTTTGACTGGTACTGTATGTGATGTATAGACATTATGGTCAGTGTCTGGATAGTAAATATCTGTAGAATATGTGGATATAATGGCATATTCAAGGAATGAAGGGAAGGATTTCAATTGTTGTATTTTATTATTACAATCTTGAAACAGAGTAAAATGATCATTTTTAGAGAGAATATTCTGCCTTCTTTCATGTTCTAAGATTTAAACTGTTTTAATAAGTTTAACTCAAGCAACCAAAAGCAGGAAACCCACAACAAGAAACATTTATGTAATTTCTGTACAAAGAATGTCTGTTGTTCCCCCCCCCATCATTAAGTATTATAGAAGTGGATAAAGTACCTAAAGACTACTTTTTTTTAGCCCGGTGACAGTACAGGGAAGTAGCAAAACAATTCACAGTGGACAACGAAAACAAGTTTCTTATTGGACACGGTCTGGTGGTCCCTCTACATCGGCTTTCATTTGGTCCCTTGTGAATACAACCCTGGATTGATTGAACTGAAGTTAGACATGTGACACTGAACAGAAGCAACATGTCCACTAGAGGGAATTCTCTCCTCTCATTCAAATTCTGATGCAAAGCCTGATAAGAGGTATGAGCTGAGTTTGATCAACATTGAGAAAAATCGACATCTGGAAGGTGAATAACATGAACACAACATGATGTAACTTTGATATGTTTTTTTAACATGCTTGTTGTAATGTGAATGCAGTGAAGTTAATTTACAGTTGGATATGTTGTTGTGGTTCTATAACAATACAATCCATCTAAACTCTCCACTCACCATATTTCATGTCCAACACACTAACACAATAAACCATTGAAATTATAATAACATATATAGAGAATTTGATTCAGTAAAGAAATCTAAATTAGATTGTGTAAAGTGTTCAGTAATACAGAGATTCTTAACCAGGGGTACTAGGAACCATGGAGGTACTTGGCCTATCCACAGCAGGAACTTAAGACTCATGATTAGACCATAGGTTTACTGGTAAATTGCACGAGGGGGTACTTCGGGGGTACTCCGGGCAGAGCAAAATTCAGTTGGTGGTACAGTAACCGCAAAAGGTTGGAAACCACTGAAGTAATACATGAAGGTGTGGTTGACTGTGAGGGACTGTGATGTCAGATGTATCCTATTTCCTGTTCTTTATAAGTAGAGAGACATACATACAGAGACAGACAGCAGTACACAGCCAGCTGTGGTAATGGTGATGTCACTGCTGAGGAGTTTGCTGTTGTTCTACTTCTCATTCAATGAATTGACCACAGCAGCAGGTAAGGCAAGCTGTTTCTTCCCACCAATCAAGGTTGATTCTGTATTACGTCATCAGTATGGTACATATGTATCTTTGAATCTAACAACCATGGTTTCACTTTCTTCCCTGTCTTTTCTTTAGAAGCCATTCTCTGGGTGAATACGGGGGAGAAGTTTACCATGAAATGCTCCACCACTCTAAAAGACCAGGAAGGAATGTACCTGTATGTTGGGCTGGACAGGGACAGGGAGGTGCTGTATTACTACCAGCGTGACTCCAAGCTGACCCCCAGGAAACGCTACTGGGACAGAGTGAAGACTGAGGGACCTGTGGACCAACTGACCATCACCATCAGTAACCTGACCATAGAGGACACAGGTGTCTACTGGTGTGTTTACACAAAATTCAATGAAGCCACATATGAAAATGACATCAACCAAGGAAGAGGCTCCACTCTGGTCGTGGTGAATGGTAGATGTATGTTTTACTCTTCTCATGAATGAACAGTCAATTTCACATGTAGAAAACATTTGTGTAATCTAGAATTCAGACGGGTGTTTCTCAGTCTTTGGTTCATGAACTGGCAGCGGTCCCTGCAGTGTTTCAGACCAATTTAGTCAACTCTCAAGTGTTAGTTTCAATCTAAACAACCAGAGCCTGCAGGTCTCGATACCAAAAAGTTTAGAAATTGTCTTTCAGTGGCTTTTCTTTTGTACAATTCTGTCTCCGATAGTTATTTTGTGTGAGTGCCGCAGCATACTGATTCGATTTTCCCATCTGGTGATGTCTTCCATAGACGATGCCCTCCAGCTGCCATGCTCCACAGCTACTGCAGTAACACTGACCCCCTTTCACCCAGTCAACGAGAAGCCATGCCCATCCGGCGTGGAAAGCATCATCATCATCATCATCATCACCAGCATCTTGACCACCCTGATATGTGCCGTCATCTTCCTCGTCTGGGTCGCTCCACTGGTGAGTGTGCTGAAGGTTGCCCAGGTGATGGGTCAATGACGCATATCTGTCAAAACATTGTCCTTTTTTAACAAGTTGTCCTGTCCTAATAAACACGTTCAATGCATATTACCAGTACGCAGATCTACATTTTGTTCTAAACTCTCAAAACACAATGTCGTCCAAGAATAATTAAAGTGGTTGAATTAGACAATGTAGTTGATTTCTTGTAGCGCATCAGAAGATATGAATGAAGCAACATTCCTGTTTCACAGGTGAAGAGGTGCTGTAACCAGGGAGGATACACAGCACAGGTCTTTCCTGACTCAGTCTATGAAGACATGGCCCGGAATCACATTTATCCACCAGGCACACAGCAGGTAGAATCGTACCCCTATTCTGTGTCTACCAAAGGAGGAAGTAGGACCACTGTGTAGCTTCTTCAAATGCTTTTTCTGAATATTGCTTCTTTACTTTCTCAGAATTGACAAACCTGTTCTGCTGTTTTTCGCAGTTCTAGCCTCAATGCAAGTCTTATTGGTAAATTGTTTGTATGTGTGTGCGTCATACCATGCTTATGTGTGTGAATAAAATCTCTATATGGATAGTATTCATATTTCAACAAAAGAGGGAACATCCAGTGTTATATTCCAGTTCTATTCAACTATATTCTTACGGGGGCCAGATGTAAAAAAAAAGTTCATTGCAGGGGGGCCGGACATTTTCCACACACACCAGTAAAGCACTTTTCTTCTAATGAAATGTTGCTAAAAGTAGTTAGGGAAGAAGTGGAAAGTGCTCGATCAACGTGAGTTGAGGTGCAACCAAACAATGTGGTCCTCAGTGAAAAGAAACCGGCTCAATGCTTGCTCCCCATTTGAACTATTGAAAGAGTCTTTAAAGTAATTAGGTGATTTGAAAATCATCTGACAACTAAAGCATCTCAATAAATAACAGACAGCAACCATAGTGCTTTTCATTTCGGCACTGAACGTCGGAGTTTGGTGCCGATCTTTTGTGAATGTTCAGAATTGATCAGGGGGCCAGTCTAAATTACTGAACGGTTCGGAACTGGCCCGCTGCCGCCAGTTGAATATCCTTGTTTTAGTCCATAAGGTGCACAGTTGATAGCGATGGAGGCCTCCCTATAACTTTTTTCAATAGATCAGGTAATAAGATTTATATTGCTGTTTTTTTTAGTGTTTTTAGGTCACTGGACCACTCATCAAGCTGTTCCTGTGCATGTTGTCTGCACACAAAGTCAAAAGAGCTTCAATGTTAAAATGAGAACATTTTGTTAAGACTTTTATTATATTTTATCATAGGTACAAATATTTTAGCTGCCTAAACTTTCAGGTACATTAGGATATAAGCAATTTGTATAATTACATTTGATTAATCTATGGTTTTAGTTGAGATAGCTAGTAGGTTAAACCATAATGGTCTGAGTACATTGTTTTCATGCTGGTACGGAGTAACGAGTGCGTCTTGTGGTTGGAAAAACTATTTTTACCAAGTGACATAGTATTTGTTTTACACTACGAGTCACTGTTTTTTTAAACTTATTTTTCAACTTCCTAACAGCTATTTTCACTTTAAATAGCTGTAAATGTGTTTTGCATTTTTTTTAAAGGAAGAAAAATATTCTCACCATTTTACATTTGAATCAAAATATTGATACATCATTGATAGTCATGTGATATTCCACTTGTGTATGTCATGTTTATGTTGTATTTGTGTATGTGTTTCTGGCATGCATTGGTGATGTAAAGCTACATTGCTTACAGTATCAATCGAGGAAAAGTTCAGACAGGAAACCAGAGTATTTGTATCTGCTGATATTGAACCAATTAGATTCACTCTACCGTAATATGGCGGTCTATTTAGTTAACCAGGTAATGCACATCATTTCATGATGTCTGCTGCACGCAAGCTATGCACTGGTGTTCTTGGTGACATGCTATGCTGTAACATGCGGTACTCACCCTGCATGTCTGCTTTCTGACCACCCACCCCAGACTCCACCTGTTTGGGCACTGCTTTTGTTTCAGTCAGGGAGATTGGTATAGCATACTTGGCTCTCTGTTTGTTATTATGTTATCATTATGCATGCTCTGGCAGTGAGCTACCCCGAAGGAGCAGAGCCTAACGCCAAGAGTAAAGTATTGACTGTATTGTAGTCTTTTTCTAATAAATGGTTAAACAAATATGTGACGTTTCCGGTCTGAATCACTTTTAATGTCCAATTAACGTTTCAGTATACATGAGCAGCATCATTAAGTTGTTTTTGACACTACATTCTACAATCATATCCATAAGTCAAGTACAATATAAATGTCAAACAGACCCATGTAAGCCAGACCTCAGTGTGCTGCTGGTGACAGTGATTTCTGATGTGGTGGCAGCAGACACACGCAAAACCATATCCAACATCCCAGGGAAACATAGTGCTTCCGCTTAACACGCCCACCATTTTCAGAAACCAACCACAGTGAGTGAATACCTCAATTCCAAGGCCCTCCACAACAACCAAACACACAGCATGACCTGCATGACATATGAATATGGAACATAGGCTGTATCCCTATTCTCACACTCTACGACTTTGTCTTTGTGTAAATCTCATTCTTAAATCAGAATGCGCAAGGTCTAAGTGGTACTCTCTTCTGATTTAAAAATGTCTTTAAAAAATTGTGCAGGTTTTATAACAGCATAGTATGAAAATGCACATACAGAATGTTTATTTTCGGCAAAATTGAGTTTTTATTTTGGGGTTATTTAAATACAATGATATAATTGTCCATGGTGATATTTCAGTTGGTGGTAGCAACTGGTAAAACAGTTGTCGTCCTCTCTGGAGATCCCAGAGGAACACGGTATGATCCTGCAGATGCGGCTGAAGATCTTCCTAATGAAGTTCTTTTGCTTCTTCGGCTATTTGCCTCCAGCTCCGTCCTCTATAAACAATGAAATACCGTTGAGTATTGCAACAATTTGCCATGGTGATGTACATTGCCTAAATAAATGTTTTGAAAGCATGTCTGTTGTATGAGCTTCAATAGAGATGGGTTGTGTTGCCTTGAATATAGAACAACAGAC
Organism: Oncorhynchus mykiss; assembly: GCF_013265735.2. Lineage (NCBI taxonomy): Eukaryota > Metazoa > Chordata > Actinopteri > Salmoniformes > Salmonidae > Oncorhynchus > Oncorhynchus mykiss. Next base: position 26,816,608 of record NC_048581.1, read on the forward strand.
CTGAGACCGTCGCTAACATAAGTTCTTGAGTTACGGCCTTCAGCAGGCATTCAATGTTCTGAAAACAGACAGACGAGAGCACTGTAAGAGTAGGAATAACGACAATCTTTACTGTAGCTGTTTCACAAAACATACCACAGACATCCAAAGAAAATAATTGTTGATCATTTGTGATATAAATTTGTGATATGATATTACTTTGGAGACAGTCGAGGGCCAGGTATAAATCATAGCCTCCTGTTTCTCCGACTCTTTGCAGGAGGAGGACATCTTTGTTACAGTTGTCTTCGCTGTTGGTGTTGCCCAGAGCGAGTTGCTCAGATTTAATCTCCAGGCACATTACTCCTTGGTGAATGGTGCCTAGTTGTTTGAGGTCTGCATTCTCTGTGGAATCCGTCTGCAAACAGACAGGCATACCGCATATAACTATTGGAACCTAGTAGCATTTTACAAAACATATCGAAGTCATATCTACATTGTCAAGTTGTCTACGTCCAAACCTGCAGGGTTGCTTGAAATTTCATTCAAAGACTATCATAATAATAGGCCTTTTCAGATGGCTCTTATTTCTTACCTCTGTGTTCACCTCCTCGTTGGCAACCTATGGCGTCACCAGAAGATGCTTGCGAAGGCTGAGGAAATCTACCTCTGGCTTTCCAACAGCCATAAACTTCCAAGGGCTACTCCTCCATCTCCGAGGGCTGATGCTCCTCAACCTCCACAAGTTCCTCCATGTTGGTACCTGGGTCTGAGGTCTGGACCTCAATGAGGATGATGATTAATGATTCTAAAACGTTTCCCATCACTCGCTGGATCAACAGGACCTCCTCATGGTCAGACAGGCATTGGTCTGGAACCCGTATTGAGGTGTTCACTGCCACGAGATATTCCAAGTACCTCTCCAGGTTTGGAATATCAGCCACTCTGCTTTAGAGCATCAGGCTATCGGCGAACATCAGAAATTATGTTGGAGTCAACCTAATATCAACCTTGATCCACGTTGCTGGCAGAGGCATGGAACAGAGGGATGGAGAATGTAGTGGCTCCTATTGAGCAGCCTGGTGGTCTGGGGAGTAGAAGCTCTTGGCCAGTCTTCTAGTTTAAGCCATGATGCTGCTGTACTGCCTGCGTCTGAGTGAAGGAAGAGGGGAGAACAGGGCATGGCTCAGGTGGCTGTGGTCCCTGATCATCCTATTTGCCTTCCTGCGACACCTGGTGTTGTAGGTGTCCTGGAGGTCAGGCAGTGTGTGTTACGCCCCTGAAAAAGGGGAGAAATAATCACGAGAGTGATACGTTATTGTTTCCTCAATAATTACTTTTAGTGCAATCATTTTACAAAAGTAACACATTTTACAGAACACCAGATCTACAGGAAATAGATAGTTTTTAGGGTACAAGGCTTATTCAAGTCACAACAGTATACACTGTAATTCACTGAAACAGATACTAATGTCAATATAACTGTCAAGCACAAAGCTTTAACTCAGTAAACCATAACTCAATTTATCAACAGGCAATAAAGTATTTGAAAAACCATTATGCAAATAACACCGCAAAATATCTTATTAACAACGCACATGTTCATTCACAATCGACATGAAATGGCAGCTACGGGTGGACACCAGAGCAATCGATCTTAGGCTCATAGATTAAGAGCATTTAGTAGATCACAGATTAACATTTTTACCCTTCCATTAGGCACCACAAAATAAAGTAATCAATATAACGTTTACACATTCCTCTCACAATTCGTACCCTTTGTACGCTTGGCGGATTTGAACTTTTTAACACAATTATATGAACGTTATTGTCACGAATCTCGCCGAAGATGGTGCCTCTTCCTGTTCGGGCGGCGCTCGGCGGTCGTCGTCGCCGGCCTATTAGTTGCCATCGATTCCCTTTCCGTTTGTTTTTGTTTATTGGGTTTAATTGGGTACACCTGTTTTGAGTTAGTGTTTGTTTGTAGGCTATTTAAGGGCACTAGGCCCGCTGGGTATTTGTGCGGGCTTGTTTCCTGTTATCTATGTATTAGTGTTATCAATATTTTTCCGGACAGTTTTTAGTCCGTTGTATTTTGGGACGGGTTGTTTCATGCGCCCTGGTGTTTTGCATGTCGTGGTTCCACAGTCTATGGAATAAAATATCCACGTACTGAATTACCTGCTCTCTGCGCTTGACTCCTCCACTCACCATTGTTAGAAGTTGTAACAGTTATCAATCTCTATCAACTAATACTGAATGCATGATCTTTTTTTATTAGATGTTTTAAGATCCTCACATACTATGAACTTACTAATACTTTTTAATGTATAACAGGCTATGAATATTTCATTTAACCTGTCACATGTGCACCCAATGGTGCTTTTGGCTAAGCGTACCACCCTCTGTAGCACCTTGCGGTCCATGACGATGGAGTTGTCGTACCAGACTGGGATGCAGCACGACAGTATGATCTCGAAGGTGCTCCTGTAGGACTCTGTGAGGGCCCTCGAGGACAGGCCAAATTTCTTCAGCATTCTGTGCTTTCTTCACCACGGCGTCCGTGTGGTTTGACCATTTCAGCTCCTTGGAGATGTGTACGCCGAGGAACTTTAAGTTCTTGACCATCTCCACGCGGTCCTGTTGATGAGGATGGGGGCTGTCCAGGCTGGTTCCTACGGAAGTCCACAATCAGCTCCTTTGTTTTGTGACATTGATGGAGAGGTTGTTTATCAGCTACCATGCAGTCAGAGTGCCTACCTCCTCCCTGTAGGCCATCTCGTCGTTGTTGTCAGCAAACTTGATGATGGAGTTGGAACTGTGTGAGGCCATCCAAAGAATACAGAAGGGGCCTGAGGATGCACCCTTGTGGGGCCCCCGTGTCGAGAATCAGTGTTGAGGAGGTAATGCTGCCTACCTTCACCATCTGTGTGCAGCCAGTCAAGGACCCAGTTACATAGGAAGGAGTTCAGACCCAGGGCCGTGAGATTTGTGGTGAGCTTAGAGGGCACTATGGAATTGAAGGCTGTGGTGTAGTCAATGAATAGCATCCTCACATACAGTATGCATTCATTTTGTCCGGATGGGAACCGTAAACACTTAGAATTTCATTAATTCATTAACCAGCGAAGTGTGGCAACAAGCCTACCAGTATATATATATATATTTTTTTTTTCAACATAAATGTTTATCTTTTTTCTATAACAGCCTTCATTCTTCTGGGAAGGCTTTCCACAAAATGTTGGAACATTTCTGTGGGGGCTTGCTTCTATTTAGCCACAAGAGCATTATTGAGGTTGGGCACTGATGTTGGACAATTTGGCTTGGCTCGCAGTTGGCGTTCCAATTCATCGCAAATGTGTTCGATGGGGTTGAGGTCAGGGCTCTTCCCCAAACTGTTGCCACAAAGTTGGAAGCATAGAATCATCTAGAATGCCATTGCATGCTATAGCGTTAAGATTTCCCCTTTTTAAATGTTATTTCAGGTCGGCTAGAACAAGTTCTTATTTACATCTGCGACCTGGCCAAGATAAAGCAAAGCAGTGCAACACAAACAACAACACAGAGTTGTACATGGAATAAACAAATATACTGTCAATAATACAATAGAAAAAGTCTATATACAGTGTGTGCAAAGGTAAGGTAATAAATAGGCCATAGTGACGAAATAATTACAATATAGCAATTAAACACTGGAGTGATAGATGTGCAGAAGATGAGTGTGCAAGTAGAGATACTGGGGTGCAAAGGAGCAAAATAAATAACAGTATGGGATGAGGTAGTTGGATGGGCTATTTACAGATGGGCTATGTACAGGTGCAGTGATCTGTGAGCTGCTCTGACAGCTGGTGCTTAAAGCTAGTGAGGTAGATATTAGTCTCCAGCTTCAGTGATTGTTGCAGTTCGTTCCAGTCATTGGCAGCAGAGAACTGGAAGGAAAGGCGGCCGAAGGAGGAACTGGCTGTGGGGATGACCAGTGAAAAATACCTGCTAGAGCACGTGCTACAGGTGGGTGCTGCTATGCTGACCAGTGAGCTGAGATAAGGCGGGGCTAGCAAAAACTTATAGATGACATGGAGCCAGTGGGTTTGGCGATGGATATGAAGCGAGGGCCAGCCAACGAGAACGTACAGGTCACAGTGGTGGGTAGTATATGGGGCTTTGGTGATGACAAAACAGATGGCACTGTGATAGACTGCATCCAATTAGCTGAGTACAGTGTTGGAGGCTATTTTGTAAATTACATCACCGAAGTCAAGGATCAGTAGGATAATCAGTTTTACGAGAGTATGTTTGGCAGCATGAGTGAAGGATGCTTTGTTGCGAAATAGGAAGCCGATTCTAGATTTAATTTTGGATTGGAGATGCTTAATGTGAGTCTGGAAGGAGAGTTTACAGTCTAGCCAGACACCTAGGTATTTGTAGTTGTCAGAACCATCCAGAGTAGTGATGCTGGACGGGGGGGGCAACGATTGGTTGAAGAGCATGCATTTAGTTTTGCTTGCATTTAAGAGCAGTTGGAGGCCACGGAAGAAGAGTTGAATGACATTGAAGCTCTTCTGGAGGTCAGTTAACACAGTGTCCAAAGATGGGCCAGAAGTATACAGAATGGTGTCGTCTCCGTAGAGGTAGATCAGAGAATCACCAGCAGCAAGAGTGACATCATTGATGTATACAGAGAAAAGAGTTGACCCGAGGATTGAACCCTGTGGCACACTCATAGAGACTGCCAGAGGTCCGGACAACAGGCCCTCCGATTTGACACACTGAACTCTGATTCCGTTTTGTGGGCTTGTGTGACCTACCACTTCGCTCACAAAAGTTTCCACTTCACAATAACAGCACTTAAAGTTGACCGGGGCAGCTCTACCAGAACAGAAATTTGACAAACTGACTTGTTGGAAAAGTGGAATCCTATGACAGTGCCACGTTAAGACACTGAGCTCTACAGTAAGGCCATTCTACTGCCAATGTTTGTCTATGGAGACTGCATGGCTGTGTGCTCGATTTTATACACCTGTCAGCAACAGATATGGCTGAAATAGACAAATACACTCATTTGAAAGGGTGTCCACATACTTTGTATTTATACAGTGCATTCTGAACGTATTCAGACCCATTGACGTTTTCAACATTTCGTTACGTTACACCCTTTTTCTAAAATGTATTAAATTATTTTTCCCTCATCAATCTAAACAGTTCTCCATAATGACAATGTATAAATGTATTTATATAGCCCTTCGTACATCAGCTGATATCTCAAAGTGCTGTACAGAAACCCAGCCTAAAACCCCAAACAGCAAGCAATGCAGGTGTAGAAGCACGGTGGCTAGGAAAAACTCCCTAGAAAGGCCAAAACCTAAGAAGAAACCTAGAGAGGAACCAGGCTATGTGGGGTGGCCAGTCCTCGTCTGGCTGTGCCGGGTGTAGATTATAACAGAATATGGCCAAGATGTTCAAATGTTCATAAATGACCAGCATGGTCAAATAATTATAATCACAAGCAGAACAGTTGAAACTGGAGCAGCAGCACGGCCAGGTGGACTGGGGACAGCAAGGAGTCATCATGCCAGGTAGTCCTGAGGCACGGTCCTAGGGCTCAGGTCCTCCGAGAGAGAGAAAGAAAGAAAGAGAGAAAGAGAGAATTAGAGAGTATACTTAAATTCACACAGGACACGGGATAGGACAGGAGAAGTCCTCCAGATATAACAAACTGACCCTAGCCGCCCGACACAAACTACTGCAGCATAAATACTGGAGGCTGAGACAGGAGGGGTCAGGAGACACTGTGGCCCCATCCGATGACACCCCCGGACAGGGCCAAACAGGAAGGATAGATCAGATCATCTCATGCTCTGTCAAGTTGGATGGGCAGCAATGCTTCACAGCTATTTTTTGGTCTCTCCAGAGATGTTCGATCGGGTTCAAGTCTGGGCTCTGGCTGGGTCACTCAAGGACATTCAGAGACTTGTCCCGAAGCCACTCCTGAGTTGTCTTGGCTATGTGCTTAGGGTCATTGGTTTGTTGGAAGGTGTACCTTCACCCCAGTCTACGGTCCTGAGCGTTTTGGGACAAGTTTTCATCAAGGATATCTCTGTACTTTGCTCTGTTCATCTTTTCCTCAATCCTGACTAGTCTCCCAGTCCCTGCCACTGAAAAACATCCCCACAGCATTACACTGCCACCACCTTGATTCAACGTAGGGATAGTGCCAGGTTTCCTCCAGACGTGATGTTTGGCATTCAGGCCAAAGAGTTCAATATTGGTGTCATCAGACCAGAGAATCTTGTTTCTCAGGACCTTAGAGTCTTTAGGGGCCTTTCGGCAAACTCCGAGCGGGCTGTCATTTGTCTTTTACTGAGAAGTGACTTCCGTCTGGCACTCTACCATGAAGGCCTGATGGGTGGAGTTCTGCAGGGATGGCTGTCCATCTGGAAGGTTCTCACATCTCCACAGAGGAACTCTAGAGCTCTGTCAGAGTGACCATCGGGTTCTTGGTCACATTCCTGACCAAGGCCCTTCTGACCATCGCTCAATTTTGGCAGGGCAGCCAGCGCTAGGAAAAGTCTTGGTGGTTTCAAACTTCTTCCATTTAAGAATGATAGAGGTACTTTGTTCTTGGGGGCCTTCAATGCTGCAGAATTTTTGAAAATCCTGTCTCTGAGCTCTACAGACAATTCCTTCCTTGGACATGATTCCAATGCACTGTCAACTCTGGGACCTTATATAGACAGGTGTGTTCCTTTCCAAATCATGTCCAATTGCTTGAATTTACCACAGGTAGACTCCAATCAAGATGATCAATGGAAACAAGATGCACCTCAGCTCAATTTTGAATCTCATAGCAAAGGGTCGGAATACTTATGTAAATAAGTTTTATCCATTTTAGAATAAGGCTGTATGTAACAAAATATGGAAAAAGTCAAGGGGTCTGAATACTTTCCAAAGGCACTGTATATATATATATATATATATATATATATATATATATACAGTGCCTTGCGAAAGTATTCGGCCCCCTTGAACTTTGCGACCTTTTGCCACATTTCAGGCTTCAAACATAAAGATATAAAACTGTATTTTTTTGTGAAGAATCAACAACAAGTGGGACACAATCATGAAGTGGAACGACATTTATTTGATATTTCAAACTTTTTTAACAAATCAAAAACTGAAAAATTGGGCGTGCAAAATTATTCAGCCCCTTTACTTTCAGTGCAGCAAACTCTCTCCAGAAGTTCAGTGAGGATCTCTGAATGATCCAATGTTGACCTAAATGACTAATGATGATAAATACAATCCACCTGTGTGTAATCAAGTCTCCGTATAAATGCACATGCACTGTGATAGTCTCAGAGGTCCGTTAAAAGCGCAGAGAGCATCATGAAGAACAAGGAACACACCAGACCGAGATACTGTTGTGAAGAAGTTTAAAGCCGGATTTGGATACAAAAATATTTCCCAAGCTTTAAACATCCCAAGGAGCACTGTGCAAGCGATAATATTGAAATGGAAGGAGTATCAGACCACTGCAAATCTACCAAGACCTGGCCGTCCCTCTAAACTTTCAGCTCATACAAGGAGAAGACTGATCAGAGATGCAGCCAAGAGGCCCATGATCACTCTGGATGAACTGCAGAGATCTACAGCTGAGGTGGGAGACTCTGTCCATAGGACAACAATCAGTTGTATATTGCACAAATCTGGCCTTTATGGAAGAGTGGCAAGAAGAAAGCCATTTCTTAAAGATATCCATAAAAAGTGTCGTTTAAAATTTGCCACAAGCCACCTGGGAGACACACCAAACATGTGGAAGGTTCTCTGGTCAGATGAAACCAAAACTGAACTTTTTGGCAACAATGCAAAACGTTATGTTTGGCGTAAAAGCAACACAGCTGAACACACCATCCCCACTGTCAAACACGGTGGTGGCAGCATCATGGTTTGGGCCTGCTTTTCTTCAGCAGGGACAGGGAAGATGGTTAAAATTGATGGGAAGATGGATGGAGCCAAATACAGGACCATTCTGGAAGAAAACCTGATGGAGTCTGTAAAAGACCTGAGACTGGGACGGAGATTTGTCTTCCAACAAGACAATGATCCAAAACATAAAGCAAAATCTACAATGGAATGGTTCAAAAATAAACATATTCAGGTATTAGAATTGCCAAGTCAAAGTCCAGACCTGAATCCAATCGAGAATCTGTGGAAAGAACTGAAAACTGCTGTTCACAAATGCTCTCCATCCAACCTCACTGAGCTCGAGCTGTTTTGCAAGGAGGAATGGGAAAAAATTTCAGTCTCTCGATGTGCAAAACTGATAGAGACATACCCCAAGCGACTTACAGCTGTAATCGCAGCAAAAGGTGGCGCTACAAAGTATTAACTTAAGGGGGCTGAATAATTTTGCACGCCCAATTTTTCAGTTTTTGATTTGTTAAAAAATATTGAAATATCCAATAAATGTCGTTCCACTTCATGATTGTGTCCCACTTGTTGTTGATTCTTTACAAAAAAATACAGTTTTATATCTTTATGTTTGAAGCCTGAAATGTGGCAAAAGGTCGCAAAGTTCAAGGGGGCCGAATACTTTCGCAAGGCACTGTAAATTAGTTCATTAGTACTGTGTTTTTGTGCAGGTGTACTGTATATTCAGAGGAATGGGAAATACTTGTATCGTTTTTCTTCTATGCCTTGGAAATGGGAGCACAAACTCTCCAACTGGATTCCTTTCTTTCCTGTCCTCTTACCGGATGGAACACCTGATCCAAGTATCTCCTCCTACCTTACCCAGTGCATTCTAAATAACAAACCTGCCTTTTAAGTTTCTCACTATTTACATATAGGTTGAAGTTAATGGGTATCTTCAACCTAGAATAAGAAAAGGTGTACAGGCCATGTTTGCAAGACAACAGAATTAACAGGAAAACAACAGCTAAGATTAGAGACGTAAAGTCTCACAAACGACGGCTGCTTCACCACACTTTTCACACAGTTGATATAAACATACTTTGACTGTATTAACACATACGTCAGGGGTAGGCAAATAGGCTCAGCTGCGGGGCGATGTTTGTGTGGGGCCGGAAAATAATTATAATAAGTTGTACATTGCAAAATGTAGGCCTCAATTTAATCTTGACTTCACCAAAGATGTTTACAAGCTTGAGTGATGAAGCTCAACTTGAATGCAAATATACACTGCTCAAAAAAATTAAGTGAACACTAAAATAACACATCCTAGAACTGAATGAATGAAATATTCTTATTAAATACTTTTTTCTTTACATAGTTGAATGTGCTGACAACAAAATCACACAAAAATGATCAATGGAAATCAAATTTATCAACCCATGGAGGTCTGGATTTGGAGTCACACTCAAAATTAAAGTGGAAAACCACACTACAGGCTGATCCAACTTTGATGTAATGTCCCTAAAACAAGTCAAAATTAGGCTCAGTAGTGTGTGTGGCCTCCACGTGCCTGTATGACCTCCTTACAACATCTGGGCATGCTCCTGATGAGGTGGCGGATGGTCTCCTGAGGGATCTCCTCCCAGACCTGGACTAAAGTATCCGCCAACTCCTGGACAGTCTGTGGTGGATGGAGCGAGACATGATGTCCCAGATGTGCTCAATTGGATTCAGGTCTGGGGAACAGGCGAGCCAGTCTATAGCATCAATGCCTTCCTCTTGCAGGAACTGCTGACACACTCCAGCCACATGAGGTCTAGCATTGTCTTGCATTAGGAGGAACCCAGGGAACCCAACCGCACCAGCATATGGTCTCACAAGGGGTCTGAGGATCTCATCTCGGTACCTAATGGCAGTCAGGCTACCTCTGGCGAGCGCATGGAGGGCTGTGCGGCCCCACAAAAAAATGCCACCCCACACCATGACTGACCCACCGCCAAACCGGTCATGCTGGAGGATGTTGCAGGCAGCGGAACGTTCTCCACGGCGTCTCCAGACTCTGTCACGTCTGTCACATGTGCTCAGTGTGAACCTGCTTTCATCTGTGAAGAGCACAGGGCGTCAGTGGCGAATTTGCCAATCTTGGTGTTCTCTGGCAAATGCCAAACGTCCTGCACGGTGTTGGGCTGTAAGCACAACCCCCACCTGTGGACGTCGGGCCCTCATACCACCCTCATGGAGTCTGTTTCTGACCGTTTGAGCAGACACATGCACATTTGTCGCCTGCTGGAGGTCATTTTGCAGGGCTCTGGCAGTGTTCCTCCTGCTCCTCCCTGCACAAAGGCAGAGGTAGCGGTCCTGCAGATGGGTTGTTGCCCTCCTACGGCCTCCTCCACGTCTCCTGGTGTACTGGCCTGTCTCCTGGTAGCGCCTCCATGCTCTGGACACTACGCTGACAGACACAGCAAACCTTCTTGCCACAGCTCGCATTGATGTTCCATCCTGGATCAGCTGCACTCCCTGAGCCACTTGTGTGGGTTGTAGACTCTGTATCATGCTACCACTAGAGTGAAAGCACCGCCAGCATTCAAAAGTGACCAAAACATCAGCCAGGAAGCATAGGAACTGAGAAGTGGTCTGTGGTCACCACCTGCAGAACCACTCCTTTATTGGGGGCGTCTTGCTAATTGCCTATTCCATTTGCACAACAGCATGTGAGATGTATTGTCAATCAGTGTTGCTTCCTAAGTGGACAGTTTGATTTCACAGAAGTGTGATTGACTTGGAGTTACATTGTGTTGTTTAAGTGTTCCCTTTATTTTTTTGAGCAGTGTATACATGTATATATACACAAACACACATACATACATATACATATATATATATATATATATATATATATATATATATATATATATATACACATATATATACACACAGTGCCTTGCGAAAGTATTCGGCCCCCTTGAACTTCGACATTTATTGGATATTTCAATCTTTTTTAACAAATCAAAAACTGAAAAATTGGGCGTGCAAAATTATTCAGCCCCCTTAAGTTAATACTTTGTAGCGCCACCTTTTGCTGCGATTACAGCTGTAAGTCGCTTGGGGTATGTCTCTATCAGTTTTGCACATCGAGAGACTGAAATTTTTTTCCCATTCCTCCTTGCAAAACAGCTCGAGCTCAGTGAGGTTGGATGGAGAGCATTTGTGAACAGCAGTTTTCAGTTCTTTCCACAGATTCTCGATTGGATTCAGGTCTGGACTTTGACTTGGCAATTCTAATACCTGAATATGTTTATTTTTGAACCATTCCATTGTAGATTTTGCTTTATGTTTTGGATCATTGTCTTGTTGGAAGACAAATCTCCGTCCCAGTCTCAGGTCTTTTACAGACTCCATCAGGTTTTCTTCCAGAATGGTCCTGTATTTGGCTCCATCCATCTTCCCATCAATTTTAACCATCTTCCCTGTCCCTGCTGAAGAAAAGCAGGCCCAAACCATGATGCTGCCACCACCGTGTTTGACAGTGGGGATGGTGTGTTCAGCTGTGTTGCTTTTACGCCAAACATAACGTTTTGCATTGTTGCCAAAAAGTTCAGTTTTGGTTTCATCTGACCAGAGAACCTTCCACATGTTTGGTGTGTCTCCCAGGTGGCTTGTGGCAAATTTTAAACGACACTTTTTATGGATATCTTTAAGAAATGGCTTTCTTCTTGCCACTCTTCCATAAAGGCCAGATTTGTGCAATATACAACTGATTGTTGTCCTATGGACAGAGTCTCCCACCTCAGCTGTAGATCTCTGCAGTTCATCCAGAGTGATCATGGGCCTCTTGGCTGCATCTCTGATCAGTCTTCTCCTTGTATGAGCTGAAAGTTTAGAGGGACGGCCAGGTCTTGGTAGATTTGCAGTGGTCTGATACTCCTTCCATTTCAATATTATCGCTTGCACAGTGCTCCTTGGGATGTTTAAAGCTTGGGAAATATTTTTGTATCCAAATCCGGCTTTAAACTTCTTCACAACAGTATCTCGGACCTGCCTGGTGTGTTCCTTGTTCTTCATGATGCTCTCTGCGCTTTTAACGGACCTCTGAGACTATCACAGTGCATGTGCATTTATACGGAGACTTGATTACACACAGGTGGATTGTATTTATCATCATTAGTCATTTAGGTCAACATTGGATCATTCAGAGATCCTCACTGAACTTCTGGAGAGAGTTTGCTGCACTGAAAGTGAAGGTCGCAAAGTTCAAGGGGGCCAAATACTTTCGCAGGGCACTGTATCTATTCATAACTAGAAAGTCATCAAATCTACATATTAACCGACAGCAAGTCTCTCTCTCAACCCTGAAAACATATGCAGCTGAGTGAAACTAACACCTAAGATGTTTTGGAGAGATTGTGGTTTGCCTTAGAATGACAGGTTGTAGAATAGCAGACCCAGAGTAACCAAGGGAGGTGATAGGTGGGAATGGACCTGTGGTTGCAGAAAAGCAATACTTTAATTTTTTGCAGATTTCAGGATACATGGCTTGACTTGAAAAACAGTTGTCTGTAGCAGTAACATTCAGGATACAAAAACGCACAAGAATGGCAGCGAGACTAAAGGTCATCCCCTCAACAGGGTTCCTATTACAGCTAAGACTATGCCTAAATCATTCCATGGAAGGCCTAGTGTCTGCAGGTTTTTTTTTACTTTCAGTTTAAACCTAGAGTACCTGGTGAGGGAAGTTATTTACTAATTAGTGAACTTAATTCATCAAGTTAAGAGAGAAGCAAAAACCCACAGATACTCAGCCTTCTACAGAATAAGTTTGACAGGTGATCTAGTCAAGGGGTGGGGGTCCCAAACTCAACCCTGGGATTCCCCACAAGATCGGCAAGGCAATACTATGAAACACAAATTCACTTAATTACATTCATTTGCCTCCCGGGTGGCGCGCGCAGTGGTTAAGGGCGCTGTACTGCAGCGCCAGCTGTGCCATCAGAGTCCCTGGGTTTGCGCCCAGGCCCTGTTGTAACCGGCCGCGACCGGGAGGTCCGTGGGGCGACACACAATTGGCCTAGCGTCGTCCGGGTTAGGGAGGGCTTGGTCGGTGGGGATGTCCTTGTCTCATCGCGCACCAGCGACTCCTGTGGCGGGCTGGGCGCAGTGCGCGCTAACCAAGGTTGCCAGGTGCACGGTGTAGCCTCCGACACATTGGTTCCGGGTTGGATGCCAGCTGTGTTAAGAAGCAGTGCAGCTGGTTGGGTTGTGTATTGGCCTTCGTCTCTCCCGAGCTCGTACGGGAGTTGTAGCGATGAGACAAGATAGTAGCTACTACAACAATTGGATACCACGAAAATTGGGGAGAAAAAGGGGTAAATTTAAAAAAAAAATACAAATAAATACATTCATTTGTTTAAATTACCATAATTAGTCATGTAGACTTTAGTTTAAAAGACAGAGCTGCATCAAGTAGAACATGATTAGAACTACTCATCAGAGACTGAAAGCATGCGTGAGCTGTTTGCTAATTACATAGCTCACCACACCTGGCTTCAACCTGAGCAATCAACTTGGTGGCAAACAATTAAGGTCAAGCACACCTAAAACGGCAGCTAGCTATGCATGGCAATGGGCTAGTTCACTTTATACAAACCACACATACTTTCAAGCATTTTAGATAATATTAACTTCATGAAATGCCTTTTAAAATGGTGATGAGGCCAGGCTAAGGCTGCCTCCTCACACAGGTATAAGATGTGTTTAAAGTTTACAGTGATAGATGCTCTGCTGTGGCCTCTCCCTTGTAAACCAGAAAAGATGTGACTGTCATTTTGCAGACAGTAACCGAAACTGTAGTTGTTAAATGTATGTTCACTAGAGGGCAGCAAATCCATGATAATGTAGGCCTATATGGGGTATGAGGAGATGCCATTTGCTTTGTTGAGAGCATCAAATCCATGATGCATTGTGGGGAAATGGTGACTGACTGACTGATCTACAAATATTGATGAGTAGTTATTTAAGATGCAAGGTGATTTGTAGATCAGTCCTTCGGCAGTCGCCAACAATGTCGAACAAGCCCAATGGTCGCATTCCACCGCTCTGACGTTGCTTGCATTAACCAATGGTTGAATGCCTCGTCATCAACTTACAAATTGCTAACAGAAGCCTACACACTGGGCACACACTGGTTGAATCAACGTTGTTCCACGTTATTTCAATGAAAAGACGTTGGACCAAAGTTGAGTAGACGTCTGTGCCCAGTGGGTATTTTGTCACAGCCTGGTGAGGGGAGCCATAGGAGGACAGGCTCACTGTAATGCCTGGAATGGAAAAAGTGGAATGGTATCAAACACAAACATATGGAAACCACGTTTGACTCTGTTCCATAAACTCCATTCCAGCCACTAAAATGAGCCCGTCCTCCTATAACTCCGTCCACCAGCCTCCTCTGCAGACCAAGTATGGGCAGCCTGGATCAAAATGTTGTTGTTTTAAAAGGTCAGAGTTGGAACTAACCATTTTAAATGAATAAGTACTGTATTTCATCGAGGTAAGTGTTTCATTTAGGCTTCTCAAAAGGAGCCCAAATAATGTCTTAACCTAGAGCTCGTGTGGATTTAGCCCTTATCATTACACCAATTCAATTGCACTACATTGGACGTCCCCTTTAGCCTTGTCAGGGAAATGCCCCAACTCTTAGACACTGCCCAAATGCTGTCTATTTTCTGTCTACATTTTTCAAACACAAAAGATACACTTACTGCATACATTACACAGTATAGCAAAGTTGCAGCCAGCTGTGTTTTGATTAACACCTGCTTCTGACCGGAAATATGGAATGGAAGGGTCCAATGGAAATGTGAGTGCACAGTGAGAGGATGTGTCATTCCATGGCTGAAGGCTGTTACAGCTGGGTGCAACTTTCTAAACTGCTTACAGTAAGAGTATATTTTGATTCTTACTCACTGGTACAAAAGTTCAGTTCCAAAAGTTTCCAAAACCGTATTGCGAGCTAGGATTATGAACGTTTCTAAACGTTAAAACAGAGTGTTGGGATTGTAGTTCACATAGAGCCAGTTGTGGTCCATACTTTCAGCTGACAACCCAAAGGCAAGATAAGGCTCAGACAATAGGAGCTCACCTGCCTATTTCAAGTGAAATGTGAAACTTAAGCTATGAGTATAAAAGATTAAGCGAGTGACTAATCTCATCCATATTAAATTCTCCTTTTTCATGTGCTATAATAAAAAGTTTGGAGCTAAAGTTTTTGTCATTGGCCTAAAGAAATGATGACACATTGCATTTGGGGGGGAAATCAATTTCAGCGAGACAAAGGCCAACATTTTTAGGTCTATGCCTTCACTGAATTAGTTTCATTATTGCTACAACTTTACTGAACAAACGCAACATGTAAACGCAACATGTAAAGTGTTGGTCCCATGTTTCATGAGCTGAAATAAAATACACCAGAATTGTTCCATGCCCTTAATAAGCTTATTTATCTAAAATGTTGTGTACAAATTTGTTTACATCCCTGTTAGTGAACATTTCTCCTTTGCCAAGATAATCCATCCACCTGACAGGTGTGGCATATAAAGAAGCTGATTAAACAGCATGATCATTACACAGGTGCACCTTGTGCTGGAGACAATAAAAGGTCACTAAAGTGCAGTTTTGTCACAAAACAATGCCACAGATGTCTCTAGTTTTGAGGCAGCATGCCATCGGCATTCTGACTACAGGAATGTCCACCAGAGATGTTGCCAGAGAAATGTTCATTTCTCCACAATAAGCCACCTCCAAAGACATTTTAGAGAATTTGGCACTACTTACAACTGGCATCACAACCGCAGACCACGTGTACCCAAGCCAGCCCAGGAACTCCACATCCGGCTTCTTCACCTGTGGGATCGTCTGAGACCAGCCCCCGACCAGCCACTGAGACTAGCCACCCGAAACCCATTCTGATTGGCTGGGCCTGGATCCCAATTTGGTGGGCCTATGCCCTCCTGGCCCACCCATGGCTGCGCCACTGCCCAGTCATCTGAAATCTATAGATTAGGGCATAATTTAACTTTTTCAATTGACTGATTCCCTAATATTACATGTAACAGTGAAATTGTTGCATGTTGCGTTTATATTTTTTTCAGTAATAGAAACATCTGAGTCATTAATATTTACACGGCTAAATTGGGTGTTTGTTACATTTTACACCACAGTAAAATGCAATGGACGTGTTCTAATTATTATGTTCTAATTATTATGAGCTGAACACACTGAAAACAAGTGGCTATTTGGACATGAAGTATTATAGAAATGGATAAAGTACCTAAAGACTACTTTTTTTTAGCCCGGTGACAGTACAGGGAATTAGCAAAACAATTCACAGTGGACAACGAAAACAAGTTTCTTATTGGACATGGTCTGGTGGTCCCTCTACATCGGCTTTCATTTGGTCCCTTGTGAATACAACCCTGGATTGATTGAACTGAAGTTAGACATGTGACACTGAACAGAAGCAACATGTCCACTAGAGGGAATTCTCTCCTCTCATTCAAATTCTGATGCAAAGCGTGAGAAGAGATATGAGCTGAGTTTGATAGGGGGCTGGTTTTTTACTTTTGGATGAATAGCGTGTCCAGATTGAACTGCCTCCTACTCTGTCCCAGATGCTAATATATGCATATTATTATTAGTATTGGATAGAAAACACTCTGAAGTTTCTAAAACTGTTTGAATGATGTCTGTGAGTATAACATAACTCATATGCTAGGCGAAAACCTGAGAAAAATCCAACCAGGAAGTGGGATATCTGAGGTTTGTAGTTTTTCAAAGCTTGGCCTACCGAATACACAGTGTTTATGGAGTCAAGTTGCACTTCCTACGGCTTCCACTAGATGTTAACCTGTCTAAGATATTGGTTCCCAATTGGGAATCAACCCTCCCACGTTCAGCTGAAACGGTGGCGCATGGAACGCAAAAATATTCTTACAAATATTTAACCTCCACACATTAACAAGTCCAATAGCTCAAATGAAAGATAAACACCTTGTTCATCTAGCCAGCAAGTCAGATTTCTAAAATGTTTTACGGCGAAAACATAGCACATATATATGTCAAACCACCACCAGACACAGCTCATTTGAATAGCCAAAACATGCAATCAACAAACGCAGGATTAAAAAATAAATCGTTCACTAACCTTTTGAAAATCTTCATCAGATGACAGTAATAGGACATGTTACACAGTACATTTTTTTTTTCAATAATATGCCATTTATATCCATAAATGTCCATTTACAGTGAGTTCACGTTCAGAAATTACTCAAAAATGCCCGCAGGAAATCTAGGTAGCGCGGCAAGATAACGTAAATAGACATCATAAACTTTGACTAAATATACATGTTCTACATATAGTTAGAAAGATACACTGCTTCTTTATGCAACCGCTTTGTTAGATTTATTTTTAACATTACAGAAATCACACACTATTCAATATGCTGAGACGGCGCTCAGTTACAAGCTACATTTCTACGTAATGTTGGAGTCAACAGAAACACAGATTTAAGCATAAATATTCCCTTACCTTCGATGGTCTTCGTTCAGAATGTTCTGGAAGGCTTCATACTTACCCAATACATCGTTTGGTTTCAAGTCTTGCGTCTTTGTATTAGCTACTGCTAATAACATCAGCTGAAATGCACCCAAAACGTCCTCTGGTCCGGAAAAGTTGCGCATCAAAACTTCAAAATTACATATTATATGTCAACTAAACAGGTCAAACTAAGTGCAGAAGCAAGCTTTATGATGTTTTAGACACACAAAACAAACTTCAATTCAATCGGCCATCGTCTGCCTTTCTCTTGAGTGCTGGAACAAAGGAATGGCTGGGACCAATTCGCGCCACTACGCACAGCCTATTTTCTCGTGGCACGCACTAATTTCACTCCCATAGGGTCAATTCTCGCGGGATTTGAACGATTCAAAGCTCTACTGAAAGAGGACATCTAGCGGAAGAGATAGAAAGTCTCCCCAGAATCATAACTGGTTGGGAAGGGTGGGGGCGATGACGTCAAAGTTGCTCCAACTTTCATGACCACAAAAACTAGTTTGGAAGAATGCCTGCCCTGTGAGTTCTGCTATACTTACAGACATAATTCCAACGGTTTTAGAATCTTTAGAGTGTTTTCTATCCAATAATAATTTTTATATGCATATATTAGCAATTTTTGACAGATTTTTACTAGGGGTACCCAATCTCTCCAAAGGGGGCATATGTCTGCCATATCCTTAACAGGTTTTAACCGTCTTTAGAAACTGGTTTGAGGATTCTACTATAAAGGAGGGGCTCATGAGACCTGTTTGAGTCAGTGGTCTGGCAGAGTGCCTTGGTCTCATGATGTGCGCTCCCGACAGAGTTGCCTCTCGTTCCAGTGCTTTTCTTCAGACATAGGAATTCTCTGGTTGAAACATTATTAATGTGTTATGTTAAAAACATCCTAAAGATTGATTCAATACATCGTTTGACTTGTTTCTACGAGCTGTAACGGAAATGTTAGAGTTTTTGTCTAGACGAAGTGCTCACACCTCATGAAGATGGATTACTGGGCTGAACACGCTAACAACTAGTGGCCATTTGGACATAAATGATGGACTTTATGGAACTTTATGGAACAAATCAGTCATTTATTGTGGAACTGGGATTCCTTGGAGTGCCTTCTGATGAAGATCATCAAAGGTAAGTTAATATTTATGATGTTATTTCTAACTTCTGTTGACTCCAAAATGGCGGATATTTCTCTGGCTGGATTGGGCTCTGAGCGCCATTCTCAGATTATAGTTTTTCCATAATCTGACACAGCGGTTGCATTAACTTCTTCGATATAGGGGGCGCTCTTTTAATTTTTGGATAAAAAACGTTCCCGTTTTAAACAAGATATTTTGTCACGAAAAGATGCTCCACTATGCATATAATTGACAGCTTTGGAAAGAAAACACTGACGTTTCCAAATCTGCAAAGATATTATCTGTGAGTGCCACAGAACTGATGCTACAGGCAAAACCAAGATGAAATTTCAAAAAGGAAATGCCCCAGATTTTGAATGCGCTTTGTTCCAATGTCTCCTTATATGGCTGTGACTGCGCAAGGAATGAGCCTACACTTTCTGTCGTTTCCCCAAGGTGTCTGCAGCATTGTGACGTATTTGTAGGCATATCATTAGAAGATTGACCATAAGAGACTACATTTACAAGGTGCTCCGCTTGGTGTCCTCCGTTGCAATTATTGCGTAATCTCCAGCTGCGTGTATTTTACCATTTGCTTCAGAGGAGAAACCAAACTGCCACGAATGACTTATCATCGAATAGATATGTGAAAAACACCTTGAGGATTGATTCTAAACAACGTTTGCCATGTTTCTGTCGATATTATGGAGTTCATTTGGAAAAAAGTTTGGCGTTGTAATGACTGAATTTTCAGGTTTTTTTCTTAGCCAAATGTGATGAACAAAACGCAGTGATGTCTCCTACACAAGTAATATTTTTGGAAAAACTGAACATTTGCTATTTAACTGAGAGTCTCCTCATTGAAAACATCCGAAGTTCTTCAAAGGTAAATTATTTTATTTGAATGCTTTTCTTGTTTTTGTGAAAATGTTGCCTGCTGAATGCTAGGCTTAATGCTATGCTAGCTATCAATACTCTTACACAAATGCTTGTGTAGCTATGGTTGAAAAGCATATTTTGAAAATCTGAGATGACAGTGTTGTTAACAAAAGGCTAAGCTTGTGAGCCAATATATTTATTTCATTTAATTTGCGATTTTCATGAATAGTTAACGTTGCGTTATGGTAATGAGCTTGAGGCTATAATTACGCTCCCGGATACGGGATTGCTCGACGCAACAGGTTAAGGAGAAGTCTATCTTTAATTCTGTGAATAACACTTGTATCTTTTATCAATGTTTATTATGAGTATTTCTGCAAAATCACCATCATGCACGTTAGACGACAATGTCAACTGAGATTTTTGGATATACATATGCACATTATCGAACAAAACATACATGTATTGTGTAACGATGTCCTATGGGTGTCATCTGATGAAGATCATCAAAGGTTAGGGATTAATTTTATCTACATGTAACTATCTTTGGCTGGAAAAATGGAGGTGTGTTTTTTTGACTTGGCTATGACCTAACATGTTGTGCTTTCGCATTTTTGAAATCGGACAAGATGGGTAGATTAACAAGATGTTTATCTTTCATTTTCTGTATTGGACTTGTTAATGTGTGAAAGTTACATATTTAAAAAAAAAAATGTGAATCTCTGCCTTTTCAGCAGAGTGCTGTCGAGGAGTTCCACTAGCGGAACGCCTGCACTAGAAAGGTTAACATTGAGAAAAATCGACATCTGGGAGGTGAATAACATGAACACAACATGATGTAACTTTGATATGTTTTTTTAACATGCTTGTTGTAATGTGAATGCAGTGAAGTTAATTTACAGTTGGATATGTTGTTGTGGTTCTATAACAATACAATCCATCTAAACTCTCCACTCACCATATTTCATGTCCAACACACTAACACAATAAACCATTGAAATTATAATAACATATATAGAGAATTTGATTCAGTAAAGAAATCTAAATTAGATTGTTTACAGTGTTAAGTAATACAGAGATTCTTAACCAGGGTTACAAAGAACCATGGAGGTACTTGGCCTATCCACAGCAGGAACTTAAGCCTAATGATTAGATCATAGGCTTAGTGGTAAATTGCACGAGGGGGTACTTCGGGGGTACTCCGGGCAGAGCAAAATTCAGTTGGTGGTACAGTAACCGCAAAAGGTTGGAATTGACTGCAGTAATACATGAAGGTGTGGTTGACTGTGAGGGACTGTAATGTCAGATGTATCCTATTTCCTGTTCTTTATAAGTAGAGAGACATACATACAGAGACAGACAGCAGTACACAGCCAGCTGTGGTAATGGTGATGTCACTGCTGAGGAGTTTGCTGTTGTTCTACTTCTCATTCAATGAATTGACCACAGCAGCAGGTAAGGCAAGCTGTTTCTTCCCACCAATCAAGGTTGATTCTGTATTACGTCATCAGTATGGTACATATGTATCTTTGAATCTAACAACCATGGTTTCATTTTCTTCCCTGTCTTTTCTTTAGAAGCCATTCTCCGGGTAAAGACAGCGGAGCAGGTTACCATGAAGTGCTCCACCACTCTAAAAGGCCAGGATGGAATGTACCTGTATGTTTGGCTGGACAGGGACAGGGAGGTGCTGTATTACTACCAGCGTGACTCCAAGCTGACCCCCAGGAAACGCTACTGGGACTGAGTGAAGACTGAGGGACCTGTGGACCAACTGACCATCACCGTCAGTAACCTGACCATAGAGGACACAGGTGTCTACTGGTGTGTTTACACAAAATTCTATGAAACTACGTCAGAAAATGACATCAACTGAGGAAGAGGCTGGTGAATGGTAGATGTACTTTTACACTCTAGGAGTTGTGATATGTTTTACTCTTCTCATGAATGAACAATCAATTCCACATGTAGAAAAAATGTGTGCAATCTAGAATCCAGACTAGTGTTTCTCAGTCTATGGTTCATGGACTGGCAGCAGTCCCTCAGGTGTTTCAGACCAATTTGGTCAACTCTCAAGTGTTAGTTTCAATTTAAACAACCATAGCCTGTTGGTCCAGATACCAAAAAGTTGACAAACATTGTTCTTCAGTGGCTTTTCTTTTGTACAATTCTGTCTCCGATAGTTATTTTGTGTTAATACTGATTAAATTTTCCCATCTGGTGATGTCTTCCATAGACGACGCCCTCCAGCTGCCATGCCCCACAGCTACTGCAGTAACACTGACCCCCTTTCACCCAGCCAACGAGAAGCCGTGCCCATCTGGCGTGGAAAGCATCATCATCATCATCATCACCAGCATCTTGACCATCCTGATGTGTGCCGTCATCTTCCTCGTCTGGGTCGCTCCACTGGTGAGTGTGCTGAAGGTTGCCCAGGTGATGGGTCAATGACTATCAGACTATCATAATAATAGGCCTTTTCAGATGGCTCTTAATTCTTACCTCAGTGTTCACCTCCTCGTTGGCAACCTATGGTGTTTACCAGAAGATGCTTGTGAAGGCTGAGGAAATCTACCTCTGGCTTTCCAACAGGGGGGTTGATGCTCCTTAAACTTCCTGACACCAGCGTCGCTGCTGAACACCTAACAAGAGCAAAGTACCGAGACATAGTTAAGCGAAGTCAACCAAGACCTCTCTGGTGTGTCTGGAGTAGATGGCAGCAGGATCAAGATGATACACTACATGACCAAAAGTATGTGGACACCTGATTGTCGAACATCTCATTCCAAAATCATGGGAATTAATATGGAGTTGGTCCCCCTTTTGCTGCTATAACAACCTTGAGTCTTCTGGGAAGGCTTTCCACTAGATGTTGGAAAAATGCTGTGGGGACTTGCTTCCGTTTAGCCACAAGAGCATTGGTGAGGTCAGGTACCTCAGGATTTGAACAGGATTTGAACTTGCAACCTTCCGGTTACTAGTCCAAATACAGGTATTTGGGGAGTTTCTCCCATTAATCTCTGCAGATTCTGGGGCGGCAGGGTAGCCTAGTGGTTAGAGCATTGGACTAGTAACCGGAAGGTTGCAAGTTCAAATCCCCAAGCTGACAAGATCTGTCGTTCTGCCACTGAACAGGCAGTTAACCCACTGTTCCTAGGCCGTCATTGAAAATAAGAATTAGTTCTTAACTGACTTGCCTAGTTAAATAAAGAAAAAGCTCAGCCCTTTTCTGGTCTCTCCAGAGATTTTCAGGTTCAGGTTCTATTCCGGGCTCTGGCTGGGCCACTCAAGGATATTCAGAGACTTGTCTCGAAGCCACTCCTGCGCTGTGTGTTTTGGGTCATTGTCTTGTTGGAAGGTGCACCGTCGCCCCAGTCTAAGGTCCTGAGCACTCTGGAACAAGTTTTCATCATCTCGGTACTTTGCTCTGTTCATCTTTGCCTCGATCCTGACTAGTCTCCCAGTCCCTGCCACTGAAAAACATCCCCAAGGCATGATGCTGTCACCACCTTGCTTCACTGTAGGGACGGTGCCAATTTTTCTTCAGGTGTAACGCTCAGCTTTCAGGCCAAAGAGTTTAATATTGGTTTCATCAGACCAGAGAATCTTGTTTCTCAGGATCTGGGAGTCTCAAGGTGCTCCAAGCAGGCGGTCATGTGCCTTTAACTGAGGAGTGGCTTCCGTCTGGCCACTACCATAAAGGCCTGATGGGTGGATTGCTGCAGAGATGGTTGTCCTTCTGGAAGGTTCTCCCATCTCCACAGAGGAACTCTAAAGCTCTGTCAGAGTGTCCATCGGATTCTTGGTCACTTCCCTGTACAAGGCCCTCCTCCCTCAATTGCTCAGTTTGGCCGGGCGGCCAGCTCTAGGAAAAGTCTTGGTGGTTTCAAACGTCTTCCATCTAAGAATGATGGAGGCCACTGTGTTCTTGGGGACCTTCAATGCTGCTGACATTGTTTGGTAGCCTTCCCCAGATCTGTGCCTCGACACAATCCTGTCTCGAAGCTCTACGGACAATTCCTTCGACCTCATGGCTTGGTTTTTGCTCTGACAACTATGGTTTGACAGTGCTCCAATCAAGTTGTAGAAACATCTCAAGGATGATCAATGGAAACAGGATGCACCTGAGCTCAATTTTGAGTTTCATAGCAAAGGTTCTGAATACTTATGTAAATAAGGTATCTGTTTTTTATTTTTAATACATTTTCAAAAATCCTTGTTTTGCTTTGTCATTATAGGGCATTATGTATAGATTGCTGAGGATTATTTATTTAATCAATTTTAGAAGAAGGATGTAATGTAACAAAATGTGGAAAATGTCCAGGCTAAACAGCGTAACCAAAGATTACCTCTTCATCAGCTCTACAACAAGCTGCTATGGAGCAAATTGTAAAATGGTGTTCAACCCTGAGCTGAGAGTAAATGATAGCCTTTCTACCTTAGCTCCTAAACCATTCCCATATCGATTAACCAATGAGTGTACATTTAATTAGCTGAACTTTACTTTGTTAATTAGACCAGGCAATACTATGAAAAACAAATTCAGTTATTTACATTCATTTGTTAAAATTACCATAATTAGTCAAATAGGCTTTACTTTAAAAGACATAGAACTACATCAAGTAGAACATGATTAGAACTACTCCTCAGAGACTGAAAGCATGTGAGCTGCTTGCTAATTACATAGCTCACCACACCTGGCTTCAACCTGAGCATTCAACTTGGTAGCAAACAATTAAGGTCAGGCCCACCTAAAACGGCAGCTAGCTATGCATGGCAATGGACTAGTTCACTTAATCCAAACCATACATGTATATACTTTCAAGCATTTTAGATATTAACTTCATGAAATACCTTTTAAAATGGTGATAAGGACCGGCTAAGGCTGCGTCAACACACACAGGTATAAGATGTGTTTAAAGTTTACAGTGATAGATGCTCTGCTGTGGCCTCTCCCTTGTAATTCAGAAAAGATGTGACTGTCATTTTTCAGACAGTACCAGAAACTGTAGTTGTTAAATGTATGCTCACTAGAGGGAAGCAAAACCATGATAATGTAGGGGTATGAGGGGATGGCACTTGCCATGTTTGAGAGCATTAAATGCATGATGCATTGTGGGTAAATGGTGACTGACTGATCTACAAACATTTATGAGGAGTTATTTATGATGCAAGGTGATTTGTAGATCAGTTATTAGGCAGTCGCCTGCTATGTCGAACAAGCCCAATGGTCGCATTCCCCTGCACAGACAGTTGCTTGCATTAACCACTGGTTGTGTGCCTTGCCATTGACTGACAAATTGCTACAACATATGGTTAGTTGATACTTAAAAAACCTATCCAGGCATTGTAAGATCTGTCAGGCGTCAGAAATGTCTAAGCACAGGAACCCAGAATTGTCTATGCATTCAATGGGCTCATTTGGTATTCACATTTGCTGTGAGAAAAATGTCTAAAAACAACAGACCTCCATAAATGTAGTTACAA
Source organism: Oncorhynchus mykiss (assembly GCF_013265735.2). NCBI lineage: Eukaryota > Metazoa > Chordata > Actinopteri > Salmoniformes > Salmonidae > Oncorhynchus > Oncorhynchus mykiss. Next base: position 26,841,586 of record NC_048581.1, read on the forward strand.
CTTGTAAACTAAAATGGCTGTTAGTAGGCCAACAGAAGCCTACCCACTGGGCACACACTGGTTGAATCAACATTGTTTCAACGTCATTTCAATGAAATGACATGCAGTAATATTCAGGATACGAAAACGTACAAAAATGACAACGAGTCTAACAGCCCCTCAACAGGCTTCCTATTGCAGCTAAGACTATGCCTAAATCATTCCATGGAGGGCCTAGGGTCTGCAGGTTATTTTAAAACGTTCAGTTTAGACCTAGACTACCAGGTGAAGAAAGTTCTTTACTAATTAGTGAACTTAATACATCAAGTGAAGAGAGGAGCGAAAACCCACAGATACTCAGCCTTCTGTGGAAGGAGTTTGACACGTGATCTAGTCAAGGGGGGTCCAAAACTCAAGCCTGGGTCCCCCCCACACACAGTGAGTATTTTGTCAAAGCCTTTGTTTTAAGCAATCGGGAGCTGTTTTACGTTTAAAATCAGCAGCTTAATCAATTCTGATTGGCTGCACGAGGCCTATATGGCATTTTGTTTTTGCACATTGAAGCGGCAGATAGGTGAATATCATTCATATAAAAACCTACCAGAGGAGGCTGGTGGGAGGAGCTATACGAGGACTGGCTCATTGTAATGCCTGGAATGGAATAATGGAATGGTATCAAACACAAACATATGGAAACCACGTTTGACTTCGTTCCATTAACTCCATTCCAGCCACTAAAATGAGCCCGTCCTCCTATTACTCCTTCCACCAGCCTCCTCCGCAGACCATGTATGGGCATACTGGATCAAAATGTTGTTGTTTTAAAAGGTCAGAGTTGGAACTAACCATTTTCTTTGAATAAGTACTGTATTTCATCAAGGTAAGTGTTTCATTTAGGCTTCTCAAGAGGAGCCCAAATCATGTCTTAACCTAAAGCTAGTGTGGGTTTAGCCCTTATCATTACACCAATTCAATTGCACTAGATTGGGTCATTGGACGTCCCCTTTAGCCTTGTCAGGGAAATGCCCCGACTCTTAGACACTGCCCAAATGCTCTGTCTAAACACAAATACACCTCACACGTGAAACAGGTTTGGAAACATTTGTAACTTTAATATGAATGACAACATTTTTCAAACACAAAAGATACACTTACTGCATACATTACACAGTATAGCAAAGTTGCAGCCAGCTGTGTTTTGATTAACACCTGCTTCTGACCGGAAATATGGAATGGAAGGGTCCAATGGAAATGTGAGTGCAGAGTGAGAGGATGTGTCATTCCATGGCTGAAGGCTGTTACAGCTGGGTGCACCTTTCTAAACTGCTTACAGTAAGAGTATCTTATATTCTTACTCACTGGTACAAAAGTTCAGTTCCAAAAGTTTCCAAAACCGTATTGCGAGCTAAGATTATGAACGTTTCTAAACGTTAAAACAGATTGTTGGGATTGTAGTTCACATAGAGCCAGTTGTGGTCCATACCTTCAGCTGACAATCAAAAAGGCTATAGTTTCATTATTACTACTACTATACTGAACAAAAATATAAACGCAACCTGTAAAGCCCATGTTTCATGAGCTGAAATAAAGTATCTCAGAATTGTTTCATATGCACAAAAAGCTTATTTATCTAAAATAAAACATCCCTGTTAGTGAATATTTCTCCTTTGCCCCAAAAATATAATAAAATCATCCACCTGACAGGTGTGGCAAATCAAGAAGCTGATTAAACAGCATGATCATTTGCACAGGTACACATTGTGCTGGGGACAATAAAAGGACACTAAAATATGCAGTTTTGTCACACAACAATCCCACAGATATCTGAAGTTTTGAGGGAGCGTCCAATTGGCATGCTGACTGCAAGAATGTCCACCAGAGCTGTTTCCAGAGAATTTAATATTCATGTCTCTACCATAAGCCACCTCCAATGTTGTTTTAGAGAATTTGGCAGTAAGTCCAACCAGCCTCACAACCGCAGACCACGTGTAACCAATTCAGCCCAGGACCTCCAGATCCGGCTTCTTCACCTGTGGGATCATCTGAGACCAGCCACCCGGACAGCTGATAAAACAGAGGAATATTTCTGTCTGTAATAAGGCCCCTTTGTGGGGTAAAACCCATTCTGATTGACTGTGCCTGGCTCCCAATTTAGTGGGCCTATGCCCTCCCAGGCCCACCCATGGCTGTGCCCCTGCCCAGTCATGTGAAATCCTTAGATTAAGGCCTTATTAATTTATTTCAATTGTCTGATTTCCTTATATGAACTCTAACTCAGTAAAATTGTTGCATGTTGCCTTAATATTTTTTCAGTAATAAAAACATCTGAGTCATTCATATTTATACGGCTAAATTGGGTGTTTGTGACATTTTACACCACAATAAAATGCAATGGATGTGTTCTAATTTACGAATAGAACCTCCTCAATCTTCTATGTAATGGTCAGTAGAGCGACATTTTGGGGACGCCAATGAGATCAAACAAATGTATTCCGTACGTCAACAACCTTTGACGTCGTCTCTGCGACCTCTCTCTCTTCACATGGATTGATTGAATACGCACGGATGATGTCATGCATAGAAAGCCGAACACTAAAATAACAGCATGGTCATAAGTGGGACGTGCGTAAAAGGCACATCAACATCCATTCGTGCCACTGATGCACCCGTGATTCCGTATGCACGCTAGTGTGGTCTGAAACTTGGGAGCATCCCACGAAGTGCACATCAGGCTTGGTGAAACATTCAGTGACAATAAATAATACAGGCTAGGCTAAGATAGTTAGAGTAGGCTACTCGATGGTTTGAATTGGGATACGGCGAACGGTTACGCATGAGCCGCGGCAACAGTTAGAACAGTGAAAGGACAAGCGCGATCTAGTACAAGAATACTTGGACGAATACTCTATTCATTTGTTGGGGGAAACGTTGACTAATTGTCGCCCAAACGACCAGAACATGAAGAAAAGTCCTGCGAATTCAGGTATGTTGGGAAATGTGTTATTATTGTGGAATACACTATTGTGCGCCCACCCCTCAATTTCAAGTTGCTTTATTTCCACGAGATCTTGGAGGCTTGTTGTAGATGATGTGATATGTTTGAGTGCATCTGTCTACTATGTATTTTCAGCACTTAGTTTGATTCCTTTGTATTTTAATTACTTTAATTTGAACCTCTTTTATGTACATTTCTAAATACATTTTCGTTGAATGATCTATAGGCTAGTGTTTTTCCCTACATGTCTTCATGTGTACCATATGCCTGGATTTCCCTGTATTTTCATTACTTGCATGACTTGTCATTAGACAAATCAAAGAGCCTAAACTTTAACACAGGGAGAGGTACAGGTCAGTCACCTTTATTCCCTTCCTCTCCTTTTTATTGAGACTCTCTCCTTTTATTTATTTAATCTTTCTCTGTCTCTTTTTGCATTTTTCGTCTCTCCCCTCTGACCAGTGTGTGTATGCAGACTGAGTGTTCTCCATCTAGAGGAGAGCCTCCTGGACTTCTCTAGCCATTAAGGCCTCTGTCTGTCCCATTATGCGTCATCCCTTTGTCCTTCTCCTTCCTGCTCTCTCTGATATGCTGGCCCTCTCTAGGCTGTGCTCTATTAATACACATAGTGGTGTGTGTGTGTGTGTGTGTGTGTGTGTGTGTGTGTGTGTGTGTGTGTGTGTGTGTGTGTGTGTGTGTGTGTGTGTGTGTGTGTGTGTCACAGCATACCTCTGCTCACTGGCTCCTCTCAGACCCCATCTGTGCTTCCCACTAGTTCCCAACGTTCAGGACCACAGGACGGGCTCCTGGGATCAAGTGGATCAGAGAATCGGAAAATAACACATGCTGATGCCAAAGTGTTTTTTAGTGTGTTGGGATTCATGCTCAGATTACAGTTGGCAATACAGCACAAATCAGGGACCAGGCTAAGCATCATTAAGTCAGTATGTGACCTTTCAGAGGGAAGGAGAATGGCCTTTAAAGCAGGACCTTTTCCTACATAGCATTATCCTCAGCAGTTTATGGAGTGCTTTGAGTGATTATCACTCTATGTCGGCTCCTGGGAGAGCTCTGATACTGATACCAGCCCTCTCCTAGTGGTGGTGTTGAGACAAACCAGACAGCCTGTCCCAAAACACTCACTAACCCTTCTCCTCGGGCTTATCCTTTCGATGTTAAATCTGTAGGTTGTTAGCAATATGGTGGAAGGTCCCCCACCACACTGCTGAAACCTATTGAGAGCCTTCAGATCTGCTTATACTGATACCAGTGCTCTGTTTGTGAGACTAGAGGTTGACCGATTAATCGGAATGGCCGATTAATTAGCGCAGATTTCAAGTTTTCATAACAATCGGAAATCGGTATTTTTGCACACCGATTTGGCAGATTTTTTTTTAGAAACTGTACATTTTATTTGTTTTACACCTTTATTTAGTCTTTATTTAACTAGGCTAGTCAGTTAAGAACACATTCTTATTTTCAATGACGGCCTAGGAACGGTGGGTTAACTGCCTCGTTCAGGGGCAGAACGACAGATTTTCACCTTGTCAGCTCGGGGGATTCAATCTTGCAACCTTACAGTTAACTGGTCCAACGCTCTAACCACCTGCCTCTCATTGCACTCCATGAGGAGACTGCCTGTTATGCGAATGCAGTAAGCCAAGGTAAGTTGCTAACTAGCATTAAACTTATCTTATAAAAAACATTCAATCATAATCACTAGTTAACTACACATGGTTGATGATATTACTAGTTTATCTAGCGTGCCCTGCGTTGCATATAATCGATGCGGTGTGTATCGTTGCTCTAATGTGTACCTAACCATAAACATCAATGCCTTTCTTAAAATCAATACACAGAAGTATATATTTTTAAACCTGCATATTTAGCTAAAAGAAATCCAGGTTAGCATGCAATATTAACCAGGTGAAATTGTGTCGCTTCTCTTGCGTTCATTGCACGCAGAGTCAGTGTATATGCAACAGTTTTGCCCGCCTAATTTGCCAGAATTTTACGTAATTATGACATAACATTGAAGGTTGTGCAATGTAACAGGAATATTTAGACTTATGGATGCCACCCGTTAGATAAAATACAGAACGGTTCCGTATTTCACTGAAAGAATAAAAGTATTGTTTTTGAGATGATAGTTTCCGGATTCGGCCATATTTCCCATCCCTGTGGTTAGCGCTGCTCTATTTCCCATCCCTGTGGTTAGCGCTGCTCTATTTCCCATCCCTGTGGTTAGCGCTGCTCTATTTCCCATCCCTGTGGTTAGCGCTGCTCTATTTCCTATCCCTGTGGTTAGCGCTGCTCTATTTCCCGTCCCTGTGGTTAGCGCTGCTCTATTTCCCGTCCCTGTGGTTAGCGCTGCTCTATTTCCCGTCCCTGTGGTTAGCGCTGCTCTATTTCCCGTCCCTGTGGTTAGCGCTGCTCTATTTCCCATCCCTGTGGTTAGCGCTGCTCTATTTCCCATCCCTGTGGTTAGCGCTGCTCTATTCCCCATCCCTGTGGTTAGCGCTGCTCTATTTCCTATCCCTGTGGTTAGCGCTGCTCTATTTCCTATCCCTGTGGTTAGCGCTGCTCTATTTCCCATCCCTGTGGTTAGCGCTGCTCTATTTCCCATCCCTGTGGTTAGCGCTGCTCTATTTCCCATCCCTGTGGTTAGCGCTGCTCTATTTCCCATCCCTGTGGTTAGCGCTGCTCTATTTCCCATCCCTGTGGGTTAGCGCTGCTCTATTTCCCATCCCTGTGGTTAGCGCTGCTCTATTTCCCATCCCTGTGGTTAGCGCTGCTCTATTTCCTATCCCTGTGGTTAGCGCTGCTCTATTTCCTATCCCTGTGGTTAGCGCTGCTCTATTTCCCATCCCTGTGGTTAGCGCTGCTCTATTTCCCATCCCTGTGGTTAGCGCTGCTCTATTTTCCATCCCTGTGGTTAGCGCTGCTCTATTTCCCATCCCTGTGGTTAGCGCTGCTCTATTTCCCATCCCTGTGGGTTAGCGCTGCTCTATTTCCCATCCCTGTGGTTAGCGCTGCTCTATTTCCCATCCCTGTGGTTAGTGCTGCTCTATTTTGCATCGCTGTGTTACAGTGGGGGGGGTTCTTCTCTCTCATCTACTCTCCTCCTCAGTCTTCCATTACTAACAACCAGGGGACATAGATATTATTCAATATTTTCTTCCACACAGAGGAAGACTTTTGTTTTGTGTCTGATGTCGCCTATGAATGCAAGGCCAGGGAATCTTCATCTGGACAGAGGCCTCTGTCTGTCTGTCTGGGATACACATTGAGAACTAATGGGCTGGATGTACCTATGTTGTTGCCTATTTCCCAGTAACAAACTCCAAATGAAAGCGTGGTGGGAGCTCAGCTGAGCATGCACTCCCCATCTCTCTCTCTGGACATGTGAGCGAAACCAGTCAACTGCACTGTACACTGACTCCTCTCAGGATTCGTCCGCACACTGAATGGACCTTTTGTGCTAAGGAGTTGCTTAAGGGGGTGTTATGAACTTGTTACACTTGTTACACTATTTTTTGATGCTGGCCTCCATAATGAAGTGGGTGTCAGGTCTCTGATGTGCATTAGCAGCAAGCCTTTCAAAGACCTATAGCGAATCAAATGGATCGGTGAAGCGTAACGTCCCCATCAGCATGATTTGTCATCAGGAAAATCGTTATCCTGACCTACAGCGATTTATATTCTAGTCTTCAGCTAAGTTAGTACTAACAGGAAAGAGAGACCAGAAATAAACGTATTGTTAGTGTGTTTGAGTTACTAATCTGTAACAGTGTTTGTGTTTGTCAGATTATTTGTGTGTGGTGTAGTCGTTCCTAATGGGGCAGCACTCCCGGTGATGTCATTGATGTGAGGAAGTGACAAATTATCTCAGATGTCGCATCGGGGTCAACTGGGACCGCTAGGCGTCTCTGGTTCCTGGGCACAGACAGTTGAAAGTAGGGCAGAGTCTCTCAACTCTGGTTCAGGGTACCCCCACACAGGGAGTGCAGGCTTTTGTTCAAGCCAAACACTAACTCTTGAATCAATTCATCAACGAGCCATTGACCAGTTGAATCAGGTGTGTAAGTGCAGAATCAGATTAGTGCTGGGCTGGAACAAAGACCTGAATACTGTGTGAGTGTCCCTAGACCAGAATGGAGCAAAGCCGTAGTAAATGGATGCTGTGTATCAACCCTCCGTGTGGCTGGACGAGTTGAGCAACCCTGTATGTAATAAGGACCTTTGTATCTAGTTTTCCCGTTAGGCTCCAGTGTGTCAGCCATCCTCCTACTCAGTAGCACAACGGCAGATCCAGGTCCCGTAGTGACCAAGCAGCAGATGAGGAGTCAATGCTGCTCTTTATGTGTCCTTAACAATGCTGCCTTACAGTGAAGCCAGCTCGTTCCCTGAGTCTGAGACACTCTGTACTGGACCAAACCCAACTCACTGTGGATCGTGCTTCCAATGGTTCACTGAGTTTGAGCATGGTGCTGGCAACACAAGGGTTGTGGATTAGATTTCCCACATGGGCCATTTTTTTTCATGTTCGTCCTGTGTCATTGTTAATAATGTTGACAAATTCTGTCTCTTTAGAATAAAGTGTCTGCTAAGGGACGTATTAACCTCTCCCGTTGATGAGTATCACACCAGAACTCCCACCCAGAACTCCCACCCAGAACTCCCACTACTTAGCCTGTGGTTCTCAACGGGACTTGGTGTTCTGTGAATTTGCATATCCGCACAAATGGTTCTATCTCCATTTCCTGCTGGAGAAGCTTTAAGCTTTCATTAGCCTAATCTTACCCCCCCCCCCCCCCCCCCCCCCCCATAGGAAGTAACCCATTACTTATTATGGCTCATTTGTCTCCTGTCTCCCCAGGTCCAGATGCCTCTATGATTAGCCTCGCTGTGCAGGAATGCCCACTGACGTTTTGTTTCGGAATGCCGTCAAAACCGCCGGAAATACTGTGATGCGCTCTGGGACATCATTAGCCTGTGTGTCAGAGTTCAGCTATATATAGGGATGTTGATTTGTGTAACACGGATGACATTTCAGCTTAAAGCCTAGAACCCCCCCCCCCCCCCCTCTAGTGTTTTCCATTATTTAGTTATATAGCTTATATAAAACACACACACCTTCTGTTGAGAGCAGATGTCATTAACATGGCATGACTAATGAGCTAGTCATTATTGCCATGAAGATTAGCTTGTAAACATAATGTAGGCAGTCATATTAGGGGGTAATCAAGAAAAACTTTTTTTTCCTTCCCTTTATTGCATTTCCGCAGATGCATTAAAAACAGTAATAGCATGTGTTTTTAAAAGAGTCGATTTTAAGGTACTATGGTAGTTAATGTGGATGGCCATGTCAATTAATAGTTGCATAATGTCTCAGTAGAAGCCACGTAGGGCATATTTAACGCTCTGTGGTCTCGTATTTATCTGGGAGTGCTCTCTGACCAAACTCCAAATGCACAGGCACTACCACAGCGCTCGTGTGTGTGTGTGTGTGTGTGTGTGTGTGTGTGTGTGTGTGTGTGTGTGTGTGTGTGGAGACTGTCTGGGTCAGTGCAGCAGATTTAGACATCAGCAGCCTGCCATGCTGATTACAGGGGCACACGCCACAAGGAACCACAGGAACTATTTCTCTCTCTCTGCCTCTCCATTTCTCCCTCTATTGTTCTCTCCCTCTATTTCTCTCTCACTCACTCGCTCGCTCACTCACTCCCTCACCATGACTCAGTTTAGTCTAATTCGCAGGGACAGGACAGAGGTGTGTGTGTGTGCGTGTGTGTGTGTGTGGTTGTGTGTGTGTGTGTGTGTGTGTGTGTGTGTGTGTGTGTAATCCCAAAACACACATTATTGTTGACTACCTAGCCCTCAGTCTTGTTTGTCCATGCACTCTGTACCCTGCTGTGTTAGGCAGTACTTAGTGAATTGATAAGGCATCCAAGCCACTGTTGATGATCCATTTTCTCAATGTCAACATGTGTCAGTATTTAACTCCATCTGTCAGTTCTATCAGTCATTCAAAATGCTAAGTGTGGTTCTGACCTAGGCATTTTATAGCCTGAGTCCAAGATCTGTTTGTGCTGTCTTGCCAACTCCCATTTCTCTATGAGTGTCACGCCAAACAAGTTGGAACACAAACAGATCAGAGACTGAGGCGAGGTCTGGGCTATGTAGAGCCGGAGACTCCCGGGCCTGTGGACCCGACACTGTGAGGATATATCCCATTCTGTCTGCTGCCAGCTTCCTCCAGGCTCTAATTACTACCTTATGGTGAGCAAATATCCAACAGATGTCCCAGTACCACCACAGCCACGCTGGGAAGGACAGACGGACGGACTGCAGTCCAAGCACTTTTACAACACTTTGATTTAACTTCTTACTGACCTGGAATTGGGGTTGGGGGTTGTCAGACTTTTGGAAAGGAAAAAAAGTCTGTTCGAGTTGAGAAATGATTGTCCTGAGGGGAGTGGGTTAGATAGTATCTACAATCTGTTTTGTACTGTGAGCTGCCATTTCCAGAGTAATTACTCAGCCTTTGGGACATTACTTATTCAGCTATATATTGGCCATGAAATTCATTCTCTATTTGGTTATGACTGGTTTACACCAGGTCATCTTTAACCAATGAAAACCATGAGAAATTGATAGCAAACAGAAACGTCAAAGACCAAGTCTAATCACTGTCTTATTGAACGTGCTCATTAACTCAACCACACTGACCCCAGTGAGCCCCACTCACTCATCCCCCCTCCCTCAGCATTTGGACACCATCAGTGGGGAATATGTGGATGGGATTGGGGATGAGCATGTGGCTGCCATCGGGAGCAGAGAGAATCAGGTGATTGGATCAAATCAAGGTCCCTCAATCAGGCAGAGTGTGTGTGTGTGTGTGTCATAGGCCCTAGATTAACAGCAGCTGGATGTGTCGTAGCAGGGTTTTATTCAGGATGGTGAGACTTTTTAGAACCTGAATTTTATTTAACTAGGCAAGTCAGTTAAGAACAAATTCTTATTTTCAATGACGGCCTAGGAACAGTGGGTTAACTGCCTTGTTCAGGGGCAGATTTGTACCTTGTCAGCTTGAGGATTTGAACTTCGGTTCGTAGCCCAACACCACTAGGCTACCCTGCCGTCCCAATGTTGTGAAGGACCCCCCGGCCAGCAGGTCTGGTTGTAAAAGCAGGGCAGTAGACTCATGAGAAGGACAGGCCTGTCTGTGTCTAACAGAGAATAGGGGAGCTGCGCTGTGTAGCGCTGAGATGAGGTCATAGATTGTGGCTGCAGCGACGAATCGGGCACAGTCTGTTTTATTTTCTCTGCCTCGTTCCCCCTTTATTCTGCATCATCAGCTCTTTACTGTAGGTTTAGAAATACGGTCTAAAAGTGTGTGTGTGTGTGTGTGTGTGTGTGTGTGTTTATGCCTGTGTGTATATCATCGGCCCCCCGAGGCCCTTACCCAGATGTGCAGAAGACATGCTCCTGCAGAGGGAACCTCCTGATCTCTCCTCCCTTTTACCTTCACTCCTCTCTTCTTCCTGTCCATTTACATTCAGTCCTTTCACTACCTCCTCCTCTCTTATATCTCTCTTTTCTCTTCCCACTCATCTTTTATCTCCTTCTGACTGTTCTGTGTCCTTCATAGTGCATCACCGCCCCACAGGCATGTCTATACTAGTGGTCCGCTGTGTGCTGGTCCAGTCCTTGACTCTTATGTAACTAAATGTAGCATGTTGGGGTCAGGCGTTTGGCCATAGGTCATGTAGTAAAGTGACGGCTTACATTTTAATGTCAACCCTTAGGCTCACCATGCAATGTCAGTCATCGTGTAGCCTACAGCTTTTTTGGTCTTGCATGGGTGCTTTTGCGTACATGGCTGTCAGCTTTCTATGCCCATATGCCCTACTGCACAACGTGTGTGTGTGTGTGTGTGTGTGTGTGTGTGTTTACAGGATGTACGGTCATGCGAGAGGAATCTGCTCTGGATAACAGCCTTCCACCCCAGGCTGGGTGGTGATGGTTGTGTGTGTGTCGGCATATGAGTGTGTTTGTATGTGTGTGCATGCCTATGCGTGCGCATGTGTATGTGCGTGTATACGTGTGTGTGTGCATACGTGCATATGTGCGTGTGTGTATGTGTGTGTGCATACATGCGCCTGTGTGTGCATACGTGTGTGTGTGCATACGTGCATATGTGCGTGTGTTTACGTGCATACATGCGCGTGTGTATGTGTGTGTGCATACATGTGTGCGTGTGCGCGTGTGTGTGCATACGTGTGTGTGTGTGTGCATGCATACGTGCGCGTGTGTGCATACGTGCGCGTGTGTGCATACGTGCGTGTGTGTGCATACGTGCACGTGTGTGCACGTGTGTGCGCATGCATGCATGTGTGTGCGCATACGTGCACATGTGTGTGCATATGTGCGAGTGTGTGTGTGCATACGCGCACGCGTGTGTGCGGTGTGTGTGCGATGTAGGACTGAAACCATAATTAGATTGGTCGATTGTTTGGTCGATAGGCTGTTGGTCGACAGAAATGATGATGTTTTTGTCGAGCAGTAGTAAATATCTAAAAAAGATTTCTGGCACACCTCTTATTCGCGCCCATCTCAGTTAACTAACTATTGCGGAGACCGTGGGGATAGCACATCAAAGAAGATGGGGAGTGTGGCTGCACAATGCACTTCTCTCTCCAGAATGAGCTCTCTCCTGCCAATTTGTGCACATTCATTGTTTCATAACTTCATTGTGTGAATTGTTTGTGTTTCATTGTTAGTGTCTATCAATTCCCCATTACATACAGTAGATCACCAGTAGTACATTTTACAGATAATTCCTGTCATTTCTAATCTACAATGTTTGTTTGGTTACGGTAATGTCTGTTAATGCATTCAAAATAAATTCAGCAAAAAAATAAACGTCCTCTCACTGTGCACTGCGTTTATTTTCAGCAAACTTAACATGTGTAAATATTTGTATGAACATAACAAGATTCAAACACTGAGACATAAACTGAACAAGTTCCACAGACACGTAACTAACAGAAATGGAATAATGTGTCCCTGAACAAAGGGGGGGGGGGGGGGTCAAAATCAAAAGTAACAGTCAGTATCTGGTGTGGCCACCAGTTGCATTAAGTACTGCAGTGCATCTCCTCCTCATGGACTGCACCAGATTTGTCGGTTCTTGCTGTGAGATGTTACCCCACTCTTCCACCAAGGCACCTGCAAGTTCCCCAGCGAAGAGCCCTCCACCTCCGATCCAACAAGTCCCAGACGTGCTCAATGGGATTGAGATCCGGGCTCTTGGCTGGCCATGGCAGAACACTGACATTCCTGTCTTGCAGGAAATCACTCACAGAACGAGCAGTATGGCTGGTGGCATTGTCGTGCTGGAGGGTCATGTCAGGATGAGCCTGCAGGAAGGGTACCACATGAGGGAGGAGGATGTCTTCCCTGTAACGCACAGCGTTGAGATTGCCTGCAATGACAACAAGCTCAGTCCGAAGACGCTGTGACACACCTGCATGTTCATTAATTGTTTATGGTTCCTTGAACAAGCATGGGAAACAGTGTTTAAACCCTTTACAATGAAGATCTGTGAAGTTATTGGGATTTTTACAAATGATCTTTGAAAGACAGGGTCCTGAAAAAGGGACGTTATTATTATAATTATTATTCCAGTCGTTTACCGCTCTCATTGTCGGAGTGGACACGTTGTTTGCAGAGCGCATAACCTATGCTACACTTGTAAGAAACACATTTTGGTTTAGTCCATTCCATTTACGAGTTCTGTCCATTTAGTCATTGTCAGGAGCACTCCAAACAAAAGACAATGTTGAGTAAGGGCGTGCACCTGATTACGCATAGAAGTAGGCCGGCCTATATGCTTCTCAAAGTAATGTTTTCTTTACCTCAAACAGCTAGGAAGCAAAGTCTGTTTTTACATCCATTCAGACTAACAATTGTTCCTCAATGTATTTGAGAATTCTTTCCAGCTCTCTCCCCTTTTCATAACCACTCAGTGTAAAAGGAAAAATGTCATGCTCTGTCTGATCCAGTGGAAACATCCTAAATAGGCCTATCTGATTATTACTTATCCCTTGCGCAAATAGCCTACAGCTGATGGCACAGAATATTTTATACAATGTTGCAAGGAGCTTCAGGCCAGACCCAAGTTAAGAGTTAATACAATGTTTCAAGTTCGTTGCAGACAGGCCATGTGTGGACACTGCAGGCTGCAATGTTTTTATTTGTTGGCTTTATAGGCTATTTTTACATAGTTGGCAATAGAAGTTAAGTTTATATCATTTTCATATAGAACTGGATATAGTTTTGATGTACCACATGACAATGATTTTGAGATACAAAGACATTATTATAAATAAAATTAAATTGTTCCATGAAAAATGTGAATATGAAAACCATAACTGGTACACAGATCAGTAAAAATTTGAATATAAATTGGCATTCCTCGTGAGAAAGTTGGCCGACTCCTCGTGTAGCCTATTACCGGCAACTTCAGGAGAGTAACAGCAGAATCTATGAAAGCCAGCAGGAGTTGGATGGTTGGGACAGATTAAGGATTTGTTTTCTTGATCTCTGGCTCCTTCTTGAGTTATTTGTGTCTTATTTCATCAAACAGTGAGCTTAAAGCATCAGACAAGCTCAATGCATATAAAGTGGATTTTATTAAAACACTAAAGGTGTGTCTATCACAGGAGGTTAGTGGCACCTTAATTGGGGAGGACGGGCTAGTGGTAATGGCTGGAGTAATGGCTGGTTTCCATATGTTTGATGCCATTCCATTCACTCTGTTCCAGCCATTATTATGAGACTAAATATATTGGTCGAAAGAACAGATGACTAGGTCAACCAATATTTTATTTATTTTTTTGTTGGGGGGGGGGGGGGGGGGGGCAGCCCTAGTGTGGTGGGAGGTTCTCCTCCAGCAGGCAGGTTTGGATTATGTAGAGGGTAGGTGGTGAAACGTATGAGTGAAACCATCTCTCTACAGCTAGACACTGTAGCTGGTCTCTCTCCTCTCTCTACAGCTAGACACTGGAGCTGGTCCCTCTCCTCTCTCTACAGCTAGACACTGGAGCTGGTCTCTCTCCTCTCTCTACAGCTAGACACTGTAGCTGGTCTCTCTCCTCTCTCTACAGCTAGACACTGTAGCTGGTCTCTCTCCTCTCTCTACAGCTAGACACTGGAGCTGGTCTCTCTCCTCTCTCTACAGCTAGACACTGTAGCTGGTCCCTCTCCTCTCTCTACAGCTAGACACTGGAGCTGGTCTCTCTCCTCTCTCTACAGCTGGATGCTGGAGCTGGTCTCTCGCTCTCTTCTCTCTACAGATGGACACTGGAGCTGGTCTCCCTCTCCTCAATTAGGTCTCACCATGGAGCCACTACAGTACAGCCCTGTTGATGCTTGTAGTAAACCAACGTTGAATCAGAGCTGGCTTACCGCAGCACCACTGTTTAAATACCGTACACATATCACAAATCAAAAAGTGTGACACCAAAAGATACTGCTGCTTTGTTAGTTGCCTGAGTGTCAAATAGGATGTCACAGATTGTCACGTGTGTTTCTGTTTGTGTGTTTGTGCGTGTGGTCGCAAGCGTGCCTGCTTGCATGAGTCTGTGTGAAAGAGACCACAGTGCTGTTGGGCTCAGGCCAAGGGTCTGGCTGTCTCGCCTGACCAGCTGAGGACTGACTAGGTCCAGGGTAGACCGGGTTAGCGCTGCCATTTGACTGCCCTAAAGAGTTCTCCTTAATTAAAACATGTCATAAGCAGTCACTGCATTCCATTAACTTTGTTATTGCTCAACAGCTTTAACAGCCTTAAAACCGGGCCTCTATTTTTGACAGACTTGAGTAACATTGACAAACACCATGTGGATGGAAGTTGGCTTCTTCCTTATGACTGAGTTCCTCTTTAATAAAGGTGAAAATGTATCCAGAATGTAGCTCTGATCTGTTTCTTTGAGTGACCTTTAGTAACCACACAGTGTGTGTGTGTGTGTGTGTGTGTGTGTGTGTGTGTGTGTGTGTGTGTGTGTGGGAGCGCAAGCATGGACACACCTAAACACACATATGGACACACACCTACAAATCTACACACACCCCTATCCCTCCATCCAGTCCCTCTACTCCCCCACACAGACATATGGCCATATGACATGAAGAGTGGGGGAGCGAGGAGAGCCAGGGGAATGAGGTGCATCAGAGGGGGAGAGACATACAACTCCACAGAGCTGGTTTGGGTTAGAAGGGACCCTAGATAACGGGTTTCTGTAAAAATGGCTATGTAGATACAGATAACCCCACTGCTCATTCATGCCTGTCTCATTCCCACTGGGCTCCAGTGTGTGTGTGTAGAGATTGGGGTGTTTGTGTGTGTCCCATCTGTTGGCCATGGGGCACCCTTTCATGACTGGTTCCAACTTCCTTGGGTCCCTCCATACAGTAGATGAAGCAATTTAAAAAGAGGTTCTTACAAGACAGAGGGAAAAACCCAGAGAAGGTTGTTATGAATGTTTGTGACAAAAATAAATCCCCCTCGACGCGTACACCATCCCCAGCCCCGTCTCTTGTATCATCACCTCACCTCAGATAAAGCCGGGCGTTTGTCATCGGGGCGAGCCAAGATAAACAACTTGCCCTATCGCAACTGTAGCATATCACTGTCCTCACCCAGCCGCGGTTCCTGTAGATTAAACTAAAACAGCCCAGGACAGGTCACATCTACCTGAAAGAGCCAAATGGTTTGTCTCCAATCATGTTTACGGTAAATCTATGTAGATAGTGCAGAGTTAGCGACTTAGCTATCTAGGGAGGGATTGGATGTCCCTTTGAGAACAAATGGAAAGGGAAGTGAAGTGCTTGTAACTTGGGCCGCGTGTGTTTGTTTGGCCGTTTTCTCGCCCAGACGGCAGCTCGCTAAGTGACCTCTCCTGAGAGCAAGGTGGAGGGTCAGAGGCCAGAGTGCGTCCTGCTCTCCTGGCGTCAGGGGAGGGGTTGGAAAGGGAGTGGGGATAGGGGTGGGCACTACGGAATGCTCCGGGTCTGTTAAGTGACTCCAGTGTTTGTTTTTCCTGATTAAACCCCAGTCACTAGAACTGGAGATACTCTGGGAGGATAGAATACACAGTCTCTGGTCAGGAAATGTTAAAGTTCCTCTATAACTCACTCAGTTGAGTGTGATGTTGTTATGGGAGTATTCTTCATCCGCTTACCCCACGTTTACCTTGTAATCATGGCATCTTAGAATAGTGTCGAAGGTCCCTACACATACAGTACCAGAGAGTACATTTGTGTGTGTGTGTGTGTGTGTGTGTGTGTGTGTGTGTGTGTGTGTGTGTGTGTGTGTGTGTGTGTGTGTGTGTGTGTGTGAGAGAGAGAGAGAGAGAGAGAGGGGGCTGTTAAATGGAGGTAGCGTAGTGCTTGAGTTCCATGATCTTTCTAGAGAAAGATAGAGAGAATGTCTATATGATCAGCACATGGCCACATGGTACTAACACTGCATTATTCCACAGTACTAACGTTGCATTATCCTACCGTACTAACGTTGCGTTGTCCCACAGTACTAACGTTGCATTATCCCACAGTACTGACGTTGCATTATCCCACAGTACTAACGCTGCATCGTCACACAGTACTAACGCTGCATCATCACACAGTACTAACGCTGCATCGTCACACAGTACTAACGCTGCATCGTCACACAGTACTAACGCTGCATCATCACACAGTGTTAACACTGCATCATCACACAGTACTAACACTGCATCGTCACACAGTGTTAACACTGCATCATCACACAGTGCTAACACTGCATCGTCACACAGTACTAACGCTCCATCGTCACACAGTACTAACGCTGCATCGTCACACAGTACTAACGCTCCATCGTCACACAGTACTAACGCTGCATCATCACACAGTACTAACGCTGCATCGTCACACAGTACTAACGCTGCATCGTCACACAGTACTAACGCTGCATCATCACACAGTGTTAACACTGCATCATCACACAGTACTAACACTGCATCGTCACACAGTGTTAACACTGCATCATCACACAGTGCTAACACTGCATCGTCACACAGTACTAACGCTCCATCGTCACACAGTACTAACGCTGCATCGTCACACAGTACTAACGCTGCATCGTCACACAGTACTAACGCTGGATCATCACACAGTGTTAACACTGCATCATCACACAGTACTAACACTGCATCGTCACACAGTGTTAACACTGCATCATCACACAGTGCTAACACTGCATCGTCACACAGTACTAACGCTCCATCGTCACACAGTACTAACGCTCCATCGTCACACAGTGCTAACACTGCATCATCACACAGTGCTAACATTGCATTATCCCACAGTACTAACGCTGCATCGTCACACAGTACTAACGCTCCATCGTCACACAGTACTAACGCTCCATCGTCACACAGTGCTAACACTGCATCATCACACAGTGCTAACACTGCATCGTCACACAGTGCTAACACTGCATCGTCACACAGTACTAACGCTCCATCGTCACACAGTACTAACGCTCCATCGTCACACAGTACTAACGCTCCATCGTCACACAGTGCTAACACTGCATCATCACACAGTGCTAACATTGCATTATCCCACAGTACTAACGCTGCATCGTCACACAGTACTAACGCTCCATCGTCACACAGTACTAACGCTCCATCGTCACACAGTGCTAACACTGCATCATCACACAGTGCTAACACTGCATCGTCACACAGTGCTAACACTGCATCGTCACACAGTGCTAACATTGCATTATCCCACAGTACTAACGTTGCATTATCCCACCATACTAACGTTGCGTTGTCCCACAGTACTAACGTTGCATTATCACACAGTACTAATGTTGCATTATCACACAATACTAACGTTGCATTATCACACAGTACTAACGTTGCATTATCCCACAGTACTAACGCTGCATCGTCACACAGTGCTTACACTGCATCGTCACACAGTACTAACACTGCATCGTCACACAGTGCTAACACTGCATCGTCACACAGTACTAACACTGCATCGTCACACAGTACTAACACTGCATCGTCGCACAGTACTAACACTGCATTATCGCACAGTACTAACACTGCATCATCACACAGTACTAACACTGCATCATCACACGGTGCTAACACTGCATCATCACACAGTACTAACACTGCATCATCACACAGTACTAACACTGCATTATCACACAGTACTAACACTGCATCATCACACAGTACGAACACTGCATCATCACACAGTACTAACACTGCATCATCACACAGTACTAACACTGCATCATCACACAGTACTAACACTGCATCATCACACAGTACTAACAAGGCATTATCACACAGTGCTAACACTGCATCATCACACAGTATTAACACTGCATCATCACACAGTACTAACACTGCATTATCACACAGTACTAACACTGCATTATCACACAGTACTAACACTGCATCATCACACAGTATTAACACTGCATCATCACACAGTACTAACACTGCATTATCACACAGTACTAACACTGCATTATCACACAGTGCTAACACTGCATCATCACACAGTAGTAACACTGCATCATCACACAGTATTAACACTGCATCATCACACAGTGCTAACACTGCATCATCACACAGTGCTAACACTGCATCATCACACAGTACTAACACTGCATTATCGCACAGTACTAACACTGCATCATCACACAGTACTAACACTGCATTATCGCACAGTACTAACACTGCATCATCACACAGTACTAACACTGCATCATCACACGGTGCTAACACTGCATCATCACACAGTACTAACACTGCATCATCACACAGTACTAACACTGCATTATCAAACAGTACTAACACTGCATCATCACACAGTACGAACACTGCATCATCACACAGTACTAACACTGCATCATCACACAGTACTAACCTGCATCATCACACAGTACTAACACTGCATCATCACACAGTACTAACAAGGCATTATCACACAGTGCTAACACTGCATCATCACACAGTATTAACACTGCATCATCACACAGTACTAACACTGCATTATCACACAGTACTAACACTGCATTATCACACAGTACTAACACTGCATCATCACACAGTATTAACACTGCATCATCACACAGTACTAACACTGCATTATCACACAGTACTAACACTGCATTGTCACACAGTACGAACACTGCATCATCACACAGTACTAACACTGCATCATCACACAGTACTAACACTGCATCATCACACAGTACTAACACTGCATCATCACACAGTACTAACAAGGCATTATCACACAGTGCTAACACGGCATCATCACACAGTATTAACACTGCATCATCACACAGTACTAACACTGCATTATCACACAGTACTAACACTGCATTATCACACAGTACTAACACTGCATCATCACACAGTATTAACACTGCATCATCACACAGTACTAACACTGCATTATCACACAGTACTAACACTGCATTGTCACACAGTACTAACACTGCATCGTCACACAGTGCTAAAACTGCATTATCACGGCAGATTGAAGACATTAGACCTAAGAGGGAGGGGGAGAGATGTGACTAAGTCAGACAGAAAAAGGGGAAGTCTTCAGCAAAAAAAGGAGAGAGAGAAAAAAGACAGACATTACATGTGGCTAAGGCTGTGAGCAAGTAATGGAGCGAGACAGAATAGCCGGTAAGTTCTGGGCTCTCAAACTTTTTTCTTCTGCGTAGTTTGGAGTCTTTTTCATTGAAGAAAAGCTGCTTAATTCTCTCTTTTCTAACTCACTTGGTAACTTTAGTTTGCTGCCTTGCCTGTGTAGAGGAAGCCACGAGTCATTCGAGGTTCTGTTTGCTTAGTCGGGCAGTACAGTAGACGCTGGGGCACGCTGTCTGTCTAGTCCGCTTGCCTCACTACTGTTTGAAGAGTTTAGGACTAACCAATTCATCTTGCTAGTAAATTCCACAATAATATGATCATTGGCTCTAATTCTCTCCATTTTTAAGCGTTGACATGTAATAGTTTACTCTACAGCGGGTGGTTGTCTTTGTCTCTTTCTGACACTGTCAGCTGTGAGATAGTGGACGGCTTGCCTTTACTGAGTGAGTGGGCGAGTGAGTGAGTGGGTGAGTGAGTGAGTGAGTAGGCATCATGTGAAGAAGTGTCTTAAGCCCTATGACTACAAGGTATCCTGGACACTACTACGGAAAGAAATGTGGAAAAGCCACAAACATCTGCAATTTGTGACTGAGGCATTGCAGTAGGATTGCATTGGATATGAGGGACAAATGATTTACTTCAGCTGACCCTGATGTGGGAGCTAGACTACAGACATGATTCACTCTGAATAATGTCATGGCCATGCGTACAAGGGCGTTTATGCTTGATTTCAGTCATCTGGATTAACTATGGTTGATGGGAAAGTCTATTTTTAATTATGGGATGAGGCATGAGCTCATAATATGCTTTTTTTGCGGTTGTGGCCTCCGCCAGCGTCTTTCAGGAAAACCTGGCACGTCCCACACACTGTGTCCTGTCCGACTGCGTCTTGTCATGCTGTGTCCTCCCCGCTGTTGCTCTCAACTTCAGGGTTGATATTCCTCCACTTCCCCTGTTCATGTCACCCTCTCTGTTTACACACAGTGCTACGACTGAAGCTATCTCTGATCCATAGATCTGCCTAATCAAAATCTTTCATTGGATTTTCAGTTTTTTTGGTACGTTTTGCGTGTAGAGGGGCTTCTAAACTGGCCCGTATGGGCTCAGACTGGATTAAAACGATAAGGCTAATCCAACAGGCTTGTGGAGATTAGCGTCGGACGTCAAACTGAGCGTCACTCTGAATATTTGCCTTCATTCAGCTGCTAATGAGATGGCTCCGCTTCAGCTCCGAGTGCATCTGATCTGCTGTGCAGACTCTGTATAGTTCTAGATTAGACCACAGGGAGGCAGTGTTGCTATGTGAGTTTTCCCTTAGCCATCTGTCTCTGCAGGCAGTCAGTGGACCACCATTTCACTGAGTTCTGTGAAAAGTTCCATGTGGATGATTCATATTTTGCAGACGAGGATTTCTTTCTTGTGTGAGTTGGAAGAATCTAGCCAAGTCGGACGTTGGCGGGGGCGAGGAGAAGTGTGAGGTTTTTCCACAGCTCGAGCGTTTGGTGGCAGCAGTCGCCTTTCACCCAGGAAGCCCTGGGCTGAGCAACTTCCTGTTTCTGCTCAACTCTTCATTTTGTTTTTATGGGGTTGTTTTTAGATGTGTTGCTATGACAATCAACGTTTCCTCACAAAAAAACATGACTTGTTTTAAGAGTGATATGAGCTACAGTATTAAGTCTCAGCTGGACATTTTGGACCCGTGATCTGAGCCTCTGTCGCCACTCTCCGTTTTGGCTCTGTAGTGTTTCAAACCTCTCTGCTATAAACCGTAGCGTCAGTCCTCAGAGTTACGGCCGTGGTGTAGCCTCAGTACCCTCGGCTGTGCTGGATTTAAGATAATATGTTCAATGTGATGTCTTATTGATCATCTCTACGTATGGGCAGCACATTGTGCTATAATGGCAGATAGTTGACTCACTCAATGTGTCTGGCTGGTGCTTCAGTGGAAAAATGAAAACCGATGATTAATAGTGGAATTGAGAGGAGATCAGAAATGCCTTTTAACTGTCTGTATTGTGACATTTTAAATAGAGATATGATCAGTACAGGATATCCTGTTGGGTGATGCTCTCATCACAGCCATGGCAGGCTATTGGTGGCTGAGGTGGTAGTTGATAGACCAGTTGAGGTCAATGTGGAGGGAGGGAGGTGACGGTAGGGCTTTGCTCTGAACACTGGTTCTTACATGCTCTGGATCAACACAAGGCCTGTTCAGTGTGTCACACGTCAGCTTACTCATCCTTCGGCTGCTGTGTGTGAATTTTCCTTTGAATTTGTTTGGGTTTTGTGCAATGTAAACAGTGCAGTGAATGCAGGCGATAGCCAATGCAGTACCCTTAAGACACAGCACAACAAACACATGCAAGACTCCACCCACACACATGCACACTACCCAATGGCTAACCCCTGTAGAGGATGTTGCAAGGCTCTTTGTGTTCCATAAAAGCAATGCACAGGATTTCCTCCATGAGTCAGCTGTCGACACTTCTACCTTCCCACCTCTCTGCACCCTACCTTTTATTGTCTGCTAATATTATTATTTCTCCACTAGGATAAGACCGGGCCCAAAGAACATGGCCCTGGACATTGAGAACAGGAAAGAAGGAAACTGGGCAGGCAGCCCCACCTTTTGGTGTTGGGAGTTTGGCTGGTGCTAGGCTATTATATGGAAATGACGGAACAGGGGTCAAATCTGGGGTTAGGTTAGTCATGATATATTCGTCAATGGATACTAGTAGTCTTGAAGGTGTATCACGACAAGGGCCAGCTCTCGTGTGACCCTTGTATGATCTACGGGTCTGACTGGGCCTTGCACCAGTGGAACATTCATTGAAGGTGTGGGAAATGCTAATGTAACCTGTAGGGAATGCTACAATAATGGTGTGTTTAGATGGTACGAGGTAGACGGTAGATGGCAAAGCCGATGTCATTGTTTTCAATGAGAGCACGACAGTAAATGTCATTGAGGCTGGCGGTGAATGCCGTCAGCCGCCACGGTAGATGGGACTTGCGGCCAGAGTTAAAAAAATGCAACTTTTGCCGTCTGCCATAGCGTCGTTTTTTTACCGGATGTTGATTTGCATTGTTTGTTTACTGAAATCACCATAGCAACGCATACCATTGTGCTGACTTGCTTTAGCCTTCACCATCTTGCTTGCTTTCTTGTCTCGCTATGTTCTGTTCTTTATTGTTGTCTTATTATTATCTATCCTGATGCCTAGTCACTTTACCCTGCCTTCATGTACATACATGTATCTACCTCAAATACCTTGTTATTATATACCCAATACCCTACTCAACAAATTGGATGCAGTCTATCACAGTGCCATCCGTTTTGTCACCAAAGCCCCATATACTACCCACCGTTGCGACCTGTACGTTCTCGTTGGCTGGCCCTCACTTCATACTCGTCGCCAAACCCACTGGCTCCATGTCATCTACAAGACCCTGCTAGGTAAAGTCCCCCCTTATCTCAGCTCGCTGGTCACCATAGCATCACCCACCTGTAGCACGCGCTCTAGCAGGTCTATCTCTCTGGTCACCCCCAAAACCAATTATTTCTTTGGCCGCCTCTCCTTCCAGTTCTCTGCTGCCAATGACTGGAACGAACTACAAAAATCTCTGAAACTGGAAACACTTATCTCCCTCACTAGCTTTAAGCACCAGCTGTCAGAGCAGCTCACAGATTACTGCACCTGTACATAGCCCACCTATAATTTAGCCCAAACAACTACCTCTTTCCCAACTGTATTTATTTTATTTGACTTATTTAGCTCCTTTGCACCCCATTATTTTTATTTCTACTTTGCACATTCTTCCCCTGCAAATCTACCATTCCCGTGTTTTAGTTGCTATATTGTATTTACTTTACCACCATGGCCTTTTTTGCCTTTACCTCCCTTATCTCACCTCATTTGCTCACATTGTATATAGACTTGTTTCTACTGTATTATTGACTGTATGTTTGTTTTACTCCATGTGTAACTCTGTGTCGTTGTATGTGTCGAACTGCTTTGCTTTATCTTGGCCAGGTCGCAATTGTAAATGAGAACTTGTTCTCAACTTGCCTACCTTAAATAAAGGTGAAATTAAATAAAAAATAAATGTTCTATCCTGGTGCCTAGTCACTTTACCCTGCCTTCATGTACATATCTACCTCATATACCTTATTATTATCTATCCTGATGCCTAGTCACTTTACCCTGCCTTCATGTACATATCTACCTCAAATACCTTATTATTATCTATCCTGATGCCTAGTCACTTTACCCTGCCTTCATGTACATATCTACCTCAAATACCTTATTATTATCTATCCTGATGCCTGGTCACTTTACCCTGCCTTCATGTACATATCTACCTCAAATACCTTATTATTATCTATCCTGATGCCTAGTCACTTTACCCTGCCTTCATGTACATATCTACCTCAAATACCTTATTATTATCTATCCTGATGCCTAGTCACTTTACCCTGCCTTCATGTACATATCTACCTCATATACCTTATTATTATCTATCCTGATGCCTAGTCACTTTACCCTGCCTTCATGTACATATCTACCTCAAATACCTTATTATTATCTATCCTGATGCCTGGTCACTTTACCCTGCCTTCATGTACATATCTACCTCAAATACCTTATTATTATCTATCCTGATGCCTGGTCACTTTACCCTGCCTTCATGTACATATCTACCTCAAATACCTTATTATTATCTATCCTGATGCCTAGTCACTTTACCCTGCCTTCATGTACATATCTACCTCAAATACCTTATTGTTATCTATCCTGATGCCTGGTCACTTTACCCTGCCTTCATGTACATATCTACCTCAAATACCTTATTATTATCTATCCTGATGCCTAGTCACTTTACCCTGCCTTCATGTACATATCTACCTCAAATACCTCATACTACTGCACATTGATCTGGTACTGGTACTCCCTGTATATACATTCTTGTATACTTTATTTTATTCCTCTTGTGTTACTATTTTTCTTTTTTATTCTAATTTCTTAAACTCTGCATTGTTGGGAAGGGCTCGAAAGCAAGCATTTCACAGTAAAGTCTACACCTGTTGTATTCGGCGCCTGTGACAAATAAAATTTGATTTGATGACTGGTATGATGTTTTTTTTTTGCGGCCCTCGTCTAAATGCATCATAACGTGACATGTGGAAAGGCACACTTCATCGCACAGTGTGTGTTTTATGCCTGATGGGAAAAGCGTGAAATGATCCAGTCAGGCTAGGAGTCCTGGCGTGTTTACGACTTCTAGTTGGACAGCTCTCACGCGCTCTTGCTTTCTCTCTCTCTCTCTCACTCCTTCTCTGAGTTTTATTATCCCGTTTAATTCCGTAGAGTTTCTCTACTCAAGCTTTTATTGAAGCCAAGTTCATTTAGCTCCGTCAATTTCATCAGCAGTCATCAAGCGCAGTGTTGCCATGCTGTCTGGACCGAAAGGTCAGGACAATCACGTTTTAAAAGGTGTCATTTTAGAGAAACTGTCTAATCCCACACACACACACACACACACACACACTCATAAAAGGAATTGATGTGGGGCGACTGGTTTTGTGTCACCTCCTGGTGATGAACGTCTATGGTTGTGTGTTCCTATTCTTCTGAAATTGGCCTGACAACTAAGTCTGCAGGTACAACCAGTCAAGTATTAGGAGGCCTACACCGTAAGTGACAAAGCTAACCCACATATACTGGGGAGAGATGACGTGATATAGTCCGTGTGAATATGTGAAGAGTCCTAGACCAGCCTATCCTATAAGTGCATTGTACTGACCCAAACCGGCACCCGTTTACACAAACAACATGCATCGACACCACAGCTCTCCTGTCTCCTCTCTCTCTCTCTCTCTCTCTCTCTCTGCCATGATCCAGGACCAGGCTGTATTGTTTTGGTGGAGATTTTTCTACAGTTTAGCCCTACAGTTTAGCCCTGAGCCTTCAAACACTGTTTAGTGTACATTTCAGGGGTACTGAAACACACACGCGCTCCAGATGTTGTTTTGAAAATCTGTCTCCCGATGCCTGGAAGGGAGCCATCATCTGCGTGTGCGTGTGCGTTTGCGTGCGTGTTTAGATAAATATATGATGGCTGGGGAGGTGCGTATTTCGCACGGTGTGTTTTAGGTTTAATTGAGGACTGAGGCTGTGTGGCATATGGTTTACAGTACTGCCACTGGGGCTGAGTACCAGGGGGCCACACACTGCTACATTTGACCAAATATACATACATGAATGCACATGCATGGGTTAGTGAGGATGTCCTGCAACACACACACACCACACACCTATACACAGCTGTCAGGTTTACTGGATGTATGACACACAGAATGTGGGTATGTGAGTACTTATGAGGCTGACTCAACCCATGGTTGCTTTCAGCACTAAGAGGCACCGCACACAATCCATAGAAGACTGTAACCTTTGCAACACAGCACACGTGGTAAACATGGTAGCAGTCTAGCAGAAGTATTCCAATCCTATAACTGGTATATATCATAAACACACACACTCCATAGTCCTTGGACACACACACTCTACCTGACAGCCTCTGGCCCTGGTCCCTAGACACTCGCCATAGAAAGGAACCAGAACACACAATAAAACACAACAGTACCGCTCCTGACCTGAAGGTGTTAGGGTGAGGCAATGCCAGCCACCAGGTGGGCCCAGATTCCTATGATGATATTGACCTTCTCAAAAATACCTTTTCATTCATACAGCCGGCTAGTATACATAGTACACATTCACAAGACGGAAATTGCTTGTTGGCATCAGAGGTGTCCTCTGTATGGTCCATATGCTCAACTAAGGGTGAAATACACTGTGTGATTACAATGTTGACTTCCTGTAGGTCTCAACATGTCTGGCTCCAAACAGGAAGTGAGTTGCTCTGGAAAAGCCATGAGTCACTCATCACTAATTACGCTATTGCTTTGTTAGTGTAGAATGCTAACGGGAGATCATAAGCAGATAGCTCTACTATTGCTTTGTTAGCGTAGAATGCTAACGGGAGCTCATAAGCAGATAGCTCTACTATTGCTTTGTTAGCGTAGAATGCTAACGGGAGATCATAAGCAGATAGCTCTACTATTGCTTTGTTAGCGTAGAATGCTAACGGGAGATCATATGCAAATAGCTCTACTATTGCGTCCTAATGCTAATTACTGCAGGGTGACTGCGGTGCAGACTTTAGTATGAAGCACAAGGACAACAATATGTTATTTTTTGTCTTTTTCTATTATTTTATATCAACAGTTTTCCAAGCTTGCTTCAGAACTTGGTACTCACCCCCCAAAAAGTAGTCCCCAGGGACATGTAATCACCACTCCGATCAAATGCTGTCTTATCAAGCTCATTCCCGCGTTGTGTTATTAGGTTACACACTCTCCGAAATCCCCACAGATCTTAACTTCCTGTGTTTTCTCTCGGAACCATTTTTTAACAGGGAGTGAGTGTGTGTGTGACTCGCTCCCTAGCCACCCTAGGCCCTACAGTGTAATCAGTCAGGAAACTTCCAGAGAAATTAGTGTTCTTTAATTAGAGAGGTAGTGAGTCAAAGGATGAGTCTGAAATGGAACCCTATTACATGTGTGTGTGTGTGTGTGTGTGTGTGTGTGTGTGTGTGTGTGTGTGTGTGTATGTATATATATATATATATATATATATATATATAATCCTTTTTTTATTTTTTTTATTTAACTAGGCAAGTCAGTTAAGAAATAATTCTTATTTACAATGACATCCTACCCAGGCCAAACCTGGACAACGCTGGTCCAATTGTGCTCCGACCTATGGGACTCCCAATCACTGCCAGATGTGATGCAGCCTGGACTGTACTATATAGTGCACTACCTTTTGACCAGGGCTCATATAGTGCACTACCCTTTTGACCAGGACTCATATAGTGCACTACCTTTTTGACCAGGGCTCATATAGTGCACTACCTTTTTGACCGGGGCTCATATAGTGCACTACCTTTTTGTCCAGGGCTCATATAGTGCACTACCTTTTTGACCAGGGCTCATATAGTGCACTACCTTTTTGACCAGGGCTCATATAGTGCACTACCTTTTTGACCAGGGCTCATATTGTGCACTACCTTTTTGTCCAGGGCCCTATATAAGGAAAAGGGTGCCATTGCAGATTCTGTCAGACTTTGTGTCAGGAAAGTACCAGAGAAGTGAGTGTTTTTTAATTAGTGGTCGTGAGGCAGAATTCCATGTTTATCTATAACTACTGAGGTACTTTCTGAGGTGGTCAGTTCATGTTAGCTCGAGTGGAGTGGGACTGAGTGGCTTGAGGTTTATGAAGGCCATTTTTGAGGGCCTGACTTTTTGACTGGTTGGCTGAGGGAAGAGGAGCTTGCTGGTTGATTACATGAGGCCAGGAAGTTGGTTAAGTGGCTGTGTGACATTTCCCCTGTTGGCTCATGTCTTTTTACATGTTGTAGAATGTTATGGGATCAGACTTGACACACAGACACAGTCATGCACGCACACACACACACAGTCATGCACGAACACACGCACACGCACACACACACTCACACACACACTCATTGAGAGGGAGACGGCAGTCAGGGAGATGCACAAAAAAAGAGGGAGGGAGTTTCTCTCTGAGGGGAGGAGAGGAGGGCTTGCCTTTCACTCTCTGAAGACTGAACGCTGCGATGTAGTGCCAGGCATAGGAGGAAGCAGAGAAAAAGAAGTTGCTCCTTTAAGAAAGCTGTGGGCTTGGATCAGATTGACTACTCAGCACTCTGGTTTTTACACTGGCTCCTAATTTGGGATTTATTTAGAATCAGTAGAGGGACTGTGGAACGTTACCTTGATTGGGAAGGGATTTGGAAATTCTGTTTACTTTTATATCAAACCAGCAACATGTCTGACTCCAAGGTTACTGCTCACTTGGACGGAATTATCTCGGACTTTGAAGGTTTGTCATGTTTTGAATTCTCCGTTTTGATTACTCTCTTTTACTTGTCACAGACCTTCCCATCGACAGCCAGTGGTGACTAACGACTGAAGACAACTGATGCCCAAAATACTATTTCCAGATCAAATTTACAATTGAGTCACTTCTTCACTTAACAGCACTGGTCTCTCCCTTCTCTCGCTCGCTCTGTTTTTGTTTCTCGAGTTTGTTTGTGTGTGTGTGTGCGCATTGGGCATGTGTTCCCCTCGGTTTCTTAATCTGAGTCTGTTATTGATCATATCCTAGTTACATCAGTAGAGTACCCCAGTATTGACAGTGCTACTCCACCACAGGAAACGTTACAACGGAAAGCATTAAAGGGACTCATAGCAAAGCCTCATCTGGCCACCGCATCAAACCCCCATTCATTCACAACTCCTCAGTGTGTCCCCTCTCTCTCCTTTGTTTTCCTAGCTGTCCTGTGAAGCTAACATTGATTTCCTTTGTTGTCCTCTTCCTCCTTTCCTCTTCCTCCTCCGGTCCGAGTGTGTCCTTCCCTCCAGCTGTGAGAGGTCTGACAGGACCGTCACACACTGACGTTTGTTTTGCTATCCTTGTGGGGAACAAACAATTGATTCCCATTCAAATTCCTATTTTCCCTAACCCCAAGGGGTGCACGGTTTTGGTTTTTGCCCTAACTAAACAGCTGATTAAAATTATCAAAGCTTGATGATTAGTTGATTATTTGAATCTGCTGTTTTCTGCTAGGGCATTAAAAAAAACATGCACCCCTTGGGGTCCCAAGGACCGAGTTTGGGAAACCCTGCCCTAACCCCTAATCCTTAATCTAACCTTCACCCTGAAACTAAACCTAACCCCTAATCCTTAATCTAACCTTCACCCTGAAACTAAACCTAACCCCTAATCCTTAATCTAACCTTCACCCTGAAACTAAACCTAACCCCTAATCCTTAATCTAACCTTCACCCTGAAACTAAACCTAACCCCTAATCCTTAATCCAACCTTAACCCTAAAACTAAACGTAACCCCTAACTGTATCTCTAACCCTAATTATAAGCCTAAACCTAACCGCTAAGGCTAAAAAAAACTTTTTCCTTGTGGGCTTGACAAAATGTACCCATTTGTCTGAATTTTCTTGTTTTACTATCCTTGTGAGGACTCTGGAGGCCGATTACGTGAAGGTTATTAAAAGAGCAGTGGTACTATCGAGCAGTGTGCGGGTTTCTTATTTTTATCCCCACAAGGACAGTAAAACCAAAACACACACACATTGAACTGAAAGTGTGCTTACTCCGTCAGATCTGAGAAACTGAATGTGTGACTGAACACAGTTAAACATTTCAGTATTATTAATTCATTGGTTTAGGGCCATATGGACGCAGTCCAGCACTTGATGAGCGTCGGGTTCTCGCTCTCTTGGTCAGATCAGTCTAAATGTGCATTCACTCCCTTGGAATTACACTTCTGGATGTGTGGTCCTGTTTTAGAAAGTCCCTTAAAACAGTATCGGTCAGACCTTGTAAGACCTTGCTCTTTTGAGAGAGAAAGGATTGTGGTGATCTCTCCATATTGGACAGACCAGACTCTGTCTCCCACATCTGTAGGTTTATGTTTTTTTGGTGAGTGATTATGTGTTCAGTAGCAGTACTGCATGATCAAATGGATGAAAAAGACCATATCAGTGCCATGTTAGCGGGATGATGTCAGCCACCCTGTCACTCAGCCTGTCCTCTCAGGCAGTTGTGCATTCTGCTTGTATCTGATTCTCCCTGGTATCTGATCTGGGGGCTGTGTAGAAATATCACTACTTGTGTCTGATTCTCCCTGGTATCTGATCTGGGGGCTGTGTAGAAATATCACTACTTGTGTCTGATTCTCCCTGGTATCTGATCTGGGGGCTGTGTAGAAATATCACTACTTGTGTCTGATTCTCCCTGGTATCTGATCTGGGGGCTGTGTAGAAATATCACTACTTGTATCTGATTCTCCCTGGTATCTGATCTGGGGGATGTGTAGAAATATCACTACTTGTGTCTGATTCTCCCTGGTATCTGATCTGGGGGCTGTGTAGAAATATCACTACTTGTGTCTGATTCTCCCTGGTATCTGATCTGGGGGCTGTGTAGAAATATCACTACTTGTGTCTGATTCTCCCTGGTATCTGATCTGGGGGCTGTGTAGAAATATCACTACTTGTGTCTGATTCTCCCTGGTATCTGATCTGGGGGCTGTGTAGAAATATCACTACTTGTATCTGATTCTCCCTGGTATCTGATCTGGGGGCTGTGTAGAATTATCACTACTTGTATCTGATTCTCCCTGGTATCTGATCTGGGGGCTGTGTAGAAATATCACTACTTGTATCTGATTCTCCCTGGTATCTGATCTGGGGGCTGTGTAGAAATATCACTACTTGTATCTGATTCTCCCTGGTATCTGATCTGGGGGCTGTGTAGAAATATCACTACTTGTATCTGATTCTCCCTGGTATCTGATCTGGGGGCTGTGTAGAAATATCACTACTTGTCACACACTGCTGCTGAAGCACTGCTGTCGTAGGCCTACTCTTCCATTTACTGGCAAATCCAGTCTGGTCTCTTATCTGTCTGTCTCTCAGCTCAAACTAAACGTGTGGGGATTTTCCAGAGGCTTGTTGTTTGTGGACAGTGTGTGTTTTTAGAGTGTGTGGTTTATGTTAGTGCGTCGGTATGGATTTTTATTTCTTCTCTTTGAGTGCATCTGAGATCAACATCAAGTCATAAAGCCTTGGTCTCGTATACCGCTCTCTGATAAACTGAATGAGCTGAACAGTGAATCAACCGCATAGTGAATCAACTGCACAGTGAATCGACTCGATAGCGAATAGGCCTACTCATCAACAGTGAATAGTCCTCTCACGGTCTGTTTGCCGTGGTGGAGTTTGAAATAGCTGCAGGTGTTGTCTGGAATCTGTCCACTCTTGATACTTCTGACATTGGAAACGGCTCCTGTGGTCAACGAGGGATGTAAATCAGGGTGGCAGTAGCCTGCAGTACAGAAGGCTTTCTAGTCGTTAACCTGTGGGTGTTGCTTGTTCAAAGGAATGAACTATGCCTTACCTGCCAAGCACCCAGGGGTTCAGACTGAAAGGTATGGAGCCAAGCACTACTGAACTACCAACAGCTGCGTTCACTTTGAGTTCCTCTATATCTTTCTTTCTCTCTCTCTCTCTTTGCCTCTGTCGCTCGCTCTCTCTACTAGAATTATTTTTTGCTGAACCTGGTGTCAGCCAGAACACGAGCGAGTTACACACGCCGTGTGTCAGCATAAACCCAACAGTGTCCAGAGAAGACATAAAGGAAGTGGTTATTTGACACCCTACCATTAGCGGTGGCTAACCTTTGGACTGATCAAGTGGAATATAAGGGGAGGGTTTGAGTAACTTTATCGGTCAGTCGATGGCCTTGCCTTGTCAGACTTGGTTTTGAAAGATTTCTATGATATTATAATTCCACTTCATAATGTTGTAGCCCGCTTCTGTTGACACTGGCAGAACCGCTGTGTGCGTATGAAGTGCCACGGAGCTCAACTTCACCGTTACAGTTTGTGTTAGTGTATCAAGATAAAGTGTTGTCAACTTGAATGGACATTTCATTCAAGCCATAATCGCTGTTTTGCCAGTGGGTTTGGCATTGTATGTACAGTAGTAAATGTCTGACACTGCACAGTTTTAAATGCTAGCATTATATCATCATGCCTCTTATGTTTTCATAGACCGTAATCTGGCAGTATTACAGTAACTGTCAGTGTTCTCATCGTTCCACCGTCATGTGATATTGATCAGGAAGTGAGCGAGTCTGGAATGTAAGAGATGGGTAAGTGGTTCAGTGAGACAACCATTGACTACAGACTTAAAACCATGGTGTTATGAGCAGAGAAACGTCAGCAATTTTATTTGCCAATATCTTCAGTATCCCATAGATGGTGTGTAATACTATATATTTGCTACAGTACAGTTTTACCTTTTCTGCCCTAAACCTCAAAAAACACACTTGCACATCCGGCCCAATCGACATAAATTAGACTAGACACACACACTGATGAAACTCTAGCATTTGGGCCTCAGAGTTGCGGTCCCCAGGAGAGCTCCCTTCACTCTTCAGTTCTAAGAGGCCGGTCTGAAGGCCGTCTGGCCCCCGTCTAGACCCCTTTCTTTGAGGAAGCTGATCCAGTCGGTCACATCAGGACTCAGACGACATGCCATGGAGCTCAGGGCCCATACTCACCAAGCGTCTCAGTGAAGGAGTATTGAACAAGGCCTGGGACTCTAACATGAAGGCCACCATGATGTCCGTTGGCCTTGTTTAGTAAGATAGTGTACTGATGTGGATGAGCTGTAGTGCAACAGTGGGCCCTAGAGAACGCAACCTCATGTCTTGACCTTTTCAGTCAGTTTTAGTGTACGTCTATGGTCTCTCTCTCTCGCCCTCTCTTTCCTCAGTGTTCAATCTTTTCTCTAGCCTCACTAAACCCCACAACAGGATGCGGTGGTGACTTTGATCTTTCGGACCTCAGTCAGAACCAACACAACCAGGAAGTCAGTCTCGTTCTATAACTACCGTGAGACTGTAAACAGGAAACAATCGTTATGGTTCGATTGGCTCGTTTGGTCGGAGCATAGTTACATTTCACAGGTCCTGCATAAAAAAATCTAATTTTAAGCATCACACGCTTCGTAAATAATAGGTGTAGACTGACAGTGAAACGCATACTGACTGTGTTAACTCAAACCATGAGATAAAAGCACCTGCATAACTGTAGAATTATCATAAACCTATCTCTTTCTAGCTGCATCAGAGCTGTACAAGTATCTGTTGTCCATTACTCTATCTGTGTGTCCTTGAGGAGATGAGCTAACGCCAGTGATGCACACAGGGACAGGAAGTCAAGGCTAGCACCTGGGCCTAGCAGGGTGGGAGAGAGAACAAAAGTCTGTTTCCTCCTCTCTATTGAAATCTATTTAGGTGGGCCGGGGATGATAGCAGTATCGCGATACTCGTTAGTGTCATGGCAGGGAAACAAAACACAAAGCAGATTTCTTTAAGGGAACAGTCCTAATGTTGAAAACAGACATCATTATGTTGTCATCCAGAGCCACATGTATTTCTTTTCCAAGCTATAGTACACAATATTTTACATACAGTTGGTTTTTAAAGGACCAAAGAGTTGAGTCTGCTTCGTGTTTTCATTGTTGCCATGGATATGTTTTTGCGATACTGGTATCTTCCCGGCCCTACTATTTAGGTCAGGTGGGAGAGAGCCTCCATCTTAGCGTGTTGTGCTATGCTAGGACCAGGAGTTTTCCTAACCACAACATCTGGCCAGGGAAAACTCTGTTGGCCCAGTTATAGGCCTGGACTAGGGCCCAGATTTGTTCTTGGTCAGGAAAAATGCCAGGCCCTGTGGCCATTGTTATGGTCATCCCCCTCGCAAGAGGCTGTGGGACACAGAACACCAAGAGGTAGGCTACACAGGGAGAGAGAGAAGTAGGCTCTGTTTGTTAAGGAGATTCCGCAGAGACGTTCTGTATTTCCAGCTCATTGTCTGGGAATGCCATTTCACTTGGGGGAAGAGACGGTATCGTCCGTCTGGCCTTCGCTCACGTCGGGATACTGGCGCTCCGGGATCCCAGGTCCATCCAGCACGTGTGAAATCCATGACAGGGATATCCTTGGATGCTTCCTCGGAAACACGTGATCCTTCTTCTCTGTCTTCTAGTGGAATGATGTTTGAAAGAGTGACCTCTGAATGTATAGAAAACCGTGGGAAAACCGCATGGTAGAACTGAGTCGAGGAACATTCCTATTTCGCTATAGTAATTCCCGTAATGCCTCTCTCTGAAGTCCTTGCCAGGCATATGGCGACCGTTGAGAAAGTTTCATCTCTAGGTCATATTAAATCATATGCAGCCATCTTGGATGTTATGACAACACTTAAGTCCTATCAGTGTTAGGCTTATACTGACTGTCTCTCTATGCAGGCAACCCTGGAACCTGTTCAAGAGCATGTAACGTTAAAGAACATTCAGATAGAAATGTACGTGGTAGAAAAGATAGGGCTGTCTGTCAGATTGAATAGGGAATCATGTCAGCTCTGTTCATTCTGTTTCTGTCTGCAATGTTCAGAACATTTCAGATCACTGGATACACCAATGGTCTTTCAGCTCACTGTTTGCGATGCACTAAGCAGCAGACTGATTTGGCAGGTCAAATCCTAGTCCTGGACCGAGTTGAAAGTAGCCAGAACCTTGGAATCATTCAGCACAATCATAGAACACGAGAGGGAGGAAAGGGGGGTTATGGGGGATGGAGTCCAGTGGCAAAGTGGTTTGGACATGGAAATAACTTGTTCTGTTTTATAAGCGGCATATGGGATTGGGTCTCCCGTTCTAATTGAAGATATGGGAGATGGGACGTGTTTTTAGTAACAGCCAAAGCAACACACATCCTTAAAATGGAGGGCTAAAATGTTTTTATAATGCCTCGTAGACTCCGGAATTGAACTCCAATATTCCCCAAATCATGAGAGCGTAATGGAGGAAGCATGAGAGAATAACAGTTAGTCGTTGGAAATAAATGTTTAGTTGAGAACCTTTTTTAAAAGGTGTTTTGGGGGTTGTTAAGAGCATTTAGCACCTACAGGATGTACACATGAGACCCTTCAAATACAGTTAGGAGGTTTAGCAGTTTGCTAACGCTGCTATGCTAACGTTGGTTAGCTAGCTTTTCAATGCACAGGGAATGCAAGAACAAGGAAAGGCAGATCAGCAAAATAAAATGGAAAGATGTATGGTAACCATGGCAGCAGTGAGTGTTTAAATAGAGAGATACAGAGGGAAGGGGACTAGCAACACCAATCATACGACAGCATATAGACATCATGGACACTTGAGGCAGCTTCATTAAATAGTACCCACAAAACACCAGTCTCAATGTCAACAGTGAAGAGGTGACTCCGGGATGCTGGCCTTCTAGGCAGAGTTTCTCTGTCCAGTGTCTGTGTTCTTTAGCCCATCTTAATCTTTTCTCTTTATTGGCCAGTCTGAGATATGGCTTTTTCTTTGCAACTCTGCCTAGAAGGCCAGCATCCCGGAGTCGCCTCTTCACTGTTAAAGTTGAGACTGGTGTTTTGTGGGTACTATTTAATGAAGCTGCCAGTTGAGGACTTGTGAGGCGTCTTGTGTGCTTTTCTTTTCTTTCAAAAACAGGACATTTCTAAGTGACCCCAAACTTTTGAACGGTAGTGTTCCTTGCATGCATGCACGCGTGTAGGCGCGCACACACACACACACACACACACACACACACACACACACACACTCTTTAGGCCATAACAGAACTGAACATGGAGTTACTGAGTAGTACAGTGGGGTCATGGATGTGTGTGACTGTGATGTCATAACCAACTCGTAACCACAGGGACTAGCTGAGCATCTTCTCCATGGGATTCAAGTTGACTTCTAAGAGGCAATGCCTACAAGGCCAAACTAGCCTCATGTTTTTGTTCAAACTTATTTTTAGGATTTTCTCACAAAGCCACCAGTACCCTGGGGGGAGGTGTGTCTCCTTTTGTTAATTTGGTATTAATGCATTGTACTCATCCATATCATACAATATTCAAGAGTGCATGTAGAGAATACAAGGCAGATATATGACTTTCATTTATATAAGGCTATTGAAGTCTAAGGCCATTTGAGGCCGTGCAAGTGGGTGTATAAATTGGACCACATTTTATAACATACAGTACCACACTGTGTCATACAACTGGCACCAGTTAAACTTGTATAAACTTATAGAGTGCCATCTGCAGTCGTATGTAGTGACAGATTGGCACCACTAATAACGAGTTATTGAAATGATTTGAGCTTGGCTTAATTGCTTGTTGCTGCCATTTTCCTTTGTGATGTTGCTGAGATTGCTTTTCCAGCTTCTCTCTACCCACTAACCTCAAGCAGCTACGATGCCAGGAACGTCGAAACAGTTCATGTTGCTCCTCTGGAATTAGAATACACTGTTCATATATTTGCTGTTGTATTTGTTTAGTCCAGGACTAGCAGTAATGTTTGTTTAGGAAACCGGCCCTAAGTGCACTCTGATTATCATCAATGTCAGAAATGGTAGTATGGATGACTCATTGACTGAGTGTGTCTGTCTCATCTCACCCTCCATGCAGCTCTAAAGAGGTCATTTGAGGTGGAGGATGTGGACACCTCGGTCAACTCCTCGCCAGGCTCCCGCCGGGCGCCCAACAACACCAACCACCGCCCCGTCATGTCCCCCACCAGCATCTACTACCGTGAACTGGGCGCCAGCAATAACAACAACGGCTCCATCTCCAAGACCATCATGGGAGGGGGAAGCTCCAAGCCTCCTGAATCCATATCCCGGGGACGCACGGAGCTCTCCATCGACATTTCCTCCAAGCAGGTGGATCCAACCAGCCCTGGTTCCCTCCGATTCGGAGCAAAACGACCCGAGGTCCTAGGCCACTCCAAGACGCCCGAGATGGGCCACAAACGGGAGGTGGCCTTCTCTAAAACGCCCCAGGAGGTGGTGATTCGCACAGGGGCCCGGACCCCCGAGCCACCCAGCCAAGCCCGGAGGTTCGAGCCCCTCAGTCTGGGGGATGGCCCGGCCGTGAGGACCACACCAGGGATCAGCGTCACCAAAGCACCCGAGACAACGGGGAATGGAAAGAACAACCACGAGAACCATGGTCATCATGCACCGGTCCACCACCCGCACCATCCCAACCCCCACCACAACACCATCGTCACCACCATCCGCTGCTCCTCGCCCAACCGCACCAAGTCCCCAAACCCTGACAGTGAGTAACCTCTGACCCTAGGTTTCTTCTCATGAACCCTCTAAGTCCTTAGGTTCCTCATGTGATCCTGGATGTAGTCACTCTGGTGTGTGTGTGTGTGTGTGTGTGTGTGTGTGTGTGTGTGTGTGTGTGTGTGTGTGTGTGTGTGTGTGTGTGTGTGTGTGTGTGTGTGTGTGTGTGTGTGTGTGTGTGTGTGTGTGTGTGTGTGTGTGTGTGTGTGTGTGTGTGTGTGTGTTGCTAACCACTAATCATAGGATCTGGTGTGTTTGGTAGTGTGTGTGTGTGTGTTTGATCTGGGCTGGAGTTCCCCGTGGCATAACACAGGCTTCTGAGCAGAGGCTTTGGTATGAGAAAGCAGACCACTGATCTGGGGACTGTTTCTAGGAGTGGCCTCTCCAACACAGGCTGAGTGCCTCCAGTCTGATACAGCCTGCCTTGGTGGAGAGATGCCACTCTGTAAAAATGTATGAAGGTATGAGTAAGCAAAGTGCATCGTAGACTGGTCTCAGATCTGTTCGTGCTATCTAGCCAACTCAAGTCGTTTTTTTGTCATGCCAAACATGATCTGGGACCAGTGAGGCTAGGTGTATATATAGAAACCGTGTACTATGGTCCTGCATTCATGTCAGCTTTCTGTTTTAAGACTATTGGCAATGTGCACATACCTCCGCAGTACACAGTAGTGTAGGTATCCACATTTTGGATACACTTTTAGTTTTCAAACCTCCAGTGGTGGGGTTACAGAACATTTTCCACAACACATCATCCCCCTCCAGTTGCCCTCCTCTACCACCTCACAGAGGGACTGGAAGATGCAATCACACACACAGTAGAGAGCTCTGGGTCCCCGGAGTGGGCCTGCAAGAGGAGAGGTCTGTTTGATTAAAGCCCAGCCTGGGCCTGTCTGTCACTACGGCCTGTCTCTCCTGTCCCTCCCTCTGCTCTGTCTGGAGCCCAGCGTCTCAGTCCCCGATCAATGAATGTTCGGCTGCTTTGTTCTTCAATTCCCTCTCAACTCAGTCCCCTATCGCTGCATGTACAAAAAATATTCAGGCAATTTGTTCTTCAATTCATACACTCTTGGTAGACTGTGAGATAACAACAAATATTGTTTTATTCTCCTACATATGCAAGTGATGAATGTATAAAGGAACCCTGTCTTTAAGAAAACCAGCGCGTTTTAGCAGTCAGCAGCATCGGACACATTTGGGTTCCCACTTACTCACTTTCCTTTGCTTTGTACTTTCCTTGTCTATCCCTCTCTTTCCTCCTCTCTCTTTCTGACAACACGCGCACAGACACTCCTCTTCTTTCCTCCTCTCTCTTTCTGACAACACGCGCACAGACACTCCTCTTCTTTCCTCCCTCTGCAGATTGAGCGTGTCTCAGGCCCCCAGAAGGGGCGTCCGACACGAGCCAAGTTAGATTCCTGTAAACTGAGGGATAAAACCCGGAGCCAAATATGACCTAATGTGTCAGCATTTACACAGTCTTTAGACGGCATTCAAGCCATATTTAGAAAGCGTTTAGAGAATGTATAAATAACGCTTAGACAACGTTTTAGACCTGAGACTGAGGGAGCACACAGCATGGGGCCAGCTGCAGGGAAACTACAGCTGCTAGATGCATTGGTTTGTTTATCAGATGGTACCCTATTCCCTATATAGTGGGGCTATGGCTCTGGTCAAAGCTAGTGCACTATATAGGGAATAGGGTGCAATTTTGGACACAGAATGTTGGACACAGACAAATGGAGAAAAGCATTCTACTTAGCCTTGCTCGTTCGCTTCCTCAAACTCGAACTCCGCAGTTCTCAAATGAATCATGGCTTTCAGTATTTAATAAACCAGTATGTTCCAGTCAGTGCTATTAGTGATATTGCCAAGTATTCCATGTCTTATTTGGCCTTAATGAACTCTAATTCTGTAGGCTTTTTTCCTGTCGACACAGACCAGTTTAGCATTATGTGTTTGTGGACTGGAACAGTATAAATGACCATACTTTATCATTCGGTACGAGTTTGTAGGCTATACTCCAATATTAGGAGCTCAGATTTGCTGGGACGATTGTGTGTGTGTGTGTGTGTGTGTGTGTGTTTCTTGTAGCCTGGTTCCTACTCAGGCCACGGAGGTCTGGGCTAGTTATTTTCCCAGAGGGAGAGGGCCTTATTAGGGCTCTCAATGAAGGGTGACCTGCCTGGAGGGCCTGAGGCCGGGGCCCACCCTGACTGAGGGACTCTGACCCCTGCTCTGTCCCGCTCCATCTGTCAATGTGGGGAGATGGCGTCAGTGGAGCAGAAACGTGAACAACACAGCACTGTAGTGGACTGCTAGTGGGTTGTTTCCATCAGATTTTGTGTCAAGTAGGAGAAATTGGCTCCAACATAATACATAAGTAGGCCCTAATTAATTTCAATAGGTGACTATGAGTGATAGATGTGGTGGTTTCACAAGTGACTTAAAAGAGAGATTGATCCTCTTTCATCCAACTAGATAATGGTGGATATGAAACTCTTTACATTGGTGTACAGATTGTTGACTCCGTGCCTTGTTTGAAATTTTCCAAGTTACTGTCAGCTGTGTTTTTCTGAGTGATAAGCCGTTTTCCTGTCCATTCAGTTTTTCAAACGGGTAGTGACATCAGAGACACACACTCTGGTTTCCCGGGCTTCCTTCCGTGTGCTGTCCGTCAGGGCGATTGTTTCCCCTCGTCCTGACCTCGCCTCTCTTCCTCTCTCAGCCTGGGTCATGTGATCTGAGCCAGTTGCACTTCCAGCCAGTTGTGTGATCTCACCACAACAGAGTACATCTGGATACATTTTTAGTTTGTTTCTAGGATCAAAATGTCCGTCTCTGATCTCTGTAGGTGGCTCTAAATATCAACAGGTAACTAATGTTTGTAGAACACAAAATAACATGTTTTATATGTACTGCAGAAGAAATTGGAAGACTCTTTAATTGAATCAGTGCACTGTTGCTCCCAATCACACATCTACATTGAACTAAACAGTAGATTGACAGGGTTATGATTTGCCTTGATTGACTACCCTTTTTATTGTATTTAACAGGGCAAGTCAGTTAAGAACAAATTGTTATTTACAATGAAAACCCACTGTTCCCCGGTAGTCCAACTGCCTTGTTCAGGGGCAGAACGACAGATTTTTACCTTGTCAGCTCAGGGACTCTAACCACTAGGCTACCTGCCGCCCTTTGACCTCCGTAGAACCAGAGGTCCATTAGACTGCAGATTACTGTTATATTATACTGTAACAATACAGGGAGGAGTTCCCATTGAGATTCAACTTGACCACTCTGTCCTGGTGGGTGGTTGGTTATGCCATCAGTTCTGACACTTCAAGCCCTCTAACCCAGCATTGGATTTGTTTATATAAATCCTCATAGTGTCTCATTGGCCCTGAACTGACATGTTTGATTGATCAACAAAGTTGTGACGGAGGATTTTGATTGTTCCGTGACCCACTCCTCTCACTGTTCTCCTCCATGCCCCGTCATTCTCCTCTGGTGGCCTGCCTGTGTGTTGTCTGTCCCGGTCCCCTACACCCTTGTACCCCCATGTGACCTTCTGCAGCGTCACACCAGATGAGGGCCCCACTATCCCCTTTCTACACAGAATCCCTCCACACACACACACACACACACACACACACACACACACACAGTGAGAGAGACAGAAGGGTAGGGAGATCCCAGGCTGATTAACATGATTAGCAGTGGACCCCCCAAGAGGAACGTTTAGGGAATAGGGGGGCCGCCATTCCCATCTGGCTAACATCGCGCTAGTTAGTCTCTGACACACACACACACACACACTGGGCCTGTACTGTGAAATCGAGTGTCAACATTCCAAAAGTCAGAATCTTTACCTTTACCTCACTAATTCCCTAGGATTCTAAAGTACTGTGTTCAGTTTCCCCTTCCCCATGTCATTCCATGCCTTGTCACATATGTGGAACTAGAATGACCTACAGCGCTATGTGGTTTTAAACCTTCTCCAGCTTCTTAGTCTTAGTTGAAGCACTCCGATTGGTATCTCAGGTAAAGTCGCTGTAGTAAAGCAGCTCTTGACAGCAGGGCCTGTGGTGTATTCATTACGGAAACCGTTTACCGTTTAAGAACCAAACGGAAGCAAACGGAGCAAAACTATAGTTTCTATTGGACTAATTCAGTTCGATCCCGTCTCGTTTGCTTCCCGTTTAAAAGAAATGTTGCAACAGAATCGGGCGTAATGAATACGCCCCTGGTATCCATCATAGCAAGAGATGCCTCTCTCTCGCTCGCAGGGTATTCATGAAGTCATTCACCAAGTCACTATGGTACGAGGAGAGAAAGGAGGCCCCACTCATTTTAACCAGGCAGATACTGAACTGGAAATTATGCTTATTGGGTGTTCTTAACACATCTTGATGACAAGGAAGGACTATGACACACACACACATGCACGTACGCACACACACACCCCCTCAGACAGTGGTCAGGCGTCTCACAGTTTAATTGCACTCAGCATGACCTGTTGTGTCATTATGAGAGCGAGAGAGAGAGAGAGAGAGAGAGAGAGAGAGAGAGATGTCTGAAATGTCTACTCTTTTGGAACTTCTGTGAGTGTAATGTTTACCCTTAATTTCTATTGTTTAGTTCACTTTTGTTTATCTACTTCACTTGCTTTGGCAATGTTAACATATGTTTCCCATGCCAATAAAGCCCCTTAAATTGAAATTGAATTGAGTAGAGGAGGCTGTCTGCTAGAGCGTATCATCATGGCTCATGTTAAACTGTTTACAGGTTCCAAACCTCTCAGGGTTAGCGTTAGCGGGCTAGGAAAACCACAGACTGAGGTCATTAGACTGCAGTGTTGGCCACTCACTTTCAGCTCCCCTGAGGGATAGCAGCGTTTGCTCATGATGATGTCTGTGGGCGCAGAGCTCAGAGTGGCCAGCAGGAGGTGCAGTATGACAGGTGGAGTGTAGGGTTAGGGTATGACTTAGGGGAGATAGCTATGGGACCTGGCTTGCAGGTAATGCTTGCATCTTATATAGGACATTGCTGAGGGCACGTAGACAGTAATTAAAGGTGTATTTTTAAGTACTCTTAAGTAATCTCTTATTCTCTTATCTACTCTGTTTCTTTCATTCTCTCCCGCCTTTCTCTTCTCTCACTCACACATTGTTCTATATCTCACTAAAACTGAATGAATGTGTCTGCTTGTGTTTTGTAGGATTTATTCCTGATGTGATTGAACGTGTTTTGGAGGCTGTGGACTCTGACTGGGTCAGTGGAAAGCCTGTGTCTGCCTGTGTGTATTGAGCGCTTCCCCTGAGGGTAGAGCTGAGCTGAGAGAAGTGGAAACCAGACAGGGTCCCCCAGATAAGGTTTCCGGAAGCTTCTGTTTACTCTGCTCCGCCTGGTGGAAGTCAGGGGTTAAAGAAGGTTCCCATGCAGCACACACACACACACACACACACACACACACACACACACACACACACACACACACACGCCCATACACTCCACTAAAGCAACCCCAGTTCCCCCTTCCTCCTATTTCCAGTCTCCCTGAGCCACTATCTCCCAGTCCCCACCCTTGTCTTCCTTAGTGAGTTCTCTGAATGCTGGTCAAGCTGGCCTGACACTAGTCACGACCATACAAAATAGGTAGGGCCAGGACCTTTTCCTGACCCCCTGACCACCAGCCAAAAACTATCATCACTACCAGTGTCTGGACCCTCCCCTGACTCTACCACAGTCTTTTATCTGGTTTATTCTTGTTTATCTTGAAGAGGTGTCTGTCTGGTCCTGTCTGGTCCTGTCTGGTCCTGTCTGGTCCTGCTTATAAACTGCACCCAGCTGCTACGGGCTGACCAGGATGAGCTCAGTATTTCTCCTTTTTGCCAACTGTACAGCTGGTTAACAAAGAGAATGTCCACTTTGGGTCAGTGCCTCAGCTCTCAACATCCTCTGCTAATGAGGTTTCCCTCATTCTCTGGCTGATAAGGGCCATGCTTGGAATGATAATGGTGTTTTTGCTGTAATTACTCTCTCTTTCACCTTAACAATATGATGTTCCCAGATATTGACGTCATGTATAGGTCTTGTCTCGGGCAGTAACCAGCGGTCGTTGCTGTGTGGCCAGAGATTGAGTGAGTGTGAGTGTGTGTGCACACAAATTGTGAGTGGGCACTGGACAGATGGCCAATACGTACCGCTATTGTGCCATCTGCTAGGCTGGGCAGGGGGCAGATGGGGGGGCTGGGCAGGGTATGTGTGAGGTCAGTACACCACCTCTCCCTGCTGGACCTCTCCTAAGGAGGTACCATAATAATAGTCATCAGCCACCATAGAAATATAATTACTAGAACGGGCATCCCCATTCAAGTCTATGTTCTGTGATCCTAATTTTATCAGCCATTGGGGGGGGGGGACAGTACTGCAAGGGGTTATTGATCCTTAGACGTTCAATAGAAGTGGAAACCAGTTACTTTTTATGATCATCTTCAATTATTTAAAAAACGTAAAACACAAAGACATTAATCCATGTTAAATAAGTGTCTCACTGACAGATCTCATTGATTTGGTCGTATAGGCCTCTCCAGGTTTGTTTGATTTGATCTGTCATTCAACCAATTTCCTCAGGAAGTAATGGAAGTACTGTAGGGCCAACATGGTGTCAGTTAAACAGGCTGGT
The DNA here is from genome assembly GCF_013265735.2 of Oncorhynchus mykiss. Classification (NCBI taxonomy): domain Eukaryota; kingdom Metazoa; phylum Chordata; class Actinopteri; order Salmoniformes; family Salmonidae; genus Oncorhynchus; species Oncorhynchus mykiss. The sequence goes on from NC_048581.1 coordinate 26,885,827, forward strand.
GCCCCATGCTGATAATCGCCACGGCAACTACTTCCTAGCTGATGCTCACTTTACATTGAGGTGAATGAGACCACTCTTCATAATGGAGTCATCATCGCACCCATTGGCGCACGGCACAGTACCTGGAGGTGTGTTTGACAGGGGTCATATTATGACTAGACTTAAACCCTAATCCCCTCTGAACAGCCCTAGATCAAACAACACTGGGTTAGCACGCACGCACACAAACACGCACGCACACGAACACGCACGCGCACATACACACACTGCTTAGTTGCCTGACTGGCTTCTCACCTCCATGGCGAACGGCTAGTCCTCTATTGCCTAAGCACAGCTAACACCGCTACATTGGGAGTCACTATCCTGTGGACGTAGCTAGCTTTTTCAATTTAGCTAAAGTTCAGAGGAACTCTGGGTGAACTTTCACCTTTGTACTCAGTGATGAGACACAGGGGAGAGAAGACGGAACAAACAAGAGCAGCTGAAGATGTAGGGGAAAGGGCAACGGTACTGCCTCTGACAGTATGCAGTGTTGGTTAGCTAAGTAAAGTCATTGAATTGCCGACAAAGTAGAGACTGTTTTGAGTACAGTAGTACACACGTCTACGGTTAGTCCTGTTCTCCCTTTCTGGACTGTACTGACATATCTTTTAGGAACAGGATACACCATTTAAATCATCCAACTTACAGTAAAGCTGTAATTGGAAAAAACTTTGACAACTTATGTTATGACTAGATCTTTTGGTATTCATTTACTGTAACACTGATAAGCTCTCTCTCTCTCTGTGTCTCTCCCAGTTCAGCACATGGCAAGGTTTCTATTATGGATAATTATCCTCATAACTCTGGGAAGTTTTCTGGAACGACCGCACAGAGAGAAAGTATGTAATCAGAGTCCCGTCTTCCTCTCTTTCTTCTCCTCCATTCCAAGCTGAGTCATCTGACTCCCCCTAGAATTCCAGCTGGAATTAGGGGCAGGGATTCCCCCGGAAGGCCAATCCGATCCGTGGAGCTCTGTTTATTGTTCAGTCTTGAGGCTCCGGGTAAGAAACGTTGAGTTGGGAACATCGGGAAGAGGGAGAGTTACAGAAATAGGGCATTAGATCTCAAGCGATCCCAGTCACTCCCAGCTGTCACAGTGAAGAGTTTAGGTTTGGGAAGCAGTTGGGAATTTTATTGAGGATTTTTTTTGGACTTCCACGTCGGAATAGTCTGTTCTGTGATGCTTCGACTGGGACTGCGATTGGAAGACATGGCTGCATGTGCAGAGATGCACATTAACCCTGAGATGGAGGTCCTCTGTGAGTATGGCTGTTGGGTTGCGACAAAAATGGTAACCTATTCCCTATATGGTGCACTACTTTTGACCAGGGTCCATAGGGTTCTGGTCAAAAGTAGTGCACTATGTAGGGAATAGGGTGTCATTTGGGACGCAAACTTGGTGAAGGAAGGGGGAGGGCTGTTGCGACTGGTGTGACTGAGACAACTGGTTTCTATTAAGGCCAATCAGGGCTACATGTTGTGTAACTCTACTTTAGACGCTGAGTAAATGGAAAGGGATTCAGGGACATCCCAAGATGCTTTTTAATAAGTTCCTCTCCTCCCCCTAAAACCTCAGTTTAGATGAGGTGAGGCCGCATAGGGTCTGCATTGATTTCTCTCTCCTTGAAGTGTCGTTTTGTCATCTGTGCTGTTTCGTGCTACTCTTGTATGTTGCGTTAAGGCTCCATGTCCACAGTTGAGTTATGTATCACTAAGAATTTCCTTGTGTCGATAGTGGAGTTGAATAGTTTGTGCATATACACAGTATGTGTTATGTCTGAGTCTGCATGCTTATAATGTGGGTTTGATGGAATCCTTGTACATGCTAGCCTTGCAGTATAGCAGACTCAACAGCTCGCTCTCTCTCACTCTCTAGCTCTCTCGCTCTATCTACTGTGTGTGTGTGTGTGTGTGTGTGTGTGTGTGTGTGTGTGTGTGTGTGTGTGTGTGTGTGTGTGTGTGTGTGTGTGTGTGTGTGTGTGTGTGTGTGTGTGTGTGCAGATGAAAGCAAACAAGGCCTGGGCCTTTTATTAGCCGTTCAAAAGTTTGGGGTCACTTAGAAATGTCCTTGTGCTTTTCTTTCAAAAAAATGTTTTGTCCATTAAAATAACATCAAATTGATCAGAAATACAGTGTAGACTTTGTTAAGGTTGGCCTTCTAGGCAGAGTTGCAAAGAAAACGCCATATCTCAGACTGGCCAATAAAAAGAAAAGATTAAGATGGGCAAAAGAACACAGACACTGGACAGAGAAACTCTGCCTAGAAGGCCAGCATCCCGGAGTCACCTCTTCACTGTTGACGTTGAGACTGGTGTTTTGCGGGTACTATTTAATGAAGCTGCCAGTTGAGGACTTGTGAGACGTCTGTTTCTCAAACTAGACACTCTAATGTACTTGTCCTCTTGCTCAATTGTGCACCGGGGTCTTCCACTCCTCTTTCTATTCTGGTTAGGGCCAGTTTGCGCTGTTCTGTGAAAGGAGTAGTACACAGCGTTGTACGAGATCTACAGTTTCTTGGCAATTTCTAGCATGGAACAGCCTTAATTTCAAGAATAGACTAACAAGTTTCAGAATATTTTTTTTTGTTTCTGGCCATTTTGACCCTGTAATCGAACCCACACATGCTCCAGATACTCAACTCATCTAAAGGCCAGTTTTATTGCTTCTTTAAATCAGGACAACAGTTTTCAGCCGTGCTAACATAATTGCAAAAGGGTTTTCTAATGATCAATTAGCTTTTTAAAATGATAAACCTGGATTAGCTAACATAACGTGCCATTGGAACACAGGCGTGATGGTTGCTGATAATGGGCCTCTGTACGCCTATGTAGATATTCCATTAAAAATCTGACGTTTCCAGTTACAATAGTCATTTACAACATTAACAATGTCCACACTGTATTTCTGATCAATTTGATGTTATTTTAATGGACAAAAAAATGTGCCTTTCTTTCACTAACAAGGACATTTCTAAGTGATCCCAAACTTTTGAACGGTAGTGTATGTATCCATCTATATGGGGGTTATTTGGCTCTGTTAAGTAACACAGCTGGGAAGTATCCTAACACTATAAAACTGAGGGGAAACAAGCCACTAGATAAACACCTTGGCTTAAACAAACCTCTGACCACAAATTCCAACAGTTTATCTACTTTGCGGCCGCTGTTCAAACAACAGGCGCATGTGTCTTTCAAAAGTGTGTGTGTGTGTGTGTGTGTGTGTGTGTGTGTGTGTGTGTGTGCGTGTGTCTGTGTGTGCGTGTGTCTGTGTGTCTGTGTGTCTGTGTGTCTGCGTGTGTGTGTGTGTGTGTGCGTGTGTGCGTGTGTGTGTGTGCAGATGAAAGCAAACAAGGCCAGGGTTATTGTAACCTTGAAGAGCAACATACAAGCTGAGGTCTGAGGTGAGTCAGGAGCAGAGTTGGAGGGATCGTGTAGCGTTGCTGGAGTGCAGCACAGTCCCCGAGGAAGTAATACAGTGTGTGTATATGGAGGAGGATTAGAAATGGACTGCACGAACGTCATGTCTTCAGGGTAGCGAGAGAAGAACAAGTAGGGCTAGGGATTTTCCTGACCATGTGACCAAGGTCAGAGTTTATCCTGTTCTGTTCACACAGTCAGGAAGAAGTCTGTCCCTAAAATGAACTCCAAACTGGCCTTTTTCTGCCTATACCATGTCTCCTATGTGGTACCATGAGATTATGGGTTCATGTCAATAGTGTAAAGGGGCTACCTCTCTCCGTCTGCTTTCCTTCACCTACACTGATCTAATCCTAGTGGGAATTTGCTGTCACTTATCCGGTTCCCTCAGATAAGTGTGGACGGAGAGAAGGAGACAAGGAGAGGAAGCCACTTTGGACTAGAGAGATGCACCCAGGCCTCAGCTGTTTTCATCTGGTTGCATGCATCCTCACATGCGGTCTCCATCTGTACCACAGGGGAGCAGAGCAGCCTCGGCTACAGCTCAACAGGAAGTCGCTTGTTTCTCTCCTTCCCAGATAAGCTTGGCCAGATGTTCTCTCCCTCCTCCTCCGCTGTCCTTCTTTATCCCTTCTTCATCCCTTCTTCCATCTCTCTGGGTGGGAGGCTGTATGTCTGTGTGAGTCACTCTCTCTGCTGAGTCATTGAGGTGACTTGGTTAATCAGCTCCATGTGTTCTAATCACTGTGTGGGCCTCCTCCAATCAGACCTGACCTCTAGTCCAATCAGAGAGCTCCCCTCTGGGGCTGTGCCTGCATGGGTCTCCAGTTGCCTGTTCGGCCCACACAGTTTGATGTGATTATACGAATCTGGCCTCAAAATGGCCTCCAGAAGTGGGGTAAATGACAAAACAAACAGAATGACAAACAAAGCTCTGGAGAAATGTTCAGCCAGCGGAGCAACAGCCGCGTAAGAGCTGGGTCATTTAATAAGGTTCTGGCACAATAATTCAAATGTTTGTTTGCAACTGCAAAACAAGGAAGTGGCTCCAGGGTCTCATCTCGTTATCGTGGCATGTAATCAAGATAAGGACGGAAGTCAATGTGATCTCTCACCCACAGAGCTTCTCTTTGCCAAAAAGGTATTCTGAGGTCTATTAGCTGAAGGGCTGAAGAGCTGGACTCGGATCAGTTGCTATGGTCATGAGCGAACACTAGTAATCGAAGGATGACTGTTCTAGGGCGTCTATTTCTATGGGCCGGTGACTTAGTTATTTTGCAATGAATTGGAGCACTGAAATAGACTCAGTCAATGAGCAAAGCTTGAGTTCCAATTAGAATTTGCCCATTATGACAGGGCGATTATCCCGAACTAGCTGCTTTTCCACAGAACTAACTAAATGCATGGCGGTCATTGATTCAGTCACATGATCTCTGGGTTCTCACAAGACAAGGGAAAGCAAACAAACAAACAAACAAACAACGTCTGTGCTGCAGTGTTTTACGCTGCGGAAAAACAAATCATGGACAAATCAGTGCATACTGTAGAACCTGCCCTACATTGAATCAGAAACCACATGCAACTGCCTAGCTTCAATATGAGTATTTTCTTGGGAGAATAAACAGACACAGCCTCAACCGAAGAGCATGCAGGTGATGATCTGTATTAGTTCAGGAGAAGACAACATACTCTCTCATATCTATCTCTCACTGAGACCGGATGCCAATAGGGCCAGGTGCACAAACCATGTGGTCCAATACATACACAAACCACCGAAACCATGACAGGAAGGTAGGCGTTTGTGCTGAATATGAGAAAACAACATCTCTTGGGCCTCGCATCAGCTTGCAAATGTGGGGGGGGGGGGAAGCTTGTTGGATAAGTGCAGTACTGAGATGTTTCTCTTTCCGTCTTTCCACTCGCTTGAGATAAAACAAATGATCTCTTAACTCCAGCAATCGGATAAGAAAGAGGCGTGTTGTTTCAGCGTTGAAAGGATTGTGTCTTTTATCGTGTGAATGCAGATTTCCGATAGACACAATTCCACACATGGATAGCCCTACACAACAAGTGAATGTAGCTATGAAACCAAAAGAAAATACCACACTAATGCATTTCAGTGTATGTAGACATGATGAAAAACCAAGCTCCGCAGTTATTGCATGCATCAAGTGAACGTATGAGACCAAAAGGAAATCACACATTGTACTCTTCTACAGTTCATAATGTTTTGAATTAAAGTCGACAGAGCTGTTTCCCATAGAATGTTTCATGCTGAGTCTGATGACTCTATGGGATGGCATTCATTTGTTATCTGGGACATATTCCTTTAGTCATGGGGCTGTGAGAGGCAGGCATTAATGTGATGGATGGAGACTCATTGTAGCCCAGGAGGAGAAGGAGCCAGGAGGAGAGATGACCCAGTGTCCTCCTCACAGTACAAACACACCCACACCCACACCCACACACACACACACACACACACACACACACACACACACACACACACACACAGGGAGAGACACACTGCCCTGGGAGGGAAGGGACAGATAGAAATCAACACACACACACACCCCTTCACTGAATACACATTTGTTACAAAAACATATATTTCCTTTTCAAGCACGTGCAAACTGTCACACATGTTCTGTTTAATATTTCCGTTTCCACCTCTTACACAAACTCACTTTTCCTGACAAACACATACACCCTTTTCTCCCATTTCCAACTGCCCCCCCCCCCCCCCCCCACCCCACCCCACCCCACCCCACCCCACACACACATATATACACACACACTGGCTGTGTCCAGCACATTCACAATGCTCCCCATTCAACTCTCCCTGAATGAGGGGTGTGGCATGCCTGCTGCTGGCCGCCTGGCTGGGGTGTAGAGTGGTGGGTCATGTGACCAGGCTGTGGGGGCGGGGCCTGGGAGCAGAAGCAGAGCCTACCCAGCTGGAGCAGAAATCAGGGTGGTTGAGAGGAAAGAGAGGAGGAAGAGAGAAAGTGAGGCTGGGGTGAGTGTCTCTGGTTTTCTGTTCATTCCTAACATGCTACGGCTTCTTGTTTCTCTGACCGTGTGTGATTTCCTTCTGTAGAGAAGCTGGAGGAGTGATAGAAAGGGAAAGAGGGGTAGTTCAATGCGTGCGAGTGTGTGTTTGTCAAAGTTAGTTTGCCAGGTGTCCTGTCTGGACTGGGTTTTGGAGCTGAAGCGTGTAGTGTGTGACAGCTGTATTTGTCAGGGATTGGAAAGGTGTCAATATTCAGACCAGACCTTTTTCTGTCTGTCTTTCTCTTGTTCCATTGTGCTTTCTGGGGGGGGTTACTGCTCCCCCTCCTTTAGGTTACCCCCCCCCCCCCCCCCCCCCCCCCCCTGTTTCTCATCCCCCACTGTCTTCTCCCTCTTTCCTTTGTCTGCTCGGCTCCATTCAGATTGAATAATCAATCTGCTAAAATGGATGGGGGGAGTATTTATTGACCAATCATGTTAGTCCTAATTGCTCCCTGTGTTTTTAAGGTCCCTGGTATGTTTATCTTTTTTTTTTTTTCAGTTCCCTCCTTTTTTTTTTTTTTTTAATCCCATCAGGGATTGTTTTAGCTTGACTTTGATACATTACAGTGGATTAGTAAGTAAGATGTGGAGGCCAACTTTTCGACATGATTTAATTTTGGCAACCCCATGCATCTGCTCTCTGGTGGATTGCTGTAGCAAGTTCAAGGTGAGTTGAAGCGTCAGGACACATTTTCTGCATGAGACTTTTTTTCAATAGAAGAGCGGACCATTCCTTCCAACCCAGCCCCTCCGCTTCACTTGCCTCTCAAGAAAGGACGAAACATGTTTGTGCCCCACCTTACGTGACTGACCATGTTCCGTTCCCTGTTTCTGCTGTTGAAATATCAGCCATATTGCTTCCATTTGCAGTAGTTCCAGCTTTGGTCACATGACCTCCATTTTACCCAGCCTTCAACAGGTTGTATTGTACACAATCCACCAATGGACAACTATCATTGAAGACAGTAGAACAAGACGCAGCAGTGTAGCATGTAGTCAGATGTTCTAGATGTCCTTGCCTTGGTGTCAGCCACACTGTATCCCTATATGGCCAAGGAGTGACATTGTTAGCTTAACTGCGGTCAACATTAGTGTGTGTGTACACAACAGCTATGCTGCGAAGACAAGAGAATTGGTCTCAGCACCAGTGTAAAAGATGTGACCGTACTTCGTAGCCCTCTTGCGTTGTTTTTAAAGAAAGGAATGCCCCGCCAGCGGTCCCAATTGATTGGTGTTTATTCTGGCGACGGACACAAAGAAGCACATTAGATGTGCAGGACAACAGTATGCTGATGGCTGTAGATTCGTGATTCTGCTGTTACCGTGGAAACAACTGCATTAGCAGGGGCTAATCTCGAGCTAGCTAGCGCACTCTTACAGCAATAACATACTAAAGCACAACCCAGACTTCCCCCAATATCTAACAGGTACCGTACACATAGACACTGAGTATACCACACATTAGCCTTCCTAATATTGAGGTCACACACTTTTGCACTCGGAACAGCCTCAATTCGTTGGGGCCTGGACTCTACGATGTGTTGAAAGCGTTCCACAAGGGATGCTGGCCCATGTTGACTCCAATGCTTCCCACAGGTGCCAAATTGGCTGGATGTCCTTGGGGTGGTAGACCATTCCTGAAAAAAAACCCAGCAGCATTGCAGTTCTTGACACAAACTGGGTGCGCCTGGCACCTACTACCATATGCTGTTCAAAGGCACTTAGATTTTCATGGTCTTTGCCCATTCACACTCTGAAAGGCACACATACACAATCCATGTCTCAACTGTCTCAAGGCTTAAAAATCCACGTTTAACCGGTCTCTTCTTCATCTACACTGATTTGATGTGGATTTAGCAAGTTACATCAAAAATGGGTCATAGCTTTCACCTGGTCAGTCTGTCATGGAAGGAGCAGGTGCTCATAATGTTTTGTATACTCAGTGTGTATACACATCAGGACAGGTACATAGTGAACTCTTACACATTGAAAATATGAAAGTAGAATATTGTATTTCAGAACGTGACCTACCGCTTGCGTGTCAATATCAGACCCGGAAGAATTTACGTTCCACATCTCCCACTATCTGCAAGCATGGCCAATGTCATAACACCTTGTTGATATGTACACTCAACCAACAAATAGGAATACAGAAACCTCGAATACATATTTCTGCAGTGTCAAGAGGGAACATAACCAACCCTGTTCCACGTCTTTAGTCCATCATTCATTCTTTCACCGACGCTTTAGAGTAGGAGACACTGACCTAACATTAAAACCTATTAAGCTGTAATGTGTTTACAGCTTCCAGGCCAGCCGCTACAGTTATTAGCCATCAACACAATAAACCAACCGTTAATTAGCTACATTAGCCCACAAGGGAGTAGTTGCATTGTGATTACAGTGTAACCTTTCGCTAATACGTCAGCCATTGTTTCATGCTTTCGTTACTATTCAGGCAAGGTGGCAGGAATGAACGTGGCTAAACACTTTACAACGGGAAAGCCAAAAAATCTGTCCCATTTCACTCTATTAAAACAAATAGGTAATGTTTTCCCTCTAGTGAGCCAGACCCTGTTCGGGTGACTATCCTGGGGGTAGAGAGCTCTTAAGAGGTGGATCTGTGGCCTGTTATGCCATAAACACCACAATGAATCGTGTTCTTAAACAGCCTCTCCTTTTCTCATCCAATGACAGAGGAGTCCATCCTCCAGACCCCACTGCGAGGTTAACACTACTGTTAGTGTATGTGAGAGGTGGGTGGAAGGAGGACAAGATAGGGAGGAACGGCAAACGTGTAATTTCCTGCTATAGGCAACAGTTGTTGGTGTGCAGGGCGAGACAGCGAGGGGCCTGTGGCAGCATGTGCACAGCAGGCTATGCCCCCCCCCCCCCCCCCCCCCCGCCCTGTGACCGCTACACAGAGTCATGATGACAACGACATGATAGGATGTCCGTCATGATTGTTTTTAACAGTACCAGGTGATGAAGTACACATGGTCCTCGTTGGCGCGGTGTTCGTCAACAACACATGCCTGCTATCTATTGACTCCATTTACAGTGTCAAAGTATCAGTCCGAATGATTATTATTATTTTTTTTTAGAGGAATAGCTTCTGGGTTATGTGTAACCTTAGCTTGACATTAGCTAGCCAGTCATTGCAGCCGTCATTAATTCCTCAGTGCTCTCTCTAGATCAGAATTGGAGACTATTAGGTCTAGCTCTGGTGTAGCAGGATTTCTTCCTTCGATTCCCGTACGTCCTCTTTGCTGGCCGCCTCGGTTTGTGCTGCCTGAAGGGTACAGCCAACAGTCTGTTTGAACCCTGTTGTGTGATGACTCTTACGTAGTGGAACACGGTCAGGTCGTTAACAGGGAAATTAGATCAATGTTTCTGGCCCTGTAGAACACACTACTTAGGAGATATGAGCAAACAACTTGATTCATGTCCAGACATCTGTAAACCCTTTTTTCTTAAGTCTATTTAAGCCCCTTATTAACGCTTGAAGGAATATTAATTTGACTTCTGTGGTTGTTGTTGGCAATGGGAGTGATCATAATTGCATATCTTCCAATAACAAAATGTGTGGAAATATAAAGGGGGCAGCTGGCTAATAAAACTAATTGGAAACACATTTTTATGTGTAGCTAATTGCAGCATGAAATGAAACGAATATCTTGGAAAAATATTCCCCACCGTGTCTTCTCAGGCCTTGTCTCAGGGCACCTTATCGTCTCATTCCTCCACTCTGAACGTAATTACATTTTCCTCTTATAAGGAAGAGTAACAGTTTTCAGTGGGGATACAATATTATTTTAAACCACCCAACTTCCCACTTCATGGTTGTGTGTCTGCCGTACACCAGTTCCCTATAATGCTGCTCTGGATGACTCTGTGGCTGGGTTCCTTTCAGTCTGTCTTCCCTCTTTCTCAGAGGCCTGTAGGGTTTTATAGTGTTGTGGTAGGTATATGACTTAAAGCAGCTGGTTCTCACACAGTGTCCGCCATGGCACTCAACAGCACAATAATGGCTGCACTTCTGCTGGGCCTTTCTCTCCTTTCTCATATACTCCATCTCTAGTTGACGCTTTCTCTCGCTCTCTCTCTCTCTTGCTCTCCGTCTTTCACCTTGTCTTTGTAGCATGGGCCTCCCCTTATATTTTCCTCAACTTTGTTTCCTTCTCTCCATTTTTCTCACTCGCTGTATTTACAGCATGGGCCTGTCTCGCCTCTCATGCCCTCTCTATTGTCTCCCTCCATCCCTCTCTCTCTCTGCCACTGTCTCTGTGGTGGGTAAAGGGGGCAGGTCATTATCGTTTGTGTTCCAGAAGTTCCCGTGTGGAAAGGGCTGCGCAGGGCCAAAGGTCACATTCTCAGGGGCCAACGAGTGACGGCAGGAGTGAAAGATGAAGTGAGCCGGTAGCATTCTTCACCCACCTTCATCTGAAGCGTGTGTGTGTGTGCTGTCCACCGTTCTATTCTTCAAGCCCACTATCGCATGCTATGGTGTTATTGCAGTAAAGTGGCACGTTGACCTTCTTAATCAGCTGGTTCTCTTTGGTTCAAAGGACGGATGGGAGATTGAGTGAGTGGGATATCCTCTTGGATGTACACTACAGAACAGTTACGTATATCCCCCTAGTGTACCTAGCCTCATCTCTACGGACTGTTTCAGCCTTCCATTGACCCCCAGATGTTTACCAACTGAAACATGACCTATTTATCTCAATCACACAGATCACATAATTCACCCTTCCTGTATTATGCTTAATGCTAAAATGTTTGTTCTATTCTACTGAGCCATTTACTTTATTTTTTATATTGTATTAGTTATTGCGTTGTCGAAGGAACCTGAAAATAAGCCTTTTTGTTGGACGGTGTGTGTACCCTGTTTATCCTGTACATATGACAAATACAACTTGAAACACTGTGCTTGACTTGGTCCTCTTGGGAAACAGGATGTCCAGCATTGCTCTCCACTTTGTTCTGCTTGAGGACTTTTACAGTACCCAGCATGGGTTTAACCAAACAGGAGAAGTGACCAGATAATCTCCTACCTTACAATCGGAATGTTTCTTGATACCCAAGTTCAATCAAGAACATGTCTCACTGATTGAACAGCAGAATGCAATATGGAATGTTATTAAATAGTTTGGGGTAATTTAATCCAAGTTTACTGGAGGACAACTTTATTTTTAACTAAGACAATAATGTATAACAGAATTTTTCCAGTGTAATATACGTTCAGTAAATCCCCTTATTGTTTGGGATACTTAAATGTACCTTCAGGGGTCATTCATCCAATAATAAAAGAAGTGTCTGGCTTAAGAGACAAGACTAAGAAGGGAAATCCCTAAACTAATAGTACAGGTAAATAGCAATAAAAATGATACTTCAGAGATACAAAATAAGTTAGAGGAAACAAAAATAACTTGAGGAACTTATTCAAGAACGATCTAATGTAATCTATTACAAAAATAAAGCAAACTGGATGGAATATGGTGAAAAATGCACAAAATTCTTCCTGAATCTCCAATACAGGAACGCTAACAAAAATAATTTGCAGAAACTCGTTACTGAAGACTGAGTCATCTATGATTGTCTGAATTATATTTTAAGAGGAAGCTAATTATTTTAGGCAGATGTTCTCTATTCCGTCTCATCCTCTCCCACTGAATGAAGATTATAAGGATTTTTTTCCACAGGAATGTAAAACATGGAAAATTAACATGTATAGAAAGATCAGTGGAAGAGGATGAGACCAAATTACAGAGGAATAACTTTTTGAGGCTATTAAATCCTTTCAGTTTGGAAAAACCCCCAGGGCTTGATGGCATACCGGTAGAGGTATATCAAGTATTTTTTGATATACTAAAAGCTCCATTGTTAGATTGTTTTAACTACTCCTATAGAAATGGTAGTCTGTCAGGTACTCAGCAGGAAGGTCTGATTTTTATATTATTAAAACTAGGAATGGAAAATGGAAAGACCCAGTGTATCTAAAAATCTGGAGGCCCCTTACACTTCAATGTTGTGATGCAAAAATACTAGCGAAATGTATAACACTCATTGTTCATCCTGATCAGACTTTTTTTTTACATGGGTGATACATTAGAGATAATATACGACAACTACTAGAAATAATAGAACATCATGAAACATAAGAAGCCAGGAATGGTATTCATAGCGGATTTTGAAAAGGCATTTTCTTCACTTTCGGTAATTCTCTTATAAAATGGGGGAAAATAATGTATCGCAACCCCAGGTGTAAAATAGTAAATAATGACTACATCTGAGTTTTGAATTGTCAAGAGGAGTTAAACAAGGGTGCCCGCTGTCACCATATCTATTCATTATGGCCATCAAAATGCTAGCTATTAAAATCAGATCCAATAACAACATTAGAGGATTAGAAATCTAAGGCTTAAAAACAAAGGTGTCCATGTATGCCGATGACTCAAATGTTATATTAAGTCCGCAAGCTAGATAACTTTTCTGTGCTCTCTGGACTAAAACCTAGTTATGGTAAGTGTACAATATTAAGTATTGGATCTTTTTTTTTAAATACAACTTTTACATGACCCTGCAGTTTACCTAGAAAATGGGATGATGGTGAAGTAGACATACTCGGTATTCATATCACAAAAGATATAAACTCTCCACAATGATTTTCAACAGAGAACTTGTAAAAATAGACAAGATCCTGCAACCATGGAGAGGTAAATACCTGTCTATTTATGGAAAAATTGCCCTGATTTAACTCCTTAGTCATATCTCAGTTTACTCACTTATGGCGCTGCCTACTCCTGATGATTCGTTTTTCAAATCATGAGCAAAATATATTTTGCTTTATCTGGGACGCTAAACCAGACAAAATAAAACGTGCCTATTTGTATAATGAATATGAATTGTGTGGGTTGAGATTACTAAATATAAAAGCACTAAACCTCTCTCTAAAACCCTAAATGGTTCTCAAGTAGATTACTAAGAAAAGCTCATCCATTTTTTTAAAATGGCCTTTTTGCCTTTTGTGCAGATCGTCATGTCTCATTTTCGATTAATTGAAAATGATACTTTTTTCAAAGTATCTTTTTCAAACAAGCATTGCAGAGCTGGCTACAATTTCAATTTCATCCCCCTGACAAGAGAGAACAAATATTACAACAAATATTATGGCTGAACTCAAATGTGCTGGTTGATAAAATACTTGTATTTATGGGAAAGATGTTTGAAACGTGTATTTTGTTCTTAAATTATATTGTAAATTGGAATGGTTGAGTTATGTCCTTCTTGGAGTAATCAGAATTGTACGGGAAGGTCTGCTCAATCCAAGAGTACAACCAATTGATTACAGCATTACCCCAAAAATGGAGGAGGCACGTGGCAACGGAAGGAGATAGGGAACTGGTCTGTCTGCCCAATATAAAGGATCAAAACTGGCAGAGGAATAAAAATAGCATATAGGAAAGTAGACCAGTTTCATTTGAGGACCAGGATGTTGACAACTGTGCCATACAGCTTGCAAAATAGTTGGAAATAGATTTTTGATGTACCGATTCCATGGTAGAGGGTGTATATAAAAACGCAAGAAGCACAAAATCTTGAATTTAAGCTAAATTATTATATAGAATTCTTGCCACCAACAAAACGTTGAATATTTGGGGCATAAAATCATCGAAGCTCTGCAGATTTTGTTGTGAGGATACAGAATCAATACACCATTTTATTTAGGTATTTCCCTCAAGTAGCCTGTTTCTGGTCTCAGGTTCAGGAATGGCTGAAAATGCATAGCATTGATGTAAAATTGACCTAGAAATAGTACTGTTAGGAGATCTGGAGAGACTGGGTCAGTCAATTACTAATATACTAATTCTCTTAGTAAAAGTATTTATCTTCATCTCACAATTTGTGGATTCTATTCGGTTATATAGATTGAAATTGTACGTTAAACATCACAGCATAGTTGAAAGAATTATGTTGCATAGGAACCCGAAGTGGGTGGCCAGCAGAGATATATAGGATGGGCTGAGGGACGCTGAGGGTTGTTAGGTGGGAGTGGAGTTGTTGTGTGGGAGATAAAAGTAAAAACATTTTTCTAACATAATTACAAGAACGTTTGAATGACACGGGGGGGTTAGTTTTTTTTAAAGCTAATGCCAGTTTGCCTGAGGCTGATGCCGTGCAGGTGTTTGTACACATGCATATACACACACTCTCATTCAAATAAACGCTTACAAGAACACACACATACATGTAATAGTGCCAGACATCCACACAAACATATACAGTTGACATTGCTGTTAAGATGTTCTTTGTCCTTGATGTCCTTTGTTTTAAATGTATTATTTTGTTGTATTTTTTTGCATTGTTGATTGCTGTTTTCTGTCTTTTTTCTCTTTAGTTCATTCTCTTGGTTGGTGGAGTTCTTGGGGGTAGGGAATGTTTTTGTTTTTTTTGGTGGGGGGGGGGGCTGTGGGAGGGGTCTCGATTGGTTGAGGGACAGCTATTGGGGAACTGTGAAGGGATCGAGTTCACGTTTTTCGGCCTGGTGGTAGGGCATTGAGCAGGGCATTGACCCTGGATGCTTCTGTGTGTCACTCTGAATGGGAATCTGTTGGATGACTGGTATGATGTAGTTGTTGAGCGGTAGCCCTTTGCTGTGCAGCTGGCATCGAACCCAGAAAGGAGTTCCAATGACAGGCCTGAAGGTTATTATAGCTGCTGGTGGTGGTGGTGGGGAGGTGGGTGGTAGTCAAACTGTTGCTGAAAAACAGGAAGTGAGAGAACATGGGTAAGTTGACATAAATACACCCCAAGATTTACACCCCTTGGTTCAGAGAGAGGAAAGTGATAATTGCAAGAGTGAGGCCATAGGTTAAACAGCAAGTTTTTGGGCCGTGCTTATAGGCTGTAAGGTAATTGGGTGAATGACATTCCACACATGACTAATAGGAAGAGCAGAACAAAACGCCATGCTGATGATACGTTTTGTATTCATTCCCACTATACCGAATAAAAGGAAAACGAGTGAATTGTGTTAGGCTGCATTCAGACCAGCCTTTCTGATTGAACTTTGTAAATTACTTTACAATACTCTCTCTCTCTATTTAGTCTACAATGCCTCTTGCATGCGTGTCTTGTACAGTAAGCTATACAGAGGAGGAGTTGCTCTTCGGGCAGTAGTGACTACTGCAATATGTCCAATAGTAGGATCCGGTGCCATCCTGCCGTGCCTGTCCGTCAGCCCTCTCCCACACTGCCCCATGTAATCCTACCATCCACATATCTGCTCAAGACAGCAGAAGGCATACAACTTAACGATTGCTTCCTCCTCGAGAGAGCGAGAGGGACAGCCGCCAAAGCTATGGAAATGTAATCTCCTGTAAAAGAGAGAGAGGGGGGGGGGGGGGGGGGGTGAATAAGAGAGATGGAGGGGGAGAGAGAGAGTCAGACCATTTGGTCGGTACAGGGCAGAGACCCTAGCCTGGTCCCAGATGTGTTTGTGCTGTCTTGCCAACTCAAGTCCTGGTGTGACATTGACACACATGGAGTTGGCAAGACAGAACAAGCAGATCTGGGACCAGGCTACTGGGACTTTAAAAGAGCAGACCGTGTTAAGCTAATCGGTAACGGTGTGTGACCAAGAAGCGGATGATGCCTAGGCTTCTTCCCAAAGACATCCTTGGCATCCATGTGTTAAAGGGTTGTAGAGAAGGCATATACTGTCTCTTATCTGAGCCATGCAAATAGAATCTGTCACAATGTGTGTTGCACCAGTTATGAGGAAGCAGCTTAACTGTTGTGATCTCCTCAGAAGTCCAGAGACCTTCAAAGTGGATTGGATGACTGGTGCTGTGGAGTTCTCATTCTTTATGACCCGTTGTCTTGTGAAGAGACATGTGGTCCTGGACAAGAGCTCTCTCTCTTTCTCTCCCACAGACCAGTCCCGGATGGACCAGCTTAATCATTGGCCACACAATTCAAACATCATGGCCCAACATCAGGCCAAATTAGACGTCGTGCAGGAGATGAATCATTGTCATGGTCTCTCTCATCCATGTTTCCCTTCTCTGTGGTATTCAGAGTTCTGGTATCATCAAAGGTTGGATTTGCCTCAAAGAACGGAGAAGGAAAAAAATCACTGTTGTATAATTCATAACAGAAAGGCAACTAAAGAGGTTGAGGTTTAATTGGAAAAGTTCTGGAGTCTTCTATGGGTTTTTAACACGTTTTGAACAAGGTTCCGCCAAATTGTATTGTATTGTATTGTATTTAATATATAGAAACCAAAACAAACCGAAAGCACATCGCTCCGCAATCAACCAACCCATTGCTTCATAACTCTACAAACAAGTTTTGAATGAAATTCATAGTATGAATTACACTCCTTGAATGTTGTATTTGGGTCAGGACGTGCCGGATATTATGAATGTTTGAACGGCAGAATGAAAGCAGAACAATATTTGGTTATGGGTGCATGTAAATGATCCTCCGGTGCAGACTGTGGGCAGATTGTATCCGAATGGGATGTGGGAGAGATTCCTGAGAGAACACATTCCTTTGGGAACGCCGTGTTGGCTGGCCAGGAGCACCGGGTGGGCACAGGGTGCATGTATGGTAAGGGGATTGCTTTTCAACGAGGAGAATTGGAATTTCAGTTTACTGACTGAAGTTAATTGGAATTGACCCCAACTGTTGTGGGGAATGTGGTGGCTGTGCTTTTTAAGATGGTTTGATACGCTATAGTAGTACTAGTGCAGCACTGCTGTCAGCTGGCATGATTAGCAGGGAAACTGGGGGATTATTTTTAAGGTCTTGAAATGGTCAGTGTAGTTGTCATTTGAAATGAATCAGCAGTGCTTGTTTTTTTTAAACACGTTGATTTTTATAGTCTTCAGGTGGCGTATGAGTTGACTCATTTCTCATTGATGTCTCTTTCGCTCTCTCGTCTAGGCCTCTTCCGTTGTGCCTCTACCGACAAACAGGAAACCGTGAATCTACCACAGAGCCTGAAACCTCACATATGGGGTTGGAAAATGTAGCTTGTGAGCAATCCTTACTAGAGAACACAGATATACATATCTCTGTATGAGCCCGTATTAACATTCATTACACATGACAGTAGAGAGGTTAGATGTGGCACGCAGACACTGGTACTATCCCATACCATAACCGCCACCAATGCAGTCCCGATCATACCGTGTAGCATAATTTAGCTTTCAACATTCAGATCTCAACCGCTTCGTTACACAAGATAATTGAACTTATAAACATCTTATTTCCACCCTTGTTCGTTCATGTCTTTTTAAATAGAATCCTCCTCATTTGACCAAGGTGCTGGGAGTCCACATGGTCCCCATTGATCTAGGATGGGTGTCCACATGGTCCCCATTGATCTAGGATGGGTGTCCACATGGTCTAGGATGGGATCTAGGATGGGTGTCCACATGGTCCCCATTGATCTAGGATGATTGTCCACATGGTCCCCATTGATCTAGGATGATTGTCCACATGGTCCCCATTGATCTAGGATGATTGTCCACATGGTCCCCATTGATCTAGGATGATTGTCCACATGGTCCCCATTGATCTAGGATGATTGTCCACATGGTCCCCATTGATCTAGGATGAGTGTCCACATGGTCCCCATTGATCTAGGATGATTGTCCACATGGTCCCCATTGATCTAGGATGATTGTCCACATGGTCCCCATTGATCTAGGATGGTTGTCCACATGGTCCCCATTGATCTAGGATGGGTGTCCACATGGTCCCCATTGATCTAGGATGGGTGTCCACATGGTCTAGGATGGGATCTAGGATGGGTGTCCACATGGTCCCCATTGATCTAGGATGGGTGTCCACATGGTCCCCATTGATCTAGGATGGGTGTCCACATGGTCCCCATTGATCTAGGATGGGTGTCCACATGGTCCCCATTGATCTAGGATGGGTGTCCACATGGTCCCTATTGATCTAGGATGGGTGTCCACATGGTCCCCATTGATCTAGGATGGGTGTCCACATGGTCCCCATTGATCTAGGATGGGTGTCCACATGGTCCCCATTGATCTAGGATGGGTGTCCACATGGTCCCCATTGATCTAGGATGGGTGTCCACATGGTCCCCATTGATCTAGGATGGGTGTCCACATGGTCCCCATTGATCTAGGATGATTGTCCACATGGTCCCCATTGATCTAGGATGATTGTCCACATGGTCCCCATTGATCTAGGATGATTGTCCACATGGTCCCCATTGATCTAGGATGAGTGTCCACATGGTCCCCATTGATCTAGGATGATTGTCCACATGGTCCCCATTGATCTAGGATGGTTGTCCACATGGTCCCCATTGATCTAGGATGGGTGTCCACATGGTCCCCATTGATCTAGGATGGGTGTCCACATGGTCTAGGATGGGATCTAGGATGGGTGTCCACATGGTCCCCATTGATCTAGGATGGGTGTCCACATGGTCCCCATTGATCTAGGATGGGTGTCCACATGGTCCCCATTGATCTAGGATGGGTGTCCACATGGTCCCCATTGATCTAGGATGGGTGTCCACATGGTCCCCATTGATCTAGGATGGGTGTCCACATGGTCCCCATTGATCTAGGATGGGTTTCCACATGGTCCCCATTGATCTAGGATGGGTGTCCACATGGTCCCCATTGATCTAGGATGGGTGTCCACATGGTCCCCATTGATCTAGGATGGGTGTCCACATGGTCCCCATTGATCTAGGATGATTGTCCACATGGTCCCCATTGATCTAGGATGAGTGTCCACATGGTCCCCATTGATCTAGGATGAGTGTAACGAACCAGTGTTTAGATGAAACAGAGGTGGTTCTGGAGCAAATCTGGATGTGTAGTCTGGAATCAGCAGCTGTTAGGGTCATATCCATCCATCCATTCATCCATGCATGCAAGGAAAATGAGGATGGACTGAACCTTTAAACTCCACTATGTCCATTCTTCCCTTAATACTTAAATCTCTTTTCACACTCAAGTCAGAAATGTCAGTTAGCCTTTTTTTCAACCCCAGTCGTAACAGTTGTCTGTTTTCAGAGTTCTGGTAAACACTGTGAATGGTAGTCAGTTGGAAAGGGTTAAGAAAGTGGAAGAAACATTTGATGTTGTGTTTGAGGGGTTTATTCTGGGGTCAGCTAGGTGTTTTTACAGGTCAAATAACTTATTTCTTTTGAATAAGCAACAGCTGCTTCATCTTCAGTTTGGATGCAACGTGTATTGGAGAGGGCTTCCCATCAAATTAGGGTAATTTAGCGTGAGCTAAGTTTAGAATGTCATAGTTTCACTGGTCAGTTTTTTTAATCAGGTGAATCAGCCAGAGACCCAGCAGGCTTCAAAGGCTACCAGAGCTCTGTATAAAACATTTGTATGCCTGTCTGCTATTCTGACTCATAAAAAGAATGCAAGGCTTTCTATAAAAGTTTGATGGGGCCCCATCTATTGGATCTTCAAAAGCCAATGTTTTTCTTGTAGCTCATAAATTATGAGGAAGGTGAAATGTTTCGCTACACCCGCAACAGCATGTGTACGTGACCAATCAGATTTGATCAGTGGTCACTGTTGAGGAGAGGGAAACTGATGGTTCTCGTCTGTTGTGCCAGTCCAGCCGGAACAGAGAATTCAGACAGCAGATTCCCATTCCGGTTAAGCCACTGCCATCAGCACCCTTTTTTCTCCTTGCTCTCTCTCTCGTGTGTGTGTGTGTGTGTGTGTGTGTGTGTGTGTGTGTGTGTGTGTGTGTGTGTGTGGTCTCTATTATTAGAGAACCCAGACGTTACCCACCAGATGGCACAGGGGGAGCTGGCACTGTGATACCCAGGTATGGGATGGCTTATAGACCCTTAATATGTCATTAGTGCTGGTTTGTGTCCTGTCTCTTAGAGAGGCTGCTTCCTGTACAGTAGGGTCCGTACTCTTTAAAAAAAAAAAATGTTTAACCCTTATTTTACCAGATAAGTTGACTGAACACATCTAATTTATAGTAATGACCTGGGGAATAGTTATGGGGGGGGATAAATTAGCCAATTGGAAGCTAGGGATGATTAGATGGCCATGATGGTACGAGGGCCAGATTGGGAACTTAGCCAGGACACCGGCGTTAACACCCCTACTCTTATGTGCCATGACCACAGAGAGTCAGGACACCCATTTAACGTCCCATCTGAAATGTTTCATTTTATTTAACCTTTTATTTATTTAAGGCTGCACCCTACACAGGACAATGTCCCCAATCACTGCCCTGGGGCATTGGGATATTTATTTTTGTTGGGACCAGAGGGAAAGGTGCCTCCTACTGGCCCTCCAACATCACTTCCAACAGCATCTGGTCTCCTGACCAGGACCAACCCTACTTAGCTTCAGAGGCAAACCAGCAATGGGATGCAGGGTGATATGCTGCATGCACGCAGGCAGGCAGGTAGGTAGGCACATGACACCACAACATCAACAAAGGCCCTGTACATGCCATTGTGTCATGCTTTCCCTCCCCCTTTAACATCAAATTAGCACTTTGTGTGTACTTCTACATCTTATTCCCACTACAGGGGATTGTCTGTTCAACAGGAATAGCAGCACAGCACATCTGTTCTTACATACAGTAGGGACTAATGCGGTTTCAACCAACCAACGGGTTCACATTTCCCCATTTGATCGAATGTTTAATGTGAGCTTAATGAAGGCGCATAAAGAAGTTGAGTGCTTTGCCGGTTGAGGGAATACAAAAACAAAACCCAATACTCTGACGGTGATGTGCGTTGATTGATGACGGTAAAGAGGAACGGATTTTTCTTCTATAAAGTTCATGTTCCCAGGACGTTTCAGCCAAGCCGCTCTGTGGTATCTTAGCCTCCATCTATCATCACAGGGTCTGGGAAACTGAAGGTTGAGACTGCAGCTCCACACAGATACTGGCAAGTGAAGGTGTGGTCCAACTCAACCGGCACCACCTACCCATTCTCTTCTATTGTGGTGTCTCAATCTGACTATTAGTGGAGGAGAAAAGGACATTCAGTTCAGAGATTTACAGTCGTTCAGATATTCATTCTGGGGTGAGGGTTTAGAAGTATGTTTTTTTTTTATTATTATTGTTTTTTTTATTAATTTCACCTTTATTTAACCAGGTAGGCTAGTTGAGAACAAGTTCTCATTTACAACTGCGACCTGGCCAAGCTAAAGCAACATGGAATACACAAGGACTAAACAAACATAGTCTATATACATTGTGTGCAAATAAGGTAAGACAAGGGAAGTAAGGCAATAAATAGGTCATGGTGGCGAAGTAATTACAATATAGCATTAAAAGCACTGGAGTGATAGATGTGCAGAAGATGAATGTGCAAGTAGAGATACTGGGGGTGCAAAAGAGCAATATAAATACAGTATGTGGATGAGGTAGATAGATGGGCTGTTTACAGATGGGCTGTTTACAGATGGGCTATGTACAGGTGCAGTGATCTGTGAGCTGCTCTGACAGCTGGTGCTTAAAGTTAGTGATAGAGATATGAGTCTCCAGCTTCAGTGATTTTTGCAGTTCGTTCCAGTCATTGGCAGCAGAGAACTGGAAGGAAAGGCGACCAAAGGAGGAATTGGCTTTGTGGGTGACCAGTGAAATATACCTGCTAGAGCGAGTGCTACAGGTGGGTGCTGCTATGGTGACCAGTGAGCTGAGATAAGGCAGGGCTTTACAGAGCAAAGACTTATAGATGACATGGAGCCAGTGGGTTTGGCGACGAGTATGAAGCGAGGGCCAGCCAACGAGAGGTCGCACTGATGGGTAGTATATGGGGCTTTGGTGACAAAACGTATGGCACTGTGATAGACTGCATCCAATTTGCTGAGTACAGTGTTGGAGGCTATTTTGTAAATGACATCGTCGAGGATCGGTAGGATGGTCAGTTTTACGAGGGTATGTTTGGCAGCATGAGTGAAGGATGCTTTGTTGCAAAATAGGAAGCCGATTCTAGATTTAATTTTGGATTGGAGATGCTTAATGTGAGTCTGGAAGGAGAGTTTACAGTCTAACCAGATACCTAGGTATTTGTAGTTGTCCACATATTCTAAGTCAGAACTGTCCAGAGTAGTGATGCTGGACAGGCGGGCAGGTGCGGGCAGTGATCGGTTGAAGAGCGTGCATTTAATTTTACTTGCAGTTGGAGGCCACAGAAGGAGAGTTGTATGGCATTGAGGTGAATCAGAGAATCACCAGCAGCAAGAGCGACATAATTGATGTATACAGAGAAGAGAGTCGGCCTGAGAATTGAACCCTGTAGCACCCCCATAGACTGCCAGAGGTCCGGACAACAGGCCCTCCAATTTGACACACTGAACTCTGTCTGAGAAGTAGTTGGTGAACCAGGCGAGGCAGTCAATTGAGAAACCAAGGCTGTTGAATCTGCTGATAAGAATGAGGTGATTGACGGAGTCGAAAGCCTTGGCCAGGTCGATGAATACGGCTGCACAGTAATGTCTCTTATCCATTACGGTTATGATATCATTTGGGACCTTCAGCGTGGCTGAGGTGCACCCATGACCAGTTCTGATACCAGATTGCATAGTGGAGTAGGTACGGTGGGATTCGAAATGGTCGGTGATCTGTTTAACTTGGTTTTAGAAGACCTTAGAAAGGCAGGGTAGGATAGATTTAGGTCTGTAGCAGTTTGGGTCTAGAGTGTCTCCCCCTTTTGAAGAGGGGGATGACCGCAGCAGTTTTCCAATCTTTGGGGATCTCAGACGATACGAAAGAGGTTGAACAAGCTAGTAATAGGGGTTGCAACAATTTCGGCAGATTACTTTAGGAAGAGAGGCTCCAGATTGTCTAGCCCTGCTCATTTGTAGGGGTCCAGATTTTGCAGCTCTTTCAGAACATCGGCTATCTGGATTTGGGTGAAGGAGAAGTGAGGAAGGTTTGGGCGAGTTGCTGTGGGGGGTGCAGGGCTGTTGACCGGGGTATGGGTAGCCAGGTGGAAAGCATGGCCAGCCGTAGAAAAATGCTTATTGAAATTCTCAATTATAGTGGATTTATCAGTGGTAACAGTGTTTCTTAGCCTCAGTGCAGTGGGCAGCTGGGAGGTGGTGCTCTTATTCTCCATGGACTTTACAGTGTCCCAGAACTTTTTTTGAGTGTGTGCAACGGGATGCACATTTCTGTTTGAAAAAGCTAGCCTTAGCTTTCCTAACTGCCTGTGTATATTGGTTCCTGTATAGGTGATGTATGCGTGTGTGGTAGTCACTGGATGAGGGTCCTGGTTCGGCCCTGAAATTCTAGCTCCGATAGACCAGTTGGGAACACTGTGTTTATTAAAAGTTTATTTGCAGCACTTTTCCCAGGGCTTCCTTGTGGAAAGTCTGGGCCTTCCTAGTCCAAATAAAAGAAAGCTCCTTCTGTAGTGGTTCCACAAAATGGTTCCGAATTGTGTAGAAAGCCATTGGAGAAGATTCTATACGTGACATTGAATTTAGTGTCAGATCTGAGGCAGCATGTTGTATGGGCTCCCTACTGCCGTTATCAGACATGGACAGGAAATAACAATGACTTCCCGTGTGCAAGGTGGAGCAAAACGCAACACTTGAATCATCAGGCCCAGCCAGCTAAAGCGAGACGATGTGGATGCGAGTGTGATGAACAGGAAACCCAGAGACTGCGGTGAAGGTTTCACTGTAAAGGCAGACGTGGCTGTTGATACTCATCCATCTTCATCAGGTCAACATGCACACACAGCTACAGGAGCAGGGGGGTTAGAATGACGTGTCACAGACAGCCAGAGCGGACGTTGTCAAACTCCAAAAGGGAGTTCTACTTTCTCTCCTACTGTGAGTGTACTGTATGGACACACAACTAGAATGTAAAGCACTGGAAACGACAGCCACAGTTCCCCGTATCTGGAAGCACGTTCATAGTGGTCCGTGTTAACAGCGTGTGCATTCGTCTTGAAGTTTGTCTGTGGATCTTCTGCTCGCATGTTTGAATTCATTCACAGCTATTTTTGGCGGCTGTGATATGTCTCTGTCTGTGGTTTGGAGTGTCTGTAAACCTTGAGCAGTAGATGATACCACAGCACGCTGTCAAAGGAATATCACACCCAACTATCTCCTCCCACCCCTGCAGGGCTAACGTGTGTGTGTGTGTGTGTGTGTGTACATGCGACAGGTGAAAGCAGCTTGTTGTCTGTTTAGTAGGCTCGTCCAGACACTGCTTTGGCAGTTAGCCTTGCTACAATTGGCAGTCACACCTTCTCTTCAGCAACTTTGGACTATTTTAGGTCTACGTCAGCGTAGACTGTACTTTTCATCTACCTGCCTCCCAGTCACTCACTCAGATGAGTTGTAACTTGTAACTGCTACTATTCTACAACACGAGTCTGTGTTTTAGGTAGTTTGAAATATTGTGAGAACTACATCCACTTTACAGCTGCAGCTTGCCACCATTGTTCACCATAACACAGTAAAAGGAATGGTTATTGTAAGATGCACGTACATCTTCAGATTTAGTTGATGTAGGGAGCGGATGTGTTTGTCTGCTTTTCTGTGTGTAATTTATTGGGTTAAAGTCTCTATAGGTTGTTGGCTGCCTCGCTCAGTTTAATTCCACAGGGATCTGTGTTTGTCTCTTTTAGACGGGGGGGGGGGTTCTGAGTCACTTCATGTAATGTTTTGTGTCGGTGTATGAGTGTCTTGTCCTGTGGCTACAGTTGAACTCTTGTTAGAGTGACTTATTGTGTGAGGTGGGGTTGTTAACTGTGATATCCGTGTTGATACTGCTGAAGCATAGCATCCATTATTCTTCATGCCACCACTGTTGTGTAGAATCAGTTTGATGAGGTACATTTGTCCGGTGTAGTTCGCCTTCAGTACAGCTGGAATTCAGCGAACATTCGTGATATCTACTCATTGATCGGCAGCCACAGTGACGAGTAGGATGGAAAATATTTATCAGAATGTTTGTCAGCATGGAACGCTCCTATTTCAAATGTTCAATGCTGAACACTGATCTCTCTCTCTCTCTCTCTCATCATCAGGGTCAGAGGTCAATCCGAGCCACAGCAACATGTCCGCCCCACCACATCCGCAACCCCCTGCCAAGGGAGCGTCACATGGCGCTGGCGACTTCAGCTACGTGGGCATCGATGCCATCCTGGAGCAGATGAGGAGGAAGGCCATGAAACAGGGCTTTGAGCTCAACATCATGATCGTCGGTGAGTGGTGTTGAACAGTGAACACACGCATGCAACACACACCCTTTTGAGATCATGGATGTGAGTGAATGGTTTTAAACACACATGAACACACACACACACACACACATCCTCTGTTACATCCACCCATCCCCAGAGAGAGCGAGACACACTATATTTTCTATACACTCTATTTAAATGTTTTCAAAGTCACGCTGTCATTTGGAAATGAGCCTGGAGTGAGTGCTTGATCTTCCAGGACTAACTAGCGTGGAACCCCATTGGGGAACCCTTACCCCAAGTGCCCCTGAGATTGGTACACACTGCACATAGTGGCATGCATCCTTCACTAGATAAAAGAAAGTAGTCAGGCAGAGAGAGATGGTGGAGTAATGATGCCCATTAATGTTGACAGGCTCTAGCAAACACTTCCCTGCCCTCAGCTCACCACAGCTCGCGAGTCACCGGATCTCAGATCTCAACCCTATTGAACACTTATGGGAGATCCTGGAGTAGTGTCTGAGACTGCGTTTTCCACTGCCATCAACAAAACGCCAAATTATTTAATGTCTCGTGGAAGAACAGTGTTGCATCCCTGCAATAGAGTTCCAACCACTTGTAGAATCGATACCAAGGCACATTGAAGCTGTTCTGGCGGCTCGTGGTGGAGCAACACACTATTGAGACACTGTTGGTGTTTCCTTTATTTCGGCAGTTACCTGTACTTTACCACCACGCTGAGAAGTGATTGAAAGCTACAAAGAGCATGTTGAAGGACCTCGAGTCTCTCTTCCAGCTTAGATGTCTCTTTTTGTGTTTGGTGGCAGTCAGTGGGGGACGGTGGTAGAGTAGAACACACAGTACTCCCTGCAGGAGTGTGTTTTGTATACATACTAGCTGTCATAGTGGTTCTGAGGAGATCCTAAACCATTGGAATGTGTTTGTTTAAAATAAAGGTGGCATCTCATGGTACCAAGTCAAAGAAAACGTATCTGGGCAAGGTCAAAAAGTATTCATTTTCTCTCATTGCTATCATGTAGGAAGATCAATTCAATGAAATAAAAAGTACGCCAGACTTTCATAATCTCTGACTAGGCTGTATCTTTTCCTTGTTGGCACGCCGTCACTGACATGCATCACAACCCTCATAGTTGTTTTCGGCAAAGGGCAGCATTCAGCCAGCGCTCCATCAGAGACGTCAGACGAATGTGCCCACTTGAAGTGGAGTCGGAACGTTGGAGAAAGGCAGACTTGTAGTGAATGATAGTTGTGTTCATGAGCCCAGGTTATGTTGTGCAATTGTGCGCTTACATGTTATAGTCGCTATTGGTGTAAGAGACATGATAAAGGCCAGGTTAGAATAGAGGGTAGTGTTGTTGTTGATGCATCCCTATCTGTACATATAGGATCTGTCCAAGTCCTGAGGATTAAGATAAAGAAGACATTTTATAAGGTTGTCCTTTTTACAGGGGTATAGTTGATCCAATGACCTACAGTATCCAGGGTCAAACTTGATGTGAAGTCGTTTTACTACTGTACAAGTCCCTAACTCTGATTTGGTTTTGAATTGGCCATTTTGGCTATCCTCTATGACCGTCTTTCCTAAACTCGGTCCTGAGGCCCCCTCTGGGTTTTTTACCCTGGCACTACACAGCTGATTCAAATGGCCAACTCATCATCAAACTTAGATTTTTTTCAATCGGCTGTGATGTGCTAGGGCAAGAACCTAAACGTGCACCCATAAGGAGCCCCGGGACTGAGTTTGACACAGCAGCAGTAGTCTCTGTCCCTCTCTAAAGTCATTGTGAGAAAGGTCAGTGGAGATGTAATCAGACTCCAATCTCTGAAGGCCCCTCTGTGAGATGTATTACCCTAATCCCAGCCCTAAAGCCCCTTAGACCGCAGCAGTGTCCCCTATGCATAAAGGCTAATTAAGCTGGCACAGCTGTGCTGCCGATGCCCACTGTCAGGCCTGCTGCTAATGGATGTCTATGGGGAGGTAGAGGAATCAATCAAATGTATCTATAAAGCTCTTCTTACATCAGCAGATGTCACAAAGTGCTTAAACAGAAACACAGACTAAAACCCCCAACAGCAAGCAATGCAGATGTAGAAGCACGGTGGCTGGGAACAACTCCCTAGAAAGGCAGGAACCTAGGAAGAAACCTAGAGGAACCAGGTTCTGAGCCGTGGCCAGTCCTCTTCTGGGTCTTGGTGAGGAGTGTGTGTGTGGCTGGTCCATCTGTCCTCTGTGGCCCGACAGCAGGCTGGAATGGCCCGACAGCAGGCTGGAATGGCCCTACAGCTGCCATGCTGTTGTCATAGTCAGTGAGTGCATGAGGACACACTCTTTGTCTAGCTCGGTCTGTCACATGACTTGTGTGTAGGGTCTCTGTTCGGAGTCAGGAAAGCTATTGTACATTCACGACAGGTTAGAAGAGCCTCATGGTTGAAGATAAGCCCCTCTGTTATTGTGTGTGTCCAGACCTATAGTTCACCCCGTGTTGGTCTTTAACAGGTCAGAGTGGTCTGGGGAAGTCGACCCTGATGAACACCCTGTTCAAGTCTAAGGTCAGCAGGAAGTCGGTGGTGTCCACCCCCGAGGAGAGGATCCCCAAGACCATCGAGATCAAGTCCATCAGTCACGGTAACACACACACACATGCATACAAACGGATCTGTGGTAGCAGTATACATTATAATATGTATTTGTGTAATATGAATGGTATGCAGTATACATAATACATGTCATGGATATCTCCTGTGTCTCTGTCTAGACATCGAAGAGAAGGGCGTGAGGATGAAACTAACGGTAATCGACACTCCCGGCTTTGGGGACCACATCAACAACGAGAACTGGTGAGTTGTAGTTTTTTTAAATTATCCCTACCGCAGAGTGAATGACTGTGTCGTCGCCTGTCTGTGAACTCCATTTCCCATGTGCCCCCCCCCAACAGCTGGCAGCCAATTATGAAGTTCATCAACGACCAGTATGAGCAGTACCTGCAGGAGGAGATCAACATCGACAGGAAGAAGAGGATCCCAGACTCACGGGTTCACTGCTGCATGTACTTCATACCACCTACTGGACACTGGTGAGTTATGGACTCACTCACTCTCTCTCACACACACACACACACACTGTTTGTTTGTCTGGGACTTCACCACTTCCTCTAGACTACCCTCCTTTTCTTTCGACCACTTTTAGAAGTCATCTTGTCCACCGAGACTCAGAGGTATCGCTTTGGGAATCAGGTTTCACAAAGACTCCTTTGACTGCAGACGCTATAGTACCCACTGTCTTGGAAAACTATAGTACCCACTGTCTTGGAAAACTATAGTACCCACTGTCTTGGAAAACTATAGTACCCACTGTCTTGGAAAACTATAGTACCCACTGTCTTGGAAAACTATAGTACCCACTGTCTTGGAAAACTATAGTACCCACTGTCTTGGAAAACTATAGTACCCACTGTCTTGGAAAACTATAGTACCCACTGTCTTGGAAAACTATAGTACCCACTGTCTTGGAAAACTATAGTACCCACTGTCTTGGAAAACTATAGTACCCACTGTCTTGGAAAACTATAGTACCCACTGTCTTGGAAAACTATAGTACCCACTGTCTTGGAAAACTATAGTACCCAATCCAGGGAAATGGTTAAGTGGCTTCAGTCTGTCTCTGAGCATGTAAAGATTCTGACAGTCTTCTAGACGTGTATGCATTACTAAACACCCAGGTGGTGGCTAGTTGTTTCATTTTTCAAGGCGACAGGTAGCCTAGTGGTTAGAGCGTTGGACTTGTAACCGGAAGGTTGCAAGATCGAATCCCCGAGCTGACAAGGTAAAAATCTGTCGTTCTGCCCCTGAACAAGGCAGTTAGGCCAACATTGAAAATAAGAATTTGTTCTTGACTGACTTGGCTAGTTAAATAAATGTTTAATAATACTCCTTCCTTTCACGTCTGCAGTTTTAGTCATTTAACAGGGATGAAAGTGTCTGTGTGTGCACCCTGGGCACCCTGGGTGGACTTGCATATATATATATATATGTGTGTATACACATACACACTGTCTGAGCACATATCAGGACTCCATCTACTGGCTCACAATTGTCTCTTCCATCCGCCCACATCATTTCCTTGACCTGTAGCTCAACAGTTGTCCACTAGTTATTCTATGGAGTGTATTGCGTGTGTGTATCCCACTGTTTGACACACTCCCTCACCTCCTCCTTATGACACCACAGCTGCAGTGTGTGTGTGTCTATGTGGCAGCTCTACAGTCAGTGCATTGTCCAGACCCTCTTTCGCAAAGCACGAGCCAAAGCTTTTTCCCTCGTTCTCTCGTCCCAAAAGCTAAAATGACTCACTTCCCCTGCCAATCCCCTCCCTCTCTCACCCGCTTGACCTCGAGTGCATCCCCCCTCCCCCAAACAGGCTCTCCTGGAAACTTCCAAGCACCTGTCCCCTCTAGGGACCTCTTAATCAGGCCTGGAAACAGGGGGAGCAGGAAGTAGGATCTTCTTAACTGCCACCAGGAGACTTCAGAGCAGGAGCACAAAGAGGATGTCCTATCCTTCCACTCACCACCACTCACTGTGGGGCTGAAGCTACAACCTGGCACTGGGCTAGAGAACACAAGCAACAGGCATAGGGATGCATAAAACACGAACACACGAACACACGAACACACGAACACACGAACACACACACACACACACACACACACACACACAGAGTCAGCAAAAGCAGATGGGACGACAGGGGATGGGGGAGAGACACAATAATAATGTGTTGAGTAGCCAATGCTCCTCTACAGGACAATCTAAGGATGAAACCCTGTGGGTTGAACCTGGCTCATGGTCTAGACTCAAACTATTCTCCCAACTCCCGTTCTTCTCTCCTCTTCATTCCTTTCACAAATGACTTGAGGTCTGCAACAAGGGCCTGTAACCAATTACTAACACACCATGCCAAGGCCATGGCTGCGTAACAAATGACACCCTATTACCTATTTTAGTCCACTACTGTTGACCAGCGCCCCTATGTCTCTGGTCAAAAGTAGTGAACTACATAGGGAATAGGATGCCGTTTGGGAATTAACCCATGTGTCTTGGATAGCTTCATGCTTTGGTGCCATTATGTCCGTAATAGACACTACGCTGAATATTCAGTAATACTGGTATCTCATATCACCAAATAATAGCAGAGACATCAAGTTTTATAGCCCAATGGTTGTGGCTCTTTTTATTGTCAAACTTCTTGACTGCAATTTGAAGGTATTAGACCCTGGGTTAGTTGGAGTACTTTAAGTGTCAGCAATTTGCTTCAAGGTTTCATTTAGTAGCTAGACTGGTTTTCAATAGATGTAGGATACGTCCCAAATGGCACCCTATGCTCTGTGGGCTATGGCCAAAAGTAGTACACAATATAGGAAATAGGATGCCATTTATGTCGCACCTGTAGCGAATGGAAGCGGATGCAGTCATGACTGAATGGTTGACCACACTCTTTCCCTCAAGGCTGTCTTCTTGTTACCTCATGAAGGATGCTTTCTTTGAGAACTACCAGGGTATCCCACGGTTACGCCAGACAATGTTGCACTTGGACTCTCTTGACCCGCGAGGTGGTTTTAAAGACATCAGAGAAAGAGGAGGGAAGAGAGCAGTCTACAGTGCGGTCACCCCCCCCCCCCCCTTCCTCTACGTGGTTGCTTCCATTTTGACCACAGAACAGTTCTCAGAGAATTTGCACTGACAGCTCAGCCCTCCCTCTGCAGACACAGCTACCAAGTTGACTATTTCCCCTTTTTGAAGTGGAGAATTAGAGCATATGGCATCTCTGTGTGCATAAATATGTACAGTACATATGTTTAGTGTGTAGGCGTGCATTGTGTGTGCTGACCTTTTTTGTTGATATTGAACTGGAGTATAGCTGTATTGTGCGTGCACATGTGCATGTCTATCTGTGGTATGTGCGTGTGTGTGTTGACTGATATGTGATTCACATGTGCAGTGAACCTCGGTCTCATCTATTTGTTCAGAGGCGTGTGAACATCTTCATAGTCAAACATCAACCGTATGTATTCACTGATCTGTGTATAGTAGACCTACATACCCCTGATGCACATGAAACCCTGTGTGTGTCTGACTTACAGTCCACAAAGCTGAGGTCACGGTTCCTGAGGGGACAGGAGATCAAATTATAGGCGGAGCCAAGGAGAGCTGCAGCAGGGCTATGACCTATGGGAGCTCTCTCTCTCACACTCTTCCTCTTTCTTTCTTTCCATTAAGTGGTGTTCTCTCTGTGTCTGTCGCTCTGTGTCTGTCGTGCTGTCTCTCTGTGTCTGTCGCTCTCCTTCTCTCCCCCTTTCTCGCTCCTCGCGCTCTCTCTCTCTCTTACCATGTCACGTGGGTCTCTCTCGGACACCCTTGGCATGTAGTATGACGTGTATTGACACGCGTAGTGTTCTCTGTTCCTGCCCCGTTCCGTGTGCATGTCTCTCCCCTCTCCTGAGGGGGCCCCTCTATAGTCCAGCTGCTCCAGGTCTTTGATCCAGGGTGACCCATCATGGCTGGGATAATTGGAGGGGAGAGGAGACCATAAGGAGGAGCTGGAGAGGGGAACAACCAGAGGCATTACTGCCAGCCAAGCAGGGAGTGGTGATACCATAAAGAGAGAGACTGAAAAGAGAGGGAGCCTATAGAAAGGAGGAGGAGGTACTGCCAGGCCAGCTATGGTGCTGCTCATACTATTATCAGAAATTCAGAATGAGCAGAGAGCCCACTCTGTAAATGTGATGTACTTGTAGAGAGTATTGTCTTAAAATGAACAACATCAATATATTCATATTTTCAATTTTGAATAAATGAATGTGAAAATGTGTATTTCAGAATCTAGACGTACGGAACAACCAGAGGCCCTGCCAGGCTAGCTATAGCCTGAACATTCTCATTCATTCTCCTCAGATAGAGCGCAGATAAGAGAGTTTATACAGGATAGAAAGAGATGAGATGGGGAAGAGAGAAGGTTTATAGGAGATAGTAGAGAAGCGCTAAGACTTGACAACTTGTGAGTAGGATGTACAAGCTTTGTGTGAGTGGTCAGTTGAGGACAATGTCTTTAGATCTAGATATGTATTCAATTGCATTATCCCCACATTTTACCCCCTAAAACTGCCACCCATGACAAATCTTGAGGACCATTATCTGTTTCCAGGCTTATATCAGTTTCAGTTCTTAACCATTTTGTGTTAACCTTGGAAAGAGGTTGTGATTCGTCTTTTAAATTTGAGAATTAGGTTTATACTGGCACACTGCTGCACAATTTACGTTGTCATTGATCAGAAAATAATAGACAATGGACCATCATTGCCCCCTAGTGGTATATCTGTCTCATATCATCCATGACTGAAAGTACTTTGAATAAATGTTTTGGACATGCTTTCAATTATACCACAGTGCTGCATTACAATATAACCTACCAAGTTAAGCTACAGGACTGTTTTACTAGCACAGACTGGAATGTGTTCCGGGATCCTTCTGAGCGCATCACATCAGTCACTGGCTTCATCAATAAGTGCATTGATGATGTTGTTCCCACAGTGACTACGTACATACCCCAACCAGAAGCCATGGATTACAGGCAACATCCACACTGAGCTAAAGGGTAGAGCTGCCGCTTTCAAGGAGTGGGACTCTAACCCGGAAGCTTATAAGAAATCTCGCTATGCACTCCAAAGAACCATCAAACAGGCAAAACATCAATACAGGACTAGGGTTGAATCGTACTACACCGGCTCTGACGCTCGTTGGATGTGGTAGGGCTTGCAAACTATTACAGACTACAAAGGGAAGCACAGCCGCGAGCTGCCCAGTGACACGAGCCTACCAAACGAGCTAAATTTCTTCTATGCTCGCTTCGAGGCAAGTAACACTGAAGCATGCATGAGAGCATCAGTGTTCCAGACGACTGTGTGACCACGCTCTCCAAAGCCGATGTAAGACCTTTAAACAGGTGAACGTTCACAAGGCCGCAGGACCAGATGGATTACCAGGACGTGAACTCCGAGCATGCGATGACCAACTTGCAAGTGTCTTCACTGACATTTTCAACATGTCCCTGACTGAGTCTGTAATACCAACATGTTTCAAGCAGACCACAATAGTCCCTGTGCCAAACACTAAGGTAACCTGCCTAAATGACTACCGACCTGTAGCACTCATGTCTGTAGCCATGAAGTGCTTTGAAAGGCTGGTCATGGCTCACATCAACACCATTATCCCAGAAACCCTAGACTCTCCCCAATTTCGATACCGCCCCAACAGATCCACAGAGGACCAAATATCTATTGCACTCCACACTGCTCTTTCTCACCTGGACAAAGGAACCCCTATGTGAGAATGCTATTCATTGACTACAGCTCAGAGTTCAACACCATAGTGCCCTCAAAGCTCATCACTAAGCTAAGGACCCTGGGACTAAACACCTCCCTCTGCAACTGGATCCTGGACTTCCTGACATGATTCTGCCAGGTGGTAAGAGCAGGTAACAACACATACGCCATGCTGATCCTCAACATGAATCAGCATGGCACCTCATTGGTGCGTGCTCAGTCCCCTCCTGTACTCCCTGTTCACTCATGACTGCATGACCAGGCACGACTCCAATACCATCAAGTTTGCCTATGACACAACAGTGATAGGCCTGATCACCAACAACGATGAAACCGCCTATAGGGAGAAGGTCAGAGACGTGGCCGTGTGGTGCCAGGACAACAACCTCTCCCGCAACATGATCAAGACAAAGGAGATGATTGTGGACTACAGGAAAAGGAGGACCGAGCATGCCCCCATTCTCATCAACGGGGCTGCAGTGGAGCAGGTTGAGAGCTTCAAGTTCCTTGGTGTCCACATCACCAACAAACTATCATGGTCCAAGCACACCAAGACAGTCATGAAGAGGGCACGACAAAGCCTAGTCCCCCTCAGGAGACTGAAAAGATTTGGCATGGGTCCTCAGATCCTCAAAAGCTGCACCATCGAGAACATCCTGACTGGTTGCATCCGCTGCATGGTATGGCAACCGCCCTGCCTCGGACCACAAGGCACTACAGAGGGTAGTGCGTGGGGCCAAGCTTCCCGCCATCTTGGACCTCTGTACCAGGCGGTGTCAGAGGAAGGCCCTAAAAATGGTCAAAGATGCTAGCCACCCTAGTCATAGACTGTTCTCTCTGCTACCGCACGGCAAGCGGTACCGGAGCGCCAAATCTAGGTCCAAAAGGTTTCTTAACAACTTCCACCCCCAAGCCATAAGACTCCTGAACAGCTAATCAAAGGGCTACCCAGACCCCTCTTTTACGCTGCTGCTACTCTCTGTTCATTATCTATGCATGGTCACTTTAACTCTACCAACATGTACATATTACCTCGACTAACCGGTGCCCCCGCACATTGACTCTGTACTGGTACCCCGTGTACAGTTGAAGTCGGAAATGTACGTACACCTTAGCCAAATACGTGTAAACTCAGTTTTTCACAATTCCTGACATTTAATCCTAGTAACAATTCCCTGTTTTAGGTCAGTTAGGATCACCACTTTATTTTAAGAATGTGACATGTCAGATTAATGGTAGAAATAATTACATATTTCATATTTTATTTCTTTCATCACTTTCCCAGTGGGTCAGAAGTTTACATACACTCAATTAGTATTTGGTAGCATTGCCTTTAAATTGTTGGGTCAAACATTTCAGGTAGCCTTCTACAATCTTCCCACAATAAGTTGGGTGAATTTTGGCCCATTCCTCCTAACAGATCTGGTGTAACTGAGTCAGGTTTGTAGGCCTCCTTGCTTGCACACACTTTTTCTGTACTGCCCACACATTTTATATAGGATTGAGGTCAGGGCTTTGTGATGGCCACTCCAATACCTTGACTTTGTTGTCCTTAAGTCATTTTGCCACAACTTTGGAAGTATGCTTGGGGTCATTGTCCTTTTGGAAGACTCATTCTGACCAAGCTTTAACTTCCTGACTGATATCTTGAGATGTTGCTTCAATATATCCACATCATTTTCCTTTCTCATGTTGCCATCTATTTTGTGAAGTGCACCAGTCCTTCCTGTAGCAAAGCCCCCCCATAAGCATGATGCTGCCACCACCGTGCTTCACGGTTGGGATGGTGTTCTTCAGCTTGCAAGCCTCACTCTTTTCCCTCCAAATATAACAATGGTCATTATGGCCAAACATTTCTATTTTTGTTTCATAAGACCAGAGGACATTTCTCCAAATAGTACGATCTTTATCCCCATGTGCAGTTGCAAATCATAGTCTGGCTTTTTATGGCGGTTTTGAAGCAGTGGCTTCTTTCTTGCTGAGCGGCCTTTCAGGTTATGTCGTTATAGGACTCGTTTTACTGTGGATATAGATAGTTTTGTACTCTTTTCCTCCATCTTCACAAGGCTTTGCTGCTGTTCTGGGATTGATTTGCACTTCTCGCACCAAAGTACATTCAACGCTTCTCCTTCCTGAGCAGTGTGACGGCTGCGTGGTTCCATGGTGTTTATACTTGCGTGTACTATTCTTTGTACAGATCAACGTGGTACCTTCAGGAGTTTGGAAATTGCTCCCAAGGATGAACCAGTCTTGTGGAGGTCTACAATTTTCTTTTGGAGGTCTTGGCTGATTTCTTTTGATTTTCCCATGATGTCAAACAGAGGCACGGAGTTTGAAGGTAGACCTTGAAATCATCCACAGGTACACCTCCAATTGACTCAAATTAGGTCAATTAGCCTATCAGAAGCTTCTAGAGCCATGACATCATTTTCTGGAATTTTCCAAGATGTTTAAAGGCACAGTCAGTCAACATTTGTATGGAAACTTCTGACCCACTGGAATTGTGATACAGTGAAATAATCTGTGTGTAAACAATTGTTGGAAAAATGACTTGTCATGCACAAAGTAGATGTCCTAACAGACTTGCCGAAACTATAGTTTGTTAACAAGAAATTTGTGGAGTGGTTGAAAAACACTTAGGTTGGAGTCATTTAAAACTCGTATGTACACTTCCGACTTCAACTGTATGTAGCCTCGTTTTTGTTATTTTACTGCTGATGTTTAATTGTTACTTTTATTTTCTATTTAAGTAAAAAAAATCTTAACTTCAATTATTGTTGGTTAAGGGCTTATAAGTAAGCATTTCACTGTAAGGTATTTGGCGCATGTGACCAATAAAATTTGATTTGATCAGAAAATATCTCCTTAACTTTAAGAGTAATCTTATTAACATCTCTCTCCTCCTCCCCTCTCTCCCTCCATGTTGTCTCTCTCCCTCCATGTTGTCTCTCTCCAGTCTGAGGCCCCTGGATGTGGAGTTTATGAGTCGTCTGAGTAAAGTGGTCAACATAGTCCCTGTCATCGCCAAGGCAGACACACTCACCCTGGAGGAGAGGGACTTCTTCAAACAGACGGTACGGTGTGTGTGTGTGTGTGTGTATACAGGCACGTGTGTGTACACAAAAAGCCTATGACATTGATCTGTTTATTTGCTTTTAAACTAGTCCATTTTGCACTACAACAACCTGACATGGCTGACATTAGGCTTTTACAGCAGGGTAACAAGAGGGTAAGATCACACACATGCCACCCGCGTGCACACACACAGGGTAACAAGAGGGTAAGATCACACACAGGCCGGTATGAAGCGATGCCAGGCATTACAAACAGCAGCCATCTGGATAAACTACTGTACTCTGCCCAGTCTGAGGAGTAGTGGTATGAAACCTTGGAACACTTAACGGATGCTTTTAGCCAGAAAGGAGCATTTTAAGAAGTGATTTATTTACAGTATTCCAGCTTTCTGTAAACCTCCGAGGCAGCTGATGTCTGCACAGATGCCAGTGTACTGTAGCAGGCTAGTCTCTTATTAGCAATACGCTACTGGGTACAGGAGATGGAGAAACCACACAGGACCTCAGATAAGGAGTCTGTTTAGAGTAAGGTTTATGCAACACTCGGCAGAGGCTGTCTAGTAGCTGCTCGGCAGAGGCTGTCTAGTAGCCACTCCTCCATGAACGAAAGCACAGCCCTTTCTGTTGATAACTCATGTCTATGGTATAGAGGCCATCTCTACTGATTTAGAATTAGATGGAATTCTCCGTTGCTGCTTTCTCTTCCTGCGGTCTCTTGAAAGTTGCACCATACCAGGTTACACTGGCCTATACGACCTGCTTGGCTTAGTTAAAAAGGCCTCTGCACCCCCTTCTGTTCCAGTGTGTGTTTGTTGGCCAGTGATCAGCCTGGGAGAACAAAATAACATGCCTGCGCGCGCGCACACACACATCAAGGGACGCTCGTCTCCCCCTCTCTGGCGTCCTGCGACAGATCTTTATTAATTCTGGAGGAGGAAACACGCTGGGCAACTTGGCTACCGTTTTCCCCGACAACGGCCAATGAGAACAAGGGCGGGCGAGATGGAAGCTCTGGGGCTTGTAACCAGCTTGTTTTGGTTGGCTGCATGGGCTGGGCAATGTACGACCCTGGGATTGTGATCTTAATGTTTTTTTAAAACGTTTCTTTCTTGTTCTCTGTTCCCTGCAGCAGTTGACATGCATGCAAAGGGAACAAGAGAGCTTTTTATTGTTTTACCCTCTGTGTCCACAGTTCGTTGCGGGCGTTCGTGTGTGTGCTCTGGTCACGTTCCCTCGACTGTTGTAGGCTTATAATATAGGCCCAAGGCTGAGAAAGTTACAAGTTTAAACTTTCCAAGAAGTATAAACCGAGAAATGTAGAAAACCTGTTCGTCATAGACCAAGTGGAAACTGTCAAAGTAGTAATTGTGAGCGGAACGGTCATTAATTTAAAGGCCATCACTGCTGGCAGAAGAAGCCCGTCATTCTCACTCTGTCTCTTGTCTGTGTTCCAGTCATTATAAAGACATAGAAGAAAGGCGGCCATTTTGTAAACCTGAGTGTCTGGCTGTATATTTGTAATAGTGGTTAACCGCCACATTAACTCTCAATGTCAGGGAACATTAAATGACCATTTAACGTCAACACCAGCCGTAGCAGTGTTTACGGTGGACTCGGAGTGAGCTACTCTAGAATTGTAGTCAGTCCTTTCCTATTCTGTTATATTTTCAGTCACGGTGACCTCATACTGGTCTAACAATCTGGCTATCTGCATGAATCATTTATGTTGTTATTGTTGGAGGTTAGCCAGTGAAAGTTAAGTTATAAGAATGAGTAGGCTTGCTTACTTACTTTTGATGGATTCTGATGTGATACAAGTCTCAGCCTCCCTGGCCTGGTCTTTCCTCTGGTGGTGAGTGAAAGGCTTTGGTGTGTGATGTTGTTGTACTGGGCAGGACACACACTCCTCCACCTCCAGGACTAGATGACTTGGTAGATGACATGAGGTGGAAACGGCCATTGTTTAGCCCTGACTGCTGTTCTACAGTACATTGATGAAACGGTGCAAACCTGGTGTTAGATTCTGTGTTTCTGTGTGTGTGCAGATCAGGGAAGAGCTGCGAGCCAACGGGATCGACGTCTACCCTCAGAAAGAGTTTGACGAGGATGCTGATGACAGGATGATCAATGATAAGATCAGGGTGGGTATACAATGTGTGTATAGGCATGCAGAATCACACACACACACACACACACACACACACACACACACACACACTGACGCATGGATTCATTACAAAGCAATTGTTGGTCTTAAACTGTGTTTGTGTTCAGGAAATGATCCCATTTGCTGTGGTGGGGAGCAACCAGGAGTACCAGGTCAATGGAAAGAGGCTTCTGGGCAGAAAAACTAAGTGGGGAACCATAGAAGGTAATTCAACACACACAACCATTACTCTCCCTGTCAAACTAGTCACGTAAATGGGTTGAAGCAGATGTTGGCGAAACCACGCACGTTACTGCTGCCAGCACATGTTTAAATCCCAGCCAACTGATTTGAGTCTTGTGTGACTATGAGCGAGTGTTTCTCATATCCACGTTTCTCTGGTCTGTGACTCAAGACATTTCTAAGTCACAGACCCATGGAGGATTTACTGAGCCGTCTGCATCCATAACACAGTGGGGGGAAAGGTGATGTGTGGAGGACAGACCGGAGGAGGTCTAGAGAGAAAGAGAGAGGTGGGGTGGAAGAGAGGAATGTCACAGCTCCTTTTTACTGGAGGGCCGACTGTCTTCTTCCCAGATTGCACCTGGCCCCTCCAGGGCCCCTCTTGGCTCTTGGTGAATGCGCCTCTCATCACTCCACACTTGTCGACAGATGGCTGTAGAACAGATATCTTAATCTGGACCTCTTGCTGTTAGGTCTGTTCAAAGGACCAACCAACCAGAGCTTAGCATACATAGCTTTCTAGAGTTCTAGTACTTGGGTCCTGTTCTGGAACTGTCAACTGCCACCCATGGACTGTAATTTAACTCTAAGACAAAGGTGTGTTTGTCGGAGCACGGGTGTGATAAGAGTGAGATGTGGTTGTCCCCTGGCTGAGGGAACATTGACTCGAGGGAGGGAGGGAGGGAGGGAGCTGAAGGACCTGTCTGCACTGCTATCATAAATTAGGCCACAAGAGGAGGGAGTCCTGTGGGCCCAGGGTTCTCATAGCCAGGACCTCTTTCTCCTCGTTCTCCTTCTCTCTCTCCTCCTCTTTTCTTTCTCTCTCTCGCTGATTGTCTTACTCGTTCTCACTTTTTCTCTCTCGCCTCTTTCTTTCTGTCGTCTCTTACGTTCTCTTTTTCCTCTACCACTGCCCCAATGTCATTCTCTTTCTCATTGTCAACCTCATTATCAAATTCTTTCTCCCCCTCCTCATTCCATAAGTCATGCTTATCTAGAGGGCTGGTACCTATACAGCTACATATACAACGTGTCTGTCTCTGTGTGTTCTTGTGTTAATCCCCTGTTTGTAATAGGTGGAGGAAAGTGTTAGCCAGAGAAACATTTAAAAACCAGCCTGGTTAAGGGAGACCCACCACCACGTGAATCAGTACACCCACAGACTGTGGTGGTCACACAGCGGCACCCTCTTCTCCCCCGCCCCTCCCTAAGAGGGATGAAATGGAATTTAATTTCCTGTGCTGCGATTTCACATGAATAACGCTCCTTTTTCATTTTGTGGACTTGACATAATCGATCGTTCAAACATGTGTTGGACCCTTTCTAGACTCCAGCAAATTGTCATGGAGAGTTTGTTAAACAATCTGACTTGCTGAGATGGATTAAATTACTTGTAGTGGAAGGTGTAACCTTTATTTAAGATAATTGCTGCAGATGTCAAGATAAATGGGCGTCCTTGACCTGTCTTTGGCGCAACACTTCCCATCTTGTGGCAGAGTGTAGAATAGCACATGGCATTTAACTTGATATGCACACCCTGATACACAAAATGTATGCTACGTGGCTATTGTATATTATTTGAGTAACTGTAAACAGAAAACACTTGCTGT
Organism: Oncorhynchus mykiss; assembly: GCF_013265735.2. Lineage (NCBI taxonomy): Eukaryota > Metazoa > Chordata > Actinopteri > Salmoniformes > Salmonidae > Oncorhynchus > Oncorhynchus mykiss. The sequence goes on from NC_048581.1 coordinate 26,927,015, forward strand.
TTATCCCATAGAATGCAATTTCATTTTCTTTACTCTCTTTTTGCAGTTGAGAACATTGCACACTGTGAGTTTGCCTACCTGCGAGACCTTCTCATCAGGTGAATATTAACTGTTTAAGTGATGGTGAAACTGACTGTTTGACCAGTGTTTTTGATGACGCTTGATGTTTCTCTGGGTAATGTTTCTCTGGGTAATGTCGATGTTTCTCTCACTAAATCTTCATCTGTGTTTCCTCTCTGTAAGGACCCACATGCAGAACATCAAGGACATCACCAGTAGCATCCACTACGAGGTGTACCGTGTCCGCAGGCTAAACGAGACCAACGGCCAGCCCAACGCCCAGCCACCCAACACACTGGTCAACCCACAGCAGGCCAACGGGGTGGCAGCACAGCACCAAGTCCTGACCCATGAGATGTAGATGTCTTACCATCTGCAGACAAATACACACACACACACACACACACACACACACACACACACACACACACACACATACATATATATATATATATATATATATATATATATATATATATATATATATATATATATATATATATATATATATATATATATATATATATCTTTAATGGCTGGCAACTGTGACACACCACATGCAAACACACCACGTGACACACACACACACACACACACACATCCTAACTGGCTGACATGGACTGTACACACTCCAAAGAGGATTCCAATATCAAGTATATAATGATTCATACATGATCAACTGCCAAGGTCAGAGCTGTTGGGTAAAGAGTACAAGATGTTCCCTAGGGAGATGGGATGCCACAGTATTATAGCATACAGATGTGTACAGACCAGCTATCGAAGTATAGCACATCAATTAGCTCAACTATAAATAACTGGTCGGAATGACCTGTTCTACGTTTGGATTGTGTTGTCTAGATATTGGAGATATTAGGAGGTAGGGTTTAGGTTCTTTGTATATTTTTGGACACATCTGCACTGCCCCGAAAAGCAGCAATGCAGTGTGGAGCAGCTTTGAAATCCCTTTTGTCTTTTTCTGTTGCGTTTTCATATGTTTCAGACCTCTTACCAAACCATCCTGTCTATGCCAATGTCGTATCTTGTTAACCGTATCATGTTCATTCATACAGTGCATTTTACATTTTACTGTTGTGTTTATAATGTTATTGTGTTGTTGTCTGGATGCAGGGAACAGACATCCCTATGCTCTCCGAACTTTCTCTAAACCAAATAAATGTCCTTTCTGTTTTAAAGAGAAGCCAAATATATAGAATTGATTTATAAATAGATATTTATGCTTGTTATGTATTCACTTTATAATTGAGTTAGATATTCATATAGCCTACCAGTCGACCTACACACTCCCGTTGTTCTCCGAGAGGATGGAAAATCTACAGAGATCCGCTTTGGTTGAATTTTTCTTGCAATCATGCATTGTCTCCCGTGTATTTATAGAGAATTCTATGAATCTAGATTTACATTGTCTTTTTGGACATGATACAGAATAGGACTACAGGTAGGTTGAATATGTAGCCTACATACACCGCTTGTAATAATATTTAGTTCCCGGACAGTTTTGTATTCCCAGTGTAGTCGATGTTTGACTCCCTTATCTTCCCTACTAAACATTTATTCCAAAAAGTCATAAATGTGCCATTCAGCCAAACACAATTCTTCACTCCGCCAAAAACTCATGGACAGAGGTCAAAACCAAGAGTACTATTCATTCAGCAATGTAGCTTACGTAACATAAACAATTACAAAAGGTAATACAATGTTTATTGTTGTATAGTTATTGTGTAATTTGTTATAGTATGATGAGAGTATGGTTTATCTTTGATATGCTATGTCAAATAAATAAAGATTGATATTTTTATTGTTCACAATTGTCTTGATTGCCAATCCATTTCACCTGTGCAGGTGACTCCTCTCTTAACCAATCACAAAAGTCCCTTTGGGCATGCAATTTGGCATGTCTGAAACTGTGTGAAAAAAGGATACCCTTTATGTAGTGTTTGCCATCAAAGTTTGAGTTTTAGTGTCATAAAGTGTCTTTGCAAAGTCATAAAGTTGTTTCAAACAATCTGTGGGTGAATTGAGGTAAATACAGTGTGTATTGGAGGGGTTTTTACATCAAATTAGGGTCCTCTGCATGAGCTAAATTTAGAATGTGTAGTCATATTTTCACTGGTCCGTTTTAGTCAGGTGATTGGATCTTCAGATGCCAATGTTTTTTCATGTCTACAAGCTCATGGCCAAGGGCCCATAGACTAGCGATTCCCAAACTCAGTCCTTGTGACTCTAATGGTACACGTTTTGGTTTTTGCCTTGGCACTACACAGCTGATTCAAATAATGAACTCGTCATCAAGCTTTGATTATGTTAATCAGCTGTGTGGTGCTAGGGCATAAACCAAAACGTGTACCCCTTAGAGTCCCCAGGACCAAGTTTGGGAAATGTTCCCATAGACAGTTGAATGTTCAGGGCTGGGAATACAGTAAGTGTGCTCTTGGAGAACACAGATGTCACATAACCCAGTAGATGGCACAGGGGAAGCTAACTGGCACTGTTGTGGTATCCAGGGGCGGGATGGCTATAGATTGAACTTTAATATCAACATTAGTGCCTATTTGTATCCTGTCTCTCAGTTTTCAGCGAGGCTGCCTGAAGGGGTTCTCAAACCTCTCCTCGGGGACGCCCAGCCGTCCCACAGCTGGCACACCTGATTTCAACTTGTTGACTATTCATCAAGCCCTTGACTGGGTAAATCAGGTGAGTTAGTTCAGGGCTACAAGAAAATTGTAAAATGTCTGGGGGATCCTGAGGAGAGGTTTGAGAACCCCTGCAGTTGGACGTCACCTCCTAGTGACACACACACCGACAACACACATCGCAGCCAGCTACACACACTCCACTTTACAGCTTCCCATCATTGTTCACCAAATGTTCTCCTGGGGAACGCAACAGTCTGAATCCAAAACAAAATGAATGGCTATTGGAAGGCATGACGGGTTGAATATATATCTTCAGATTGATGCGACGCTAGGGAGCGGATGTGTTTCGTAAACTGCTCTGTGTGATTTACTGTTCTCTGCAGGTTGTTGGCTTTGTTTGATCCCTCGGGGATCTGGAATCTTCCATTTTAGCAGGTTGTTGACTCGGTTTGCAGATCCCCAAGGGATCAATCTTCAATTTTGGTAGGTGAAAGAGGGTGTCAGTCATTTCATTCAATGTTTTGTGTTGGAGTATGAGTGTTTAGTCCTGTGGCTAAAGTTGGACTCTTCTTAGACATGGTTGTGGGTGAGTGGCATTTAATATGCACGTAGACACACACACACTCCAGTTTGTTTTTCGAGTACTAGCATGGAACCCCATTGGGGAACCATTACCCCGAGTGCCCCTGAGATTGGTACACACTACACATAGTGGCATGCATCCTTCAGTAGATATAAGAAAGCTGTCAGGCAGAGAGAGATGGTGGAGTAATGATGCCCATTAATGGTGACAAGCTCTAGCAGACTCTCATTAAGAGAACATCAACAGCTCAAAAGGGCCAATTAAAAGCCACCACCAAATATGTGCCTTTCACACACACAGAATAGGGACTCATAAACCCAGTGTCTTACAACATTGCCTTTTTTAAATTGTGCATGCGCTTCTTGTGTGGGTGTGTAGGCGCCCGCATATGTGTATGACCGGGATCATCAACTAGATTCAGCCTTGGGCCAATTATACTTTTTTTGAGTGGATGGGGATGGGGGGGCAGAACATTATTACAAATAATTTGTCGACTGCAAACTGACGACAAGAAGTCCAAACGGATATAATATTTGACTAAAACGTTATAATTTCAAACCTTGCTTACGTTTGTATACGATTGCATGTATCTATTTTACAGTATTATTTGTGGGACTACTTCGTAAAACATTTCCTGAATTAAAATCACTTGGAGCTGATTTGCTGGTGTTTTTAGTCTTATGTCCAACAACAAACTTGGGAGGCCAAATAAAATCCCCAGTTGGGGCACCCTGGTTGGTGTATGAGTTAAGTGTGTCCCCGTGGAGAGCCCTAGGCTAGGGAACGGCTAGGGAACAGCTAGGGAACGGCGTTACGTCTGAGTAACTATTCATTGTTGTTATTTTGTTGTTACTATTTCCTTTTTTATTGAGCAAATGTTTCTTTTTAACTCTGCGTTTTTGAGAAAGGGGTCATAAGTAAGCGTTTCACAGTGAAGTCTACACTGTTGTATTCGGCGCAAGTAACAAATACAATTTGAAGAAGTAGGGTTTCATACGTTTTCGGAAGATGGGCAGGCCCTCTGCTTTCCTGACGTTAGGTGGAAGCTCGTTCCACCATTGGGGTGCCAGGACAGAGAAGAGCTGGGAATGACAGATTGTTGTCCATGGTCACGCCAAGGTTCTTTGAACTCTGGGAGGGGGACCCCATGGCATCAACAGTGATGGAGAGCTCTTGGATCTGGCAGGCCTTCCCTGCCGGAGGAAGAGCAGCTCCTTCTTGTTGAGCTTGAGGTGGTGGGCTGACTTCCAAGCTGAGATGTCTGCCAGGCACTCAGAGATGCATGTCGCCACCTGTCAGAAGGGGTGGGAAGGAGAAAAGTAGTTGATAGGTGCAACTGTGAGGATATGATGGAGCCAAGTGATTTGGTGTTTAGAGGAGAGGGCCTAGAACTGAGCCCTGGGGGACACCGGTATTGAGCGCATGTGGTGCAGACATGTGGTGCAGACACAGATCCTCTCCACGTCACCTAGGAGCGACCTGCCAGGTAGGATGCAATCCAAGAGTGTGCAGAGCCTGAGCCAGCAGATGGATCTAGGAGGATGAGAACACACTGAGAAGTGATTGACGCTACAAAGAGCATGTTGAAAAACCTTGAGTCTTCCTTCCCAGCTTAGACATCACTCAGTGTTTTAAGTTTCAACTTTTAATGTCAGGTGTGTGTGTGTGGAGTCGGTATAAATGTGTTGAGTGTGTAGAGTCAGTGAAAAAATAGGGTAAATTCATTCTGTTGGTTAAAGCTTAGGGATAGAAGCTGTTTATGAGCCTGTTGGTGTCAGACTTGATGCACCGGTACTGCTAGCCATGTATTTATGTTTGTGTGGTGATGCTGGTAGAGAAGAGAGAATGCCCACACATGCACGTACACACACATATAGTGTGTTTGTATAGGAGCCCTGCGGGATTGTGTTTTGTATATATACTATATGTTATAGTGGTTCTGAGGAGATCCTTAACCATTACAAACAGTGATTGGGAAATGTTTAAAATAAGGGTGGCATCTCATGACACCAAGTCAATGAAGACCTATCTGGGCAAGGTCAAAAGGTATTCGTTTCTCTCATTGCTATCATGTATGAACTAGGAAGATTGTGTGTGTATGTGCGTGTCTGTCCGTCCAGAGCTATAGCTAATTAACCCCTGGTTGCAAGATCGAACCCCCGAGCTGACAAGGTAAAAAATATGTCGTTCTGCCCCTGAACAAGGCAGTTAACCCAATGTTCCTAGGCTGTCATTGAAAATAAGAATTTGCTCTTAACTGACTTGCCTAGTTAAATAAAGGTAAAATAAAAAATATATAATTCGTCTGCACTTATGGACTGCCCTCTTTATTCAAACCACAGGTTTTCAAAAGTTTTCAAGTCCAGAGACTGAGACGGCCATTTCAAAATGTTGATTTGTGGCCAATTTAACAATTTCTAAGTGGATTTTGATGTGTGCTTGGGGTTATTGTCATGCAGGACGAGCCAGTTGTGGCCAAGTTTCAGCCTCCTGGCAGAGGCAACCAGCATTTTTGGCTAAAATGTCCTGGTACTGGGTAAAGTTCACTATGCTGTTGACCTTAACAAGGGTCCCAGGACCAGTGGAAGCATAATGGCCCAAACATGTAGGTTGATGCATTGCTATGTTTTCATTTATAAAGCCAACACTCAGTCGGATGGCTAACTCTGGAAAATCCTCTGCTCTCTACTGAGTTAGGTAAATCAGCTTTTAGTTTTCTTACCTTATTTCTGGAACAATCTTGAAAATGTTCTTACATTTGATGTTTTTCCTCCTCTAGGGCAAGTCAGAAAGCTGACTGAGGACATTTTTGCCAATGAATGTGTTTATTTTTTATGACCTGGTTTCCTTCTTGCATTTCGTATTTATATAGATTTTCTGTAATTTATGTAATTCAGGGCTCATCTGTAAAAAAAAAAAAAAAAAAAAAGCCTTGGTCTCAGTATGACTCCCTGATAAAATAAAGGTTCAATACATTTCACCACTATTTTTTAAAGTAGGTATGGGATTCATTTCTGTTCATGCATTCTCATTTCGATGCCAAACCCACAACTGGCGTGCGTGGCCAAAGAGCTCTATTTTCATGTCATCTGACTTAATCACCTGTTCTACTCAATGCCAATGTTGTTTTGAAAATTCTAGTTTAACTCCATGCAAACTCTGTTTACATTTGTTGGATGAGAGGAAAATATACTGTAGCTCTTTGGCCTATGAACAACAATGGTGAGGGAGTTCTCTTCTTATCCTCTTCTACATGATAAATGTGACTTAAATGTCAAAGACGCACACGGGTTCTCTTTCAATTATTTGTTTTCGACATAAGTAGCTTGAAGTACTAATCAGGCCGGTCAAGTGGAGAATGAGGGAGCCCTCATACCAAAGAGCCACTCACCTTCCCTCTTCTCATTCTCCCCTCTCTTCCTCACGGAAGAGTTCTACTTGGCTCTCCTGAGCACGACTTGATACTTTTTCCTGTTTAACTGTTCATGTGCCGTTAGCCCTGCACTTGGTGGCGTAACCTTATTAGCTCACGTCTTTTGTGTTGGGTGACATTTTCGAGTAATAATTTGCCTCAGTGCCTTTCTTCCTTTGTCTTCCTTTTGTAACTAGCATCACACGACTAACTGCGGAGACTTGGCTAGCTTAGCTGCCATGCTTAGGTAACCTGGCTAGCTCGCTGCAAGGCTAGCTATCCTACGACTAGCTTTTCTACTTGGAAGGGTAGAATTACTAGTTTGTTCTCTGTTAGTTTGACCCTTTATCGGCGTTGATTAGACCGACCATCCTAGCGTCACTGCTTATTGGTCAAGAGCCACGCTTTCGTTTGTTGCAAGACCAACATGGCACAAAGTTAGCCAAAGGAAGCTAACTAGCTAGGCTACTAACCCTCGTGGCGAACGCTAGCTACGTTCACATTGTTAAAGGATTAGCTTTTCTGGACAGCACTGTCTTAACTAGCTAGGCTACTAACCCAAGTGGTGAACGCTAGTTACGTTTCACTTTTTCAGCTGTTTTTTGTAGCCATGGAACCTGCTAGCTTAGCTGGGCATCTATGGCGGATGAGATATTCACTCATTGATGTCAGCAAACGGGCAGCATATTGAGTGACCTGAACCCATGGGGGGTGGCATCAGCGAGGGACTGGTACGACAGGAGTAGAACTTCCCTCTAGGACCGTCCCAGGAAAACAACTCATCTCAGCGTGCATGGCTGAAGCCAAATGCAGTTTTGAAAACCTTTGAGTTTTCTGAGTCTGCACAACTCTGCCAGGACCTAGGATGAAGAGACACTCAAGTGTTTTAGTACTATGTCTCTTGACACAATGATGAAAATAATCATGGCCTCTAAACTTTCAAGCTGCATACTGGACCTAATTCCAACTAAACTACTGAAAGAGCTGCTTCCTGTGCTTGGCCCTCCTATGTTGAACATAATAAACTTCTCTCTATCCACCGGATGTGTACCAAACTCACTAAAAGTGGCAGTAATAAAGCCTCTTTTTATAAAAAACTATCAGCCTATATCGAATCTTCCATTCCTCTCAAACATTTTAGAAAAAGCTGTTTTCCTGAAGACAAACAATGTATACGAAATGCTAAAATCTGGTTTTAGACCCCATCATATCACTGAGACTGCACTTGTGAAGGTGGTAAATTACCTTTTAATGGCGTCAGACCGAGGCTCTGCATCTGTCCTCGTGCTCCTAGACCTTAGTGCTGCTTTTGATGCCATCGATCACCACATTCTTTTGGAGAGATTGGAAACCCAAATTGGTCTACACGGACAAGTTCTGACCTGGTTTAGATCTTATCTGTCGGAAAGATATCAGTTTGTCTCTATGAATGGTTTATCCTCTGACAAATCAACCGTAAATTTCGGTGTTCCTCAAGGTTCCGTTCTAGGATCACTATTGTTTTCACAATATATTTTACCTCTTGGGGATTTCATTCGAAAACATAATGTTAACTTTCACTGCTATGCGGATGACACACAGCTGTACATTTCAATGAAACATGGTGAAGCCCCAAAACTGCCCTCGCTAGAAGCCTGTGTTTCAGACATAAGAAAGTGGATGGCTGCAAACTTTCTACTTTTAAACTCGGACAAAACAGAGATGCTTGTTTTAGGTCCCAAGAAACAAAGAGATCTTCTGTTGAATCTGACAATTATTCTTGATGGTTGTACAGTCGTCTCAAAAAAAAAACTGTGAAGGACCTCTGTGTTACTCTGGACCCTGATCTCCCTTTTGACGAACATATCAAGACTGTTTCAAGGACAGCTTTTTTCTATCTCCGTAACATTGCAAAAATCTGAAACTTTCTGTTAAAAAATGATGCAGAAATGTTATCCATGCTTTTGTTACTTCTAGGTTAGACTACTGCAATGCTTTACTTTCCGGCTACCCGGATAAAGCATTAAATAAACTTCAGTTAGTGCTAAATATGGCTGCTAGAATGACTAGAACCAAATATGTGATCATATTACTCCAGTGCTAGGCTCCCTACACTGGCTTCCTGTTAAGGCAAGGGCTGATTTCAAGGTTTTACTGCTAACCTACAAAGCATTACATGGGCTTGCTCCTACCTATCTTTCTGATTTGGTCCTGCCGTACATACGTACGCTACAGTCACAAGACGCAGGCCTCCTAATTGTCCCTAGAATTTCTAAGCAAACAGCTGGAGGCAGGGCTTTCTCCTATAGAGCTACATTTTTATGGAATGGTCTGCCTACCCATGTGAGAGACGTAGACTCGGTCTCAACCTTTAAGTCTTTACTGAAGACTCATCTCTTCAGTAGGTCCTATGATTGAGTGTAGTCTGGCCCAGGAGTGTGAAGGTGAATGGAAAGGCTCTGGAGCAACGAACCTTGATGTCTCTGCCTGGCCGGTTCCCCTCTCTCCACTGGGATTCTCTGCCTCTAACCCTAGAGGCTGAGTCACTGGCTTACTGGTGCTCTTTCATGCCATCCCTAGGAGGGGTGCGTCACTTGAGTGGGTTGAGTCACTGACGTGATCTTCCTGTCTGGGTTGGTTCCCCCCCTTGGGTTGTGCCGTGGCGGAGATCTTTGTGGGCTATACTCGGCCTTGTCTCAGGATGGTAAGTTGGTGGTTGAAGTTATCCCTCTAGTGGTGTGGGGGCTGTGCTTTGGAAAAGTGGGTGGGGTTATATCCTTCCTGTTTGGCCCTGTCCGGCGGTATCATCGGATGGGGCCACTGTGTCTCCTAACCCCTCCTGTCTCAGCCTCCAGTATTTATGCTGCAGTAGTTTGTGTCGGGGGGATAGGGTCAGTCTGTTATATCTGGAGTACTTCTCCTGTCTTATCTGGTGTCCTGTGTGAATTTAAGGATACTCTCTCTAATTCTCTCTTTCTTTCTCTCTGAGGACCTGAGCCCTAGGACCATGCCTCAGGACTGCCTGGCATGATGACTCCTTGCTGTCCCCTGTTCACCGGACTTGCTACCTGTCCCAGACCTGCTGTTTTCAACTCTCTAGAGACAGCAGGAGCGGTAGAGATACTCTTAATGATCGGCTATGAAAAGCCAACTGACATTTACTCCTGAGGTGCTGACTTGCTGCACCCTCGACAACTACTGTGATTATTATTTCTTGACCATGCTGGTCATTTATGAACATTTGAACGTCTTGGCCATGTTTTGTTATAATCTCCACCCGGCACAGCCAGAAGAGGACTGGCCACCCCTCATAGCCTGGTTCCTCTCTAGGTTTCTTCCTAGGTTTTGGCCTTTCTAGGGAGTTTTTCCTAGCCACCGTGCTTCTACACCTGCATTGCTTGTTGTTTGGGGTTTTAGGCTGGGTTTCTGTACAGCACTTTGAGATATCAGCTGATGTAAGAAGGGCTATATAAATACATTTGATTTGACTAGCAATGTCCAAACCAGACTTTTGGCCAAAATGAACGTCAAGGACAATCCACTGGTGGTTGAGCGGTCACTGACCAACCACTTCAACCCCAGTACCTATTCAAAAATGTACACTTCTCTCCCTGTTAAGACGAACCGCTTCTCCGCATCTATCTACTAAACTGTGTAAGTGTTTGCTGCACATTCTTCACGGGTGTTGAACGTAACATCCCTACTACTGGCTTTCCAGGCCGATTTGATGCTGGAGATGCATAATCTCCTATCGATTGGCAATCCTAATCCAAATCTTTGGGAAGAGATCGGTGTCTTCATAGACGACACTTCCGAGCCTCCAGGTTGTGCCATTCAAGCCTGTGGTTGTGCCATGAGCCTAGGGGAGAGAGGCCTGTGGCTAACAGACAAGGAGAAAGCACATTTCCTTCACGTTCCTTTCGGGCTGAAAGGACTGTTTGGACCACCTGTCGCCATCATTCGGCAGAAATGCGAACTCTGTAGATCTGGGAATCGTGGTTACCTGGCCAACCCCTCCAGAAGGCAAGGCTTCATGCCAGAGAGAGGGAAACTTTCTGCGAGAAGCCCCCAGCGACACATTGGTCTTCGACCCCACAGTTCGGATCCCCTAATGGGCTGACAGTGGGGAAAACGTTCCTTCCCTGCAGCCGCGTTGATGTCCGGCTCATTTGATTCACATGCAGTGAATGGGCGCCCAACCTAGGGGTACACGGCAGAGCGGGGCAACCAACAGTTCACCCCACTATGAGGGTGGGGCACATCTGTGCTCCTAAAACCCTTCCCTATGTGCAGCGACCCATTTTTATACATTCACTCTTTTTATTTCCTCAGTAAAAAAAAGCCTCTGCTGTATCCAGGCATCCACATACACAGGTTGAAAATACAATGAAAAGGAGATTCGATTCGTGCCTCACATATTCCCTTAAATAGATAGACATTTCCTTTAAAAAAACAGTGATATTACCGTTTCTCCCTCGCCATGTAAAATAACATGTAGTAACACTTCCTCAAAATAGTTGGAATTAATCAAAGATAAGTCAAGAAATATGTCATTCATTTTGAAGTTTTTGCAGAGCAGGTTTTAAGATGTTTGCAAGTGACAAAATGTGCATGGCAACTAGTCGTCTGTCGTTGAATGACAAACACTTCATTGAAGAATCGCTACTGTTGACCAATCACCAACGAAGGGGCGTAGATCAATCAGAAAAATAACTGTTTGGTGCCAACACAGAGAATAGAATACCTTGGCATAATGCTGGGTACTCTCCCTTATCGGGCAACACTCTCGGAAGACTGCATCGCCTCGTTCCTACAGTGCCTCTCCCTGTTACACAGGGGCGCTCGGTCATGTTCGAGACGTGCCTCCGAGTGCTGGGTTTGATGGCATCCACCATCTCACTAGTACCACTCGGCCTACTGAGGGTTTTGCCTGTTGTCTGTCAATCGCCGGATAGAGGTGACATCCGCATGGCTCTCAGCTCCCAGTCACTGGAAGAGCCCCTCCATCTTCCTTTCTACCACTCCCAGTGTTGCCAACTCCGCAGTAAGGAAAGTAGCTATTGGCTGTCCTAGAAGTCGCTAAATGACGTCATCACATAATTTGCATAATTGGCCATGTGCATGTAATTGTGATGGATGCTATAGGAGAGAGGAATAACGTCATGGGAGAGACAAAGTGAGTAAAAAATATCCTAAATATGCTTAGAACTACAAATGAACTGTCATTCTTGTTTTTTTTTCAATCTCACAATTCCAACCCTCCTCCTTTATCCGGGCTCGTTGAGGAGAGTAAGAACGATACATGCTTTCACGTCAGAGTCTCCAATAACACCAGAAAAAGTCGCTAGATTTGTTGCTAGTCACTTTTTTGAAAATGTGTTGCTAGAGGGGTCTGAATTCTCGCTAAATAGCAACAAAGTCGCTAAGTTGGCAACACTGGGCACTCCCCTAAAGGTCGTGGAAAGTGGTGATGACAGATGCGTCACTCAGACTTGGGTGCAGTTCACAAGGGAAATGTAATAAACAGAGTATGGACCCCACTAATCCGCATTGCTCACATAAATGACCTCAAATTGCTGATGGTGCTTCTTTCACTGAAACATTTTTTTACCCTCCCTTCAGAATTAGCATGTTCTGATCAGAACGGACAATACAACTGTAGTGGAGTACATTATGCGCCTGGATGGCACTCACTCCCTACGCTTAGACTATCTGTCAGGATTATTCTGTGGAGCAGAGCACACCTACAGTACTGTCCCTACGCCCGACTCATGTCCCGGGTGTACTGAACATAGGAGCAGATGTTTTGTCCAGAGGGAATTCCCATCAAAGGGAATGGAGACTCCCTGGCTCCAGAGAGCATGTGTGATATGGGAGTTGGTTATATCCCACTATGAGATGTCAAAACAAATAATTTAAAGAGAATTTAGGGTTACTTGCGTAACCACGGTTCTCTGATATTATGAGAGACATCTCGCCACATTCCCCTACTCACACGAGTGTGAGGAAGTTCGGATCATCCCATATAAATTCCTGTCCATAGAGTAATATAGAGGCCACACCTGCTACGAGTGCCATCATTACTCACGTGACCATAGAGTTGGGTAGAGGGCACCCTTGTCACAAATACTCTCTCCCACCTCCAAGTCACGGATCAGGGAATTTTGAACGGTATCCTCAAATGTTTCTATATATATATATATATATATATATATATATATATATATATATATATATATATATATATATATATATATATATATGCTACAATGAAATATGATATGCCATAAATCTTATACTAGCAATGTGCATTCCCACCTGAGGATCTGTGTGTTTCAGCCATCTATTTCCTGCGTTTGAGGGGAGCAAAATCCAATTGTCACTTCAATCTTGATGGATTGATTGTTTTCATTTTACTACTACGACTCTTTCATACTTTGCTTGTGCCTGTAGTTGTTTTCACGTTAACGTTATGACCGCAGAAATGTTTGTCATGACCTGTCAAACACACTCAATGAAATACAAAAAAAGTTGAATAAAATATACGAAAAAATCTAATATTGTCTTTCCGTTGCTTTATCTGGGCTTTAACACATCGTCTCGACACTTGCATCACAAGAAAGAGAAGAACCTAATTTCCTGTGCAATTGAAAAAGTTTAAGTTTTAATACTGTAAACATTTTTACAAATTAGATGCTCCTCACCACTTCCTCTAAACTTCCCCCTCCCTCTCCTCCCCTCCCTCTTCACTCCTACACTATCCTCTCCCCCCTTCCCTCTCTCTTTCGACCACATGTGGAACTCATTCTATTCAGAGACACTAAGGTATCGCTTTAGGAATCAAGTTTCACAAAGACTCCTTTTGACTGCAGATACTTTTGTAGACTATAGTACCCAGTCTAGAAAACATTAGGCAGGGAGTGATGGGGAGACTGAGACAATGTATATGACAAAGCATTTAGAATCAGTTTGTATATGTTCAGGTGGGAATAGTGTGTGAGGTGCCTAACAATGACTAGGAATGGGGACAAAACCATTTTAATGTTTAAAATGTGCTATTTCTTGTGATTTCAGCAGTGGTAAATTATACCTTAAAACGTCAGCATGCTTGTGAATCATCACGGTTAATTTAGTGAGTAACTAGCAGCGACTATAATCAGATTAAACACCCAAGTGGTGGCTATTTGTTTAATTTTGAATGACGTTTGTATAGAAACCCACTCTTAATGTCTCAGCAATACCAACCACATTGCCTCATGCCGCTCTGCTAGTGATTTAGCAAATGTTCCCTTTACTCACGTCTGCAGTTTGTTAGATTCATTTAACAGGGATTAAAGTGTCCTTGAGTGCACCCTGGGTAGTCTCACTCATGCCCGTAGGGTCTAATATTTGTGGATATTCTATTTGTGGGTCTTCAGATGGTTGAGCCGGGAGCCACATATTTTGGTGCAGTGTGGACATGGGTGAGTGGTGGTTGGGCCTTCCTGGTGTTGAGGCACATGAATAGGAACAACACGACACAAAACACTTAGTCACTCAGCAAAAACGGATGGCATGACAGGCGATGAGGGGAGAGACACTAAAATAATGTGTTGAGTAGCCAATGCTGCTCTTTAGGGCAATATGAGGGTATAACTCTCAAACCTGGTGTTCTGGTGTTCTTTAAGCAATATAGATCTTACTGCCGGTGGAACCTGGTTCATGGTCTAGACTTAAGAAGCTTCTGGAACTATTAAAAAAATTCTCCCCAAAACCCAAATACTCCCCCTTCTTCATTCTCCGTTTTTTTTCTTCCCTCCGTATTCATTGCTTTCACAAATGGAATATCGTCTGTCGGTTGAGGTTTGAAACAAGGGCCTCCAATCAATTACATAGACACGATGCCAAAGCCATATGTGCATTCCAAATGACACCCTTTTCCTTGTAGTGCACTGCTTTTGAGCAGGGCCCCTATGTCTCTGGTCAAAAGTAGTGAACTACATAGGGAATAGGATGCCATTTGGGAATTAACCCATGTGTCTTGGATAGCTCCATGCTTTGGTGCCATTATGTCCATAATAGAGAAATCCCAAGCAGAATATATATTTTTTGATGGTAGACACTACTCTGAATATTTATTAATTGAATTGATTAGTCCTTGGTTTAGTGTCAGCAATTTGCTTCAAGGTTTCCTTTTACTAGCTTGAGCAGTTTGCGATAAATACACACGACTATGGGTGTGTCGTGTCTTTGGCTTTGCCGGATTAAGTGATATGACATGCTATTCTATAAAATCCTTTCTCTGTAATTAATATTACCTGATTGAGCTAATCATGTAAATGTAATTAACTAAAGTCAGGGCACCACGAAAGAGTGTTTATAGAGCTGTTATCTTCCGAATAAACTCTTAAAGACCTAGTAATATTTTACATGATACAGGCATCTTGGAGTCATTATACTCCTTATAGTGTTCTATGTATGTTTAGTATGTTTAGTATGTTTCGATTCTGAAATATACATTTGTTCATTGAATCTATGAATATCTCAATTATCCGTTTTTCCCTTAATTTTAGACATATTGTGTGGAACACTATAGTCTTCATGCACATCACATTTCCAGAGTGGGCTCTCTGGTACGACCCATTTTATACACAGAAATTAACATTATAGGTCATTAACCAATCACAGCCCACCTTTAGGATTGCACCTTCAGCAACTCACCAGCAAAGGGAGTTTCTTTTGGAATCCATTCGTTCCCTGTGTTGGTGGTGCTCATACAATTGATAAGAAATTCAGAATGAGCAGAGAGCCCACTCTGTAAATGTGATGTACTTGTAGTGCATTGTTCCAAACGATATGTCTTAAAATCATCAAAAATGGTGGTTTGGAGATATTCACATTTTTTTTATGTTGAATAAATGAATGTGTAAATGTGTTTCAGACTCTAGACATACTCCATATGGAACAGCCAGAGCCACTGCCAGGCTAGCTATAGCCTGAACATTCTCATGCATTCTCCTCTGATAGGAGAGTGTATACAGGATAGAAAGAGATGAGATAGGGAAGAGAGAAGGTTTATAGGAGATAGTAGAGAAGCTCTAAGACTTGACAACTTGTGAGTAGGATGTACAAGCTTTGTGTGAGTGGTCAGTTGAGGACAATGTCTCTAGATCTAGTATGTATGTATTCAATTGCATTATCCCCACATTTTACCTCCTAAAACTGCCATCCATGACAAATCTTGAGGACCATTATCTGTTTCCAGGCTTATCAGTTTCAGTTCTTAACCATTTTGTGTTTAACCTTGGAAAGAGGTTATGATTCGTCTTTTAAATTTGAGAATGAGGGTTATACTGGCACACTGCTGCAAAATCACATCGTCTATTATTTTCTGATCAATGACAATGGACCATCATTGCCCCCTAGTGGTACATCTGTCTCATATCATCCATGACTGAAAAGTCTTCAGTGGATGTGACATTCATTGCCCCACAACTGCTTTATCAAACGTCTCAAAAGAAATGTCCTTTGTGGTTGAAAAAACGTCTTGGACATGCTGTCAA